>NC_138507.1:46755019-47355019 GCF_964252035.2 Podarcis erhardii
AAATGTGGGAAACTGCTAGCCTGGCAGTTGAAGAAGAGACAGAAACTAAATACAGTTACAAACCTAGAAATTGAAGGAAGAAATATCCAGAACCCCATGGAAATTAGAAAGTGCTTCCAGAGATACTTTAAAAAATTATACACTCAAGGGCCGCAAGATGAGGTTGAGATTAAACAATTTTTGGAAAGAAATGGACTAACAAAGTTGTCACAAAAAAACAGATTAATCCTGAACAACAAAATAACACAGCAAGAGATTGAACAAGCTATCCAGAACATGCAATTGGGCAAATCTCCAGGGCCAGACGGTCTGACCTCCAAGTATTATAAGACATTAAAAGACTATTTGATCCAACCATTGATGGAGGTCTGTAATGAAATTATGGAAGGGAAGAAGGCGCCGGAATCGTGGAAGGAAGCTTTTATCACATTGATACCAAAATCTGAAGCTGAAAAGACACAACTTAAAAACTATCGTCCCATCTCCCTTCTGAATGTGGATTACAAAATATTTGCAGACATTTTGGCAAGTAGATTTAAAAGAGTTCTTAATGAAGTAATCCATAAAGACCAGGCAGGCTTTCTCCCAGGCAGACATATGTTTGCAAATACTAGGAACATTATTGACGTTTTGGAACTTTTGCAAACAGATATAAATACAAAAGCAGTGTTAATTTTTATAGACGCGGAGAAGGCCTTTGACAATATCTCTTGGAAATTTATGAAGGGAAATTTGAATGAAATGGGAGTGGGACGGGGGTTTGAGAATGGGATTGACGCAATATATTCAGAACAAAAGGCTAAACTAATAGTTAACAATGTGGTCACAGAAGAGTTCAAAATTGAAAAAGGAACACGACAAGGCTGCCCGATTTCCCCTTTGTTATTTATTTCGGTTCTGGAGGTGCTCTTGAACTTGATCAGAGGGGACCGGTTGGTGGAAGGGATTCAGGTCGGAGCGAAACAATACAAACTGAAAGCTTTTGCAGATGACCTAGTTTTGACTCTGCAGGAGCCAGAATCTAGTACGAAAAGAGTATTACAACTGATACAGGATTTTGGTCGGGTGGCAGGATTTAAATTAAATAAACAGAAAACTAAAGTGTTGGGAAAAAATTTGACAGATATAGAGTCGGAAAGGTTTCAGAGAGAAACAGAACTAACTATGGTTAAAAAAGTAAAATACCTAGGGGTAAACATAACAGCAAAAAACCTGAGTCTATTTAAGGATAATTATGAAAAATGTTGGTCTGAAATTAAGAGAGACTTGGATAGTTGGACAAAATTGAAGCTTTCTTTGTTAGGCCGAATTGCTGCTATCAAGATGAATGTATTGCCAAAAATGTTGTTTTTGTTTCAAACATTACAGATTGTGGACAAAACGGAGTGCTTCCGGAAGTGGCAGAAAGATATATCCAGATTTGTCTGGCAGGGCAAAAAGCCCAGAATTAAGTTTAAGATATTAACAGATGCGAAAGAAAGAGGGGGCTTTGCCCTGCCAGACTTAAAGTTGTACTATGAAGCCGCAGCTTTTTGCTGGCTAAAAGACTGGCTACTTCTCGAAGACACTGACGTGTTGGAAGGTTTTAACAATGCTTTTGGTTGGCATGCATACTTATGGTATGATAAAGTTAAGATCAATAAGGCCTTTAAGAACCATATTGTCAGGAAAGCAGTGTTTAATGTCTGGACAAAATACAAAGACTTACTGGAAAATAAAACTCCAAGGTGGCTCTCACCTCTGGAGGCTAAGGCCCTAAAAAGACCCAATATGGAGGCTAAATGGCCAAAATATTGGGAAATATTAGAAAAAGATGGAGACAATTGGAAATTGCAGAGTTTAGAGAAAATGAAGGATAAGGTGCGAGACTGGTTACATTATGCTCAGATTAAAGAAGTTTTTAAAAATGATAAAAAGTTAGGGTTCCAGGTGGAGAAATCGAAGTTAGAAACTGAATTGTTAGAACCAAAGACTAAGGTATTATCTAGAATGTATAACTTGCTGTTAAAATGGAATACACAAGACGAAATGGTTAAATCGGCTATGATAAAATGGGCACAGGACATTGGGCATAACATTATGTTTGAGGACTGGGAAAGGTTGTGGACCACTGGGCTGAACTTCACCGCATGTAATGCTCTGAAGGAAAATGTAATGAAAATGATATATAGATGGTACATGACCCCAGTTAAACTTGCCAAAATATACCATTCGTCTGATAATAAATGTTGGAAATGTAAAGAAAACGAAGGAACATTCTTTCACCTCTGGTGGACATGCCCTAAGGTGAAGGTCTTCTGGGAAATGATATATAATGAGCTGAAAAAGGTATTTAAGTATACCTTCACTAAGAAACCAGAGGCCTTCCTTCTGGGTATTGTCGGCCAGAAGGTGTTAAAGAAGGACCGAACATTTTTTATGTATGCAACAACGGCAGCAAGGATACTCATCGTAAAAAACTGGAAAACTCAAGATCTACCCACACTGGAAGAGTGGCAGATGCAACTGATGGACTATATGCAACTGGCCGAGATGACTGGCAGAATCCGTGACCTGGGAGAAGAGAAGATGGAGGAAGACTGGGAGAAATTCAAGAAGTATCTACAAAAACATTGTAATTTGGTTGAATGCTAAGAAGGATGCTAGATTATAAAAAACTGGCCACCACTAAATTAGATTTGAAATTTGATGATAAGTGAGACTAAAGAAAATATAAAATTTTTTGGAAGAAGTGCTAGATTATATTTGAATGAGTGGACATGAGACTGTAAACAAGTTGATAATTTGTTTGGAAAAAACTTTTAACGATGTAAATGGGAGCGGGAGACGTGAGGGAGCCCAAAGAAGTGATGAAATTATGTCTGTGATAGAAGTAAGACTGTTTATTATTTGTGCATTTATATTTAAAAACTTTAATAAATATTTATAAAAAAAAAAAAAAAATAAGATCTCTCTCACTGCTGTGGCTTGATGGATTAGGGCCTGTATAGCGCTGGCCTATGAGGCACAGCATTTCCCCATTCCCCCATTCCCCAGCATACTCCACCAGGTCAGAGGCCACCTCTGCTGCCTCTTCCTGTAATGATCTGCTCCAGGAGATCTGCTGAGAAGCCACCTAGGCTTGGAGTCTTATGCCTTTGCTGATGCTACATTTTGCAGGAGGATCCTGCAGCAGGTCCTCCCCCAGTAAATCCCTCCAGCCGGCGCTAGGGATATAAGCTCCTTTATATCCCATCCTGCTGACCTTACACATGGAATTAGAAAAGGTATGGTTATACTTTCCTGAAGTGGAGTTTTTTTATTACCAGGGAAAGGTCAGCAGCCCTGCCTTAGTTACTCCGGCTGCAGGATTTGGTTAAGGTTCTCATTCAAGTTTTCCCTTTGTTGGGGAGCTGGGAATTTCTTTACCTTACTATTTTTTCAACTTCTATACTTTTGAGCTTGGTGAGTATAAAAACTGCATGATGGGAGCCAAACCTCCCCCCCCCCAATTGCTGCCTGCCTTTGACCAGTGGAAAACTCCGTTTCAGGTAAGTACAACTGTACTATCTCAGCATGTGTAGATCTTGGGCTTTATAGAGGCTGTTATGGGGTATTTAAAACACTGAATATTATTCTTCATTTGGTAATTGGAAGTCATTAATGTGTATGTAATTTCGATAATTTAACTTCAATTGGATGACTCACTTTGTGATTAGTTTGGCTTTTCAGAAGTGTATGTGATTATGACCTGAAAGGGAAATTAATAGCAGGATTATGGTCTTATAGATCATACAATTCATTACATTCTCCCCAATCAATATCTGGCACTGGCTACTACACCTTCAGTGTATATGTTTCATTCATTCAGATGAGTAGATCTATATTTTTGTTACTTTGCTGTTCAGCATATATCACAATGTTGTGAGATTAAAAGTCTAAAGTATAGCATGTCCTATCTCTCTGGTATATACAGATCCATTATTTTAGAAACTGGACATATTCAATAGCCACTGGTCAAACAGCTATATTTTGCACCTCCATAGCAATAATAATTTCTTAGATGGGAGTGTGGGAAGCTGCCCTTGTGCCATCCAGCTCACTCTGACTAGTAGCATCTCTTCATTGTTTAAGATAAGAATCTTGCTTAGTCTTATCCAGGTATGGTGAGGATTGGACTGTAGTCTTATTGCATGCTAAGCATGTGTTCTACCACTAAGGTGCAGTCTTTTTCCAAGGTATTTCTATGCTTCTAGTTTCATGATGATTTTCAGGGGCTACTGTGTTATAGTAGATAGGCTGCCAGGCCTGAATGTGGCAAAATTAAGTTCACCCCAACTAATTAAACAAAGGCTGCAACTTTATTAGCATTATTTGAATGGGATCTACAGTGCACATTGTCATCTTTGAAGGAATTAGGTGCAGTAGGAATCATCTTGCAGCTTCCTGGTAACCTCAACTTTGCCCTGAACAAGAGACACCAACTTGCAAGGGAGATTTTTTGCGGGGTTGGGAGATGTGCGTATGATGTCACACATGATGTCAGGATGTGGGGAGGAGCCAGAAGGCAAAGCCAAACATGGTGGCAGCATGGCTTCAATGGCTGGTGGTTCCTCTCTGGTGCTCAGCTTCCTCCTCCTGCCACTGCCACTGGCCATCCCTTACATGGCAGGAGGAGGAGCCACAAGCCACTGAAGCTGTGCCATGCCATAATAGGCTCCATGAGTGGCCTCCTCTTGTCACTGTCAGTGACTGGGAACTGCTTTCCCCCTCCTTCCCTTCCATGGCAGGAGGAGGAAGAGGAGCCGGCCACTGAAGCTGTGCCATGATCGGCTCCGTGCTCCATGATTGGCTCTTCCTCTGCCCCCTGATTTTTGAACATTTGAGGGGGGTGCAAAAGAACTGGGCCCCTAGGAGTTGGCTCCTGTGCCCTGAACCAAAAGCAATGTACTATCTGACCACATCTTTACGTATGAATCCCTATGAAAAGAAGGTACTGTTGGTGCGTGCTTCCAGACACAGGTTTGCCCATGGTTTGAGACTGGGAGAGAAAGCCCTTCTATTCCTCCCAGTGAATGTCATTTGCTGTGTAGGGACACGAAATAGACCCTCCTTGGCAGTGGTACCCCAGTTATAGAAAATGCTTCCTCCAGATGGAAAAAAGAGCTGCAACTCTAATGAGCCTGCCCAGATCTATGGTGGATCTGATTAGCTACTCTGATCATTGAGTTTTTTGGATGTTAATGATGTCCAGTTCTGTAGACTTTTGATATTTTAGGATACTTTATTTATATTTTATTGTTTCTAGTTTAATTGATTCCATTGTTTATATTGTATTGGTTAACTTCATTGTATGGCTTTTGGGAAACAACTTTGTGATCTTTTTTATTTCCTGCTTTTAATGACAAGTGATATCACAAATACATAAATATTGTGAGAATCCCTCCTAAATCTCTGTTCCCACAAAACCCCTGGATTCTGGGTGTGTGGTCCTGACAAGACTCAAAGGGGTTCCTTCCCCTCCCTGGATTCCAGAGGTCTAAATCACAAGCTTAGGATCCCAAAAACCTGAGTAGCAAGTCTGACAGATCCTTTTCATGATAATAGTGCCAAAGGACACTGATCAGGCACTGTGTAATTTACTTTCTTGAACTGCCCCACTTCTGAAAAGAGACAGGCCTTTTCTTTGGGCTTTCTAACCCTCAGGATATAATCCCTTAGGAAATGCTGTAGTTCTTCTTAGAAAATATAATTGATTGACCTCATTGGACAAATGAATCATGAATCCTGGGACTGAATAACTGTTCACTATCGTACTTAATTTCCTAGGTAGGAAAAGTACCCCCTTTGCTATCCAGAGTTCTTGACTGAACTTCAGAGCTTGTCCTCTTGCCAGTTTGGGATTGAACTCCAAGAAACTGCCCATTTGCTGACTTGCTGTTGTTTAATAAAAGTAGTTGCATAGTCATTGGCCTTCGTCAATGTTAATATGAGAGCTACATGTTATACACCTAGAGATGGATGAATCTGACAATTTTGGTTTCCTAACTTTTTCATTTTTCATTCATCTTCTATTCAGTTGTCTGCATTTCTACAGCAATTTGCATTTCCAAAAAATCCTAATGAAAATTCATCTGTATTTTTAGTACATTTAGTTCAATTTCTCCTAATAAACATGTTTTTACATGCATTTCTGTACAAATATACACATTTTTTTCAACCCATTTTCCTTGATATAATGCATCCGTCTATGTTTTTAAAAAGTAGTATATGCATTTTCTCTTAACATGCATTTTTATAAACACTGGTTGGAGAAGAGCATTGTAAAATTTGACAAAGTGAACATTTTGAAGAATAGCTGCATTTTGGTTTGTTCATTGGTATGAGAAGTTTGAATTGGGCAGTTTCACATCAAAATGCAAATAAAATTGATTTTCTCCCCCATGCCTAGTCCTACCTATCTAAGTGAATTGTGCAAGGTGCCGCATAATTTGTGTCCAGGACTGAGATATGTTGAGAAAAGTTTACTAGAATTGTATAGGTTTTAAAAGCTAGTGAGAGATTATGAAGAGCTCTCAGAAATCACTGAACGAAGCACCTATGCCTGCACAGTTTTTTTCTCCCTGTTTGCTATTCTCTGTCCACATCCCCCTACTGCTCATTTGTTCTCAAATTTCATGCCTCTTCTTTCCCAGTATTCTAATCATCCTTTGGCCTTTGCTATCACAATCCAAGCTTTTGATAACCTGGATGTTGGAGGCAGAATAAATTATGCAAAAATAAGCCAAATGCACCTTGCTTTTCCTTGCATGCTTTTTCCTTACATTAATTATATGTTTGTTTTTTCGCAACATTGCCTCTTTAGCTTTTGGAAGAGAAGAAGCTACACAACCCCTACTTACTGCATTCAAAGTCTTTGGCTTTTGGGGGTGGGTGGGTGTGTTACCAGGCAGGTGTTTCTGAGCTCTGGTATCACTCAATGCTATTGAGAAATGAAGAAGCTGAAAAGTCAGGCACCTTGTTCGATTTGCAAGTTTTTAGTGCGTAATGTACAAAGCGTGTTCTTCATGGAGAGCATGTGTTACGGTGGGGGCCGCCAGGACACTCCAAAGTTGGGGGGCGGGCTAATTGATCGTTGGTCACTGATGCAATTGGGGCTTCCCTTGTTGTTGGGAAGAAGTTAATGTTGTCATTTATTGATTGACAGCCAGAAATAGTAATACTCCTTGCACGAGGCTAGGGCTTCCTCTTTTCGCCCGTGCATCGGATTGCCCGTCCCTCCCTCCCTAGAATAGGGTTGTTCGCTTTGACCTTGCTATGCCTGTCATGGGGTCGTCTGCTTTGGAGCGGGGGCCTGGTAGGAATTTTGTCCATCTGGCTGATTGGCTGGGGCCATTTGGTTTTTGCCTACTGCGTAGCAAATCGTCACAACTTGTAAGGTTCGTGGTTAGGCATTGGTTTAAGGTTTGGTTGGTTGAGGGGCATGGATTGGCTGTGCCTGCCCCTCTAATGCTGCTGCTGCAAGGGATTCCGTTAAAGGAATTGGGAGCTAACTATTGCTTGTCCACTCTGTCAAGGGGGCTCGGGCCATAGCAATGAGCTCCTGGTTGCATTTGGGGTGAGGGCAGGTTCCCTGCTCTGCGTAACCCCCAAGTGTATTCCCCCATTCTGACTTTCGCATCGTGCGGAATGTCAGTCTGTCCCCCATGGTGGGGGCAGATAGTCGCAACCAATGCCTACACAACCACTCACAAATTTGTATTTTAATAAAGTTGTGGCCAAAATTATGCCAAAAATCTTAAACAAAAATTTCTGTGTGATGTGTGAGTTATTGGGGTGGACCTGGGGACCTTGACACGCAACTACTCTACATTCATTCTTAATCGCTTTAATCCTTACATCAACCCTATGAAGTGTGTGTTTATGCATGGGAGAATTGTGGCAGCTTTAAGACTAACAAATTTATTATGGCTTAAGGCAGGGCAGCCCAACTTTTCATACTAAATGGGCCATAATACTACTTCAACATGCAATCCACAGGCTGCATGATGCCATGTCAAGTGTGAACAGGGGCTTTGGAGGGAAGCACAAGGTTCTGGCAGGGTCCTAGACCTTCCCAGCTCCATCCCAAAGTTGGAAAATGGCTAACTAGGCTTTGGGAAGGAGGTAAGGGAACCCTCACCCTATCTTCCCAAAGCCCAGCACCTTGCTTATCTGGCTTTTGTGAAGGCAACACAAGGGCTGGAAGCTTCAAATGTTGCTGAAGGCCACCAAATAAGGTCCTGAGGGCCACTAGGAGCCCTTGGGCCACATGTTGGACCACCATGGGTAGGTTTTGCGGACTACATTCCATTTCATCAGATGCACTGTTTTCCTAGGTACATGATGGAATGGGGATATTGTGAAAAATATGTTTCTGAAATGAATTGCAGAAAAGTACAGAAAGTGTATACAGCCATGCATACATGTATGGAAGGGACCACAGCTTAGTGTTAAAGTGTAATCTAGCAGAAGGTCCCAGGTTAAGTCCTTTGCGTCTGCAGTTAAAAAGAATCTGATAGTTGGTGATAGTTGGTTGACGTTTTGGAGAACTGCCTGTCAGAATGGGAAGTACTGGACTAGGAGGATAAAATATCTGCTGTACAGAACATAACGACTCAGACCCATGTAGCTCAGTATTGTCTACAATGACTGGCAATGATTCTCCAGGACAAGGGACAGTCCCAGATTTACTAAGCAAAACAGAAACTCTGCCTCTGACCTATGCCCTTCCTCTTATTATTGATTCTCAAGAACCTCCTGCAGGTTTGAACAATGCAGAATGGTGGTTCCTAAGAAACATCATCATAATCATTAAAGATCAGTACTTAGTATTATTTAGAAATTGGTTAGGCAGGTTCCAATGAACTACAGGAGTAGTGATAATGCTGTTGTGCTTTGTGCAAGACTACATGTGTCACCCAAGTTGTGGAACAAGTAGATTTTGACCACCAAGCACTTCTAATCTACATGACCTTTTCATCATCATCATCATCGTCATCATCATCCTCCTCCTCCACAGGTATATCAGGACAAAAGTCTATAGATGTCATTGCAATTCAGTATAAGTTCAAAAGTATATAAGTTTCATATACTAGTCATTGCAATTCAGCATTATTGGAAAAGAATGGTCACACAACTATATGAAGCTTATAGAAGTTCTAAACTGCATGCTTCCTTTCACTTTTAGGTGCCGGCTCTTGTTCTTTGAAGTTTACTTTAACCTCAGAGTTGCCAACTTGCTCTGAAATTGATCAGAGAGGCTGCAGCACCTGCCTTCATTTGACCTGACTTGTAAAGTTAAACTCAAAGAGCTGTGTTATAGGGAGGAGGTGCTGTGTTATCCCTGTGTCTCTGAAGCTGCTAGTATGTGGATTTCACTAATCCTCACTTCAGACATCAAAGGTCAAGGGTATTCGTGACTCCCTTTGGTCCTAATTTAATTTTGTAAGACTTCAATCTGAAACATTCTTACTCGTGAGCAAGTTCCATTGAGGCCAGCGAAAATAATGTCAGAGAAGGTAGGTTAATTACTTCAAGAGCCATATTTATATTTTTATTACCTATGGAGAGGGAGAATTTGGGGAGTGGAGTTGCTGTTGTTTTTGGTCTCCATTTAGATCTGAACGATTCAATAAAACAGAAGTGAATGGCTTTCTTTGGTTTGAATTTACTCAGCCTTCTCTCTATATACTGTGTAGTACTCCCTGCAGTCTCCTTAAAGATTGTTCATGGTAACAACCAAAAACTTTGTTCTTGGTAACCACGAGTCTCAAGAGGATCTAGGCAATCTGAAGAACAATAATGAAAGAATGGCTCTTACATGTTTGTGTGCAGTTACTCAATTTGTCCTTTTCCTTCTATCTCTCTTCTCTACAACATGCCTATCTTTCCCAAAGGAACACCTCTCTTAGGACTTTCCGTAACGTTTCTCCTCCATTATTCTTTCATGCAACAACACATGTAGATGAATACACATGTAAAAACATATGCTAGGATGAAAAATTAACCTGGATTTTCCAGGAAAGAAACAACAGCTGTGTGCAAGAGCCGGTGATATTCTAGAATCCCTCTTACAGATCTTCCCAACACAATCCAAGAATGAAAATTTCATTATCTGTTAACTCCCCACCCCAGTTGAAGTGGTTGGCGTGGAAAGAAAACATTTAAGGTGAAATCCTACGTAAACATACTTAGGATTAAGAGCTGTTGACCTTTATTGTACTTTCAATAGTTTATGATTGTGTTATTATAATTTTTAAGTATTGTTTTCATCCTGGATCACTAGTTTATAGTGGAAAGGTGGATGTAAATGGAATAATGTTATGGAAGCTACTTCCAAGTAAACATGCACATGATTTGCTGCATGGGTTATTATTCAGCCAGTGTAAAGCACGGTTGTATTGTGTGTCAAGCATATGAAATTAATGGGACATAAGCATGATAAATAAATAAAAAAATTAAACATATCACTTGGAAATAAGTCTTACTGAGTTCAAGGAGAGCTGCTGCCAGATGGGGTTTCCAGATGGGGGCTTAGTATTGTAAATGGTCCATTCAAATATCACAAAAGGGTCATTGGCAACAGTTTTTAATTTTTTAAAAAAAGATAACAACTATTGAACTTTTTCAGAAAGGGTGAATCTGGATTGTTAATTTGGGTATCCAATCAATGCTAGTGCACACCCAGTCAAATCATGGTCATGCACCAGCGCCGAGTCCTTTAATCAAGGTTTAATCAAGGTTCAAATTTCCTCATTAGCAGCCCAGTGAGACAGGAACTAAAGTATGACCAGTGATATAACAACAGACTCAAGATTGTAACAAAAATAAATCTCTCTCTCTTTCTCTCTCTTTTTTGGTGCACAATGCTTCATTTTAGGCATATAGAAGAAAATGATATTATGTAATCTGCAGAAAATAAAGCAACTTTAAGTGATGTAGTAAATAACAAGGACATAAGCTGATCATTGCAATTGCAATGGTTTAATAAAGGAATAAACTAATAATTGCATCAGCAAAGACAATAACAGTAAACAGAATTGTTAACGTTATTCCCAAATACTAAGATGCTAGAAAACGTAGAGCTAGGAGGCACATTCAAACAGTGGTGATGCAAACTTTTTGTTTCATAAATACATATGAATGACGTACACATAGATAATACGTTATGTTTCAGAGGACTTTTTCTTCTCATATAAAATGATTGGTGTTTTATACCTTATTAGCTTATTTGGGATATTAACAGAAATGAGATAAAGAGAGAACAAGACAAAAAGGGGGCAGGGAAAGTTGCTCAGTACATGGGACAAATTACCAAAGATATATATAATAATCTAGCAAAAACTAAGTGCATTTAAGGCAAGTGGTTGATTTCAGTGGGAAAGTTAATAGTAGTAGTAGTAGTAGTAGTAGTAATAGTAATATAATATTTATTTATACCCCGCTCTCCCAAGCCAGGACTGGGCTCAGGGCAGCTAACATCAAAGTCTGATACATTAAAAACATAAATCAAACAATCAATTAAAATACAGCTTAAAATCAAATTTGCATAAATCCCTTGCATTGAAATTGATGCTTATATGTGCTTAGGTTTTATCCTTTACTGGAAATATGTATGTGTGTATGCATTTTGTTTCCCTTGTAGGGGTTCAAGGGATGGAAATGAATTTTCCCATAGAAAAACAGCGCAAGAAGAAATTGTAAAAATGCTTTCCATCCTGCCTTCCCTCCCTCCTTGCACCCACCACTAATACACTGTGGTCTTCTTCCAATTGCATTACAGTAAAAAGACTCCCCCTCCCAAATAACCACAGAAATGCAAATAATGTATAGAGGTATACTCTCAAATAATGCCACATTGTATTCAAACATTTTCATAATTCTGTTTTAAAAAGTAAATTATTGAGAAGCGTTCAAAGCTATGTCTTAGTTCTGAGAATCTTCCCTACACTTTTTCCACTTGGCTCCCAGATGGTGTCAGAAATGAATGTATAGTTTGCAGCTTCATAAATTAGTTACACTGAACAATTTCCACCCCTGCAACTTGTGCTGTGAGGAATGCAGTGACAGATAGATTCTGTGCTCTGTTTGCCTATGAGATGATTTCCTTGAAGTCTCATAATGAGTTGTTTTTGGCAGGATTAATGAGTATTATAATGGTAAATGGATGTTTGCAGCTCAGTTGTGTTCCATCACATAGTAACATGAGGTTTCTGGTCCCTTGGAGGCCATAATTGGTGGCATTAATGCAGTTTTTAATTACACTTCTTGAAAAAATGAATTGGAACCAAAACAAAAGCTAAGTGATCATCTCTCTCTGTAGTGCCATGTGGTGTAAACAGAGTTACCATCACTGTCCCTGATATCTGTCTTTTGAATTAGGCTAACTAGAGAAGAAATTAAACCTTTTAAAGGTAACCTGATTTTTGTTTTTTAAAAGCATTTTAGGATAATTTTCAACAATGTTTATTTTCCTTTTTAGTCACTAAGGAATTTTCTTATATTGAGAAGGCACAATTAAACAGACAACTATGCTTCAAAATGCTTCATGAATAGGGTGCTCTAGAATATTGTTCACTCTGCATTTATAAGTGAACTGATCTAATATTTACCTGCACTTACCTGACTCATATTTGGATCAGAGCACAATTATCTTTTAAACTCTGTATCTCTCTGAATTTTGCAGTGCAGGTGTTAGCTCAAAAATGTATAGAAAAAATTGGTATTTTGATGAAAAATGTGAGCAAAAAATCACATTTAAGGGGGAAATGTCTACAGTTTAAATGCCAATTATTATGAAGCTTTTTTAAAAAATAAAAGAAACAGGATGGTAAGGACTTGTGAAATAACACAGATGAAACTGATGTAGACAGGCAATAGTATTTGTAGGGTTGCGGGTGGCGCTGTGGTCTAAACCACTGAGCCTCTTGGGCTTGCTGATCAGAAGTTCAGCGGTTTGAACCCCCATGACAGGGTGAGCTCTGGTTTCTCTGTCCTAGCTCCTGCCAACCTAGGAGTTTGAAAGCAAGCCAGTGCAAGTAGATAAATAGGTACCACTGTGGCAAGAAGGTAAATAGCGTTTCTGTGCGCTCTGGCTTCCGTCACGGTGTTCCGTTGTTCCAGAAGCAGTTTAGTGATGCTGGCCACATGACCCAGAAACCTGTCTGTGGACAGCCTGAAAGTGAGATGAATGCCGCAACCCCATAGTCACCTTTGACTGGACCTAACCGTCCAGGGCTCCTTTACCTTTATTTGTAGAACTTTGATTTTCTATGCATAAAGATAAGGCATTCCTTAGCAAACAACTTAGTTTAAGGGTGGGCTGCACATCCCCCTCAATGTTTCTTTTAATTGCAGAAAGAGCCAGAAGAAAATAATCTTTTGCCCAAACCCACAGGTATACAAATGCAAAATCATATGTAAAACAGCCAATCCTATATAAAACGTTCAAAGGGTCATTCTTGTCAACTAGCCTTTCAATCAGCAGCACAGCCAAGCCACAGAGTGCCAATGTACCCACATTGAACAGAGCCACAATCAGGATCCCTTGCCCACATCCCCAACTCAGCAGTCACAAGACTTAACAGACCAAATGTGCTAGCAAGAAGATGCACTGCTCTTGGTGGCCTAGAAAATCTTGCAGTTCAGGACTCAGCCTTCGATACATCTTATCATTGCAAAGATTCTACTATTATCACTAATTCCTGCCGTTCTGAATGGTCACTGTGCTTATTTTGCATACATCTGAACTTTATTTTCTTAAATACTGTACAGACTTTCCTTTTTAGTGATTCATTGCCATTTAACCTCACTGTTTACATTCCCTGACCCTGTACTCCTGCCAACTGAGAATGACATTTCATGCATCTGATGAAACAGACCAGTGTTTCCCAAACTTGGGTCTCCAGTTCCCACCATCCACTAGTGGTCCACTTGGCAAATGTTGATGGGAATTGTAGTCCAAAAACAGCTGGTGCCCCAAGTTTGGGAAACACTGAAGTAGGCTATGGTCCGAGAATGTTTATGCCACAATAAATTTGTTAGTCTTTATGAAGGTTTCTTACTTTTGACATACTGAATGTTTCAGTGCCTGTTGTTATACATTAGCTATGAACTTCTATTCTATGGACTTGTCCCTTCATTAAATTGCAAAATACTTAAAAAGATTGCTATAAGTTCTTACCATCTTCCAATGTAATTTGAATCTGTTGGTTTGGGTCTTGCCTTGTAGAGCGGCAGAAAACAAGTTTGCTCCATCTTCAGACCTTCTCCAGACTACACATATCCAACCCCCTCAACAATTCCTCATAAGGCTTCGTTTCTAGACCATTTATAATGTGTCTCCTCCTTTACACATGTTTCAGCTTGTCAAAATGTCTCTTAAACTAAGGGACCCCGAACTGGATACAGTACTCCAGGCGGGGTCTGACCAAAGCAAACTAGAGCAGTACTATGGTGGGCCCGGACAAAGTGAGGCTGTGAGTGGATGGGAGTTGAAATAATCACACAACAATCATTTTGGGATAAAACGGGCCACAACTTATCACAGATGTAAGTTGGTCATGGTGTAGGCACTTTTCCTTCCCTTGATCTGGACACTATACTTCTGTTGATACAGCTTAGGGTTACATAAGCTTTTTTCCCCCCTGCTGCTGCTGCATCATACTGTTGGCTCATGTTAAGATTGTGGTCTATGATGATCCCTAGATCCTTTACACCCTATATTTGTGCATCTGGTTATTCCTGCCTAAATATAGGGCCTTACATTTTCCCCTGTTGAAATGCTTTTTGAGTTTTAGCTTTAGCCCTGCTCTCCAATCTGTCAAGGTCATCTTGAATCCTAATTGTACCTTCTGAAGTAACCCTCCCAGTTTGGTGTCATCTGCACATTTGATGAGCATCCCCTCTATTCCTTCATCCTAGCCATTTATAAAGATGTTGAATAAAACCAGATCCAGGACAAAAACCCACAGTACTCCACTTGTCACTTTTTTCTAGGATGTGTTCAGTCAGTCAATAGAATCATGGGTTTGGTCAATCAACCAGCTACAAATTCACCTAACAATAACATTATCTAATCACATTTTACCAGCTTCTTCTCAAGAATGTCATGGCAGACTTTGTTCAAACCCTTAACAAATCAAAAAAACGCTACATCCACAGCATTCCCTTGATCTACCAAACTTGTAACTCTATTAAAAAAATATTGGTTTCCACTACCAACTGTGATACTTCAAACTCCAAGTCATCTGTTCACCCACCTTGTCCTTTTCAGCCAAACCTGAAAATGATATCCTTGGTCAGTCTTTACTTATTCTAACTGCTTTCCAATTCTATGTCAAGGTTTATGTTCACCTTCCATCTTCTGATTGTAATTAGGAATGTTGCTATAGCCATTTTCACCCCTCGCTAGCTTACAGAATATTACAAAATAATATCACATATTGAACACTGGTCTCCTCTCTTTTCCAAGTGGTGCAAAATGTAGGTTTAGTATCCTTCACATGAACGACCATCATATGATGGTCTTTAGTGATGAACTGCACCTCTTTACCTTTGGTTTGGTTGTTGCTCATCCTGGAATGGTTTTGAACTCTACTAATCAAAATTATTTTTGTTATCCCCCCTCTCCCATTTAACATAGGAAGTCTCACTATAAGTCATGTCTCCCACATGTCAGGACTAGTATTCAGAACTGCTGTTCTAGAGCGAGTTCTGACAACCCACTTTACAGATCAAACATCCATTTCAGGAGGGAAAATATATACATCTACTGCTACATAAAAGTGAAATATTATGGAATGTGAGACCTTAAAATAGTACAGCTATTTAATTTCTAATCAAAGTTCTCCTGGAAAATAAAGTGTAAGGAAGGATCAGGCGGAGGAGGGGGGAGCACAGTAAAATACATCCTTTAAAGTATGCTATTAAATAATCATTTCCTTAGCACCTATCACTGCTATCATCTGTATGCATTGTTTAAAAGCAGTGTAATTCTGCTCTAACTGCAGATAACAGTCAGTGTTATGCATTTGAAGGCTGGTTAATTAAGAAGTTACTGAGCACTTACCAAATAGTTTATCTGGTTTCTGATAGGGCTACTTTACATTTGCCCCTAGTCCTGCCATAAAAGAGATAAAATGCTATTTCCAATGATATATTAGACTAGGATTAATTTCTTATCTCTATATTTTGGTTTAAAGCCATTTGCAGTGTTATAGCTATTGTGTATATATCTACAGAAATCCTGGTTTAGCATGTTAGCGTTCAAATTGCAACCTAACAATTGGTTCATCTGTACACAAAAACTGAGAAAGAAGAAGCCCAAGGGATATTTTGCTGTTTTAGTAAATATATGAATTGGTCTTCCTGAATATACCCATGCTGCCAATCAACAATAAGATGGAGTGATACGTAAGTTTAGTAGTGAAGACGTCCTTTCAAGTGCAGTGCCTTAAAATAGAGCCTCATGGTGAATCCATTTAGTTTGCTTTTGATTATTTTATCAAATGATCCAAAATTTACTTTATCTGGACATATAAATTGAACACTGATGGCAGAGAGAAAATACCAGACTTTGTACAATTGAAATACAGTATTACAAGAGTTTTCAACTGCAATAAATATTATTTTATGTATTTATTAGGGCTGCAAGCTTTAATCGGCTTATTAATTGGTGGGGCCAATTTTAGTTTAGCCTTCAGTTGTTTACTTGATGAAGCCATTTTGGCTCTAATGTGTTCTCATAATAGGGAATGAAAAAGAAAGGCTTTCATTCTGGCAATGAGCAGTAGCTTTGATTTATTAAATTGCAAGTTATCTTGCTCATCCTTCAGTATCTCAGAGCCCCTATACTGATAATTTTCATAATATGCAGATGCACTCACATGTATTAAATTAATTTAGTCACTTAAAAGGCAGACAGCTACTCAGATAAAAATTATGTGATATGTTGATGGTCTTGATATTTTTGGATAAATATATAGCTTTCAATCCAGCAGAGTGGATGGAAGTGGATGTACTTCCACTGGCCATGACACAGCAGAAATATATTTCACAATATGAATGCAATTAATGTTTATACTTTCTTGTTGTGTAAAGAGCAACCATGAGGAAGCCTAAGAAGACTGTGAGGGGGAACGTTTAATCGTTTCTCTCCTTGCCTCTCTGAAGCTGCTATTTGCAGTTCAAGGAAGCCTCTGTTGGTGCTAAAGGGACTTTCCTTGAAATGTAACTAAAGAGACTATTTTCATCAAGACTGTAGCAGGGGAGAAAGAACCAAGGTGTGGACCATAGTTCTTGCTTTCTGTGCAGAAGGTCACAGGTGAAATTGCTGAACTAACAAAAGTATGGAACTTGTCCCTAAAATAAGGTTCCATACATGAGGACTGGAAAGTGGCCAATGTACAGTGGTGGACTTTGGACTCTCAAATTTCAGCCATATCCTGTGCGACGCTAAAGTTCTGCAGCCCCCCTTGCCTCTCTCACTCAGTTCCACAGCATTGTTGTGGCACCCCCTGTGCCACACAGTGGCAAGTGCAGATGCAGAGGTTGTGCTACCCTAAAACCGCCTCTGCAATGTAACACCATATTATTGTTTAAAACATGTATTCAGGGGTATCTGAGAAATTTGCAATCCTGTTAGCTTAACATCTGTTTCAGGTAAACTTCTAGAAAACATCATTAAATATTGAATTAGCAAGCATCTAGATAACAAGTCTTGCTGAAGCTGAACCAGCATGGCCTCTGCAGTGTTATGTCCCATGACACTAGCCTTTTAGAGAACTTTAAGAATGCCAGCAGATACCTACAGTATAAAGATGCTCTGGTTGATGCTATTGTTTTGGAATCTCTACACACATGGAGCTTTCTGCAGGTGTACCAGGGACTTACACCTATGGAGTTAAGTGCCATCTGGGTAGCAGATCTCCTTCTTTGCTAGTAGAGCAGCACTTATAGCACATCCAATGGTCCTTCAGCCAGTATATTGGACCCTCAAATATATTGGGCATAATCTCAAATCTCAAGCATGATATAAGCACATTGGGAAAGTGGTATATACTGTTTTGTATTACGCTTTGTTTAGCGAAAGAATGCTACTACTCCCTGGACCTAGATATTATCTGTCCCCAAGGCTTCCAGTTGCTGACCTGGATGTGGTAGGCAGAGCATCGTATCAAAATGCTGTAGCAATGGTCGAGGGATCCTTGCTGAACATGTCCCTGCTGCAATGTAAGTAAAGATGCAGATTCCCCCTTTTGGGTCAGATTTATCAGCACTGTACTAGGACAAATATAAACCCAGTCTGACAGCACCTGGTGTTTCGTATCTCAAGAGGAACCTCAAAATTACATCCCTCTTACAGTCAGCTTCCTCCCCCATTCCCCACACTCTTGCACACTGAGGTAGTAGACAAAAGAAAGAAAATGGTTCACTTTCTGGAATATTCTGCCCAAAGCAACAACTTCATTTCAGGACATGGCAAGGGTGGTTCTGTAGGCCGATATTATCTATTTTCACATCTGTATGAAATAATTTCTTATTTGTTGAGGAAAGTCACAGGTACTTCCATGTGACCTTGGGGAAAGATTGTAACATTTAACTCTCTAATTTCTCCCTGCGATTATATGATCCACAGTACAGTACTTGGGATTCTGATGATGTGATCCCATGGATTTAATAAAAAATAAACAATGGTAATTCAGAAATGCCTGATTTACAGCTCACTGTGTGTTAACCTAGTATTTAAAAAACAAAGCAAATATTTACCATACTGAAGTGATGCAAAATATATGTTGTGGTAAGTGGCCTCAGTCTGAGGAGATATGTGCTATAAGAAACACAAGGTTTGGATATAAGCACAATGTGACCACCAAAATCCCAGTTCATCCAGAAACAGGTTTAATTTTGAATGTCTTAAAAATGTTGTTTTTCTCTTCTAGTCGTAGATGATAGTTTGCAAGCCCTCATAAATCAGATAGGGAATGGACTACTGAGTGAGGAGAGGCTCACGCACATAAATATACCTCATGGGGCCTTTGCTTGCTTACTATAAAATAAAAATAAAAATGAACATCCTAAAGTTAAACAAGTCAGTGAAGTGCAAGAACAAAATATATGCTCCTCTGAATTGCGGATAGACATAATCTGCAGGGGGAAATGTACATTTACTAGGGGGAAATACATGAATGAATGCATTTTTGAAAAGAGGGCAAGGAAAGAGTATTGAAATGGGAATATACAAGGGCATTATTTTCTTTAAGCATAATGTAGCATCAGGATTTTCACAAAAAGCCTTCACTTTAATTACCAATACTCTAGTGTGTCTCTTCAGATAGAGCCTTGCTCTCTGCATAATGGAATCAAACATTCTACACATTTTTTTTCCAGTGGTCTGATTCTATTGTGTATATTCAAGTAAAAACCAACAGTGCATTTTTTAAATCAGCGAGTCTGTGTGGTCTTTCCTCTGTCTTGAGGAAATAAATCTCCCTATAACTTCAGTAGAGCAGAGGGTGGTTGACTACTGCTGCCCATTAGCATCAGGGCTTGCTTATTTTACACAGTGCCATTTTGTGCATTTTACTCTTATTTAAAGTGTATGCTACCAGTGGTATTATGCTCAGCCATATACAAGAATCCCAGATATAACATATTTCATTCTATCACTCTTGATTTAGTTGTATGCACCCCTTGAAAATGTCTGCTTAAGTGACAGTAATGATGGCACCAGGTAATATGGAAGGGACATTTTGCTGTGATGATCTCCTTTTATAGTTTTTATGAATATATTGAAATAAAAATAAGACCACTACCATCCCTTCTGTAAATTTTGTTTCTTCTATGTTGTCCTTTTCACTGAACAAACATATTTAGGATGCCACTCAGTGGCTCTGATTGTATATTTGTTTTAAACAAATACCACTATTACCCAACTAGCTGGAAAATCCACGAGTTAGGTTTTGATAGCAGAAGCATTTCCCCACAATTTATGTGTGCATGCAAATCTATGGTGCTTTGGATATAGGCTAAAGTATTTGCTTTATATGTATTATTTTGTCTGAATACACGAAAGCTGGTTTGATTTGTATGTTTCCCCCTTATAGAATTGTTCCAAGGCTCTGTCAGAGATCACGTAGAGTAATTTTTCCCATCAATCTTTGCTGTGCAGCCATGCACGAATGCAGTAGGAAAAAGGGGGCAGAAATCAAATCACTTAATTGCAGCATTTTTCATCTACATCTTTTGTTTTATGGTGGTAAAGGCCCCGAAGTAGCCTACCATGATTCATGGCTGTCACCGCTGCCGTTAGCAGTTCAATCTTTCATTCCAGGCATTTTGGTAGTGAAAGTACCTACACAATTACTTTGATGAATATGACTTGTTTGTTTTTTCTCCATTTTTAGCAGAGAGGGGAATCTGCTTAATACAGACATTTAAATAAAATACTATTCATGGCTACCCTATCTGTACAGAATCCTGAAAGTTGTGCACCCAGAGATGCTGTTATATGTTATGAATTTAAGTTCATTGAACCTAATGCGTCTGAGCTCTTATTCTTGCACTTATACAATAGCAAGATCTGGAAATAACCCTCTTAGAAAGAAAAACAACAACAACAACTCACCTTTCAAATCTCTGAGGCTGTGACGATTTTCTTTTTTCCTTCAATATATTTTTCATTGCTTCTCCCTCCATCCCCTGGAATATTCCCAAACATGATATGAGGAAAACATCAGAGAAGTCTGCATATGTACGTCTGATCAGGAAGTTAGCATGAATATATGTATGTATGTGTGTGTGTGTGTGTGCGCGCGCGCTCAAACATTTTCAGAAATTGCTAAAGATAGTTTTATTTTAGGAGAAATGCTAGTAAATTCAGCCTGAGTTCTGAGACCAAAATGAGTAAGGTTTTTGAAAACCTCTTATTCTGTCTACTGTGCTAGCATGAAATACGTCCTCTTTAAGGAAGGCATGTGATTTCATTTCTTCATTAGTATACTTTGTGGTCAATTGGTAGTATGACATACAGTTTAGCAGTGCACAAAGTGATACGAAGGGGGAAATGTCATGTGCAAAGCAATTTTAAGTATCTTTACTTATAAGTAAGTCCTGTGAGTTCAATGGGCTTTACTCACCAGTAAGGTTAAAAAAAAGGTAAAGGACCCCTGGATGGTCCAGTCCAGTCAAAGGTGACTATGGGGTGTGGCGCTCATCTTGCTTTCAAGCCAAGGTAGCTGGCTTTTGCTCACTGATAATGTATTTAGCACTACAGATTAATTTTGCAATCCTGCATACAATTACCAGGATATAAATTCTATTGAACTCAGTGGGACATACCTCTGAGTAAACATTCATAGGCATACGCTGTAGGACTGCACCCTATCCTAACTTGCCTCAGAGTAAATGGGACATTTCTGCGTGAACATGCATTTGATTGCTCTGCATGGCAGTAACCCACTCTGTTACATCTGTATTCCGACGGGAATATTTTACCATGGCCTGATGGAAAAGGGAATGCTTTATCACAGGGGTGGGAAATTGTGATCCTCCAGATGTTGTTTGATTCCCAACTCCCAGCCAGCCTGGTCAATGGTCATGTGAGATGGTAGCTGTAGTCACATACCATCTGGAAGGCCTCAGGTCTTCCACCCTTGCCTTTAAGTGTTCAGCAAAATTCTGAAATCTAAAAATGAGAGATGTGACCTAGCCCACTCTGTGCAAAGGAACAGGAAAAGTATTCATTGAGCCCTATGCTGAGGTACATGCATGAGGGGCTCAATTTCTACCACAAAAGGTACAATGTGTTAGTTGTTTGTGGTAGTCCATTTCCATCCCTGGCAATTGTTGACATAGCTCAGTCTCAGATGCAATAAATCTATATACAGCTGAGTCCAGAGTACCCATGGGCAGAATGTTGCCTATGAAATTTCCCCACTGGAATAATGGATGGAGGTGACTGAACCAGGTTCCCATTCACCCTCACTTCCAGCTACTCTGGAAGGTCAGGAATGGTGTGGGAAGTGGCCCCCTTCTTCCAGCAGGAGCATCCATTAAAATTTAGTTCCTTATGAGCCTTTCTGTCTATAGAAGGGCAAGTCTGGGGCCAACTCTAGGTCTACATCTGGAGCAAATACAGGTCTTTGGCAGGGGCTCCTAGCTGTACAATGGAAGGAACCAATCCATGCTCAAGTAGTCAAATTACTCTAAAGTAAGCATTGGCAAATCTGTTAATTTTGGTTTCTTTCAGTTTCTCATTTTCCTAATCTTAAACCCAGTTCCCCATGTTTCCACATCAGTTTGTGATTTTTTTTTGGGGGGGGGGGAGAGTTCTCGTGAAAATTCATATTTCCTGTTAAATTTTCCTAATATACATGTGGTGTATGGAATTTTGTCTAATATTAACATTTTTGCAAAGCGACTTACCCTAATGCAATGCATTTTTGTATGCCATTTTCATGAATATCTGCATTTTTATGCAGGTTATTTGACTGAAGAACTACACTGAAAAATTCAGAGACATGCACATTTCAAAAGATGGTCGTGTTTTGGTTTGCATGTTGTTTGAGAAAGGTAGGTTCACCTTAATTGAACCTCTCCTCCATCTCTAGTATCACCTTAGCAGTATGGAGCTGTTTTCTTTGCTTCTTCCAGCCCTACTAAGCCATTAAAATGGATGCAGGAGTCATTGAACAACTTGGGCCAGTCTGTCTTATTCAAACTAACCTACATTACAGGATTTTATTGAGGACAAAATGGGGGTGGGGGCTGTATGCTACCTAGAGCTCCTTAGAAGGAAGGTGGGGTTTAAATATGATAAAAGAAAAAATAAAGCATTCTCCATAGTGCATGCAAGGAGTTGCAAGTGGGTGACCAATGGCTTACTCAAGTTCCCTTAAGTTAGGTCTGGAAAGTTCACAGCACATAGCCTGGGTGCTCTTCCTCTCCACAGTTATATTGTGTATTTTTATGTAAATAAGAGCAATGATATGACATTCTATTTACATAGTAGGTGGTATGTTACTTTAACATTTGAGAAGTGAGATTTGATAATTTTATAGCAAGTTTCTTTCCCACAACTTTACTGCCTGCTTAATGCTAGGGAGTCTGCTTGCTACTGTTTTGCCTCATCATCAGTATGTGATATGGAATAATGATGGAGGTTTTCCGGTGCTGATGAAAAGCTTTAGCAACAAGGATTGGCGGGGGGAGGGACTGGGAGAGGGAACGGGAAATGGCAGCAAATCTGATTGAATGTGAACATTTCAGGTTTGAAAATATGTGCTACCTACGAAAACGAGCTATCGACTAACTCTGAAAGAAATGTTATATGGGCTTAATGTTCATCTTCATTCCCACTATAATGAGAAGAATTAGACTGGCCTCCATATGTGGAATATTTATTTTAGCAATACAAGAAAACGTATTTCCCTAATTTTTTTTTTCTGTATGCACAGGGCCTTAAATTTTACAGATGTGATTAATGCTTTAATTTGCTGTTCTAGCTGGCTACAAGTTTACCATACAATATAAATTACTTACAGAGAAATTTGCTTATATGGAAGCCTAATTCATATGCTCTTTAACCACCATGTGTGGTAACAGTGGAACAACTGAGCACTTGGGCAATTGGTTTGAAAAATAAGAAAACATTTGAGGCATTTTTTCAGCAGTCGAAACTGCAGCATTTCTGCAGCCAACATATGCTGTGTAATTAGTGTTTGTTTTAACAGGGATCAGTGAATGGGATATCAGTCCTAAGCTGTGGAGCAAAATCAGAGATAAATGATTTCAATTGGTTGGTGTTTTCTTTATTAATTTATATTGCCAGTATGCAGTGCTTGGTTATAGATCTCATTTACATAATGAATTAAGGTCAGTTAAAGGATTTCAGACACAATGGTTACAGGAATTTATACATAACAGCTATCAAATGTAATGGATTACTGTTGGTTTTTTTACAAAGGGTGACTGGGTGTGTCAAACATTACCCCATTTATAAAATCAATGTGTATTCTGTCATTGTTTAAACCGGAGACAGAATTCTGTGTAAGCATGCAAAGATCTGAAATGCTAATATTCTATTTTTAACTCTGCTTTTTCAGTTCTTCTCTGCAATGAGCAATCCAATAGATTGCAGCTGTCCTATTCAAGAATATAGGTGATGGTGGCCCTGATGCAGTTTCCCTAATCTTGAGACACACACAAAAGAACAAACAGGTTTTGCTTGAAATAGAGGTAAGAGAACTGCCATTAAATAATTTCTTTCTTTGTTATCTTCCACTTAAATATATACAAGTCAGATGGGCACCTAGAATGTTCAGAAATAGTGATAACTTCCAGAGGTGTGACTGCAGCCAAAACAAGGGTCTTGTGGTGCCGTAAACACGCTTTCATGCAGGAAAGCCCACTTCCTCAGAGAGTAGGGAAGACTCAGTCCATTGTAGGTTTCATTCCTGTGACACTTGTGTGTGGCATTACTTATCCTTGTGAAACCAGTGCTATTCAGGTGAGTAACTGTCATGGGGCTTCCGGAGAATCCCGGGGAGAAGGAGGAACCTTCAGAGGGAGGTGGACAGGAAGTGATGGATGGGGAAGGGGGAGAGAGCCAGGAGGCCGAAATGCTCTTTGATGCAGACCCTCAGCACCGCACAGAAAGTTCTGACACCGATGGTGAGGCAGTGCCTATTCCATATGCCCAGGAGAGGGACAGTTAAAGAGGAGGGGGAAGAGGCGTCACAGGAAAATTCCTCGCCTTTTCTGTTGGAGGAGAAGCCGGCAAAAGCCACTCCCAGAATCTGAACTGGAGGATTCAGATGCATAATTGTAATATGTACATATGTAAAATAAAGAACTGTAAATATCTATGAGTGCGAAGAGCATACACAAGCCATCACAGTAATGAGGTGTATAAGTGTCTCCCCTTGATCTTTTTTAAGGTGACATTTCATTTTTAAGGAGCGTCTTCTCTCATACAAGTCGTAGGTCTGCGATATTCTGCATCCCATTCTTTGTGGAGGGATACAGAAATGTGCCCATACTTAGAAAGCCTTCCCTTTGAAATGTTTTCTTTGTCCAAGCCCCCAGCCCCAGATAATTTTTCATCACCAGACCATAATCTAGACTTTTCAGAAACTTTTCCTGTGGGCTTATCTATGTGACTTTTAATGGCTCCTTTATTTTTAAGTATGGGCTTTGATCCTTAGGACTAAACAACATGATATGTTAGCTCTGTACTTGTGTCCATAAGGGCAGTCCCCCTACCCACCTTTTACTCAATTTGCCATTTAAATTCAGACAAGTCAATGCAAGCAGCGTTTTTTGTCTTCTCTTCTCCTCTGAAACATCCCCCTCCCAAAGAAAATTATATCTGGAGCACCAGTGATCCTCCTGATTAATGGGGCATGAGGGCATGGGGGCAGTTGGGGGAAAGGATAAATAACCAAAAATCAGCACTGGATCCTAAAATAAGTTCATTTATGAAGGTTCATGGAAAGAAAGTTTTCCCCTACAGCTGCTCATCCCATATTGTTTGAGGGGCCCACCAGAACCCTAGACAGATTTGCAGGGGATTCCAGATAGTGTTGGGAAATAGGAAGCATTCCTTCACATGCTTCCTTAAATTAACAAACGATAAGATCCAAAAGCTGGAATTTTTAGATCCCTTTTTAAATGAGGAACTGTAATAATTTTATTGCAAGTTGTGACTGCATGAGAACTGTGGAAAGTGCAGCAAATAAATGCATAAACAAATAAATGTGGCCCCATCATTATTCTGGTGCGATATTGTGATGTGATACTCATATTATTCATATTTTCTTGTGACTACTAGCTGGTTTCAATTAAAAGAAACATTGTTAACTATTGAAACAGGGGGTGCATGGCATCATATTGCAATCAGTTTCATTTGTGAAAATAGCACCCCCTGTTTTAAATAGGACCACAAGTGCCAACACAAGATAAATATTTCAGCTAGTTAAGTGGCATAGGATGACAGGTCCCTTTCTGAACCCTTCAGCCATGTAACCCTAATGATGTCAGGAGGAATAATTCCTAATGACCAAGCATTGCAGTGGTGTTTGCAATAAAATTCCCTACTCTAATAGGAAAAGATTCTGGCTGACTCAGTTTATTTGCAATATGCTGTGGGCAGAATTATTCCAGAGCTCTTGGTGCCAAGGAAGTCACATAACAGAGAAAGTGAATTTGTTAAATTACTTTCCAAATTTATAAAATTCCCGGGCACTTGTAAACTTGATAGCAGTATACTTTTACAGTATCAGTTTTCTGTGACGCAATTTCTTTAAAAAGGGAAAGAAAGAAGCCATGCTGTTGATCTGTGTTTTCTGTCAGCTTAACTTGAAACAACGTTTCTTTCCCTTTTCTTCAAATCACTGTTGTCAATACTGCGGCTTAGATTGGATGTAACAAGAAACCATAGTTCACGCTAAACATCTCCCCACAGTGGAAACCCTTGTGTGCATAGCCTCATCCCTTCCCCAGTTGGAACATTTGCTAAAACATCTAAATAGGACTAGAGTCTAGCTTTCATTTGATCGGCATTGTCTTCCTCTTGACTCTATGGAAGTGTTTTGTTTAACACAACAGTAAATAAATTTGTTCAGTTTATTGAAACTGAGTAATAGTATTCCTCTTAAAATCTTAAGATGGTATGGCTAATAAAGCATGTTGATAGAAAACCAATTATGTGGCATTCCATGTGTGAAGTAGATTAATAGAATGTTTCTTCAACTTTAAAAGTGCAAGAAAGCTATTAAATTTGTGGTGTATGTTATCCATAAAATAATTATTTCCACATGAGAATCTACATTGTCTAATGGTATCTGCTTGTAGAGAACAGTATGATAGAGTCTTTAATGAGGTATCACTTTTGTCTTGATTAGTCACATTAACACCATATATTACTTCTGAATAACACACAATTTTTTTTCTTATAACTTGTAGTCACATTTATTACTCACCACCCCTTTTGTCTTTTTTCCTTCTCTGTCATATTTATTTTCAGGAAGTTCTCTTGTACAGTTTATACCAAGGTATATAGGGACACATCCTAATGGACTGTGGCCCAATAACTTGCTAAGCATGTACAATAATAAAATACACACCAATTTTCAAAACACAATCCCTTTTCACAAATGGAAAATAGGTGCCCAGGAATCTTCCTTGGATTAAAATGGTTTCCTTTCTTTGTAGTCTTCTCCACATCTTGTCCGCTGGGAACAACATAAGCTCAATTTGTCAGCAGAATTATATCCTATTTCCAGAGGGGGCAATCCTCATCTCCCTCAAGTCAGCAGTAAAATTCTTAATCATTTTCACGAATCTGGAGTTCACCTAGCATGTTTCAGGTTATTTTCAGCTGCCAGACATTACATAATCAGAAACTTCCTTGATTTTTTTAATGGCTCTGTTCAAAGAGTTGCCCAAAATAAAAAAGTCATTGTTCTGAAATAATGTGCAGGGAGAAACTGTAAGTAGTTGCCTCCAATGGTTTATGACAGGCATGGCCAAACTTGGCCCTCCAGCTGTTTTGTGATTACAACTTCCATCATCCCTAGTTAACAGGACTAGTGGTCAGGGATGATGGGAACTGTAGTCCCAAAATATCTGGAGGGCCAAGTTTGGCCATTCCTCGTTTATGAAGAGTGTGGTATCCGTATCCATATCAAGAGATAGATGGATGGGAAAATACACCCGTACCCATGCCTAGCTCTTGGATGGATTGCATGCCTAGCTCTTGGAAATCAGTATCCACATTTGTGCACTTTGGTCAACCAATCCAGGCACAGATGCTATTAGTACATATACATGTGAACATATCCTCCCTTGTTCTTTGTCATGTACATTTATCATGTCATTTGCACATATGTGCATCTACACAAGCTTATCTCATTTATTCAAGGTGCTCAAAGAGATCTACTAGCTAAAGTCTGTTTGTATATGCACATGATTTAAGTATCTGCATTTGGTAATGACTGAATTGTCATGATGTAAGACAGTATAGAAACCCTATCCAACGACATTCTTACCCTCCTGCACTCAACCACACAATGTGAATAAAGAGTGAAGCATCTTCTTTGAGAATGTTGAACATGATCTTTTTTTATATATAATGTCATGCAGTTATCAGCACAATCAAAAACGCATTTAATCCTTTTTTCTAATGTGATTAGCAAGGACTGAGAAATCACCTTATCTCACTAAAACACAGGTACCAACTCAGAGTAAATATTTTGGTAAACAATTATTCTGCCCTTGCATATTCAGCAGTGTGCTAAATTATGCATAATCTTGCATAAGTAATAAGTGAAGGTAGCTTAAATTCAGGGTGTTTTTTTTTTTACCTGACCTATTTCTTTCAGTGCTGTTAGCTTCTTAAATCATGTATGAGCTTTCCGTAAGGCTTCAATGAGTAGTTCTAGTGGAGAGACTTCAGTAATAAATTTCAGGAGAAGACAAGTTTTTTGACAGGCATAATGCAACACATACAGAGTTTGGAACTCACACTCTGGGAATTTAGAGCAATCCTTGCAAAGCAGCTTTTCCCTGTTATATTAATAGAGAAAATGAAGTATGAAAGTCCTCAGGAATTACTGCTAGGTGTAATTTAAATAATTTACCAGAAGACAGTTCAGCACACGCATTGAACAGGGGCATACAGAGTTTGCCATAAGCAGTTTATAAATAAACTATATTCTGCTGAAGTAAGCCAGGCATAAATTATAACTATTCCTTTTGTGGCTATACCCTCTTCTTCATTGTAATAGTTATTTAAAATATAAAGTCTGGGTTATGACCTTCTACTGAGAATCACAGGCGTGTGCCATGCTTATGAGCTGGCTTATATTTAATAGTGCAGCCCCTATAAGATCAAAGCAGAATTACTAGCGGCAATGGGGCGGGGGGGGGGGGGGAGAGAGAGAAAGACATTACCTTTCTACAAACAAGACCAAGGAAGTGTTTGGGTTTGTGTGTGCTCATTGTAGTCAGTTGGACAATGCTCAGTGCCAAAGATTGCCACCCAATGCTTGACTTTTTTAAAAAATAAAAAAAATCATGTGTATTTTTCACATGCATGATTTCCTATCATGCCTCCAAGTGGTTCAGCGTTAAAATGACAGGATAGTTTGGAAGTACCAATTTGACGAGGGTGGGGGAACGAAATAAAGATCCCAGGAAATATGCAGAAGTTGCAGGATTTGTTAAAGATGCAGGTGGAAATTGGGCTGTTTCTATCACACAGAGCTTTGTTTATTAAAGGCTGGGCAGAAATTCTTGGCAGGAAATATTTTCATAAATGTGCTCTCAGATGTTAGAAATTGGATTCAAAAGTAAAAGGCCAGGTGGTCTAGAGTCCTTAATATTGTCTTGAAAAGCACAATAGAAAATGGGATAAATATATTTTATTTTGCTGGATTCATTATAATTATTTAATTTCCCAACTGCTGCTTCTCTGCATTCTCCCTTTATTGCTATATGTATGATCCATATGTGGAACTCACCATTATTATTAGTTCCTGGCCTTTTATTCTCCACGCAGAAAACTTCATTCTTAGGTCTGTCGGCAACAGGCATACTCATTACTGCAGAACATTACCTCCCAGCCATCCTATCTGATGCAGTACATCCTACACACAAGAGATATAGCTTATGGGTCTGTAAAAGCCCAGGTGAAGGAAATGATTTTGCTTTCATTCCTCTTTTGCTGAGATCCTCCCCCACCCCACAACTCACCTTTTGTTATATCAGGGCTCTTTAGCATTGATTTATTTTTACCATACTTCCCCAAATCAAGAAACAATTTGACATATATAGATAAGCCAGAGCAGTAATCCCAATCAGTGTTCCTTTGATAGAACAACCGCACATAGGATATGACAAAGTAATTTAGTTTGGAATTTACAGAACCCTGGATCAGTGGCACAAGGTCTGAAGAATGTAAGGGAGGACAGATCCTCCTCATTAGCCCAAAATGGAAGATGGCAACAACACTTACTTGCTTCTCAAAAAGCACAGTCTGTTCCAGGAGTATCCCCAGGCTGTTTACCTGATCAGAATAGGGTCACAAGGACCTCAGCAACCACAGACAGGTTTCTCTCCTTCAGATGACAGCCATTCCCTAACAGCATCCCTTATTCTTTTCGAGATTAAATTTTTACCTAATTTTGACCACAGTCTCCAGACACGGGCTGAGGAAAGAGACAGCTGCCCCTGGATGCTTTTTAACAGTTATATAAAGCTGAGTGTCATCATGAAACACCTGTCAGATGTTCAAGATGGTCCAAAATAATATTGTGGTCCACAGTATCAAAAGCTGCCAACAGCCCCTGCATAATTAACAAAGAAGTAACGCTCATGTCAGTCTCCAGGCACAGATAATACACCAGGACCTCTACACCTCTCTCTGTGTTACAACAAGGTGAAAACCAGATTGGAAAGGATGAAGAAAAGATCATTATTCAATTTCTGTTCCACAATGTATTCCAGCACCTTAGCCTGGAAAGTCAATATACAAAGGCTCAAATTTGGCCAGGTTGTCCTTATTCAGTGTAGTTTTCTCCTGCTCCATAGTGAATAAAATACCATTTCCTTCAAAACTTCTAGAAACTTACCTTTTCATAGTGAGGAACTGATAATTTTGACCAAAAGCCAATCTAGCCAGCCATATTCAGCAGACATGCCACAGAGCATGTTGTGGCTTTCATGATTCCATATCTCCTGGCAATGTTTTAAGGGAAAGGAGGTCAAAACGATCCATATAGTCACAAGTGGTTGATCCCAATGGTGTTGGTCAGGGGGGCCAACCCTAAGATTAGGCAGAGTGGGGGATTGGGGTGTGGTAGTGAGGAGCCAGAAGACAAAACTGTGTGTGCAACATGGTTTGTCCTGCATCTCCTAAGCTAGCTTGTTGCCCCGAGGCAGTGCAGAACATTATCTCATTGTTGGGGGGGGGGGTGCCATCTTGTCCACTCACAGACGGTAAAATAACTTGGGCTTAACCAGCTGCTGGTGTAGAATTTTCATGTGTGATTACATTAAAGTTGGACTGAATAGGAGTGACTTATCAGCAAAGGATTTGCCCATGCTACCTTGAAAAGCTCTCCTAGATGTGTTTCTGCCTATGCAGATGGTAGCAAAGATGAAAGAATGGTTTTCTATCATTACCTACAACTCATAGGCCTGAAAATTTATTTTTATTGTTTTTAGAGTAAGTCATACAGGAAAGGTCAGTCCTTAAAAGTATTCAGGGGACAAGTAGTTTAATAACATGTGATGAAAAATCATATCAATAACCCCAGTCAAAGCAGTACTGTAGATCCTTAATAATGGCATCACCTGTTGACCTCTTGCCTGTCCCACACCTGCTAATGGTTGAGGAACATGTCAAGAAGAAAAAAAGGCAAATATCTAATTTGTAGGAGAACATAATGTCATATTTTTGTTTAAACTAACTTTAAAAACAAAACCCCAAACCAAAGGCAACATAATAATAATAATACTATTAAGAAGTATGGTGATGTTTTCTAGCATAGTTGAGGAAGGAAAATGAAGCATTAGAAGATTAAGTAACATTAACAAGGAATTTCTCCTTCATATGCCATAAGTACAGGCTGTGGGATGATAAAAAACAGTTTAGTTCAAACAATTTCATTAACAGCTTACAGTGATAACAGAAAAATAATGTGTGAAATAAAATAAAATCATTGTCATGCTCCTGACCTTCTGTTATGAATTGAGTACAGTGCCCTGTCAGACATCTTAGCGGCTCAACTTGGTCTCACTTAACAGAACTATGACAAAAGCAAATGTTTTGTCACTTTCAGGCGGTTGCCATGAAAATTTGTAGTGCATAATTAATGATAATCCACTCTTTAATGTGTGCATATAAAAGCACATGAAGTTTCTACTTGGTGTCACAGGAACATTATCATTTTCAGCACACACACACACAAACACACACACACACACACACACACACACACTGCTATAATCATTTCAGCTAAAATAATGAGTCAGGGGAAGGGTAATGGAAGGTGCCAGAGGCACAATAAATAAGATTAGAGTGGACAAGGAGAAGTGAAAAGTGTTAACAGCATTGATATGTTCAATTAGAAAAATCAAGGCAAATTATTTATGCACCATACATTTCTTTAGTGTTTTCTATTCAACCTTACCAAACAGGTAAGGACATAAGAACAGCCTACTGAATCGGGCCAAAGGCCCATCCAGTCCAACACCCTCTTCTCAGAGTGGCTAACCAGGTGCCTATGGGAAATTTGCAAGCAGGACCTCAGAGCAACAGCATTCTTCCCACCTGCAGTTTCCAGCAACTGGTATTCCAAAGCATACCAGCAGAGGTATTCAAGTAGCAGATTCCCATCTGCTGTTTTCAAGTGAATTGTGGTTATAATCCCCCCTCAAGAGACAGAGGGCCAGATTCGACTAATGCAGCATGATAGTGGAAGACAGTGCAAAGGCTCCTGCTAGTGTAATGAGGCTTTCCTCCTTCCTTTGCATACATCCCCTTACGTCTTCTCTAGATCCACTCTGGAGGGTCAAGGGAACCCCCAGAACAGTGTGTGACAGTGGAGAGGAGAGAGGGGATTGGTCTGTCTTGCAGGCAGAAATGCTCATACTTGTGGAATGATCACAATAGCATAATGTTGTATTCCTCCCCCCGTTAAAAAAAAAGTTATTGATTAATAGCATTTAAGATTCTGTTTGGTGCCTCCCATGTTCCAGGAGCTGTAACAGAACCCAAGTGGACTGTTTAGCTGGAGGGCTAACACAGGAAGATGTGTTATGCCAGGTACAACTGAAGGGTGACATCCAATGTTAGTCATGCCCAGAATAGGCCTACTGCTCAATATGTCTGATTCAGATATATGGCATCCAGCAATGTACTGTGCAGTTGCTGTACTGCCACCTAGCCAGCCAGCCTTGACATTGCTAATCACCTGCTTGAAAGAGTGAAGAGCTTGCATGATTGCTCTTGTTTAGGGCATCTGGATTCAGTTCCCCAACCCCTAAAGAGGTGATTAGTAAACACTACAGGCTTGTTCACACCGCACACTAAACATAACCAGTCTCTACACGTGTACAAGTGGTTGTGTGAATAAGTGTAGACATTGATGCAACTCAACAATCAACAAGATTGACTGTAACGTGTGAACACTCCTATTGTCAGAGCCTAGGAGTAGGAGAGTGACTATGACATATTGATTATTTCTGTTAGAGTGTCTCCCAGCAAGGAACATTATCCAAAGGGGCAGTTTACAAACTTGGAACACAAATCCCAAAATCCAAAGGATCAGACCCCCAAATACTTTCTCCATTAGGCATATATTCAGTTGGGCGCAGCATTATTTTCACAGGGGTGGGGTGGGGCAAAAGGCTTGTGAGTGCTGTATACAACATTTGGTTGATTAGTGCCCTTAAAGGGCCAAATGCTTTCCCACCCACCCCAAATGAGTCAGGTTGTTAATCTAACTGAACCCTAAACCAGCTTCTGGACAATTGTCCACATTCTGAAGCCATTCCAGCTCTTGGATCTTGCACAAGTAATCCTTTCTCTCAACTTTTTTTCTGGCATAAGCTTGAATAACTATAAATTGTTTGTTGTAGGTAAGAATTCTTAAAATAGTCACCAGGCTCTATGAATGGAGTAGGAGTCACCAAATGGAAAAATGCCAGGTAGTTCTTTATTGCATAGGGGTGACCTTTAATGCATTTGATCATGTGTATGAGTCACTGTTTCTGAGAACTGCAAAGAGTCTTTCCCCCCTTCCCCCCTTCCTTCCTTTTTTATTTTTTTTTAACAAATTGCTTGCTTTGCTGGAAAGCATGCAGTGGAAGACATCACTTTTCTCATCTGCTACAGCTTCTTTTTACTGGCCTCAGTGAATTTTTGTCATACAATCTGATGCCAGTTTTTCATAAACAGAAATTAAAACCAAAACAGTCTTTGTTGAACAGTCGGAATGGGGTGAAGTATTTCATCCATTGTGACAAAGGTGTGTTGCTTTGTGGTAAGGAAAAACAAAAACACTTTACACATCATCGTTTTCTTTTAAAGGCCAATTTCTCTGACTTTCTCAGCCAAGCTTCATAAACACCTGTCCACAGCAATATTGGCACTTCAGTAGAATTCTCTTACGTACTATACTAAAGCTACAGACCCCTTTTCTTCCGTGTTGGTATAGTTGTGCATTAGATGTCCCAGGCTATGTGGATTCTGTCATTCAAGCTATTTACATGCCACCATTGCTTTTTAAAATGTCTGGTGATGACACTTTTTATGGGTTTGCATCTAAGATTGTCAGGGAAAAGAAAACAGGAGAGAATTCTTAAGTGGGATGATGATGAGCAGATGCACTGCTGGGCATCTGGTGCAAAGGTTTCCCTCTTTATCTGTGTAGGCTGATGGAGAGGCACCAACACACCATCATAACTTCCTCCAGTTATTGGTACCTAGGGGTTCAGATTATGTTAAGATTCCTGCTCCATGATTGCAATCATGGGATTGTTGTCTATCACATGACGGTGTATGTTTTCATTCCACAGAGTGGGAGGTAACGGAGACAGGATGTTTGTGTTACTGTGTTCCGTGAAGTGGGACTATTGTCCTTTGTTCTTTCTCTTTGCTGTCTGATGAGAAAGAGGAAGGAGCAAAGGCAAAATGCTCCGAGTGTATTATATGTAAATAAACATAGATTAGCCAAATGCTGAGCTACTGTTATGCAAGCTATGAAGACTCTGCAGATCCCTAAGTGTGCTGATGTCTGTTGGCATCAGTTGCTGTGATGTTCGTGCAGAAGGAAGCTTTTGAAGTTCCCGAACGATCGACCAGGAGGGAGAGAACATGCCAGTTGGGCATGTGTCTCTGCCAGGGTTCTACTTGAGAGTAGGACGGCTCCTGACAGATTGCACACTAAGGGTCAGTCTAGATATACAGCAGAATGAAGTGAAAAAGTTTTCTCAGGGCTGTTCTACTACAGACTGTGAGGCAATCCATGACCTGGTCCAAGGACACTGAAACTCATGTAGGTTCAGTAAGTTGGGTAATAAACGGAAACATCACCTTAGAAATTATGTGTGTTGTGGTTTTACCTCCCTTATATTGTATATAACAGCAGATACTTTATTGGTAGATACATTATTAATAAACACACTAAGTAGGGCCTACAGCACAATGTTCATCAACTCCATCCCATTCCCATCCTTGGTTTTCCATCAGGCACACATCCTCCCCAAATAATGATTTATTAAACAACAACAACAACAAATATAATAAATAATACTATTATTTATACCCCGCCTATCTGGCTAGGTTTCCCCAGCCACTCTGTGCGCCTTCCAGCAAAATAGAAAAATATAATAATATGTCAAACATTTAAAACTTTCCAATACAGGTGTCTTGTAGTTCTTAATCTCCTTAACATCTGATGGTAGGACGTTCCACAGGGAGGGTGTCACTGCTGAGAAGACCCTCTGCCTGGTTCCCTGTAATCTCACTTCTCACAGTGAGGGAACTGCCAGAAGATGGTAGGAAGTCAGTGTTTGGGATAAATGATGGGGGTGGAGACACTCCTTCCTAATGCCACTCTCTGCACTTGGTTCCTTAAGTAGGACCAGATTCACTGGAACCATACTGGACCCTGCTTAGCTTTGCAAATGTGCTTGGAAGTATTATTGCTGCACCACTAGATGCCCCAAGTTTCCATTCCTGAAAGCCAGACCAGGAAGATGCCATGGCCAATGGTATCAAAATATCTAAAGATATTTTTTGTTATTCAGCACTCATTGCTTGAATATCAGAAATAGAGTGAATGAAAAATATTAAGGGTATAAAGTAGCAGTACAATCTTTCAGCAATGGTATGGTGGGAAGATTAAGGAAACCAAGATTAAAGTTTCTGAAATGTCGCAGCTCCTTGGATCAAAAGAAGAGAGTTGTATACCACATGGATAAAAAAATAATGGAGTCTATCCAACAGAAAAAGAGGATGAAAGTGGGAATTGGTTAGACGGATTATCATTAAGAGTTTTCCCTTTGACATATGCAACAAGTATGAGAGTGGATGAGCTCACTACTTTAAAGCTTTTGGAGGTTCTCATTTTAAAAGAATGATGAGAAGATGGCTTGCGATCAAACATCCAGAAGATGATATACATACATTAATAGTGAAAATAGATTCCTCTATTTGTATGTTGATAGTGAAAATAGATTCACAGAAGAACAAAGACAATTTTGTCTGCCTAGTTCATGTTGAGCTTTATCAGGCAAATTGTGTATCTAATTTGTGAATTTAAGGAACTTTGTCATTACCTGCTTTGGTAATATAAAAATAATAACACAAAAAAGTCACTAAAAGCAACACAGTTTATAAAATAAAGCAGAGCAGGTCCAAAACGCCAGAATTAAAATAAGATTGATATAAAACAGAATATCTAGGCCATCAGATCTACCAGTCTCTGAAAAAAGGCTTCAGACTTTTTGCACCAGGCAAGCCACCTTTGGAATAGCATTTCAAATCCAGGGCACTCCAACAAAGAAAGACCTACTTTTCATTCTTATTTGCTTCACCTCTGAAGGAGGGCTCCCCCAGTGAAGTTCTTCTGAGGATGATCTTAGTACTTTGGCAGGTTAATATGGGACAAGGTGATTTTTAAGGTATATGATCCCAAGCTATTTTAGGTTAGAAGAGTTAATACCAGCACTAGTATCATGCCCAGGAGCAGACCTGGAGCAGTGCGTTTGTTTGAAGACACAGAAGACATGTTCCATTTTCCCAATTCCAGAAAATATATGAGTGGCTGTATTTCAAAATAACTGGAGCAGTCTTCAAAGGCACCCTCATGTGGAGAGCATAGCAGTAGTTTTACAAGAACATAGCTAACTGTGAATAGGCTTTGTCTGTCTAGGACAGTTTGTAGTTGGCCCACCAGCCTCAGTTGGTTAAAGGTGCTTCCTGTCACAGATGTCACTTGGATTTCTATTATCCTGGTGATTGGGGCTGCCACAGCTGATAGCACTGACCATTCATTCAGCAGCTGCTTGGCTAGTTTCAGTTCTGAAAAGCATGTGCACTTGAACTCCTCAGAATAGGTTTTCCCCCATTGCATGCAAGTTCCTTTTATACACACTGACTACACCCAGGAAGGTTATCACTCCACTCCAGCCTACTTCCATGTGTGGATTTGTACAAATGGCTTTAGTCCAGCACGCATGAATTCATGCTTGAGGTCCACTGAAGTCAGTAGAAGTGGTGTACAGATTGGATACTATAGTACTATATATAGTACTCTATGGTAGGGACGTGGGTGGTGCTGTGGTTTAAACTATTGAGCATCTTGGGCTTGCTGATTGAAGGCCGGTGGTTTGAATCCCTGCGATGGGGTGAGCTCCCATTGTTCTGTCCCAGCTCCTGCCTAGCAATTTGAAAGCATGCCAGTGCAAGTAGATAAATGGGTACCGCTGCGGCGGGCAGGCAAACAGCATTTCCGTGTGCTCTGGCTTCCGTCACAGTGTCCTGTTGCACCAGAAGCGGTTTAGTCCTGCTGGCCACATGAGCCAGAAAGCTGTCTGTGGACAAACACCGGCTTTCTCGGCCTGAAAGCGAGATGAGCACTGCAACCCCATAGTCTCCTTTGACTGGACTTAACCATCCAGGGGTCCTTTACCTTTTACCTTTACTATATGGTACTATAGACTGGATAACAATCAGTGGGTATAACTCAGCCAGAGTCAGTCAGGGTGCTTCCAGGCTATTGCTGTTTTCTGGGTGGGATTCAATGGTGTATCAGAAAAATTGGGTTGCCTGATTACAGTGGATTTGGAGCTCGTGTACAGCAGTGGAAAGTGTGAGATAACACTTGACATGACTTCGTATAACCTCCCCACAAGCAAATCAGAGTCAATGTGTGATAAACAGATTCTCTGAGAGAAATCTCAGTTTTAAATCCCAATTATTTCCATGGGATAACTAAACTTCAATCCATTAGCTTGTGCCCAACATCTGTCTGTCTGTCTGTCTGTCTGTCTGTCTGTCTGTCTGTCTGTCTATCCAGATCTTACCTTCCATTATCCAGGGGAGAAAGCCCATTGTTGTAGGATGGATTTTGTTTGGTTTTTCCTGATTACCTTCTCTCTTTAAAGCTCCCAGCACTACATCCTACAGTCTTCCAGAGGGTCCTCTAAACAGCATGGGGAGTAATAGGGCTGAAGGGGGTGGAAGGGAATTAGCAAAAGTCCTCTCCCCCTTCCCTCTGCCGGTAGGAGCTAAGTCTGAATCCAACACAACCTGTTTAAATGGAAAGCAATTTGCAAAGTATCTGTGCAGAAAATGAGGCTTTACTTAAAAATTAAATTGTAGAAACAGAACTACTATAAAATCATTCTTAAAGTAGCCATTGCAATTGAGTCACTAATGCAATTTCCTTGAAATTGATGCTATTTTAGTTGCACTTATCACTAAGCGAAAGATGATTCTAATAGCTACATCAAGGATTAAGCTAGAGTCATTTATTATCGTTTAACTAGAATTTTTATTTTGAAACCTATCATTTTTTTTTTACAACTTTAGTCATGCTACTTCTACTTCAGCAAATATTGGCCTTATTAAAATAAATTTCTTGATGGGAATTTATGATCTAAAAACAATGCAATTTTGAAAGCTGTATTATGTTTCTTCAAATATTCAATATGATTATTTACTTTGACTGACAGAATATTTTGTATATGTAAAAGATGAGCATCTTGTATCTACTTATCACATTTTCATTCATTCAAATGATCTCTTCTTTCATTATTTCCTTCCTTTGTTTTCCGGTGTGTGTGTGTTTTGGAAATGATTAGTTAGTAGAAATGATGCATTCCATCTGAATAGTAGAAAAATAGGTTTCTAAGCCCTCTTAAGGCATTTGGTGTGGGCTTAAATGGGGCAAGCCTCACCCCCAACATGTGTACTGGATCCACTTCAGATCCTACCTGGCTAGAGATGGTTTCTCTCAGTTGCCCATTTTTCCAGTCTAACCTTCAGTTCTCCACATTTCAAAATCCTTTTTAATAAATCTTCAAGAAAATTATCGTTATTTCAGTGTGAATTTCTCCCGATTCATGAAACCTTGCTTTCGGGACCTGGGCTCCAAGTCGTTTAAGTTCCTAGCAAGACTCTTGTCCATGAGTATTATGGGCAGGGCTTTTTTCCAGCCAGAATTCATGGGAACTCAGTTCTGGCGCCTCTCAGGTGGGCGCCATTGCCATTATAAGAGAACAAGGGAGGCATTCATGGTGAGTTCCAGCACCTCTTTTTCTAGCAAATAGCATTGATTATGGGCTCAGTTTTATCCAGTTGTCTGTGATATCATGGATGACAAACAATGCACACGCACACACTGCAATGGCTGCATTATTTACACATCTGTGTACCTAACAAGTACAAAGCTTTGGCTGTTCTGGCTTTAATGATTTCCTATTACATACACATTCAGGTTCTCCTTTTGACTTTAAGGTTCCACCCTCCAATAATCTATTGTAGTCTTCACCAAACTAGGGTCTTTCAGCTGATGCAAGTTGTAATCCAAAATATCTGGAGGGCAGCAAGTTGCTTAAGGCTGGCCAATTGAGGAATGCTGTATAATGCAGTGCAGTGTTGATTAGTACCAGATACTTTAAATACAGTTTGTTGTGTGGTTAAGGTAATTTATGTTACAGGCTAATGTTCATAACTCCCATATTATTATTATTATTATTATTATTATTATTGAGTTCTCTTCCCCCCATGCACGGCCCGCCCAGAGGTCTTATGACAGTTTTGGCAAAAGCCCTTTTCCATTGCAAATCAGCTTATGCTTTCATTGGCTTCATCAAGCAGGCCTCTCTGTTCACAGTTAAGTGCCTTGAACTGCCATTGCACAGAAACTCGGAGTTCATTATAATATATAGATATATAAATCCATTATCCACTTTGTGAAGAAGTGTATTTGCATCAATTACTTTATAGAAATTAATAAAAAGAAATCTTGGGCTTGCATTCTCCAACCTTGTTAGCACGGTATTTTTAACCATGCCATTCATTTGGTAAGAACAATGAAACACTGAAATGGAGATATTGAAATGTATACTACACTGCATAAAAGATGTTGCTTTTAGCTGCTGCTCATTAATTTTATCTGGAACTCAAGAAATACGCTAAGTAACAGAATGAGTGCTCTTTAAAATTGTGTTTTTATTTCCACCACACATGACTTTATTGTTTTCACCTGCCTTCTCATAAACTTACCCATACGTGACATGATGAAAATTCTTATAGAAAATAGAGAGCAAACCAAAGGGTTGCTTTGTCTGCCGAACAGCCAGAGGCATTCTTTTTTTATTTTTTTATTTATTTAAAATACATCTTTACCATCCTTCATCAGAAGATTCCAGTGCAGTATACAAAAGTGTTAATATAACCGGTTCACACAACACATAGGTGTAGTTTTACAACCAGCAAATAAACGTAACAAAATGCAAGAATGCTACCACCCCTGATGTCAACCTCCCCCTCGGGCCCCCAAACCCCAGAATAGGGCACTTCCAAAAAGTAAACTAAAATAAAAACATGTCAGAGAAAATAGGAAGGTGACGTCGCCTGGTGTTGAGGAGCTTGACAAGTCAATTCCCCTCATTAGGGAGGGTATTCCAAAGTTGAGGCACCAAAGTTGCTCTGTCTATAGTTTTTCAGGGTTTAAGAAATTATTACTATTCAATTTCAGCTGTTCAGAATGAGAAGAGAAAAAATACGCTATACATGTGTACCCAGTTAGTGTCACAAGGGTAAACGGTAAAGGAGAAACTCAGATCCAAAGGATTGCTGGAACATCTCAAGATACTTTGGGTAGACAAAGCTTGACATGTTTTTCAAGAACTTATGAGGCCTTTATGTCTGTACCACACTGCCACACTAATCGTGTTCTTTTAACTTCATTGGTCCTTTGTCTGCAGTGCATCTCAGGATGGGGCTGCTGTTTACCAAACGTACCAGCCATTATACCCCTTGAAAGATAGCATCTTCTTTCTTTTGTAACAATGCGCAACAGTCACCAAACGTTCGCCCTTTCCAAGTCTCAAAATTAATGCAACTGCAATGGGTAGCTAAAGCTGAAATGCGTAAATGAGGTTTCCAAATTAATCAAAGGCATTCTCAACCAGTGACCACGAAGATTTTAACAAACCTGACATCATCGTTAGCAAAGAGACACCTGACTGTCAGTTGGAAAAGAAGTCTGGAGTACAACGGCAATATTTCAGCAATATGGTTATCATTCTTCTGAACAAGTGCAGTTGAGTGGACACACCAGTGAGCAGGGGCCTATGCTCAAATACATGCTCAGACATGAACTTGCTTAGAATAATAATGCCATCTCTTTTGAGAAGGCTGCTACGAGGACATGAGAGAGACAAAACGGTATAACTGACAGTGTACTTTACCTCATACAGCAACAAACCTCACTGTGTAACCTTGGGCCAGTTGTCTCCTAGCCTAGGATTCTTGGAAGGTTAAAAATGGAGGGAAATCCATATGTGCTAGGGGATCTCTCTCTCTCTCTCTCTCTCTCTCTCTCTCTCTCTCTCTCTCTCTCTCTCTTTCTCTCTGGTAAAGTGCTTTGTCTATATCCGCAAATGCCATGTGAATAACTTTTTTTGAGCCACGTTCCACATTTGGCATAGAACTATACTTATAAGTGCTTTTGAGAGCATTTCTTGTGCATAACTTTAAATGCGGAACATTTCAGAATATTAAAGGGAAATGAAAAACCCACTAAAATGCCTTTAAAGGTGTTGGTGGTGGGAAACATGCACTAGCAGAAGTAAAATCCAGATATTTAAAATGTTTTTGCCATTTTTTATAATTACGGGCAGGAGTAATTTTGCATGTAACCATTTCACTTTTGGGGGGGAGGGTGGGTAGATGTAGCTATAAATTAGTTTTGTGAGTGGGGAAAAGTCTCGTAAAATGTTTCAGAGTGCCATGTACGCATACAGCAGTAGTCACAGTAAAGCACAAACCCAGAAAAATATATCTGGGACTCTGAATCTTGATAACCAAATTGTTTTCATTTATCTGAAGTGCTGAAGTACTAGCCATTTTATAGTGGGTGAATATTTCTTTTAGTCTGCTAATGCACAGGAAGAGTGGGACTCGGCAGCATTATTTTATTTTTATTTTTTTAAATATTTTTATTAATTTTACAGAATAAAAAAGAACAAAGAATAAAATACAAAAGTTTCATAAATCATATTTCTTTTACAGAATCTTTTGGACTTCCCCACATCTTCCCGAATCTGCATTATTTATAATACCAATTTCAGCATTTTGTTATCTTATTTCATCACTTATTGTATCTTTCATTTTGTCATGTTACCCTTTTCAATATATTTATAACCCAATGTTCATAATACAAAGTCTTCAGCTATTTATTATCTTATTTCATTACTTATTGTATCTTTCAGTTCATTATTGTATCTTTCAATTTCATGTTACCAAAGTCAAAGTTATTGTGACCATAATCTTATATATTGTGATTAAAACGTAATGCAATAAAGATTTTTCTTAATTTCACCTCTCTTTTCTTGTGCCTTAATTTTAATTTCACCTAATTACCATTGCTGGGGCTAATATTTCCTAAAAAGTGCATTTTCTTAACATTCATACAGCTTATAATATTTTTGTAAATAGTCCTTAAATTTTTTCCAGTCCTCTTCCATTTTTTCTTCTCCCAAGTCTCGGATTCTGCCAGTCATTTCCGCCAGTTCCATATAGTCCATCAACTGCGTCTGCCATTCCTCCAGTGTGGGTAAATCTTGTGTCTTCCAACACTTTGCGATGAGAATTCTTGCTGCTGTTGTAGCATACATAAAAAAAGTTCTATCCTTCTTTAACACATTCTGGTCTACAATGCCCAGAAGGAAGGCCTCCGGTTTCTTAGGCAAGGTATATCTAAATACCTTTTTTAACTCATTATAGATCATTTCCCAAAAGGCCTTCACTTTCGGACATGTCCACCAGAGATGAAAGAACGTCCCTTCCGCCTCTTTACACTTCCAGCATTTATTATCAGACAGGTGATATATCTTAGCAAGCTTGACTGGGGTCATGTACCACCGGTATATCATTTTCATAATATTTTCTTTCAGGGCACTACATGCCGTGAATTTCAATCCGGTGGTCCATAACCTTTCCCAGTCCTCAAACATAATGTTATGTCCAATATCCTGTGCCCACTTTATCATGGCGGTTTTGACTGTCTCATCCTGTGTATTCCATTTAAGCAGCAAGTTATACATTCTTGAAAGTAATTTGTCTTTAGGTTCTAACAATTCTGTCTCTAATTTCGATTTTTCCACCTGGAACCCAACCTTTTTGTCTGTTTTGAAAATTTCCCGAATTTGGGCATAATGCAACCAGTCTCGCACCTTACTTTTTACATTTTCAAAACTCTGCAGCTTCCAATTGTCACCATCTTTTTCTATTAATTCCCAATATTTTGGCCAGTAGGCCTCCATGTTAAGTCTCTTGCGTGCCTTGGCCTCTGCCGGTGAAAGCCACCTTGGTGTTTTACTCTCCAATAAGTCTTTATATTTTGTCCAGACCATAAAGATTGCTCTTCTAACAATATGGTTTTTGAACATTTTATGAACTTTAACCTTGTCATACCACAAATACGCATGCCACCCAAAAGCGTTATCAAACCCTTCCAGATCTAGGACATCGGTGTTCTCTAACAAAAACCAGTCTTTCAACCAGCAGAAGGCTGCAGATTCATAATATAACCTCAAGTCTGGCAGGGCAAATCCCCCCCTTTCTTTCGCATCTGTTAGTATTTTAAACTTAATTCGGGGCTTTTTGCCCTGCCAAACAAACTTAGAAATATCCCTCTGCCACTTTCCGAAGCATACCACTTTGTCCACAATCTGCAGGGTCTGAAACAAAAATAACATTTTCGGCAAAACATTCATCTTTATAGCTGCTATTCGGCCTAACAAGGAAAGTTTTAGTCTTGTCCAAGTTTCCAAATCCCTTTTGATTTCTGACCAACATTTCTCATAGTTGTCCTTAAACAAATTCAAGTTTTTAGAAGTCAAGAACACCCCTAAATATTTTACCTTTTTAACCACATTTAATCCTGTCTCTTTCAAAAACTCATCTGTTTCTGTAGACGTTAGGTTCTTAGCTAAAACCTTAGTCTTTTGCTTGTTCAACTTAAATCCCGCCACCCGACCATAATCAGATATTAAATCCAAAACTCTTTTTGTGCTAGAAACTGGCTCCTGTAATGTTAGTACCAAATCATCTGCAAATGCTTTCAGTTTATATTGTTTCACTCCGACCTCAATGCCCCGAACTGACCGGTCCCTTCTAATCATATTCAAAAGCACCTCCAGGACCGAGATAAACAGTAATGGGGATAGAGGGCACCCTTGCCGTGTCCCTTTTTCAATATTGAATTCCTCCGTCACCACATTGTTTACTATCAATTTAGCTTTTTGGTCTGAATATATTGCTTCTATACCATTTTCAAACCCCCGTCCCACTCCCATCCCTTCCAAATTTTTCTTCATGAACATCCAAGAAATGTTGTCAAAGGCTTTCTCCGCATCAATAAAAATTAACGCCGCTCTAGTGTTAATATTTGTTTGTAAGAGTTCCAAGATGTCAATAATGTTTCTCGTGTTGTCAAACAAATGCCTACCCGGGAGAAAGCCTGCTTGGTCCTTGTGAATCACTTCATTCAATACCTTTTTAAATCTATTTGCCAAAATGTCTGCAAAAATTTTGTAATCCACGTTTAGGAGTGAGATGGGACGGTAGTTCTTAAGTTGAGTCTTTTCAGTTTCTGTTTTAGGAATCAATGTGATGAAAGCTTCTTTCCACGTTTCTGGTGCCTTCTTACCCTCCATAATCTGGTTACATACCTCCATCAAGGGTTGTATCAAATAGTCCTTCAAAACCTTATAATATTTGGAGGTAAGTCCATCAGGGCCTGGAGATTTGCCTAATTGGAGGTTCTGTATGGCACTCTCGATTTCCTGCTGTGTAACTTTAACATTCAGGGTTGTTCTCATTTCCTGAGGAATTTTTTGTAATCCGTTAGTTTTAATAAATTGATCTATCTCAGATTCTTTCTGCGGCCCTTGTGCATAGAGATCTTTGAAATATCTCTGGAAGCATTTCCTAATTTCTTCAGGCTTCTGAACCATTCTTCCTTCAATCTCTAGATTTGTAACTGTATTTAATTTTTGTCTTTTTTTCAACTGCCATGCTAGCAGTTTCCCACATTTATTTGCTGAATCGAAAGATCTTTGTCTCATTTGTTTAATTTTCCACTCCACTTCTTGGTTTATCAGTTTCATATATTGGGCCTGGAAAAATTTCACTTCTCTCAGCACTTCCTTAGACTTGGGCCTAGATCTTAATTTCCTTTCACCCTCACTTATTCTCTCCAATATCTTCTGCTTCTTTTCATTCCAGAGTCTTTTCTTTACAGTGTTTTGTTGTATTAGAAACCCTCTCATCACCGCTTTACTTGCGTCCCAGATTGTTCTTTTTTCCACCGTAGTGTTCAGATTTATCTCAAAGTAATCTTTCAAAGTTTTTTGGGCCTTCTTCACAATCTCCTGATCTCTGAATAAAGTGTCATTCATTTTCCATCTGAAGGATCCGGTTATATTTAGTCTCAATTCCATTTTCAAAGCATTATGGTCGGAGCAAGTTTTTGGGCAGATTTCCACTTTTCTAGTTTTAGGTGCCAGTCCTTTAGTTATCCATATTTGGTCGATTCGTGTCCATGACAAATGAGCTTCAGAAAAGAAAGTTCCTTCTTTTCCTAGGGGGTTCTTGACTCTCCATATATCAATCAAATCCATATTGTCTGTCATTTCAAAAAAAGTTTTAAGTAGTCTGCCTTCTTTTGTTATATTTACACTCTGCGACTTATCCATATTTACAGAGACAACCCCATTCATATCTCCCAACATAATAATGTTGTTATAATCCAGATAGTCCAGTAAAGTCTCATGCAGCTTCTTAAAAAATTCCGATTTTCCATCATTTGGCGCATAAATTCCTAAAATCAAAAATTTTTCACCATGTGTGTAAATTTCAATAGCCAAAATTCTGCCTTGTTCATCTTTAAATAGAAATTTCGGTGACAGGCTCTCCTTTGCGTAGATCACTACTCCTCTTTTCTTAACTCTGTCCGAAGAAATAAATTCTTGGCCTAGCCTTTTATTGATTAGCACTTTCCGATGAAGCCTTGTCACATGTGTTTCTTGCAGACAAATAATGTCCAATTGCTCTTTCTTCAACATATGGAATACTTTCCTTCTTTTTTCTGGGGAATTTCCGCCATTTATATTCCAACTAAGAAGTTGCAGAGACATCCTGGGTCAATTTGTAGGCCTTACAATGGGGTGTCTAGATCTCCCGTACCCGGCGGTGGCAGTGATGGTCCAGCTCCAGGCTGTTTAGTTCCTGGTGGTGGAGGTGGCCAAGACGCAACTGCTCCTTTCTGGAGGTCTTCCCCGTTGTCGTGAAGAAACTTCTGCTGGTCCTCTGGTGTTCTGATTCTTGTTTTCCTTCCTTTATAGCTAAATGATAGTCCTTGCGGGAACTCCCACCTATAAGGGATTGTGTTGTTTCTCAACAACTTTGCCAGTTCTAAGTATGAGGCTCTAAGATCCAATAACAATTTAGGTATATCTCTGTAAATTTCAGCCTTTTTACCTTCTATCTCTAGAGATTTTTTGAAATGTAGGCCTAGTATCTTGTCTCTTTCCTCTCTTGATTTCAGAATAACCAAACAATCTCTGGACTTGTCTTTCTTCACCGATCTGCCCAGTCTAAATGCAGTCACAATTTTAAAGTCTTTATCCTCTTCTATTCCCCAAAATTTGGAGAATAAAAGTGTCAAAAATCCCTCCAAGTTGCCTTCCTCCAATTCTGGGACAGCTCTCAACCTGAGGTTATTCTCCTTGTTTCTCAATTCCACCATCGACAGGTAGGCCTGTTGTTCCCCTACCTGTCTTTGCAGAGGCTTGATTTCGCCTTTAATCTCATCAACTTTTTTACTTGCTTGCTCCGCTTTTTGATAGGCTTCCACAGCTAATTTATGATTTTCAGCTGTAGCTCCTTGTAGATTCTCAATTGCCTGTGTGTTCTGAGAGACCTTTTCAGAAAGTACGCCAATAGTAGTTGTTGCTTGGTCTATTTTTAGTGATTGACTGTCCACTTTTTGATTTAAAATTGCTAGTTGTTCTAAAATTTGTTTCAAAACTGTGTCAGATCCTCCTGTTGCCATGTCCTCTTCAGCAGGCTGTTCGGCCTCCACCTCCTGTGCTATCAGGACGGTTGGAACAGATGATCTGCGATGATGAGCTAAAGTTGTTTGGACAAGTTGCACAGGCTTCCTTTCTTTTTCTTTTTCTTTTTCTCTTTCTTTAGCTTTGGCTGCTCTTGTTTTCCCTGTGCCACTCATTCCACACCTGCCTCTTGTTCAAGGTCAAGTTATCCTTTATTCCATGAGAAAGCAAGTCCAGAGTACACACAATTAAACCACAGAAATTCCAAACAAAAAATGTTTCCCAGGCCTCTATAGCTCCACAGTCCTCTAGGGGGAGTATCTTAAAATTTCAGGGAAGGAAAAGGTTTTTCCGCCATTTAAAGTTTCTGTAATCTCTTTTTTAGTTTGTAATTCCAAGACAAAAAGGAAGATTCGCAGAGTCCTTTACTTTTTAAGCTAAAGCCACTAGGAGCCAGACTGGTAATTGCAACAGTATTTCAAACGTTTAAAGTTTCAATATATGTAGCAACTTAAAATCTTGTTACTATAGTCCGCAGTTTGACAGCTCAGTTACATACTGACAGCCCGACGACTTGCGTTCTTAAAACAAAGTCCCAAATATAAATCCCATAGGCAAAAATAAAGTCTCTCTTGGTCTTTTAAATAAGAAGACTGCAAATTCTGTAAATGCACGATAGTTCCACTTTACAAAGTTCCCATTAAGCGCCTCAGCGCTCCTCTGTACTTTTGCTTTTGATCTTGTAAGCAGTATCGGGAGACGGACTTCCTTTTACTCGTCGCCCGTTTTCAAACCCGGAAAAAGGATATTTAAAGTCCAAATTGTAGTTCACTTTACTCACGGGTATGTTGCTTGCCAAATTGATGTTCACAGGAAGAAAGGTCGACGCTCATCAGCAGCAGCTGCGCGGCTTCGCCTCCCGCAGAAAGAGCGATGAACTCACAGCGCCGCTCCCCCTTTCGCGCTCCGGAGCCCCTTACGGGGTCCCTTCCGCACTTCTGGGGAAGTTCCTGGCGCCCGCCGAGTCCCACGGCCACGGGCTCCCTCTGCCCGTGGTTTTTTCAAGCGGGTCGTCGCTATGCCGCAGCGAACGACCCTTTTCTGCGGAGCCCCTCTTCAGACGACGAAGAGGACCGCCATCGCTGTTTCGCGCCGCCTCCGGAAGTCGGGACTCGGCAGCATTATATATGCAACATTGCTGTAGAGGGTGAAGGACAGAAGAGAAAATAAATGGGTTCATTAGAACTTGGATTATTTACACCAACAGCCTTACTGCATATTCTCCTGACAGTGTTGATGCAAAGAGTTAAACAATGAGATAATTAAGACCAAGCAAGTGGCATTAACCTCTTAAATGCACAACCCTCAAGCATGCAGAATATATTCACAAGATGCAGAAGTGTATTTGTATGTTTTCATTTAAAAGAGGTGTTTGTGTGAAGAACTAGCTGTCAAACCTTTCTCCCTAAAAAATCTTTAATTTTAGTGGTTGGCCTGTGCCCACAAGACACGGTGGGGCTGCCAGGATGTGATGCAGTGCAGCCTGGTTCTAGTCTTCCCTTGCAAAGCTACTGTAGACACTTAAAAAGGTAAAGGGACCCCTGACTGTTAGGTCCAGTCGTGACCGACTCTGGGGTTGCGGCACTCATCTCGCTTTACTAGCTGAGGGAGCCAGCATACAGCTTCCGGGTCATGTGGCCAGCATGACTAAGCCACTTCTGGCAAACCAGAGCAGCGCACGGAAACACCGTTTACCTTCCCGCTGGAGCGGTACCTATCTATCTACTTGCACTGCATGCTTTTGAACTGCTAGGTGGGCAGGAGCTGGGACTGAACAATGGGAGCTCACCCTGTCACGGGGATTCGAACTGCTGACCTTCCAATCGGGAAGCCCTAGGCTCTATGGTTTAGACCACAGCGCCACCAGCATCCTACTGTAGACACTTAAATATTTCCGTATAGTAGGTGCTATTTGTAAAAACTGTAGACACTTAAGTTCTTACAAATAGCACCTACTAAACGGGAAAGTGCCTCATTTTGGTTCCAAAGCGGTCCCTGCTGCCAAAGTTGCTTCTCTGATGCAACGTCCCTATCCTCCTGTTTTGCAAAGAAACAGTGGGCATTTTAACATTGCAGCTTTTTTAATGCTAACAGAGTGTTAGTCCTATGTTGTTCTCTTGGTTTAACACACACACACATGGTGTGCCCCTCTGTTAACGGTTCACTAGGAACCTTCTCCCCCTAGCTCAGTTTGTTGACTCTTGCTGACAGTAACTTTAACATCAGCTATCCAGATACAGGGACTCAAAGGAGGTGGCATCAAGGGTGCCTGATGTGTGGGTTCCTGATGCAGTGGTGGTTTCTGTTAGTGGAAAGGGGGGCAATTTTTGCTGATTCCTGCTTCTCTGCACAGCCTCTTCTCCCCTCCCCTCCAGTCTGCTCCAGAAGATTGGAGGACCTTTTGCAATCACCCCCTTTCTTGGTTTTGTTTTGTTTTTGGCACATAGAAGCCTCCTCTGGATGAAAGTCCCTTCCATCAATTGGATACAACCCAAAGTTAAAATTAGTGGAATAGTTCAATTACCAGAGCGATATTTTCATGCATTAAAAATGTCACTCTGCTGCATGGTTTGTTTGTTTTTAAACCTGTTGGATGTATGTCATTGTTCTAATCTTTTAATTACTATTGTGTGCTTAGAGTAAAGGCATGAATGAATGCTGCTGGCTGCTGTTGCCATACTGCCCAGGAGGGAGCTCCTTCTTTTGCCAAAATATTCTGCCACTAATGTGAGGCCTGTCGGCAGACTGTTGTTTATACGTGTCAACATGATGCCAAGTCGATTGTTTCTCTACATGAATCCTGGCTGGTCCCCAGTCAGAGCCTGACTGCAGACACAAAGATATATTTATGGCAAGATGTAAAAGGGAAACACTCTTTCGACTTTTATCTTCCACCTAATTCAACTGCTTCCTGTGCAGGGAGACAAAGGGAATTAGTAAAAGGAACTTCCCTGTCCTCTCCAACCCTATGCGTACACTGCAAATCTACTAAAACAAAACACACACAAAAACTTTCTAACCAAAGGGGCAACTCTGGAGTTGTACAGTCATTCAATATCACGTCTAGGACTGATAAACTACTCAAGAGAAAATCTTTTTACAATGCAACACTTTTAACTAAGTAGCACTTAATTTTATTGTACATGAAAAGCATCCTATTTGTTTCCATGCTTTCTTCTCTGAATCACTGACTTTCAGTAGGAAAGTCAGTTTTCAGTAGTACTGCTCTAGGCTTGAGGTCAAGAAGATTTTTGCCTGAAAATCATAGTACATGACCAAACTTCAGTTGCTAACTTTAATTATGAGAAGGCTCAGGAGAACAGTTTGATAACTCTGTCTGTCTGTCTAATTATCTATCCATGCATCCATCCAGCACTATGCTAAAAACAATTTAAAACCAACCATAAAATGCAACATAATTGTGAAAAGAAAATAAAGATGCATAGGGTCAGACTATAAAATAATTAAGTTGAATAGGAAATAGCATACTTCTATCTAAATATTATAAAGCTAATTCAGAATATCCAGTTTGTAAAGATACCTAGTTTTGCTTTGAGAATATTATAGTGTAATGCAGTTTGCCTCTGTCATTAATACCTTCCAATCAATAGCCCAATATAATAAAATATGTTTCCTCTGTGAAGTGGCAACAACTTAATTGTTATTGGCAAGATAGAAAATGCTAATTATTTTGTTATACATGGGGCATTGCATATGGCTGGGGCCAGACTCAATGGGACAAGTTAGTCACTTGACTTAAATCCCACTGATTATAGTGAGAACTTCAACTCGTAGTGGTTGTTCCAGTTGTCATTTCTGGAAATGCTGCCATTGCTGTCTAATCACTGAAAATTGTATGAGTTGTGATTTGATCTTCTCATTGATTCTGTGGAGGTGATGGAGGGAATACTGCTCAGCAACGAGAACAATTCTCCAGGAAATTTCATAGGGGGCAACAACCTGTTTCTGAGTTAAAGACTCCTTTCCTTTGCATGCAGCAGAAAAATATGAAATTCTGGCCTCTTGTGCGTTTCACACATATCTAGCCAGTGTCTTGATTTTCTATTCTCCATTTTCTTTTATCTCACAGATTGTATTATTAAAGAGTGATCGGAATGGAAATTGCTTCTACACAATGTTACATCTCTTTTCAGGCTTTGTGGCTTTTTATGTTGTTTAAATATATTTTAAACAGGCACAATTGGAATGTAGGGGAAAGTAGAAAGTGTTATTCTTTTATCTGCAGTATTGTAAGCCTGATGTGTACGTTTCAGCGGCGTACTACTATTGCTATTAATAATGATAATCATAATTAAACATTTTCATTTCTGACCATGACATGTGCCATGTCAGAAAGTTTTGTCTTACCGATCTGGGAGGTAAGATTACAAAATTTAAATAGTTTTGTGGAACATCATGAGCACTGAAAGTGCGACTCCAATCTGGACATTGGGCTGGATCCAAACTTCCTGTGAGCACGATTCCATAGCAAAAGCTAGCAGAAGAGTGGAGACAAGACTTATTTGCTTTTATTGTCCCATCCCTCTGCCCTTCCACAGAGCTAGTTAAATTTGAGCTCTCCTCCTATGGATTATGCTTTAATTTGCTTAATAATAATAATAATTTTATTATTTGTACCGCACTGATCTGGCTAGGTTTCCCCAGTCATTCTGGGCGGTTTCCAACAGAACGCTAAAAACAGAATAAAACTTCAAACATTTAAAACTTCCCTAAACAGGGCTGCCTTCGGATGTCTTCTAAAAGTCAGATAGTAGTTTATTTCCTTGGCATCTGATGGGAGGGTGTTCCACAGGGTGGGCGCCACTACCGAGAAGGCCCTCTGCCTGGTATCCTGTAATCTCATTTCTTGCAGTGAGGGAACTGCCAGAAGGCCCTTGGAGCCGGACCTCAGTGTCCGGGCAGAATGATGGGGGTGGAGATGCTCCTTCAGGCATACTGGGCCGAGGCCGTTTTAAAATGGTTTCCATTTTTATTATTGATTCCCTTTGTGTTTTAGATCTACCAGCAGTCTTGGTGGCCCCATTTCAGGTTTTAGGGGTTGAGATATAAATGTTTGTACACATAAATTTTCCCTCATGTAGCAAATAGTAGTTCTGGAGGACAGTGAAATTTTCCTTGGGAAAACAACATAGATGATAGGTTTAAACTCCCTTTCCTCACTTTTACCCATCTCTCTGAATGCATGGAGGGTTGGAGTGGGCCTGAAATGCTAACCCCTTCCCCAACATCATTTTTTGGATAGGGTTGCCATATCTCGAAGAATAAAAAAGAGGACAGCCCGAGCTGCTGCCTGCCCAAGCTGGGGAAAGAGACATGCAGGGCTGCTGCCACCACACCCATGCACCTCTTTCTCCAGCTGAGGCTGGCAGTGGCCGCAGCGGGCAGAGCAGCTCAAGCCCAACCCCCCCCCCACATTTGCTTTAAAATGTAAAAAACCTGCCCGGATGGGCATGTTGGCCCGCAAAAAGAGGACATGTCTGGGTTTCCCCAGACATATGGCAACCCTAATATCTACCATTTGTCTTTGCAGTCTCAGACATCCTTACTACGAGCCAAAGTTCTGAAAGGAGGATTCTTAGTTCATTCATGCTTAGTATCCTCCTCATGCTCAGGAATCTTGCATGACTGGGGTTTCCATTCCTGTGGAGGATTCTAAATGTGTTCAGGGAAATCCCTCTTCAGATATTCTCACTCAATATGTGAAGGTTTTGGGTTTTGGGGTGTGGGTGGAACAGGTTTGAACAATGCAGGGAGGGGGGTATCTGTGGCATCAATGAAGGGGCAGGGCTAGCTCCACACATGGCCACTTGCCCCTCCCAATATTCACCTGAAGAGAGCTCTAATGTTTCCCAGAATTTGAAATTATGAAATAAAACTACTGATCTCCATTGTCTCTTCTAGTTTGAGGTATGGCCAGAGCCCCATCACAGCGTGAAAATAACACCATACTTTGTTGTAAGGTTTGCCAAAATGATGTATGTCAGGGCACTTTGAAATAAAGCCCTACATAAATGCTGATAAATCTTATGCAATGTTAAAGCTAAATAGGCTTTAACATTACATGTAATGTTAAATATAATCTTAACACTAAATAGCCACAAAAGTGTGCTAAGAAAACATAAAATGGTGCAGTTTTCCAATTAGCATAGACAATTAAGATGTTAATAAGGGGCATGTCCCCTCCTCTAAAATTGTTTTCCTATACATTAAGTAGTTTTCAAATGCTACCAATGCACCAAATGTAAAAGATACAGAAGTTGCATTTGTTTCGTGTTGATGATTAATGGTTCACTATTTAAAGTTCTTAAAATGTATTCATTCAGCTGCTGGAAAAGGATTTACTGCTTAAACCCTATCATTTGTTTCTTAAGAAAGCAGCACCTTCAGGAGCTAATGCGAAAGCCCACTACTGCTTGTTATGTTTTCTCTTTTCTATCAGAAATCATTTGCACAGTGGTTACACATGACTTTTTCTCATTTACTCCAAATCAAGCATGTATTTCATTCATTTTGCCCATAGATAAGTGCGTACTTTCAGTTTATTTAATCAACAATATCTGTATCAGCATTTAAAAGTTTGCCAGCATTTAAATGCCGCATTATGGCACACTATAAAACATGACAAAGTTTTAAAAATGATAGAATGTTGCCCTGGGAGTGGGTTGCATTTTTTTTTTTTTAATTGCCAGCTTCATAGGAAACTGTAGGATTCATCTTTCTATATCTGTGACAGACTGAGGGAGAGAGAGGTATGGTACCAAATAAAAATCAGGTTAAAAGAAATGTTTTATTGTACAACTTACAGTGCAAAGCCTTTATTGTTCTTTTCATCAGGTTGTGTGGCGCAGTGACTAGGATGTCAGGTAATCGTTAGATGGAGAGGGTCTCTGAGTCATACCCTTTCCAACATTGTGTGAGCTGGAACACTTGGGAACTCCCTTCCGGCACCTCTCAGGCAGGTGCTATTGCCGTTATAAGAGAACAAAGGAGGCATTCATGGTGGGTTCCAGCACCTCGTTTTCTAGGAAAATATGGTAGCCCTGGTGTGAGTAGAAGGCAGCTCACAGAACTGGTGTTTCCTGCCTCTGGCAGTCCCCTCGCAGAGTATTAGGGGGTCTCTACAGAACACTCTAGCAGGGACGCGGGTGGCACTATGGGTAAAACCTCAGCGCCTAGGACTTGCCGGTCGCATGGTCGGCGGTTCGAATCCCCGCGGTGGGGTGCGCTTCCGTTGTTCGGTCCCAGCTCCTGCCAACCTAGCAGTTTGAAAGCACCTCCGGATGCAAGTAGATAAATAGTCACCGCTTACCAACAGGAAGGTAAATGGCGTTCCGTGTGCTGCGCTGGCTTGCCAGATGCAGCTTGTCACGCTGGCCACGTGACCAGGAAGTGTCTGCGGACAGCGCTGGCTCCCGGCCTATAGAGTGAGATGAGCGCACAACCCTAGAGTCTGGCAAGAATGGCCCGTACGGGCAGGGGTACCTTTACCTTTACCTTTACAGAACACTCTACAAGGGATGTGGGTGGCGCTGTGGGTTAAACCACAGAGCCTAGGACTTGCCGATCAGAAGGTCGACGGTTCGAATCCCCACGACGGGGTGAGCTCCCGTTGCTCTGTCCCAGCTCCTGCCCACCTAGCAGTTTGAAAGCACGTCAAAGTGCAAGTAGATAAATAGGTACCGCTCCAGCGGGAAGGTAAACGGCGTTTCCGTGCGCTGCTCTGGTTCGCCAGAAGTGGCTTAGTCATGCTGGCCACATAACCCGGAAGCTGTATGCCAGCTCCATTGACCAATAAAGCGAGATGAGCGCTGCAACCCCAGAGTCGTCCACGACTGGACCTAATGGTCAGGGGTCCCTTTACCTTTACAGAACACTGTGAGTTATGTCTTATGTAGAGATGGGTAAATAAATTGATTTCATCTTCTCATTTTTCCAGTCCCAAATTTAATTCTTCACATTTTTACATCAGTTTTCATTTTAAAAAAAGTTTTCCTGAAAATTCATCAGCTTCTTAGTTACAATTTCTCCTAATGGGTACATGCCTAGACTAATAGGACTGCTTTGAAAAGGGGGAATTTCTAGATCTTGCCTTCCTCTTGCAGGGCTGGATATTTTCGCTGCTTCCCCCACCCCAGACTCACATTCCATATCAGTTTCTGGACTTTTTTCAGGGGTAGAACAACACAGAGCACATTACAGTTACACTGTCCAAGAGCCAAAGCACTTGGCTGCCATCACCATACAAAAGCAGCATAATTAAGCTCTTGGAAAGCTTGCAGCATACAGATTGTACAGATTTGACAGAAAGCACTACTGGCCACCCACAGCCACCATGTACAACCTTCTAGGAGAAGCCCTGGTTCCAAGGTAGAATTGCCATGGCCTGAATACTAATGGCGTGTTCCTGGGAGGAGTCGGGGGTAGTTCCCAGTGGGGAAAAGGCAGAGTAGACCCAATTCTGCTCTCTTGAAATACACAGCCATTGCATGTGCTTACAAGCCCCCTGCCAGCAAGGCAGGAAGGAAGACAACACTACACGATCTCAGACCAAACACAGATTAACTTAGTCTGCAGCTGGTTCCCACAAACAAAAAGCAAGAGCTAAAACTTGCAGATGGAGCATGTAATTTAACCCGCAGATTTCATGTCAAGGCACATGGATGACACACAACAGCATATGATGATATGTGAGGGTGCCAGCAGCAGCTCTCTAGACAGCCTTTCTTGCTTGTTCAATAATGGCTGGGGGCCTGTTCCTTCTTGCAGGGCATCACCAGGAACTCAGCTCCCGCCCACCTGCCTAAGCTGCCAGTTGTTCTTGTTTACACTGTGATTCCTTTGAGCAGCAGGAGAGATTGTTTCAAGCTTTCTGCAACTCTCACCTGTGTTCCCTTTGTGTTCCCTTTGTGTTTGCTTCCATCTCCTACCTTTCCTCCATTTGCTTGGCCTCATGGGAGCTTATAGATTGTCTTCCATAGACATGGTATTAACAATGAGTCCATAAGTGACTGTGGAGGCCAATTCTGGACCCACATGTCCTTCCACAGTGGGGACATTGGTTCCCGGGTGGGAGTTGATCACGGTGTGGATTTGCCAAGCATACCTTTCTCTTAGCATGTTTCTCCCATGTGTTCTGAGTCTGAGTGTCTTTAGAGCCCATGACACCTTTGGTAAAGACTGTTCTCCAACTTGATCGCTCGTAGGCCAGTGTTTCCCAGTTGTCGGTATTTATACTACATTTTTAAAGATTTGCCTTGATACAGTCTTTAAACCTCTTTTGTTGAGCATATCGGCATACAGGTGGTATAGCACTGCATAACGTCCACCCCCACCCCCAATAGTGTTAACTTTTGGTTAGTCACACCATGGCCATGAAGAGCACAGGAACTGACATTTAGAAGGAATTGAGGATTCTAGAGGGGGTTTTTTGTTTGTTTTGCAGGTGGGATAAACCGAAGCTGACAACCTAGATTCCCATGGAATCTAGCACTCTCTGAAGAGCCCTCTCACCAACTCTGCATTCCACGTATCTATGTAACAATGTAGAAAGTATCTAAGGCAGGGACAGCCAACATGGTGTCCTCCAGGTGTTGGATTGCAGCTCCCATCAGCCTAAGCCAACATAATCAAGGATGGTGGGAGATGAAGTCCAACAACATCTGCAGTGCACCTTGCTGGCTAGTGCAATCTGAAGCATCCTTTCTCCTTTTGGGTGCCAAGAGGAATCTTAAAACCTCCATAAAAATCCACACACCTGTTTTATTTACTTTTTAAGTTAAGGAAATTGCTGGACAGAGAAGCATACATTATCTTTCCATATTTGAGTTGCAATGCAGTGGAATAAGAGGGGCTTGCTTTTGAATTAATATGAACAGGATGTGGCTGCATGTCAGTATTTTCATTAAGATAGGTGGTAGGGTAGGAAGCCATGGGAATGTTTTTATCAGTCCCCATCCTCCTTCATTCAAAGGTGTTGGGAGTCATCTAAGATCCCGTCGTTCCTTGCAACCCATGTGTGAACTGCAATGTCAGTTTCTGCTTATATCGTCAGTACATACCCTGAATAAAGCAGCAGCGTCAAGAAATGCTGAGTAAGCCCCAGGTACTTAACACTCCCTCCTCCATTTAATGAACTGTTTCTTTATTAGTTGGAAAGCTTGTATAATACACATTTATAGTTTGCAAAGTACTCAGCATCCAGCCTCATAGGAAGGGAGACCTCATTTAGATTAACCTGTGACTTCGGCAGCAGGTGGTAGAATGAACCAACTGCTTCAATTACTGCTTTTTTTTGCGCATGTCTTTCAAGTGTTGCTAAGATTATCGGAGGAAACTGATTACATCCCCTTAGACACTATTGTTGGCACAATGATTAAGCTGTTACTCCCCCCCCCCCCAAAAAAAAAGAAGAGGGGGAAAAATTAAAGCCTGGAAACCTAAAGAGCTATTTGGCATGAATCAAAAGCACTCTGTTTAGAGATCAGGAAGATAGTGGGTAGTATCATTGCCCTGTAGCTTATCTCCACACATACAGCTCCCTGGTGGATCCCTATGATAAACATTATTTGGAACAATTAGCTGCTGCTGACATAGAATCCAGACACAATGGCTGTGGCCAGGAGCACTGAGCCAAAAATGACAGAGCCAAGACCCATAAAAAAACCCAAGACCAAGCTACTCCCTCCTCCCCACCCCCCCACCCCCATTCAGTGGTTGTCATAAAACCCTCCCAGTGCTGTGTTTGCATAGCTGGCTTCACTGATATGGCACTGAAATACAAAAGGAGAAGCTACAGCACTTGTCTTTGTTTAGCTGAAATTACAAGTCATTGAATTAGTATGTCATCTTTATTGTGCTGTCATGCAGCAGAGGTGAGAAGGGAGGCTCTCTGTAATGGATGGAAGGGTTTGATGGCCTGAAAGACAGCCTCACAGATGGTTGTCGACATAAAACAGTTTGCCCTTAAAAAAAGAAGAAGAAAAAGAAGGGGAGAGGTTGCATGGGAAAGGTCTCCGCTGATTTGAATGGTGGCGAGTGACAATATTTATATGAGTCTGATCACAGCAGAGTCCAGGGCTGAAAGGTGAGCCCCGAGTTTGGCTGGGAATGAGAAGATGGAAGTGCATGCTAAGCTGTTTTTAAAAAATTAAAATGTTAGTGAGCCAGCATAACGCAGGAGGTGAAGCAGTAAAGGTCTCACTCCGAAAGATGTTGCCACTATCTTTGAATTGGGGCAGGGAGGAGGGATGTTACCACTGTGTTGTTCTGCAGTGGCAGCAGAATTTTCATAAGAAGAATCCATGCAGATGGGAAACAAAATAAGCCAAATGCAAAGGAAACATGTTAAACCTTTTAAAAAGAAATTTGAGAATCATTCACTTTATGCCTAAAAGCAAAAAATAAAATAACAAAGACAGTACAAAGGAAAGAAAAATAAAACCTCAACGTTCTTCACCAGAATCCTGCATTAACTATATATCTGTAGCTAGCATTGTTTCATAAAACAGTAATGCAACATCATTTGCAGCTCTTTTCACTATTATATTTTGCGTATGCTTGAATAGCAGGGCTCAATTAGCTTCCAAATAAACTGAATTGCGAAGTGCTGTAGTTGACATTGAAGAGGCGCTGTATCAAAGAAGACTTTTCGGAACACTTCAGCTCACGAATTACTCTGTTCAGCAGCCAGAATATTCACGATCATTCCACAGCAGCTTAGAATGGACAATGGGTGCCAGTCAGTACAACCAAATCCCTTAACCCATTACAAGATGTGAAGAACTACAATATAGCTTTCTATGTTCTCAGTTTTACTTACGTATTTTGACTTAAGCGGTTGGAAAAGAGAAGTGACATATTTAAGACTAGAATAATTTTCAGTTTATTGGGGCTGATTCATATATGATGACAGAAGCCATGTGCAAGCCACAAGAAAAGCGCTTCCCTACATACCCAGTCCATGCAGTAGGTATAAAATGGAGTGCATACACTACCCAGAGGCAGCCCAGGTGAACCAAGCACTGGTCCTTTTGCACTGTTCCGGGACCTCCTGCCCACTTCCCCCATGTTTAAAACTTTTAAAAGAAGATTAAAAAAGGAAGACTTGATAAGCTGCAAAGTGCATTACTGCAGTACTAGCAAGGCCACAGACACCCACCCATGACCTTAATTATCTTGATTTGTCCATATGCAATTTTGTGTCCTGGTCCTGTTTCAATTTAAATTGAAATACTTAGTAGCAGTGCCCCCAATACACCTCCTGAGCTATACAGTCGTACCTTGGTTCTCAAACGGAATCCATTCCGGAAGTCCGTTTGACTTCTGAAAACATTAGAAAACCAAGGGGCGGCTTCCGATTGGCTGCAGGAGCTTCCTGCACTCAAACGGAAGCTGCAGAAGCTGCGGTGGACGTTTGAGTTCCAAAGAATGTTTGAAAACTGGAACACTCACTTATCTGCATAAGCCTATGGACTCCTTAGCTCCAGCCCAATATAATGAAGTCATGAAACCTAATCCTATCATTTCCCATTACTACGGTCAGCCTCGCTTGTCTGGGGAAATGTTGTTTGGAGGAGGAAAATGTAAGTTAATTTTATTCTTAAAGGCAAAGCAATATTGTTGCCTTCGAGGTAAATGGGAAATAAAGTTGTCTTTGAGTTGAGGTATGCAGCAAACTGTTCCACCCCCCACCCCGATTGGGAGGGAAGGAACTGTTATGTCTTCATGGCAGGTTTAGGGGAGGACCGCTTAAGAGTGCTGAGATCCAGTTTTTGCTCGAGATGTCAAGTCCACTGATTAATTGGAGGAATGGGAGCTAAAACTATGATTAAATATTCAGCAGATTAATCACACTGATTAATCAAATAAAGTTTGCAGCCCTTCTTGGCAGGTATGGTCCTATTGCGAAAAGCCAAGGCTAGCAGGTCAGCGTCAGGAATAATGATTTTTTTCTTTTTTCTTTTAGTATACCTCACCAAGCAGCAGTAGCTGCAGTCCTTTACAAATGGCCCTCCAATGCTACAGTAAGTGAATGCTGCATCTGTCCTTGACATCAGGACTTCTGCTTTGCTTGGTGCTAGGCTGATAGCTTCTTTGTAATTGAGACATATTTCAGCAGCTCTACTAAAACAATGCATTTTCCGGAGTCTACGATATACTGAGTTAATGTATGGAGAATAGCCAGCTATTTCCTGCCAAACAATGTGTCACAGTTTGGCATGCACAGCTCTATTAGTCTAGTGATTTTATGTTGCAAATTATTTTAAAGTTGATGCCTTTGGTTTTCAATTCATTTCAACACACTAGCTAAAATGATTTTCACTCAAGGAGATTTAGTTTAGGCCTGAACCTCATGTTCACTTCTACAATTAGTATAAGGCTGAGGACCCATCCAATAAAATCTGACTTGAGGAGGACCTGAATGAATCGGTTATCGATTCCGGGGTGGGGGGGGGAGGGAATGGTGTTGTCAAGGTTGGAGCAGAGGCAAGCAGTTTTTATCTGCATAAAACTTTGCAGAAGTGTCACAGTGAGAGGCTAAAAGTCAGGCCTATCATCAGTAGTTGGCAACCTGGGTCACCCACCATGTCCCACCAGCGCTGCCTGACTGTGGACCCCCAAATGAAATTTTCCATAATGTTTTGGAGTAAAATTATTGGGTGTTCCAGGGCACTGTGAAGACACTAATTTTTTAGACCCTATTAAACTTCATAGGAGAGTTTTATATAGATGTGGAACAATTCGCTCCACCATATTTTCAAGCTGCCTCTTGAGTTCAGGTTTTAAGAGCAAAAAGTCATGAAGGAGGACTGTTGCGCTCTAAAATGTGAAGAGCTTCAATAGAAGAGGTTTGTACCAGTGAGCATCTGGAACCTGTTCTCTTTGTTTTGAAAAATTGAAAATGTCAGCTCCCAGCCATGCTTGGAGCACTGCTGCTACCTGTTCCACTGTCTGGAATACCCAAAGGAAGTCATTGGCATAAGAAGTGGCCCACTTAACCCAGGGTTCCCTGAACCTCAAGCCAGAACTCTACTTAAGATGCATAGCCCTCCAGGCAAAGGGGGGCAGAACATAAAAGCCCTTAGAACAAGTGAAAAATCAGAGGTAGCTGAGATTTTGCAAATGCAATGGCAACAAAGAAGTGACTCTTGCCATTGTGGGGGTAGCATGCAATATACCAAACACTCACAGGCCTGTTTTGCATACAATACTAAACCATGGCTTTTGCATGAACCCTTCCTGGCAGCCTAACCCTAGTTTGTTTACTCCCAGCAAATTGTGATCGGAAGTCATGACTTGTTGTTGGCTTGAGAATTTTGGTTTGTTTTAACTATGGATTGTTGTAATTGCAGCACCCTTCCTTAGGTGGAATATTATCTGAATATCCCACCTAAGACACTTACCAGACTGCAAAGGCTTAAGGAAAACACAGATGGAAAACAAAGCAAATTTGAGAGAAATTACCTATGGTTTGTTTGATCGTCTGTGAGACAACTTGTGACTAACTTGCAATTTATTAAACAAATTGTGGTTTAGTGTTAGGTACAAACCAGAATACTCTATCTTTCCTCACAGATAAGTCTTGAAGCACCCAAATCAGTTCATAACTATCAATACTCCTATCACCACAGTAGCATTTAGATGGGGATAGTGTTTCATATTTCAGTAGTATATATGATGAAGGTGTAGGGATTTCATTGAGGAAGGAAATGGATATATTAAAAAAATTAAGCTGCTGTGCATTTTCTGAGTTGTTTCTTGTTAGTTTCTAATACTTCATTACAGCTATTGCAGTGATATTATTGCAGTAAAAAGGTCACCTTTTAAAAATTGAATTGCACTTTTGGCTTGTATATCTAGGATGTATACTCATTTATTTGTTTGTTGTAAACCACCCTGTGATCTTCAGATGATGGGCGATATATAAATTTAATTTTTAAAAATTGTTTCTTGAGGAATAATCATGATTCCATTGAATTGTGAATGGGAAGGGAGATTCCACTCTGCCCTTCCTAAATGGTGCTCCTTAAGCAGCATCCAAACTTTCTACCTACCTTTACAAGTTCCCATTTCACTGCAAACTTGGACTGCACCCAGAATGTTAAGCAGTTTGGCCTCCATTTGTTGTCCGATATGATTCTAGGCAGTGTGGCTCAAATATCATCCCAAGTGAGAATCACGTTTCTCTGAACTTAGGATTCTTTTGGAGCCATGCTAACTGGATCTGTGAATTTGCAGTGCTAAAAGATGTCCATAGTCTAATGCCTGAACATCTGCAGCAATTGCCCTGAAAGAAGCCCTTTCTGATTATGTGGTATTAACTGTGGGCTTCACTTATGCTGTAAATCATAAACCCAACCAGCTGGTTATCCAATAAAAGTCTGGTAACCATTTGCCATGGATGGCAATGACTCAGGCTCCTGCTCGCATTGTTGTTCTCTTCCAATGAACAAAATGAATTTTCACCACCCCAACACACAGAGAAGCAAGGATTCATTGTTGTAGATTAGTGTAATTTCAGCATTCTTTTTTATATGCAGTCTCATGTGTGTGTGTGTGTGTGTGTGTGTGTGTGTGTGTGTGACAAAGGTAAGGAAAAAAGAGCGACACATCATTTAGTAGAAATGCCCCTATTTTGTCTTCTACAAAATGTGCATAAACCACTGCTTATTGATCATTTAGACAGCGCTTTTAGTGCAGCAAATGCTTAAAAATTCTTATCTCATCTTTGTTTCACAACAAGGTTGGCGAGTTTTTTCAGTGTGCATTTTTTACCACTGAGGGAACGAGATGGACTCCTGCTATCGACGGCGCCCGTAGTTGTGCTGGGATTTGAAACCAGGTGGCCCAGGTGCAGGTCCAGTGCTCTCTCCACACTGACTCCCAAAAGGTATCAAAGTTCAAGGATATGGTGGCGATTAGTGCAGATGCTTGGATACAGAGCATCTGTATAAAAAGAAAAACAAACCTTGGGTTTTTCTTCATGGATATTATTGCCGTTTTTAGACAGGTGGTAACAGATGTTGGGCTCTCAGTAGGAAGCTAGGAGTGGGCTCCTGTGCCACTAAAGACAATTTAACAAGCTGCTTTGAAGAAAATGCAGCTCAAATAAAACATGCTTACAATGTTTCTTGAAACCACCTTTCATCTTGTGCTGAGCCAGATTTGCTGTACGGCTAGTACAGGAAGAGCATTGCTGGATAGCATTGACTTTGAACCTTATGATATTGTGGATCATAACTTAACTAGTGTCTATTATTAAGCCATTGTTTCATTAAAGTGAAAATCATGCCCAGTTGTGCAAGTGTTGAAATGTATCTTCCTTTATATACAGGTTGTTGTTTTTTTGTTTATAGGGGGCTAGACTAATGCAGTGCTAATGCAGACAATAATGTGGTCACACACTCAAGCTGAGTTACTGAAAGACTTATTTGAAAGCATCTCCTACATGGGCCAGACAGCCTCAGTTTTAGGAAGGGATCAGAAAATACAGAAAGTAATTTATGCTAGGGGCTGAGGAAACCTACAAAAAAATGAACTTAATGCTCTCTGAGGTGTGCGGAAAGGATAATTGCCAACAGCAGCTGCACAGAATTCAAAATAAAATGTAGGCAATGTAATACTGAATTAAATTAAGCATGGAGCATACAGGGGGCCCAGCGAAAGGAAGAGTGCATGTGATAAGAATAAACCTTATTATCAAAATGTTAATACAAAGGATGCTTTCATGCCTGGTATGGTAATGAGCTAGGTCACACCTGGCCACATCAAAGTATTCTGAAGAGTATAATTGACAGATATCCATCCAACTTCAAGAGGCAGAGCTCACTGACACCTGGGAACTTTGAGACATTGTAATGCTGAGGGTCAGACAAGGACTGTGACAGCCCGAGAGAGATGTAGAACTCTTGAAATCCAAGTGTCACATATATATATATATATTTGAGATGTTTGTTCTTCTTTCACTTCATACGTCTGGACCTATTCTGTGTCACCAGGGAATCCTAGATGAATCTCAGTTTCTGAGCCATTCCCTTTGATTTCATTGTGATATTGTCTTGTTTTTCAAGTAAACATTGATTTATTGAGGGCATGTTTGGATCATACATGGTTTTAAAGAAATAATCACGGCAGCCTATGCTTGTGGACAAAGGAAATAAAACCCTTACCTGAAGGCAAGAGTCAGAAATGGATCCACCCTAAGGGCTCTTTCTGAATGTTCTTAGAAGTGCTGCCAAGAAGATGACTGATGTGAATTATGAGTTTGGTGGATCCCAGAAGGAGCGACAAATTCCAGATTTTAATGGCAACCATATTCCCTTTTATCCTTAGGGCACTCCACACACTATGGTTATACTGGTTTCTTGCTCAAGAAACCCATAGTGTGTATGAACCATACACATGAATGTGCACGGATCTTTACGCTTCAATAAATGTACAGCTGAGAAACCAGTTTTCTTACATGTCTGTACCTTAAAGTTGATGCATGTGCCTTTCTTTCTTTGAGGTCCTCCCACCAGCCTCAGCCATCATGGGGAAGGATGCAGTTGGTCAACGCTGCATTAGGGCATTACAATTATATATTTTTAACTCACTATGAGTTTCATTTTTGGAAAATCAACAACTAATAAATATAATAAATAAATAGCCATCCATAAAAAGGTCTGCAACTTTCTTCTGGAATTCCTTTCCAAGGGAGATATTCCACACTGCTTCTTTGCTTGGGTGTTACTGCCAATTCAAAACTTTAAACATTTTTTTAAAGCTTTCCAGTAAAAAAAAAAAGTTCTATTGTGTTTATATGCTTTCTGCTAGTATGGTTTTTTTTACTGTAAGCCTGATCTGTTTCTTTAAAAAAAAATATCATAAGGTTTTTCAGGTTTAAAAATATTATTTCTGTGCCACTGAGAGTATTCCCCCCCCCCAATTAGAAAAGCAACAAATATATTTCCAAATAAAAAAACAAAAACAAAACTAGGTTTGGGATCTATGAGCAGTGTTTGGGAATATATTCATGTGAGATTTGTGATGAAGTCATCGTCCCCGCTCCATCTCTGATTAACTCTCTCTGGATATATAATCTTAACGTGGAACTAAGTAAGTTTGCAGGACTCCGGGTAGCCAGTATTGCCTTAAGAAAAGCAGGCTTTTCCTTCTAACTAGTTTCTAGAAAATCTTGTGGACTTCTGCATTTTGCAAAAATGTTTGCACCTATGGATATATAGCTGAAGTACAGATCTCAATAGAGCTACAGTTATGTCACCTTTCCATTTCATCTTGTTTTTCAATAATTCAGTATGGTATCTTGGCTTTATCTTCACAGTATCAGGCTTTAGACTGTCATCCTATACTCATATACCTGAGAGTAAGCCCCCTTGCATTCAATAGGATTTAGTTCTGAATAGGTGTGTAGAGGAGTCCTTTGTTAGTTGATTTTACATGAAGATACACCATTCAGTATCTTGCTGAAGGTATCTAGGTCTGGGTGAACATACCTACATACACTTACCTGGGAGTAAATCCCATTGAATTCCTTGGATATAAGTAAGCATGCAGAGGGGTGTCCTCATCTTTATTCAGGTTGAATTATTTTTATTCTTAGTTTATCTTTGAATCCCATTGCTTTTTTAATTACATCTATATGGAATAATGGGCAATGAGTACAATGATACATTTTTGAGTGTGCCATGTCTTAGTGGCATTTGAACATGTTCTGTATTCCCTCCCCCCCAAGTGTTCTTCTTTCTTTGGAGGTGCAGCAATCTAGGTGGTAATTCACAAACTTTAATGCTTGTTTGTTTTCATCCAGGATCTCAAAGGCTTTAAAACATTAATTAATGGACTCATCACCATAGTAACTAGTGATATATACTATAAACTATGTCTGGCAACATTCATTTGTGACATTCATCTTATAGAAATTGACAATCAGAAAGGCAGGTTAAGGTTTTGTGTGCGCGCAGGATTACACAGTGAAAGAATAGCTAAGCCAACAATGAAATCTAAGACATCTGACCTTGTTAAATGTCTTTTTCATTAGATCGTACTGGTGATTGGGAAGGTTGTTAGCATTTTGAATGAGAACTATTTAATGTTTGCAGTGGAAAAAGGTAGAAAGTGACCCTTTTTACAAACCAAAGTCCAAACAGCTCACGATATTTTCCAGTCACAGGACCACAGGATAAATTGTTGACAATATTTTAATACTAAAATGTGAAAATGTAACTTGTGAACAAACAGGACAAGCACCACCTTCACTTGAACTGGTCCACTGAACCACACATTGCATGGTTCAGAAGAGTGATGTGTTCTCATATACAATGGTACCTCGGTTTACGAACTTAATCCATTCTGGAAGTCCATTCTTAAACCAAAACCATTCTTAAATCGAGGTGTACTTTCCCTAATGAGGTCTCCCACTGGCGGTGCCCTTCTACTGTTCGGATTCCATTCGGATTCCACATTACACTCTGTGTGCTGTCGTATGACCATCAACCCTGAACGTCAGCTGCAATGTTGCTGTCTTCCATTCAGCAGCCTCACAGCCCACGGGTAGAAACTGTCCCTTTAACTGGCATGCCAAATATATTGTTCTGCCTTCCTTTGGATCACATCAGTAAGGTCAAGAAAGGGTGGGTCTTGTCATCTGGGCAGCCTAGGCCTTCCATACATACTGCCCAGGCTTGCACCCTAGAGAGGTCACTTTGGTGCTAATGCAGAAGTTATGAGTTACTGGTCTCTGCAACCCCTGGAGGCCATTGTCTCTTGAGACAGACAGATGCCCTCAACAACTACAGCATTCAGAAGTGTATCTGAAGAACTGTGCATGCACACGAAAGCTCATACCAATAACAAACTTAGTTGGTCTCTAAGGTGCTACTGGAAGGATTTTTTTTATTTTGTTTCGACTATGGCAGACCAACATGGCTACCTACCTGTAACTAGCATTCAGAAGGTGGGGCTTTAGGCTTGAACTTCTGGACCAGTCTGGCCATCTCTGAAAATTACAGCAAGTCAGTGCTAAAATAACTTCTTCATCATGCTACCAGGGGCAGAATTGTTGCCTAGAGTTTGTAGCCACCTGCTCCTGCATTCTAATGAAGTATGCTTGTTACTGTCCAAGGTCCTGAACCAACTCACTTGGGAAGTCCTGCTACTGCCTCCTACCATGTTGTTTGCCTCTTCCTGGTGGTGGAGATTGCTATGGACCGGTATAATCTCTCACAGTGAGCCAATATATACCACCTAGTAGACATGGGTTAAAAATGAAAGAATTCTAAAGTCTGTTTGAAAGACTGGAAGAAGAAAAGCTATATTGTGTAATACTTTACTCTCCAACTCCCCTCCCCTGACTTCAGGATTGTGGCATATTTAAAGCTATAACAGAGAGAACTAAGATATCCTTACTATCAGGCTTTGCGCACAGTGCGGGTATGGCTGGATGAGGTGGTTTACAGTACGGTGGTACCTCGGTTTAAGAACAGTCCTGTTGACGAACGATTCGGTTTACAAACTCCGCAAAACTGGAAGTAGTGTCCCAGTTTGCAAACTTTACCTCAGTCTTAGAATGGCATCCAAATGATGGAAGAGCACTGGCGGTGGGAGGCTTCATTAGGGAAAGCGTGCCTTGGTTTAAGAACGGTTTTGGTTTAAGAACGGACTTCTGTAACAGATTCAGTTTGTAAACCAGGGTACCACTGTACTAATCATACTTTTCACCCTATACCCATTACTTGTCTGATAGGCAAGATGCAATCAGCAGCTGGAATCAATGGGAGATTCCCTCCTCCAATTGATTTCAATGCACTGGGTATTCTATTTTTTAAATGTTTAAAGAACTAATATCTTCATAAAAGTAAGTGATAATACAAAATGATTCAGGAGTAATACAGCTGGCCTTTGAATAAAAGGTTGCTTTTTTTGTATCTTTGTCACAGGAAGCAATCACTAATGAGATGCCATTTATATTCTAACACCTGTTTAATAGCACTTTCCTCTTTCCTCAAGAGCAAGCTCTTTCTGGATGTTTGCACATTTCTATGTGTACCTATAAGGATTATTTTTCCATAAACAATGGTGTGCAGTTCTCAGCAAAACGTTTTAGTTAGAAAGGAACAATGCAGTGGGAATGGCTTTTGTTAGTTTTATTAGCTAAGTTCACACAAGGTCTCTAAATTCTACATAGAGCATTCTAAACATTAATTTACAAGGAACAATGAATTAATGAAAGCCATCTGTTTAACATAGCTTCATATTTAGCAACAAATTAATGAAGTATTGCATTGTAACTATTACACTGCCATCTAAACCCAAATTTAAACAATTATTAATCATTCATATAACATTTTAACAATACACAATAGTTTGTAGTTATTGTGCCACTATAATCCTAAGATATGGTAATTATTACTCTTGTTAGTCCTGCTGTACATGAAGAGAGCTGATTTGCATATTGCAGTGGCCCTCTAGTTATCACTGTCATAGTTGCACCCAGCCCATGCTTACATAGATATAGTTTTATGTGAATCAGCACTTGCACATGGATACTATATAAGCAGGGGCGTATGAAGTGGGGGGCAGAGGGGGCAGGCAGGCTGCCCTGAGTGCCACTCTGGGGTGTGTGTGACAAGATGGTCCCTGCCTCCCCCCAGCTGTAGAGTGGCCGAGGGCGCACAGTCACTATGGGCGCCGCTCTCTCGTGCCGTCCATACGGGCTGCCTCTCACACGGCGACCACATGGGCTGCCATGTGTGCACAGTCCATACGGGATGCTGCACATGAGCAGTCCGTATGGATGCCATGCTTGCGCCACTGGGCAGTTCTCCCTGCCCCTCGACGTCCCTCCCCGGGTGCCGGAGGGGGTTCCTCCGCCACTGTATATAAGTAGCCACTGAAATTCCTGCAGAGGCTCCAAAAGTGAAATTGCCAGCATGGAAGTCATGTGTACAGTATTCAAGAGAATCACACCTTCACATGAGTGTGGCTCACTTGGTTGAAGAATCAATCCTACACCTGTGGAAGAATCCCTACTTTATACCCACAAAAGCTGCCACCACATGTGAATATTTTCCTCTGTCCTGGCACCAAATGAGGGGGTCCTTCTGCTGTGACCTCATATGTGAAAGATCCTGCTTCTACCATCAGCCCTATGTTTTTGCTCAACCACTATGCCCCCTGTGTGCTGAATGCACCTGCTTATTTTATTCCTTCTCTTCTGATGCTGCCAACCCTTTCTGAAAATATTCCCTGATTCCCCTTGTAGGTGGTAGCATATTTAGGCATACAACAGGCAGAGCAGGATTTATTTATTTTTTAAAGTTGAACCAAATATAACAGTATTAAACTTATTCACAGTAAATATGAATTACCACTTCACAGGTTGAATATTAAAGGTTTTGTACAGTGCTTGCTTAATTGTTAAGACAGTACCATAACCTTAAAATGCTATGTACCACTCTCTCACTTCCATAACTTAATTAAATGCTTATCCAGTTTCCTTTCCCTTAACTTCTCCCCAGTAAACAATCACAGGTTAATTTAAACCTGAAGTCTTTCTTCTAGTCATGCTCAAGATTCAGCACAGAAATGCAACCCAGGAAAGAGATCACAGTTTCTTGAGTCCAACTGCTTCCATGAGACTCCCCCTCCCCAAGGGCTATTTAAGACATTCCTTTCCTCTTCAAGTGTCTGCCTTCCTGAATTTAGTTTCCCCTTGTCTTCTTTCTGTATCCTCTGGAGCCACTCTGCTTCACTGTCCCCCCCCCCCTGACCTGTTTCAGCTCTTTCACGCATATAAACATATGAATATACTTGCTGGCTCATCTAGTTCAGCATCCTGTTCTCACAGTGGTTAGCTGAATGCTCACGAGAGACCACTGTGAAAACAGGACTCTCCTCATTTGCGATGTCCAGCAACTGGTAATCACAGACATTTTGTCTCTGATGAGAGCAGTAAAACATAGCCATCATGGCTAGTAGTCATAGATAGCTTTGTTCTCCATGATTCTGTCTAATCCTGTTTTAAAACCATCAAAGTTTGTGGCCATCTCTACATCTTGTGGGAGCAAATTCTAGCTATGTGCTGTGCCTGTCCTGAATTTTCAATGGATGACCCTGGATTATTAGTGGGGAGTCTCCCTGCTTACTTTCTACGCAACATGCACAAATTTATATACCTCTGTCTTGTTGTCATCCCCTCCACTTACTCACCTTTCCTCATAAAGTAGTTGCTCCAGCCCCCTTCATCACTTTGGCTGCCCTTTTCAGAAGCTTTTCCAGTTCTTCAACATCCTTTTGGGCATGAGGTGACCAGAATGGTAAGCAGCATTTCAAGTTTCATCTCACTGTAGATGTGTATAATGTCTTTATGATATCAGCAGATTTATTTTCATTCCCTTTTTTAATGACGCCCAAACAAAGATTTCACCTTCTTTGCAGCTGCTGCACATTTGGTTCCAGCTTTTGCTGCTCCCAGACCCTCTTCAAGAATCCATCTGACAACTGCTACCCTTTAACAGGGCTGTGCCTGGCCTTTTATTCCCTCTAGCCAGAACCCTTCAACCAATCTAATGTTATGCTCTGGTGGACTGACCTATAGCGAATGGCCAAGAATGGAGCTAGAATGTTCAATCCTGTGCTTGGCTTTTGTCTCACTTTTTGATGCACCTGTCCTGTGTAAAATCAGAAGAATTCTAATCTCCAGGACACTTCACTGTAAACCTCTCAGGTGACAGCTACTTCCTTCTCCATAGCAACTGCATCAAAGCTCTGCTGCTTCCTGGCAGGCTGCCAACTGCAGGCCACAACATACATTGTACCTTATACCTAGACTAGAGGGAAAATTACCAACATTTTAACCTCCAATCCTTAAATTATGTGTATGTAAAATGATTCTGTTTCACAGAAAAGTATTCTTTTTGATACAGTTTTTATACCATGAGTCTCCATAAACCATCAAACCCACATACTCCTGAGATTATCATTATTGAGCTGCCATTATGTGTTGACCTGGTCTAAACAGATGATGGCTTGTCCAAAGCTACAAGGGATTCTGCATGGATTAAACCCATTCTGTTCTCTGCACACCCAGAAGCCAGAAGCCATGCAATCAGCATTTTATTTTGGGATTAAGAAGAATTTCAGAGGAGGACTAAGGGTGTTTGTGGGGGTGGGGTAGGATTTCAATTCTGGAAGTCCCTGAGCTGAGTCCAAGCCACCTGAGCCATAAGAGCTAAAGCCAATCCAAATTTTGACTTAGTTAATACTTTGGGGGCATTCAGCTCAGCTGCTAATTTCCTTCCTCTTTCCATTTCCAGTGTGGTATAGTGGTTAAGAGTGGTAGACTCGTAATCTGGTGAACCAGGTTCGCGTCTCTGCTCCTTCACATGCAGCTGCTGGGTGACCTTGGGCTAGTCACACTTCTCTGAAGTCTCTCAGCCTCACCTCACAGAGTGTTTGTTGTGGGGGAGGATGGGAAAGGAGATTGTTAGACGCTTTGAGACTCCTTAGGGTAGTGATAAAGCGGGATATCAAATCCAAACTCTCTTCTTCTTCTTCTTCTTCTTCTTCTTCTTCTTCTTCTTCTTCTTCGTCTTCCTATTTTTACTGCTTATTACATTACTGGTAGCAATGAAAAGAGTAAATGCCCATCAGCAATTGAAGGTTCAAGCATGCACAGAAGCCTTTGTTGAAGAGAGTTGGAAACTGGAGCCCCTAGATTTCCAATGCTCCTCTACAACTTCTGAATTTGGGCACATGAGGCAAAGGAGGAATAGGGGGCAATTGGAGATGAGAGGGCTATTGATGGTGGATGGAAGTATTGGAGAATTCTAAGAGAGATTCTTTCTTTCTTTCTTTCTTTCTTTCTTTCTTTCTTTCTTTCTTTCTTGGCAAGGCAAGTTCCCTGATGACATGGAGAGATGCATACATGCTTAAGCTGCTTTCAGATGGTGAAAGGCTGGCTTGTAGGTCAGGGGCAGAGCCCTGCAGGTAGGTCTTGCTTTCATGCCACCATCTACCTACGTGCATTGTTTCTCAACCGATACAATGTCTGAAAAGGGCTCTCTTCTCATCCTAACCTACCTTACGGAGATGTTCCAAAGATAATAGATGTGTGCTGCTCAGAGTTCCTTGGATAAAAGGTGGAATAGAAATGTGATAGATGAGATAGATTTTTTTTAAAATGTAGGACCATCAAAAACTCCCTATACTGAGTCAGGCCCAACTTGTCTATCTAGCTTAGTAATGTCAGCACTGACTGAAAGTGGGTCTACAGAGTTTCAGGGAGTCCTTCCCAGTCCTAGCTGGAGCTGTCAGGGATTGAATCGGAAACCTTTGAATGCACAGCATATGTTCTACCACTGAGCCAGAGCCCTTCCCCTGTGTGGTTGTCTTTTCTTTTTCCTAGTCTTTTAAACAAAACAAAAACACAATCAACATTATCCTCTTTTTACCTTTTTTTTAAAGACTTACCTATTTTTGCTGTTCTTCTTTCCTAGCCCTTCCACTTCTCTTTTCCATCCCCTTACATGAAGCACTTTAAGGACTTGGGAAAATTGCTATATAAATACTGAGGATTATTATTTTATTACTGAATTCATGGCATTCCTCTTATTTCCTGCTTAAGATGTTCAACACAAAGTACACAGAGGTGATTTTGTTTTGAATTTACAGCACATTGTGTTTCTGTTCCTCTAATTTATATTGTAGTGAGTGGTGCTGTCTTGCAGTCCTATTCTCTGGAGCCTTTATTTATAGGAGGCTGTAGCCTAAAGAACACAGGCTTAATCAGAATGTTCTGTAATTACCCATGGCTTTATTCAGATAGGATGATACATGCCTTCCACCGTGTGAAAGGAAATAAGTATATTCATTTCCTATCCCATTCCCACCTTGTATTATAAAAGCTAAATATCCATTCTGTAAATAGAGATGAATCAGCAATCCGTATAATATCCATTCATCATACATATTTCACAAGGAGAATATTATAGTGACTGAAAAGTTCTTACAAAAATAATATGGAAATCCAGAACTTGATGTGGAGTGTCAGAGAGCTTCTTACTATTATTTACCTTATCAGCTTTTGCTTTCTGAAATCAATGGAAGGGCATCTAGTTCAGCTAATCCATATTTCTGAGTATGAAATTGAATTTATAGTCTGTAGTATGTTGACTACCGCTCACATTTAAGGCATAATTGATTTTTATTGAAAAGCCAGCAGGCACATCAAAAATTTCCACAAACCACAAGGATGTTATATTTTACCCTGTTTAGATAATAGTGTTGCTTTATTTATCCTTCAAATTTGAAGCTTTTATATTTATATCGGCAAATGTTGGGAAAGTGTGACTGATGCCTTGTGAAACCATCAAGCCATACCTCTGATAACTCTACAGTACAGAAATAAGCAACTTTATATTCTGAAGGTAAATGCCTATGGTTGGTTTGTTTTAAGAGTAAATGGAATAATAAATCTAGCACGCGCGCGCACACACACACACACACACAAAGAAACCATTTTATGTCATGTAGGAAAGTTATTTTTCTTCATTCCAACAAATAGCTTGCACCATTACTTTTCTCATTGTCTCTTCAGCCTCCTCATTCCTGGCTCTGTATCTTCCTTAGCCCCCTTTCCCCTTTAACTTACCAAGCATATGTTTGTAACTGACTTAAATTGCTTATATAGGGAGAGTAAGAGAGAACAAACTAATCCATATTAACAGTTAAAGTTTCCAGGGAGTTGCTTTCAGGTTCTAAGATAATCATAGACTAAATTTCAATAATGACAAGTGCTTCCAAGTGAGTTTCTTCTCCACCAATTTAAGTGTCGACTTCCCATCATTCATTTAGACTCCTTTAATTTCTCATCCTCTGTCTGCTCTTTGCGTTGGTGTTGCATTCCATGTGTTGCTGCACTAGTAAAATGTGGCAGGTCCAAAAACATATGTTTGGAGACATAATACAATGTCACCAATATATATTTAAAATTTTAATAGGAAAATTCTTTCCTAGTCATTATGTAGACCAAATGTACATTAAGTGCTTGTGTGCTTTTGGAGGAAGCGAATTGGAGGCTATGAGAGATAGATAGAGTTGCGATGGTGGATGGAAGAAAGAAAGACTGAAGAGTGCTCAGAACAATTTGTCAAATTCCCAGGAAACCTGAAGACATTATATATCAGATTAAAACCATCTTAAAAGAAGCAATATGCTTTTCACAAAATCGGGGGTTTTTTTCAAAGCAAAATGTGACAAGTACAGGCATATCTTGTTAATAAGGAACAGGATTTGTACCTGTACTTGTCACCCAATCTTCTGAAAATTTTCACCTCAAACCTGTCTGCAGGTGTTCATCTATCTATCTTGCTCTTCTGGTTTCAACAATGTTTCTGCCTTCAGGATTACAAATTCCTAGGTTACATTTCATTATTGAGCATCTTTATGCACACCCAGTTCCTATATCCCTGCAGACCTAGATTATAATTAAACAGCAGCCTCTTAAAAAAGAAGAAAAATTTTGGCACTGTGGGCAATAATAATAATAATAATAATAATAATAATAATAATAATAATTTATTTATACCCCGCCCTTCTGGCTGGGCTTCCCCAGCCACTCTGGGTGGCTTCCAAAAAAAATATTAAAATACTGTAATACATCAAACATTAAAAGCTTCCCTAAACAGGGCTGCCTTCAGATGTCGTCTAAAAGTCTGGTAGTTGTTGTTCTCTTTGACATCTGGTGGGAGGGCATTCCACAGGGAGGGCGCCACTACTGAGAAGGCCCTTTGCCTGGTTCCCTGTAACTTGGCTTCTTGCAGTGAGGGAACTGCCAGAAGGCCCTTGGCACTGGACCTCAGTGACTGGGTAGAACGATGGGGGTTGAGACGCTCCTTCAGATATACTGGACCGAGGCCGTTTAGGGCTTTAAAGGTCAGCACCAACACTTTGAATTGTGCTCGGAAACCACAGAGCCTAGGGATTGCTGATCAGAAGGTCTGCGGTTCGAATCCCCATGATGGGGTGAGCTCCCGTTGCTCGGTCCCTGCTCCTGCCAGCCTAGCAGTTCAAAAGCACGATGTGCAAGGAGATAGGTACCGCTCCAGCGGGAAGGTAAATGTTTCCATGCACTGCTCTGGTTCACCAGAAGTGGCTTAGTCATACTGGCCACATGACCCGGAAGCTGTACACCGGCTCCCTCGGCCAGTAAGTGATATGAGTGCCGCAACCTCAGAGTCATCTGCGACTGGACCTAACGGTCAGGGGTCCCTTTACCTTTATGCACACCCAGTTCCTATAGATTATAATTAAACAGTAGCCTTTTAAAAAAGAAGAAAAAGTCTTGACTCCCTGATGTGGGGTGCTGCAGGGTTCTGTGCTGGCCCCATTGTTGTTCAACATCTTTATAAATGATGAAGGTATTGAGGGAGTGCTCATCACATTTGCAGATGAAATCAAACTGGGACCATCACTTAACTTAGCCTAATCCACCTCACCAGGTTCTTTTGTGCATAAAAGCAGGCAACCCCATACACACCACTCTGAGGATTCAGTTAGTTAGTAACCATCCTCAGAACTAACTGAGCTAGGACTAAACTACTAGAGAACATCTCTTTCCCTTGCTTGTTTACCAATATTCATAGCTTTCTACTATGTAGATATTATCCCCACCCTGCAGATGGAGAGTAGGAATAGAGAAGTATCATTCATGCAATATTCAAAACTATGAAACACACTTTATGACTGAAATATGTATACACAAACCATTTGTTATATAAACCGATACATCCTGGTAATACCCCTGAGGCTGTAATACATGATTCCTACCTTTAAAAAAAATTACAATAATGTCAAGATGTGAGTTCCCTAGCATTCCACTGCAATGATATACTAAAACTTGCTTTGGGCTTAACTGTGAACAAAAATGGATGACACCAATATTGAACAAAGATATAATGAAAAGGGAAGATGTGAGATATTCCTTGCCATAATTTGGGTATTTGGATTTTTCCTATAAATGCTTTGTCATGTGTCCTCTAACTTTGGCCTCATCTTTGACAAAACAAAGTTTTTATTTATTTATTTTTAAAAGTTACACCTTGTCTATTTTCAAAGAAACTCAAGGTGCTTTACAAATCATAAGACAAAAACAAAATGTAAAATATATAACAATTCCCAATAAAATCACAAATATTGGCATCAAAGCCAAGCTCACATAACAAAATCCAAAACAGCTATCAAAAGAAAGACATCAAAGATAAACCAGCAGAAAGAGAATGACGAGGTAAAAGCTTTTTTAAAACAGACACATTTTTGACAGCTACCTAAAGCAATATGGAGACTTAGCTTGATGCACCTCATTTGGCAAGGCATACTATAGATGGAAAATGTAATGCACAACTTAATTCTGTTGTGTTCATAAGTACCACAAAAGAAAAGGCCCTAATTCTGTTCATTGTCACATATACTTCCAGGGGCAAAGGAATCCAGAGTAGAGCTTCAGTTTAGCATTGGAGTGTACAGGGAAGAACGTATGGAAGAAACAGTCTAGGCTGGGTATTGGGTTGGATCCAGGCTGGGTATCATTAGCATACTGATGATTCTGCAACCCAGTCTTCAATATGACCCCTAAATCTCTGGTTGACCTCACCTAGCCATTTTTATGCAGATGTTAAATAGCATAGAGGACAAGATGGAGCCTTGTAGAACCACATTGGTCAGTGGCCAAGGTAAAGAGAAACAGGTTTCCAGAATCACCTTTGAACTTTTCTATCAGGAATTAGTGGAGTCGCTACCACTAATTCCCAACCCTTTGAAATGACCCAGAATGATACTATGGTTGAAAGTGTTCAAAGCCATGAGAGACCCAACATCTCTCATCCATCTCCTGGTGCAGATAATCCACAAGGGTAACCAGGGCAGTTTCCATGATGAAACCATGCCAAAAGCCAAATTAGATGTAAATAAGTAGTGTCATACAAAAATAATTGGAGCTGTGCCACCACAGAGATAGATAGAGAGAGAGAGAAACTCCCATAGATAGTTGTTAAACACTGAACTGTAGTTGTTTAGATTAGAGGTGTCTAATGATGACTTCAGTAGAGGAAGTGGAGGCCATATTACAGCCATAGAAGCTCTGTGGCTACTGGAGGTCCCCCTCATAAAGGGCTACTGGAGGTCCCCCCATAAAGATGGAACTTAACATATTATTTATTTATTTTATCTCACTACTACCACCACCATGAAACTCCATGGAGCTCCAAATGGTGTTACGTCCAGACACTGACCAGTTCCAGAACTGCTTAGCTTCAGCAAGGAGGCTGCATTTTGTGTACTCAGGAAGCAGATTGATGACTCACCATGGACATGGGAGGAACATATGGATGGAAGGAATCTAAATATATTTGGTTTTCAAGCTGGTTTTCATATGAAATGAGCCAGTCTCAATGGCCCAAGGCTTCTGTCTGTACAGGCTCAGTGGTACATAGCAAGAAGAGAAGAAACCCTGGATCCACTTGAAGGCTTCCTTAGGTCTTGCAGCAATCATCCGCAAGCAGTTGGATGCTCAGTTGTACTAAGGTGGCAGGTGTCCCTCTATTTCCTTTAAAGAACCTATTCTCACTTTCTGCACATATTCTCTGTTCTCAGTAACCATCCCCCCCCCAATAACCCAGTGTGAATGAAAACCAATATGTGCCATCTGAAAATGTGTCATCAGTGTCTAACATCTTAAAGTGTTTTTTTTTTTGTTTTGTTTATTGGTAATATGCATATTTAGATAACAAGTACCGTATTTTTCGCCCTATAGGACGCACCGTCCCATAAGGCGCACCTAGTTTTTTTTTTGGGGGGGGGAAATAAAGAAAAAAAATTATTTCCCCCCCAGGCGTGGGGCTGGGGAGGCCTGCCCGAGCCTCCCCCGACCCCAGCCCCCAAACAGGCAGCTCTCTGCAAGCTGTGGGAGCCCAGCGCTGGCTCCCGCTGCTTGCTGAGAGGTCCACGAAGCCTGGACGCGCTGAGCTCAGCGCGCGCAGGCTTCAGCACGCAGGCAACTCTCCGCAAGCAGCGGGAGCGCTCCCGCTGCTTGCGGAGAGGTCCGGGAAGCCTGGAGAGCGAGAGGGGTCGGTGTGCACCAACCCCTCTCGTTCTCCAGGCTTCACCGAAAGCCTGCATTCACCCCATAGGACGCACACACATTTCCCCTTCATTTTTGGAGGGGAAAAAGTGCATCCTATAGGGCGAAAAATACGGTATTTTAACAAAACCCAGTTAAAATATGTATTTGGATAATAGCTGATCAATCCTATACAAGGTACATATTTCAGCAAAGATGGATACATATTACTTGTTAAGAACATATAATGTTGGAACTTTTATCCCCATTATTCTTAAAAGGTTAAAAAAAAAAAAAAGATTGTTGAAGGATAACTACCAAACAGATAAAGACATCAGATGAACTGGCTGTTGTGTGTTGACTACAAGCATTCGACTGTATCCCAGGGTTTCTTTAGATGCTTGTATATTGAACAATTTACAAGACTGTATTGGTTCCAGTAATCTCAAATTAAGAAGCAACATTTATGTGCTGTGCATATTTCAGTGTTCTCTTGGTGTACTTTAAAGAGGAAGTGTGACACAGCTAGTCTGCTTGTCAACAGGAAGATTTTGAGTCTAAAATGTGCCACTACAGGAAAAAAAGGTGCAACATAGTTATTGTGGCCTTGCACCAACTCAAGGAACTCATTTACGATTCCCAGACCTGCTGTAATGAGGCTCTCTTGGGAGCATACAATATTTGGTGGTACGGGAAGTCATGCTGATAAGCAGCTAAGATGACTCAGTATGATAACACATATGAGTGCCAAAGAACCCAAATAACTGTATACAGGAACTGGCTTTCTCCTTGTGGTTGTCAACCATGTTGTTGTTTTGGGTTTCTCCCGTTCACTGCATTAATGAGGAAACAAGGGGCCAATAGATATCTCTTCACACGATCACTAGAATATATTTTCCCTTCAGAGACACTCAGAACATTGCAGAATTATGTCATGATTTAGCATTTTAAGAATCACATCTTAACTGTTACAATAATTATAATTTGTGTAGTGACATAAATGCACGTGGAATTTAACTGGCAGCACAATCCTGTTCATGTTTACTTGGAAGCAAATCCCATTCAGTTCATTGCTGCTTCCTCACCGTAATGTAAACAACCAAGAGAGGTCTCTGTCCCCAAAGAGCTTATACTATCTAATAGTGGGGATGATAAAGGCAAGGCTAGAGAAACATCAGGGAGATGTGTATATGCGAGAGAACTGGAGAATAAGAGCTGAATGTGTGCAAATACACTTGTATCTGCTTAGGCTTTGTTGTCATTGGAGGAGAAACTAAAGGTTTAGACAGAGAGGCATGAAACCACATAGGCATTCTAGGTACGGAAATCCACGCAAAAAAGGAAAAGGTAGACAAATTGGAGATTGAAGGAAGCATGATGGTGACAGAGTTGAAGATGTTCACCAGTAACTTCTAGAAATAGCTTCTTCTTCTCCTTCTCCTTCTCCTTCTTCGGTGATCACTCGTAGCCAAGTAAGATTGTCTTCCATAAACACGGTTTTAACAGTGTGTCCGTAAGTGACTGCGGAGGTCAATTCCAGATCCGCACATCTTTCCACAGTGGGGACATTGGTTTCCGGGCGGGAATTGATCACGGTGTGGGTTTGCCAAGTGTGCCTTCCTCTTAGCATGTTTCTCCCTTGCGTCGTGAGTTCGAGTGTCTTCAAAGCCCATGACACCTTTGTTAAAGGCTGTTCTCCAACTGGAGCACTCACAGGCCAGTGTTTCCCAGTTGTCAGTGTTTATACTCCTTTTTTTAGATTTCCCTGAGACAGTCTTTAAACCTCTTTTGTTGACCACCAGCATTACGCTTTCCATTTTTAAGTTCGGAATAGAGTAGTTGCTTTGGAAGACGATCATCAGGCATCCGCACAACATGACCAGTCCAATGAAGTTGATGTTGAAGAATCATTGCTTCAACACAGGTGATCTTTGCTTCTTCCAGTACACTGATATTAGTTTGCCTGTCTTCCCAAGTGATGTGTAAAATTTTTCGGAGACACCGTTGATGGTATCTTTTGAGGAGCTGGAGATGGCATTTATAAGTGCTCCATGTTTCACAAGCATATAGTAAGGTCGGCAGTACAATAGCTGTGTAAACAAGCATTTTGGTTTCCCTGCGAATGTCCCGGTCCTCAAACACTCTGCACTTCAATCGGGAGAAAGCTGCACTCGCAGAGCTCAGGCGATGCTGGATTTCAGCATCAATGTTGGCCCTTGTGGAAAGGTAACTGCCTAGGTAGGAGAAGTGATCAACATTTTCCAACGTTACACCATTGAGTTGGATTTGTGGCGCTGCAGAGGGGTTATTTTGTACTTGTTGGTGCAGCACTTTGGTTTTTTGGATGTTGAGTAATAGGCCAAGCTTTTTGTAAATTTCTGCAAAGATATTTAGGATGATTTGGAGGTCATCCTCTGAGTGTGTGCACACTACGTTGTCATCAGCATACTGAAGCTCTATGATGGAAGTTACGGTAATCTTACTCTTTGCTTTCAGTCTGCTCAGATTGAAGAGCTTTCCATCTGTTTATTATATGATTTCTACTCTGGTGGGGAGTTTCCCTTCAACAAAGTGTAGGATCATGGCAATGAAAATAATGTTTAGAGTTGGGGCAATAGCACAGCCCTGTTTAACACCTGATCCCACTGTGAATGGTTCACTTTGAGAGCCATTGTTATCTGTGATTGTTGCTGTCATATTATCATGGAGGAGCCAAATGATGTTTACAAATTTATCTGGGCAGCCAATTTTCAGAAGGACAGTCCACAGGGCATTACGATCTACAGTGTTGAAAGCCTTAGTCAGGTCAATAAACGCCATATACAGGGGTTGGTTTTGCTCTCTGCATTTTTCTTGAAGCTGTCGAGTGGTGAAAATCATGTCCACTGTGCCCCTAGAAGGCTGAAAATCATTTTGGGATTCAGGAAGGGTCACCTCGGATATTGTTACGAGATGGTTTACCAAGATCCTTTCAAGAATTTTGCCGGCTGCAGCTAATAGAGAGATGCCTTGATAGTTTCCACAATCAGTTCTGTCACCCTTTTAAAAGAGATTGATAATTTTGGCATCCCTAAAGTCCGCTGGGATTTCTTCTCTTTCCCAGATTTTTTCAATGAGCTTGTAAAGTCACAGAAAGAACATGGTGGCCCTGACTCTGAGGAACTTGCCAAAGGAGGTCTCTCCCTTTAAAGTCTACCACTCTCTCAGATTTCTCTCCTGTTCTGTTACTATTAATAGGAGAAATTATTTATACAGTGCTATTTACACATAGAGCCTCTCAAGAGGTAATAGCAATGCCATGTGTTCTGTTTATCCCTATTTGGCCACCCATATGCTTGCTAAGAGTTTGTGCACGGTTTGTGAGGTTATGGTATCACACAGCCAGCTCTTCACATCTGGCAATAGAGATCTGTACAGAAAACAACAGCAGCAAAATGAAATGACTAAAACAGCGTGTTTGGGGTGGAAGAGAATGGGGAAAGGCTTTGATATGTCACCCACTGAAATAAGCCTCTTGTTCCATAAGCAAAACATCAGAGCAATGAGAGTATGTTGTGACGCAAAGTTAATGAAAAGGAATTGTTAATTTAAGTCTTTGTCCTTGATTGCTGTAATGAAATGTTTTTATTGCTTCTTAGCACCCCCCTACCTCACATTCGAAGTCCTTTGCTTAAGACATAAGTGATATTATGAAAGTGGAATAATAAATAGGTGTTTCAGCAAAGTGAAACAAATTAGCTTTTACTTACCAAAGAAATACTGAAATTCAGACCTTCCTCTGAAGCTAACCCACTGATAGAGAAGTCATTGAAGCTTCTCCCGCACCCCCCTTCCCAACCTCCTTTCTACAAATGCACACAGATGGGTTGCAAGAGAAAGATGACAAATGAGTTGTGTTTGCCTAGATTAATGGGTATTATCATGTTAATGGATGTTTATGGTGTAGTTTGAGGGGATCATGTGATTGTGCAGAAATGCTAGTCTTAACTGCAGCCCAAGTAGAGAGAGAAAGAAAATCCCCCAGAGAGAATATGCATGCATTATGTTTAGTATGTTTTTGGCCTCTGTAATGAGCCACAGCTAATCTGAGGGACAGGGAAAGGAAAGACCAGGACACACTTGATTCACACTTAGACCATGCCTTCCTTTCTCTGGCCTGCATGCTGGAAATGGTTCTAATGTTCCTTTCTATTGCTTTGTTAATGCAGCCACTCACAATCCTCTGTCTATGCCATGGCTATCCCTTCTGAAACCTGACATATTGATCAAGAGTTTAGCCTTCCTAACTACCTCACATATATCAATTGTGGTTGATAATGTCAGGTTACATTTGATGGAAAGACAATCCTGCATCCCACCAGGATAGTTTCTGTGACTTAAAAGACCAGGCACAATTATTCATCTATTCCAGTTATTCCTTTTTTTAAAAAGAGCTGCAGATTTATGACACTAGGTTTTAGTATGAAGTATTAATTGGTGTCAGGACTCCTGTACCACTGAAATGTGAACATCACTGTAAGGAAGAAGAGAGATCTTAAAGCAAATCCTCTGGTATCTGAATTAGAGCTGAACCAAAATTTTCTGAGATATTTCTTTCCATTTATTTATTTACTTTTTGACATTTGAATGCTGCCGCATCAACAATGTTCTCCTTGTGCCAGGGCTGGAAAGCTGGATATTATGCCTCTGCACAGTGGAATATAAAATCAGACTTTCAGTGCTAAAAGACTTTAAAACATTTTTGTTGACATAGCACATTTTATCCACAGAACATTAAGATGTGCAAAAATGTGTGTTGGTGAGCAGGAAACGTATATTGTGAAATTACCCTTTCAAAAATATTTTGATGATGCAGCCCACCAGCCTCAAATGCTAGCAATTCATTTGTTTGGCATGCTCAGTGCAATGCTGTTTAAAAACAGGGTATATATTTCCTTTGTCATATGATAACGGGTATTACAATTTACAAGTTTCAAATGATTCATGGAGGGTTTGGAAACCCCCTTGATACGATCTTTTTCTAAAATTGGAAAAATTGTGGCTTAAAAAAAAGAAGAAGCTTTAGTGTAAAAACAATGAAAAAATATTTTTAGGGAGACTCCCCTAGAGGAGGAAGCCCTTTACAATGACATTGAAAATACAATAGCTCCAAAGTACCTTATGACAGGAACACCCAGGTCAATAAGCCATTTACTGGTTTTAGTACATAGGACGCAAAATAGCCATATATATATATATATATATATATATATATATATACACACACACACACATACATATACATATATATATATATATTAGCTAGGCCAAAATTTCCCTGAAAAGACTTTTCTGTTATTTTTTTTCAGAGTTTCCCTTTTAAGTCTCCCACTATTAAATCCCACAGAGAATATTCAACAAAATTCTACTCTTTCCATGAACTGGGTGGGGAATTTCAGGATCCCATTTTAACAACAGCCACATTCACACAGTCTCCACCCCCATGCGACTATTACAGCAGAGGGGAAGAACAGGGTTGAGTCCATGGACAAATCTTCCTGCTACACATCCCTATTGCTGATTCCGTGGCCCTCCTGTACACTGAGAGCTGAAGGCCTGCAGCATGCAGCCTTCTCTGCTTGAGTTGGTGAAATATACTCAGAGTCGAGTCTGGATTTCATGCTCTTTATTCAGCTCATAGTAGTGAGGAATGGAAGTTTCCCCAAAATATCTGCATTATATACCGTATTTTTCGCTCTATAAGACGCACCAGACCACAAGATGTACATAGTTTTTGGAAGAGGAAAACAAGAAAAAAAAATATTCTGAATCTCAGAAGCCAGAACAGCAAGAGGGATCGTTGCGCAGTGAAAGCAGCAATCCCTCTTGCTGTTCTGGCTTCTGGGATAGCTGCGCAGCCTGCATTCGCTCCATAAGACGCACACACATTTCCCCTTACTTTTTAGGAGGGAAAAAGTGAGTCTTATAGAGCAAAAAATACGGTACATTATTTACACAATGGGCCACATGTGATTGGCTAATTCTGGGATTCTCCTGTAGGCCAATCAGGTTGCGGATTCACTTCCACCTGGAACTGGATTGGGTGGCTCCTGCGGACCAATCATACTGCTGCATTGTTCTAGGACCATCCAGACTGCTGCATTCTGGACCCTATTGTTCTAGAACCAATCAGACTGCTGCATTCTGGGTCCTATTGTTCTAGGACCAATCAGACTGCTGCCTTTTGGATCCTATTCAACTCAGTACATAACAGTTGGCTTTCAGTGTATGATGCAGAACCCTGGAAGATCAGGTTTTTAATCATACATGGAGTCTACTCAAGCACAGCAGTCTTTTTTCTTCAGATGTTGGTCTCTTACCAAAATAGTGCCTTTTGGACTGTGCAATAAAAGGTCTCAAAGGATCTTTAATAATTTTTGGAGGGATTTTCAATGTACTGAAGTCAACCTCTCTGTTTTTTGCTTACCAGGAACTGCTTCAGCTCATACCAGGTGGGTTGTGCAAATGCATTGCCCTGGGCTGGATTGATCTTATGTTTGGCGCACTATGGTAGGCATAGTGGCATGTCAGCAGCCAAATGTAGCCCTTAGTAGAACACATGTGGGGAAGCACATGACTAGCTTAGCTTGAGGTTGAAATAGCCCAAAGGCAGTATTGCCCTTGATTGGCCTTTACAGTTTTTTAGCTAAAGTGGTAGATTGAATTGGCTCTGAGGCAGCTTCTTGCCAATTTTTCTCTGCACCAAAAAAATAGGAGGAAAAGGTGCCAAAATCTGACCTCTAGATTCTCAAGAGTTTTCTGCTCCTGCAATAGGCTTCCATTTTTCTGCCTCATTCTCAGGTCTTTAGAATGTTGGTGGGTGCAGATTTTTGAGCTAACCTTAGCTTTGTGAGATGGCAAAGGGAGTTGTATCTGCGATGGCGGGGGAAAGGGAGACATGGCAGGAGTTACCACATGATGTATTCTCTTACGCTTTATGTAATTCAGTTGTATGCACCCAGGAAAGCTGTTGGCATGCAGACCCCTGGTGGGATGATTTGAAGAATGAGGAAATTCCCCAGTCACCTCAAAAGCACAGTGGTTCCTTGGTTTACGACTATAATCCGTTCTGGAGGTCCATTCATAAACCAAAACAGGTCGTAACCCAAGGCACGCTTTCACCAATGGGGCCTCCAAAAAAAATGGGTCGTAATCCAAAAAAAATCACAAACCTGGACGTGCACTTCTGGGTTTGAATTGGTCGTATTCCAAAAAAATTCCACAAACTGGGACGCGCACTTCCGGGTTTGAATTGGTCATAATCCAAAATGGTTGTAAACTAGGCTGTTTGCAAACCAAGGTACCACTGTACTGTAAGGTAATGTTTGCACGTATGAGAATTTCACCAGTATGTCTCTTCCTTTTGATACTGTTTGAATGCAATTTCTTCTGTCATTAACTGATGGAGAGTGGTAGGAAAAAACAAAACTGAAAGTAAAACCAACCCAACTGCTTTGTAGAAGTAGGGAAGTAGCCGGCAGCCAGGGCATGGCTGGAAGGATCTTTCCACTAACAGTTCTGAAGTCAAGCTAGCTAGAGCCTGTTTGGGCTGGAGAACATTTTTGCAGCTGCCAGAGCTGATGTGCTATTGTATACTTTTCTGAAACCCAGAATGCTTGCTCTAGCATAACAAGCTACATTGCTTTCCTGCCCAAGAACTCATTATTAACATAATCCCCTAGCCAATAATTTAACACATACCAGTGATTAAGTACTCAGCATTAAGTACTGCACTGTGCAATTGCAGTACTTAAACACAATAAATTGCTGCACTCTCTTTCCTTTCAGATTCAGCCAAGGACAGATCCACAGGTTCTAAGAAACAGAGAATTGCAGTTTAGGAATAACAATTCTATGCTTCTTGTTACATTTCCAGGAAAATGATAATTCGCCCAATGAAAGTACACTTCCAGGAGCTGAGTTGAAGGATGAGGTGATCGAGTCAGTCAGTATCTGAGGTCCCTCTCCAGGTGCTCTGTTCAGTTCAATGGAGGTTCGAACTGCAGGCATGAGAAGCAGGATGTTTTTAGGCTAAGGTTCGAAAGCACATCAAAGTGCAAGTAGATAAATAGGTACCGCTCCAGTGTGAAGGTAAATGGCGTTTCGTTGTGCTGTTCTGGTTCGCCAGAAGCAGCTTAGTCATGCTGGCCACATGACCCGGAAGCTGTACGCCAGCTCTTTTGGCCAGTAAAGCGAGATGAGCGCCGCAACCCCAGAGTCGTCTGTGACTGGACCTCACGATCAGGGGTCCCTTTACCTTTTACCAACACCCTGGAGTGCCATCATTTGGAAGGCCAGAATAATCTTTTTACGATATGCCTTCGAGCACTAGGGGAAGTCTTGGCTGTTTCAAGATGCCTGTGGGAAGGCTCAATCACTTTCTGTTGTGTTAGTCATTCAGAGTTGACTAACAGAGGAAGAAAAACAGAAGCCCAGCTTTAAGAAAGACCTTGGCTATTTATTTCCATGGTTAGACGGCTTCTGAACTAATCCAGAAATAGTTGCTGCTCTTTTGCCTTGTGATTTTTTTAAAAAAAACTAATCTCTGTGTTCTGACTTGCAAAGAGGTTTGAAAGAACCTTTGCTATAGGAAGCAAGAGAGGTTAGACTCCTCAACAGGGTGTTCTAGTCTGCAGAAATCACACCACAGCAGGGGCCCCATCAGTTCCTCCCTCTTCTGTAGTTATTTTAGCATAACGGCTATTCCAGTTCAGGAAAGGCCATCATTCTCCTCTACTGCTTTATCCTTTGCAGGCATATAAGGGAAAAGTGGATGTGTTGAGGGACACAAAACCCAAACTTGGAGTCAGAGGTAATGCACCAGTAAATGGGCCGAACTAGGACCATATTTAGCAAAATTACATTATTATTTTGTGTTTTTGCCTTTCCCTTCCCATTACAGTGGTACCTCGGGTTAAGAACTTAATTCGTTCTGGAGGTCCGTTATTAACCTGAAACTGTTCTTAACCTGAGGTACCACTTTTGCTAATGGGGCCTCCTCCTGCTGCTGTGCCGCCGGCACACAATTTCTGTTCTCATCCTGAAGCAAAGTTCTTAACCCGAGGTACTATTTCTGGGTTAGTGGAGTCTGTAACCTGAAGCGTCTGTAGCCTGAAGCGTCTGTAACCCGAGGTACCACTGTATAACCAAATATATATAAATATATAAAATATATTTATAAAATATATAAAATAAGTCAAGAAACATAAATATAGCCACACATGGGACAGAAATTAGTGAGATGGGTATTGAGGTGGAGAAGAAATTTACTCAGTCTGAATTTTAAAGTAAACCAACTGATATGCTTTGCCACAGATGTATCACAAAACTGTTAGTCTAATGTACTTGAGCACAGTTACAACAATGGGAATCGAACCAAGTTTTAATGGAACAAAGTGGGCTACTCCTGTGATAGACGGTTATTACCTGAAAGCTCTCAAAGGCAAGCCAGATGATTTTGTGAAAAACAACGCAATAGTGCTGTGCTTGTCATTGCCATGCACAGTTCTATTATTGTCGCTTTTTTATTGTGTTCATAATTTGGAAGTCACGCAAAACAGAAAGAGAGAAATTTATGTAATGACCAGTGGCATATTGCACCTGGTTTAGCAGAGAGTGGTCCTTCTCATCTTACTTGGGGTATATATAGTCTAGTGAGCTGTTTGCCACAATTTCCTTAACCAGGATAATAAACAGAGAACAATTCTGCTTAAAAGCACAGCACATATCGTCGTCTTTCGTGCCTTTTCTTTTCAGAAGGCTGCCTAAGGGTTTAAGCAATTTAGTTGTCTGACCTGCATCCTTTCTTTGCAGTCTGCAGTTCTTTTGTTTAAGATTAGTATGTGGGCAAACAGCATTCAGAGCTGTGTGGAGCTTATCAGCCCGTGTTCAGTCAACCAGAACCCCCCATTCTGTGTATCTAACAGGGGCCACGTTTAATGTTTCACAGTAGGAGCTTCGATGGTTTCCAAAAATGACTTGTTTATCAGATAAACTCTGTCCTTGCACTGACACACAGTGGCTCTTCAGCACCATCCTTGCCTGTATGAGAACTGGAAAGCAATGTTTGTGTAATGCATAATAAGCGAGATCTGGGCATACAGTGTGGTGACACCAGCACTCTGCGGTACCACACAATCTTGCACTGACTATATACAGTAAAACAGGAGAATGTGGGAATATCTTGAATGGGGCGGAAGACAACCAAAACTTTCACATTTTTTTCCAGGAGATAATTTGTCATTGTAGAAGGAACGTCTAAGTGCAGTGTAACTAACGCCTCTTTCTGCAAAGCAGTCAGCCCAGAGCTGCTACTATGAGTACGGAGAAAATTCAGAGAAGCTGCACACAAATGTGGAAAAAAATAGTTTATGCAAATGAAACCATGGGAAACTCTGCATTAAGTGAGACAGTAATATCCGCATTCTTCAGAACTGCTTTCTATACCACAACTCAGAAGCTCTTTACATGCACAGCGCCTCTGATGCATGCCAAGGGGGAATTGCTTTCAGTGGTGGACATCGTTCGGCACAGTGTCATCGCATGGACTGAGCTGTCAGTTGTTAGTATGTCAGTTACTGGTGTGTCTGTGCATCAAAGGCCACCAAGTGCTTTAGTTTGGAGCCTCATCCTATGGTCTCAGTTCAGCTCAAGTTATAAGAAAGTTCTCCTGAAAGCAGTGGAACTTCAAGTAGTCATGATTAATTTGTTCCCTGAGTTTTCATGGGACTTAGACATGACTAATTTTAGATAGATCAAAAGAAATGTGTTTACCCTGTGACTTGAATGTAGTTGGAACTGAGGCCTGGAGGACCTGCAGTTCCTCATCCCTGGGTTAGATACTGAGTAAGGTTTCCATGAACAGAAGGGCTACGGAAATGGTGAGCAGGTGATCTTCACCAATCCCATATTTAGTCCCCTCTGAGAAGATGTTCAAGGGCCATAGATGGCTGGATGGAGAATGAGTAAACATTTTCCCCCAATCCAGTCTAAAATCTCCTAGGATCAGAGTTTCACACATAGGAATTTTGGAGATTATGTATTGCTGTATATTATTTTAATGCAATAAATTATAATCAAATACAGGAATTGCAAGGCCTGTCTAGGTATGATTTAATAGAGGGTTTGGGGGGCAGTAATTACATAAAACCAGATAACAAGATCTTCATGGCTTTGAGGGACCAGACTGAGAAGATACCAGCTTTCTGTGAAATGTAGCTCAGGTTAAGAACTTAATTCATTCCGGAGGTCCGTTCTTAACCTGAAACTGTTCTTAACCTGAAGCACCACTTTAGCTAATGAGGCCTCCTGCTGCTGCTGCACCACCGGAGCACAATTTCTGTTCTCATCCTGAAGCAAAGTTCTTAACCTGAAGCACTATTTCTGGGTTAGCGGAGTCTGTAACCTGAAGCGTATGTAAACTGAAGCGTATGGAACCCAAGGTACCACTGTATGTGCTTTTGTTCTTTTTTATTATTTAAATAAGGATATTTTCCAAAGAGTCCAGAGCCACATCATCAGGGGTGGGAACTACATATTAGAACTACTGTACTTCAGAAGGAACTGGTTAGGCCTGACATCTTATATTTAATACTCAAGAATTTGGCACATCTGAATCGGAACATATCTACTCCCCTTCTCTTCCTGCTGCTAAAGTTCTGTCAGAGATAATTAAGGCTAAAATCCTATGCAGCCACTTGCCAACTTACCCTTTCTCTCTGTGCCTGATGCTCATGGTGGGATGATGTCACCAGCAAGAAGCAACCACTGTCTGCTCTCAGCTAGGGAAGGCTACACATACCTACAAAGCAGGGATGGGGAACCACCTTCAGCCTGAGGGTTTACATGCACTTCTGGACCGTATTCTGGGGTCACACGCCAGAGGTCGGTGAAGCCAGAGGCAAAAGTTGGCAGAGCAATGAATGTGGATTTTACTTTTCTACAATAGGCCAGGTTCTACACATACTCCCACATTGAACTATATCCTCCATCCAGATAAGGAAAAAGTATTACTAGAGCTCAGGGACATATTCCAGGCAGGTAAAAACATTAGAAGAAGGTGGTCAGTAAGGGGTGGGGTATAGCTATAAAAGGGGAATGGCTTATGGAAAATCCCAAGGACCAGACAGAAATGCCTGGATAGCCACATCATACCTGCCAAGTGCCCCGGAAAAAAATGAGACATTTCTTTTTTTCATGCGAGAACTTAGCAGCCATGTTGGGTGTCACAACACCATGCGCTCTTGGGTCATGCTGTAGCCCCCTAAAAAGTGCCTTTTCAGGGTCATAATCATGCACATGACATCACACCCTGAAGAAAGCACTTCGGAGCACAGCATCTCAGAATATGTGTGTCCTGGTTTCAGATCCAGGTATGCCACATTTGGTCCTGGGCCTGTGGTTTCCCCTCCCTGCTATAGTTACTTCCCCCTCCTTTTACACTCAATTCTTCACAGAATGAGGTGCTCAGCTTAAGGAAGGGAGTGCAGAAGGCAGATCAGATAGGTCTCTGGGTGATTTCCAGTAAATTGGCATGGGCAATTCCATTTCACCGCTAGAGATGAAACAGGACATTGCCGCCCCACCAGCCTGCTGCTGTAGCCTCACTTACTGGGGTTGTGTGGCAGCAGCTTCTGGCGAGATCTCGTGAGATCTTACTGGAAACTGCCACTGCTGCTTCTTGCTTCTCCGGCAGCAGCAGGACTGGGTAGGGAAATGGGCCCATACAAAATTTGGTGCATATTGGTCCAGAGATCTAGAGAGCTGAAGATCTTTCACTGTGGCTGCATGCAGTATATACATTTTAATGGATATTTAAAGTACATCCCTCCAAATAATAATAATAATAATAACAACAAACAAACAAACAAACAAACAAACAAACAGTAGTTTGTTAAGGGTGCTGGGAATTTATTTATATTTATTTATTTATTTATTTATTTATTTATTTATTTATTTCATAAAAGGTGTACACTGGTAGTAGAAAACAAACAAACAATACAACAAAAACACCTCAGAGTGGCTGTAGCTCTGTGAGGTTCCCAGTATTCTTTGAGGAGAAAATTTCCTTTAAATCTATAGTGCGTATGCAGCTCTGTTCAAAGCTCAGATCTTCTTCGTCCCTGGATTCAAATCTTCAGGCAAAACGCACTTTATTATGGGGGGAAGTGGGGTAGGAAAGAGATTTGCCCTTAGCCCAATCAGACTCAGTTCCCCACAACAAAATGATAAAGGGGTCAATTCTGATCTAAGGTTGTGAAATCAGACCTACCCCGATGCCTTGGAATTCAAATCTAAATCTTGTTTTCTTTTGTCCTTCCTATGATAGCATTTCTATTCTACTCAACAGCTATGGTAGAATCCATAGTAGTATCTTGGAAGGAGCATGTTATAATTAACGTATCTCAATAATTAAGGCTTTCAATATTTTTTAAAAGGTTGAATAATAGCAAGCGCCCCCCTCCCCCCAATTCTTTGCAAAGAATGGCTGATTGCAAAAGCGGCTCATGACCAGGGAAGGCCTTGATACCAGGTTAGCAGATGTTTGTCCTCCCCCCTCATCCCCACCCCTGCTCCTCTTCTAAGCATTCAGAGAGGATTCGTTGGCATTAATGCAGGTTGAAAGGTGGCCCCCAAATGCCCTGCAGGATAAGCATGTTGACTTTATTCCTTAAACTTGTCTGTATCCCCATCACACCTTCTTTATCCCACCACATTTGCCTGGCCAACTTTCCTGCAAAACGGGTGGCGGTGGCGATGCTCAAATAACCACTGGATATTTTTCACATTACCCAGCAAGATCTGCATTTGCTACGCTGTTCGCCGTTTCCCTATCACAAAATGCCCTTGTGCCATCTACCTTACATGGGCTGAATATTTTGGCCTTTTCACCTGCTGCGTTGCTTTGCCTTTAGATGCAAAGAGAAGGATTGGGGGTTGTGGGGAGGAGAGAGAGAGAGAGAGAGAGAGAAAGCAAGGGGGGGGAGGGAAGGGAAGTTGGGAATCCTGAAGCTCAGGGGGTGGGGGAAGGCAAGTGTTTTTAGCGTTTTCATCAGACATGTGTCCCCTCACTCTGTGACATGGCTGCTCCAATGTTGCCATGGTGAGGATTTCTAATCATCCCTACACATGACAGGCTCCTATTTGTCTGCACTCCCTTGGGTGTAAATTTCTAGGCTTAAAAAAAAAAAAATCCATGTGAGCTATCATCCTCTGTGCAGATGTTTCACTGCTTTAGAATACCAGGCAGCTGCTTGTGCCACCGTCAACAGCTAATTGGAGACTGCATCGCAGGAACAGAGGCGTAATTATGGCATAAATACACATCCTCTGGTGCATCATTGTATCTCTATTAACAGAAAATTTTAAACAGTGTTCAGAGTGTAATTAGTGTAGTTGATAAAGTTGTAAAACATGTAAATAAGGGAAATAGCAGGTACGTGGCCAATCCACTACCCAGCGCTAGGGGATGCAGATTATTGCCTATTTAGAAATAATTAGCAAAGCTGCATTAGCAAAGCCTGTGTCCAACAGAAGCAATGCAAACATTTATTCTGGTAACAGCTCTTTCTGTGCTAGCCATGAAAATCTACTAATATTGGTAATTTAGCCCTCATTACCAGAGGATAAAGCATGAAAAGAGCTCAGACATGAAATATGACAAGTAATATTAATTTTTATTCCAGAGGAAAGGATGCTTTCTTGGGTTGCATGCTGATTTCTCGGCAGGGTCTCGGCAGTGAGCGTAGAAGAGGCAGTGGGCTGCTGTGTAGCTGAGGATGAAGGAAATGGAGCTGGCTCCCTGCTGGAGATTTATACCCTGGGGTGGCTATGACGGTGGCTGATGAGGCAAGCATGCTGCAGTTAGTGCCCAGTCAAAGCGCGGGTCACAGTTCAGAGCGAGATCGCAACTGTGGAACTTTTTGTCCTTACGGACTTGTGTTCTTAATTTTGCATTTTCAAGGCATTTTCACACCTCCTCTTTTCTCCCTCCCCCTCCTCTTGGTGAAATGATATTTATGGGGTGGGGAAGGCTTTTGCCTTTAAAAAAAAAAGTTTTTCACAGTGTGTCTTCGTAATGCATAGCCTTGCCCAGGCATATTTGGAAAGGTGGTTGTATTGGCTTACACGTGGAAAGAGAAATGGTGTTCCAGAATTTAGCATATGATAAAGGGTATTCCCTATACAAATGTCATTTCCTAAAATGGGAAACAAAGACATAGGAAAATATAAATCTGAGATAAAACTGGAACAGGGACACAAATGTGTATATTTTCCCTAACTCTCTTCTTGTTTATAATCTCTCTCTCTCTCTCTCTCCTCCCCGCCCCGCCCCCGCCCCGCTCCCTCTCCATGGTAGAATAATACAGTTAATTCAACCCTAAGTTTATAGAACCACATAGAAGTAATCTATAATCTATCATTTTAACAAGCACAAAGGATTGGTTCTTGACTAAGTTAGTGAAACTTGGTTGCCCCTAAAATCAGTGGGGCTTAGATGTTTGCTAACTTGGTTCCTTGGTTTAAATGATAACTGAGTTCAAATAATTAACCTGTCTAGATCTGGTCCAAAATTATTTTGAGAAAAACATTTTGTGCACACACTTATAAGCAAGTTTTGGGGGGTGGGGTGAGAGGGGGGAGGAGAGAGAATTTCCCACAGAAAAAAATAAAATTGCATTTCCCATTCAGGCAAAAATATCTGCACTTAGTTGTGATTTCCTTCATTTTTTAGAATTCAGCACGACATCTCTTGCCAAATAAAGGTTGGTTTTCAGGTAAGACACTGTGGATTTATTTTATTTTTTTACAAAACAAAAAACCAGGAGATGAAAAAGAGTTGGACAAGCAAGTATACAAAGTCTTTACAAGTAAAAATAAGCTTTCAAGTTGTAACAGTCTTTTTTTAGTCTCAAAGAAAGCACAATGTATTTTTACAGCCAGAGATGAAGTAGTAATGCCAAAATTGTTGAATTAAGTAGATTTTGCTTCTTGCAGTTTCATACAACTTTCTTCTTCAACCCACACCCACAGTTAAATGGCTGAACTCAGAGTTCTCTGAATCACTTGGGTCTTTGCCACTTCCATCAAGGGCACAGAGAAGTTCTGAGGGTTCACACCCTGTTCCTCTGACTACCAGCTTTCATTGTTAAGTTGATTCTAAAGAGAGTGAGGACAAAAGGTGTTCCTTCCTGAATACTTTGTTGTTGTTGTTGTTATCAGTAGTTTACTGGAGATTTATCTGAGATAACTATTTCCCCTCTCCCCACCCCCTTTGCGCTTCCCTCGCACAGTCCCTGCCCCTCACCTCTGACCTTGTCCTTGGCCCATTGAGATATAGACATTTGAACATTTTTTGATGGAATAACAGGTAAAGTAAAATAACCTAACCTAAGAATAATGGATGAGATTCTGCCAGTGGAAGCCCTTTGCTCCTCAAAATTGGCTCAGGACGGGGAGTCAGAAGAATCCCCAGAACAGTGTGTTGTGGGGAGAGGTAGGATCAATCCACCTTGCAGGCAGAAATGCTTGTCCTGGTGGAGCAGTTGCCTTAGAACGATGTCAAATTCCACCCAATATAAATGGTTACAGTTCTATCCAACTAAGTTTTACTCAAAGTAGACCTATTCAAATTAATGAACTTTGGTAGGTCCACTCTGAGTTGGACTTCCATTGGGTTCAATCACTTAGCAACAACAACAACAACAACAATTTATTACTTATACCCCACCCATCTGGCCAGGCCTCCCCAGCCACTCTGGGAGGTTTCCAACAGGATATTAAAAAGACAATAAAACATCAAACATTAAAAACTTCCCTAAACAGTGCTGCCTTCAGATGTCTTCTAAAATTCAGATAGTTGTTTGTTTCCTTGACATCTGATGCATCACTAACATTCACTACTGCTTCTAGGATGGAGTAGATTTAATGTGTTTATTGGAAATATTTCTAAAGCATTCTCCATCCAACGATGGTGAAAAAAGACAAAGAAATATTCAACGTGCAAATGTGCAATACAGTAACATCCTTCATAACAATTTACTGGCGGAGAGGCAACAAAAGGCTATAGCAAGGACGGGAGCCCTTCAAATGTTCCTGGGACTCCAAATCCCATCAGATGCAGCCAGCATGCTAGTGGTCAAGGTGATGATGGGAGTTGTAGTACAGCAAAATATGGATGGCCACATATTCTCCATCCGTGGAAGAAGCTAAAAACAGTCTGAAGCAGCATAACCCTTTAAAATGTGCACACAATTGGGGGGCCACTAGGGGGCGCATCGGAAGATGGCTGACAATAACATCTCTCCGACCCACACGAGGTAATTTGGAGGCTATGATGGGAGTAATTAGCCTCCCTACCCCCCCAGGATGGTGGGGGGGGGACTGCCCTTGCCTGCTGTGCCCTATACCACCCCCGAATTTGTGGGGATGGGGGCACTAGGCACAAAGCCCTCCTGTGGGATTCCGGCACTCCTGGACGCCGTCCCTGATCTGCGCCACTAGCTGCAAGAACTTCAAAAGAAACAATTTGGATGAAGGAATGCACATATTTCAGGGAAGGAGGGGGAGTAAAGACTGCTAACAGAAGAGATCTCTGATAAAACAAGACAAGAATAAAACATGAGAAGATATGCCAAGATACGGTATGGCAAATGACTGATGGGGGAGGGGAAAAAACTTTCCTTTCTTTCCTTATGTGATTAAACAAGAATCCCCTCCCCTCACGAGTCAGAATTGTCATTTTAAGGACCTAAACTGTGGATTTAAGGCTGTGTGGAGATAAACTTTCGAACCAAAGCATGTTTTAAGAAGAGCGTGGAATATATAAGAGCTTTGGAATGACGCAGTTAAAAATGCCGTCGCCATATTGGGAAGTTCTGTCGGAGGTCTTGAGTCTGGGAGGAGAAAGAGAGAAATAGAGCTGTTTATATATTGTGGGTGAAACTCCTCAGAGGGATTTAAGAGCGACAGTTTTATGAGATCAATGATGGAAAGAGCGATGTTATCTATGAAGGTGATGGTATATGGAAACCATCTCGATTTGAGGATTGGAAGAACGGAAAATTCACACAGGATTATTATTGGTGTTTATCGGCTTAAGGAGACTATCAGAAGAGATCATAAAGAAAAAAGAGAAAATATATGAACAAGATGTGATGTGGAAACAGCAAGATAAGACTGGATAGAATTATGAACTCTGTTTGGACTGATTTGGATTGATTTGGACATTAACGCAGTAGCAAGAAGATGATCAGAATCCCCCTTCGGATCTTGAAATATGGGTCCCCCCAACAAAATTTAAAATTCGGCTTTGTAATTCGGAATTTATGTGATGTGATTTAATTTGATTTGATTGGCCGGTTAATAAAAATTATTTTTTACAATGTGCACACAATTAAAATGTCTTAACCTAGGGCAGTCTCAGTTATAGTCATACCTCTTGGAGGAGGACATTCCATAGTAATAAAATTGTCAGTGTTTCCCAAAGTGCTGATTTTTTATGCTTAACTTTTCTTCCACTAATTTTTTTAATGACTTTTAGTGTGAGCAGAGCCAGGCCAGCTAGTTTCCATAATTTACCTTGGTATATTTTAACCTATATTGTTATCTGCCTAGCCTACCTTGGTTCAGTAGATTACATTTGTACTTCTATATTATTAATCTGATGCCTGTTTGCCATCACCAAACATCGCTGTCAATCAGAATATGAGAATGTAAATCAGAAGGTTGGTATCTGTGCCCGTTTTCTTGGATCAGAAACTCTTTCAGTCATGATAGACCTTTCAGTCAGATTCTGCACAGCATTCAGAAATCTCTTTCCTGTTATCTATCTGTTAAGAGATCAACTAAAGGATAGGGGAGGTTGTTGATTAAAAGCAAATCTATCTCCACCCTTATGTATTGTCCTTCTGTATTCATAAATGAATTAAGTGCATTTTTTGCACATAAATCCAAGTTTACAATATTTTGAGGGAATGGTATATGGCAGGCCTTTAGCAAGCAATCCACGAACTCCATAAAATATTTATTTGACTGCAATATTCAAACAACTTACTTTGTTAATCTCATTTATTGCAGTGGACCCCCATTTTCCAGAAGAAGTAGTTTAATGTTTGCTGCCTCTATCATTACCATAAAGAAGCTGTTGTTGGTATGTGGGTGTTTTAAAACTACTCTAATGTTTTAATGTTAATTGTCTTGATATTGCACTTTTGGATGCTGTTAGCCACCTTGTGTGCTATTTTCTAATCAAAAAAACAGGATATATATTTTCTTAAATAAAAGGAATACCATTAAGTGTTCTGAAACTAGGTTGAACAAATGCAAAGGATGAAATGAACCCTATAACTTTACTAAGTGTCTGGAATTTTTTCAGTGTCTGAGTTTTTTTCCAGCAGGCGTTGTCTTCAATCTCTACAAGACACAAAATGCTAAAGGTATAGGAATTCTATTCTCTTTTGCATCTTATCACTCTTTGAATCCCATTGATGTGAGTTGGAGGGTCTAACTGTTTAACACATACCTACCCTCTCCAGCTGGAATTAAAGAACTTCACTTTTGAATCATGCTCTTTTTAATCTAGCACATATTTTGGCTTTTAAGAAGAAGAAAAATTCTGCCTGGTTTTCTTTAAAGATATCTGAAAAAGACAATGGATATTAACTTTGATTTGTCCATCTCTATAGTGATCATATATGCACTTGTGATGGGCAGAATCCCTCTGTCCCTCTTCCGAAATCTGATTTGTAATTGATCTTTTAAATTGATTAATTAAAAGGAGGTCCTCTGGATATTCTCAATTCAATCAATTTTTAAAGGGGATTAATTACAAATCATTGAGGCCTATAGATTGAAAGCATGATGTGCCTAGAAGATTCCCTGCTGATCCTGGCACGATTAGGATCAACCCCCTTACTGAACAGACCCACACAGTGTCATCTACAGATGTTTCAGACGGTCATGTAAAAACCACAGAAGGCTTCCGGCTTTAGTAAGACCTTGGATGCACCTATGGGCAAGGACCACAGTTTCATGATCCCTGCATGTTTCAGATGAATTCCCTGAACAATTGTCTGTGCTTGGCTGAAGTTTGAAGATTTTTCTTGACCCTTTCTGCTGTTCCCTCTCTTCACCCAATAGGCTAGGAGAGTCCTGTCTGGTAGTACAGGCTTTATAAAACCATAGACTTGGAAGGGGCTGCAAAGGTCATCTCCTTCAACTCCCCTAATGAGGCAAGAGACTCTTGACACTCAAATCCCTGATTAGTGGCCATCCAGACTCTTTAATCTAAACCATGGGTAGGCAAACTAAGGCCCGGGGGCCGGATCTGGTCCAATTGCCTTCTAAATCCAGCCTGCCGATGGTCTGGGAATCAGCATGTTTTTTTTACATGAGTAGAATGTGTCCTTTTATTTAAAATGTGTCTCTGGGTTATTTGTGGGGCATGGGAATTTATTCATCTCCCCCATATAGCCCGGCCCCCCACAAGGTCCGAGGGACAGTGGACTGGCCCCCTGCTGAAAAAGTTTGCTGACCCCTGATCTAAACCTCTAACAAAGAAACGCCATCATCTTCCAAGACAACCTGTCAAACATCTCATAGTGTTAGGAAGTTCTTCCTAATATTTAGAATCCTGGCCTCTTTTTTTTTTTGTAATTTGATCCCATTAGTTTGAGCCCTAACCTCTGGAACAACAGAAATTTATTCTCCATCTCCTAGCCATCTTTTTATCAAGCTAAATTTAACCAACTGTTTCAACTTTTCTCATAGGTCTTGGTTTCCAGTTCCCTTGTCATCATTTTTTGCCCTTGTCTGGACACATCTGAGTTTGTCAATATCATTCTTAAACTGTAGTGCCCAGAACATGACACAGTGAGACATGAGCAAACCAGAAAAGAGTGGTACAATTCTTTCTCTCTCTCTCTCTCTCTCTCTCTCTCACACACACACACACACACACACACACACAGAGAGAGAGAGAGAGAGAAAGAGAGAGAGAGAGAGGAGAGAGAGAGAGAGAGAGAGAGAGAGAGAGAGAGACTGGGTCACAGTGGCTGACCTACATTTTGGGGGCCCTGAAGCTTGAACTGTTATGGGGACCCCTTCACAACCAGCAATGAGGTCTTGGTAACCACTGCTATCTTCTTCATTTGGGTTGTTTACAACAACCTTTAAAACATCTGTGGTACTGACTCTCAAACTTTGGAATTGTTGAAACATATACAACAACAAAAAACAATCAATTTGAGTCATGTGGCTCAAACCACATCTACTAGACCCATTTTATTATTTTAAAGCAATGTGGACTAAAGTCGCATCTGGGCCCCCTCTGGGATCAGGGGCCATGAAGCTTAAGTTTCATAATAGATGTACCCTTGCTGGCTCAACAGTGCTGATATCATTTTTTGGACACTCCTGAGGGGGCATGGTGAGTTCCTACATGCCTGTTGCCATGACAACAGCTCTCCTTCAGTAAGAATGTTGCAGCCAGCACTTTCCACATCCATCCATCCATCCATCCATCCATGGTAAAGTGACCCTTCCTACCAGTCAGAGTCCCTGCTTCCATCAGTTGACCTGTGAGTCTCAGGCCATAACAGGACACCTAAACTGGTATAGAGTGGTTATAAGTGTAGCTGAAAGAAAGTGGCATGGCACCCCTCTTCACCCCACTCCAAGCACTGCTTGAGTGTATTTTCAGATAGAGTTAAATAACAAAAGAATGTTCTTTCAAACAAATGTAATCCAACCTGGCTCAGCTGCTCACCTGTTGATATGTAGCCTTCCACCACCAATTAATTCTCTGAGGACTCATCCCAAAATGATGAACTTAAGAGGTGACATCCCTGGGCATTGCCATGCCCTAAGATCCAATGCTTCAGGTTAGGAGAAGTTCCAGTCAGGAATTTTGGCCATAGACTCTCGAGAACTTTGAATCCTTTTCACTTTCCTTTCATTTCCCTATAATTAAGCAGCAACATATGGTTCCAAACTAGGTAACTGTCCCTTAAATCTTGCATGATTGCAGCTGGGGGGTGGACTTAGAGTAGGTTAATCCTGACCTAAAGTATCTGTACACTAAAGTGATTACAGCTCATGTTTAGAGGCTTTCTGCCATAAAGTCTCCAGCCATATAATCAAATAATAAATTGTTCTGTAGGCTTTGATTCATGTAGTTATCTTGATGTTAGTATTTTACAGAACAGCTCACATAAAACTTGGTTTTACAGTCTTGCCTAACATAACAGCAGTTTCCAGAATGAAACATCCTTGAACCATGTGGTATGTTCCCGTTAATAGAACATTTCATGGTTATAAGTAATATTAAAAGTTTAACCTCTTACCAATCAACCACCAGGAGGGACTGGTGATTGACATATAGCATTACTGATATAAAAGAACTGTGGCAGAGACCGAAACTTCAGAGCAGGTAGATGTGAGGTTATAGAAACTATAAGCACAGGCTTCATTATTTATCCGAATAATATTTATTGATGCTTATGTACTGAGTGGAGACTCTTCCACTAGGTTCACTGGGGCACAACCCTCCAAATGAGGGTTTTCTCCCCTCTAGAAAGCCACACACTTCCCCCTGCCCCCTTTATATTTCTATATACTTTCTATATACTTTTGTGAACATATAGAGGCTTATAGGAGTTGCTTCCACTCCTGCTCACTATGTCCTCTTTCTATGCATTTTTGCACACATAATGTTTGCCACCAAAATATCGTAAAGACCACCTTTTTTCAGATTGACCTGCTTGTTCACTAATATTAACCTTTGGCGCTTCTGTTCTATGTTCCCCACCCCTACCTCAAGGCTGTGGGGTTTCCAGGCAAAATCACAAATGCATGATTGACTGGCACATGAGGGACTGACATGCATAGAGTTCCTGTGGCCATAGAATGTACTTGACTCAGTTTGGTATCATGCTGAAATCTCACAGGTTTTCATAGCATGGACATTCACTTGAGTCTGAACGATCTTCATTGGTACAGGAATCCATAAGCATAAGACCTTAAGAAATCCAGAATATGTGCAAAGTTAAAGTGATTAAATTTATCACCTCATTTTAAAATGCTGTTAGTCACAGAATCATAGAATTGTAGTGTTACAAGGCACCCCCGAGGGTCATCTAGTCCACCCCCTGCAATGCAGGAATCTTTTGCCCAATGTGGGACTTGAACCCATGACCAAGAGATTAAGAGTTGAAGGACTGAGCTATCACAGCTAGTCTGTTTGAAATACAAGAAAACAAACATTTAGAAAAGCAGGAAATGGTTCTTAAAAGGGACACTTTTCAATAGAGAAACTTCCTATTAATATTTACACTGCTTATGTGTTGATATGGCAAGGGGCTGCAATTTATCCTGAAAGGTTAGTAGTGCTTTCACCATCTGACTAATGGTGACTAAGGGACAATATCTGATTTCAAATGTCCATTGGTGTGTATCTTGAAAAATGGACTGGAAGTGCAGGACCATATATTTCTGTGCTTCTGTTGCTGTTTGCCATTTGCTGTTGACTCTTTAAGTAAAAATGGAATGCTTCTCTCAGGTCCCCGTCATTTGTCCACTGAAGATTCAGCTTGGAAAAGCATTTTCTCCTGGCATATGAACTCTTCACTAACTTGCTTGTGAAACTAACTCTGATTAAAAGGTAAAGGTACCCCTGCCCGTACGGGCCAGTCGTGTCCGACTCTGGGGTTGTGTGCTCATCTCGCTTAAGAGGCCGTGAGCCGGCGCCATCCGAAGACACTTCCGGGTCACGTGGCCAGCGTGATGAAGCTGCAGCTAGCGAGCCAGCACCAGCCCAGCACATAGAAACGCCATTACCTTCCTGCTATAAAGCGGTCCCTATTTATCTACTTGCACTTAAGAGTGCTTTCGAACTGCTAGGTGGGCAGGAGCTGGGACCAAACGACGGGAGCTCACCCCGCCACGGGGATTCGAACCGCCGACCATACGATCGGCAAGTCCTAGGCGCTGAGGTTTTACCCACAGCGCCACCCACGTCCCCGCTAACTCTGATTAGCCTCCATTAATAAGGGCACTCGTGATACCTGAATTGATAGTTATTTTGGAAAGATCAGTACAGTGGTACTCGGGTTGCGTGTGTAGGTCCCCAGGCCACCCCTCAAATAACTTCACACATAACACGTAATTTTAGTTTTGGTTTTTGGGCACTATTTTGGCCACAACTTTATTAAAATACAAAATCAGTGAGTGGTTGTTTAGACATTGGTTATGACTATCTGTCCCCCCGCCTGGGACAGAACTGACATCCCGAGGTCCGATCGGTAGCCATTAGAAGAGAAAGTCAAACTTGGGAGTCATTTGAGCTAAGCGTCGGACCCACGCCGCTCACCCCAGCAGCTCCCCGAAAGCTTGCCTGCCCGGTCCTATAACAAGGATTCCCATAACAGGGATTTGGCGGCCCTGGTTCCATAACAGGGATTGGACGAAATCATGGCAAGCCCCAGGATTCCTTTAACGGAATTCCCTTCAGCGCAATAGGAGGGGCAGGCCCAGCCTGACCCCTCCACCACCAGCATATTATAACCAATGCCTAACCGCAACCTTACAAGTTGTGACGAATTGCTGAGTAGTAGGCAAAAACCAAATGGCACAGCCAATCACCAAATGGCAAAATTCCTACTAGGCCTCTGCTCCAAAGCAGACGACCCCATGACAGGCAAAGCAAGGTCAACCGGAAAAGAGGGCAGGCGGGCGGGTGATCCGATGCACTCTGCAAAGAGAAAGAGAAACCAGAGTGCACTGATATTTAAAGACTATGGTCCCACCCACCCAATTTGCAACATACAATTTGCCCCAGCAACCCAGTAATCCAATCGCAATGCCAGGCAACAACTATTAACCTGCCTGGCAACCAGAGGCCTGGCCCGGCAGCCCACACCGCAACACGTGCTCTCATTTATTGGAGAACACGCTTTACATACACTTCAGGTTACATACGCTTCAGGTTACACACTGCGCTAACCCAGACATAGTGCTTCAGGTTAAGAACTTTGCTTCAGGGTAAGAACAGAAATTGTGCTCCGGCAGTGTGGCAGCAGCAGGAGGCCCCATGAGCTAAAGTAGTGCTTCAGGTTAAGAACAGTTTCAGGTTAAGAACAGACCTCTGGAACGAATTAAGTACTTAACCCAAGGTAACACTGTATTAGGGGAGAATGTGAATGCTTTGTTGTGATCAGGACTCCACCCCCCATTCATCTTCACATTAGATGACTCATTGCTGAAGGTTTGCAGAGACAACTGGTAGAGAAATGCATTTTAGGATTTTCAGCCAGGCTTCTAGCTTTGCTTCTAGCCAGCAGAGGTTATGCCTCAAGTTTCAGGTGCAACCCCTGGTGCCTCTAGGAAACCCTGGAAAGCTGCTGATAGTCAGTGTCAACAATACTGAGCTAAACGGACCAATGGTCTGATGCAGTATAAGGCAACTTCCTATGTTTCTATAAGGTGGTGTGCAAGAGGCATTTCTACTAAATGGTGACCAAGGAGGGTAAAGAACAGCACAATTGGTGGTGGGAGTCATGAGGTAGCAGTGAAACAGAAAGTGACTGGGCTCAGCATGGTGCTGGTCCATTACCTCTGAGCTGGCTAGGAGCTTCCAGAACATTCTGTTGAAGTCAGTGGCATTCTCACTGGGCAGTCCTAGCCAGTCAGAACCTACACATTCCAGCTTCCCATGTTGTTTTGTGTCTCCCTGGCCCTCAAGTAAGGGAATAAGTTGTTGTTGTTGTTATAAATTTATATACCGCCCTTCATCTGAAGATTTCAGGGTGGGTTACAAGATAGAAATACAGGATAAAAGAACAAAATAAATAGTTAAAAAAAAACCACATACACAGTAGCCCCGCCCCCCCATTTCAAAGGCCATAGAATATTAATCAGCCAAAGGCCTGGTTGAAGAGGAATGTTTTTGCCTAGCACCTAAAGATGTACAATGAAGGCACCAGAGGAGCCTCCTTTGGGAGAGAATTCTAGAAATGGGGAGCCACTTCAGAAAAGGTCCATTCTTGTGTTCCCATCTTCTGGACCTCTCATGAAGCAGGCACACAAAAAAGGGCCTCAGATGATGATTGAGAGTCTGGGTCTGTTTATATGGGGAGAGGTGGTCCTTGAGGTATTGCAGTCCTGAGCCATTTAAGGCTTTATAGGTCAAAACCAGTGCTTTGAATGTGGCCCAGAAGCTAACTGGCAGCCAGTGTAGTTGGGCTAGGATCTGTGTAATATGCTCAAACCGCCTTTCCTGGTGAGCAACCTGGCCGCTGAATTCTGCACCAGCTGAAGTTTCTGAGCCATCTTCAGGGGCAGCCCAGATGTTCCTTCCTCTTTATTTCAGCTCCTTGGTGGTCTCTAAATGCCACCTCAGCAGTCATCCGCTGCTTCCTATATATTATTCTAGAAAATCTGCTTAGCTGTAAAACATTGCATAGAGGTCCTTAGGCTGCATCCCTATGTCCACTGAACTCAAATAGGGCTTTCTTCTGAGCAGACATTTATAGAATTGCACTGCATTCCTATCACCTTCTACCTACTGAACTTGATGGGAGTTTTCTTCTGAGTAGACATATGTAGGATTGCACTGTCAGTATACGGCACAAGCATATCTACTGATGCATTTTTAAATGAATTAATTTTCAATTCAGTGCTTTTTGTGTAAAACCTCAAATGTATAATTCCTACATGGCTGAATAATATTTACTTTTTATCTCATTTTAGCAAGCATTTTGTCATCCGGTGATGCAGCAATAATTCTTGGAGAATATTAAAACTCAAGTTGATTCTGGAGGCTGGAAGCCTGTCAGCCTCTGATCTCTGTTTACTGCTGTTACATACAGAAGATTCGCTTTGAAGCATTCATTTAAGGGAGTGACTTATGGTTCCTTTCATTGACCTTAGCCCAAGGTATATAGATCACACTGCACTACGAGTCCATATTGTGTTAGAAAATAAGTGGAAACAATACAAAAAGAAACCTAAGGAATAATATATATCGATAATAAAATTGGGAAGGAAGATCAAAATGTTCACATCTGTACCATGTTTTATGGTTATTTTCTTTTCTTAAAATTGATGGCTTCATGATTGTTAATTAATAAACTGCCAAGGTTGCAATTTCTCCGGATCTGCTACCCTTTTGCCAGCTCTTGCTTCTATATATCACTCTAAAAATAAATCATCAATATTAAAAGGATATAAAAACTTTTTCCTTTGCTATTTCCTAAATGAACTGGAAACAGTAACCCTGTCAAATATAATACCAAAAATAGTGTTATCAGGCCATGGCACCAATTTATTACTAGAAACAAAAGCCGTCATCCATTTCCTTTAGAGAATGACATTTTTTTAATTCGCTGCCCATTTCATTTGATCTAAAAAGGATGGGTAGGTTGACAAATATCCCATCGAAATGGCTTCTGATGCTTGATAGGATAATGTGCAGCCCCTCAGGACAAGGGCAAAGGCAGCAAACTTATCATCCTTTAGTTTAGCTTAACATGGGTCAGTAACAGCGCCAGGGGTGACAGAGGATGTTAAAGTGTGGGAAGCGAGAACTAAGAGCTGTAGGAGGGTAGTTTTTTAGTTTATCCTTTCTTTCACCACGAAGCTGCAGAGACAGGCTGAATCATATTGTTGATCCGCTTCACTGCACTCCACACTAACTGCTCCTGTAGGAGGAAAAACAGAAAACACTTATAGGTCATTCTTACCGGGAGTGTATGACTCTTTGTCATTTCTTCTGTCGGAGACAGACGTGAGTGTTTAATATTTTAACTCAAGTTCATATTTTTGAAGATGCATTATCCCACCTGAAGGTTGGCTATGAAAAATCTGTAGGTTATCACTCTTCTACCAATACACAATTCTTTGTGAGATACAATAAAAGGGGGAGAGGGGAGGACCCCCACACACTTGTTAATGGTTCTCTGTCATGTTCTATGAGCAAAGAGAAGAATTTCTCAGGCATAGAGTGGGAGCATAGGCTGCCCAGCACTTTATAAGTTTACACACACAAACAGAAAATAATAATATAAACGAGACTTTAAAAACCAGATTGTGGATTTATATTCTGCAGTAGATGGCAGCACATTTTTATGATAGGCTCAACATATTTTATCTGTCTGTTGGTAGGTATATCATTGGGCTTGGGTTGCAGCTCTTGTTAACTTTCAAGCACATCTCATGGACAGAGTTGCACATGGACTGCTCTTCTGATCTTATTTGGCCAATTGCCAAATGTGCGGGATCAAGTACTTGATTCGTTCTTTGAAAAATCCACAACTACAGCCCCCAACAAGTATTGCAACAGTCCTAGGTATTTCTGTAATTGGTTCTATCCAAAGTTAAATTACACCCACACTGATCCTTGGGATTCTTTCAAGGGCTCCTTAGAAAACACCCTCGAAAAGAATATGAAAACTAAAAGGACAGTCAAGTCCATCTTAGGAGCTAGTGAGGTACAGCAGAGAAAGAACTGGCCTTCAGACAGCTTCCCAAATTACAAGCAAGAGCCAACAGGGGATGCTCAAGTCCCTTACACCCCTTCTCTCCGTGCTTTTAAGGTGTGCGCATTTTGCTCATGGAGAAATGTGTGAATTCCACACATGTTAAAAAAAAAAAGGTAAAGGGCCCATGGATGGTTAAGTCTATTAAAAGGTGACTATGGGGTGCGGCACTCATCTCGTTTTTCAGGCCAAGGGAGTCGGCGTTTGTCTGCAGACAGCTTCCCAGGTCATGTGGCAAGCATGACTAAACCACTTCTGGTGCAATGGAGCACCGTGTTGGAAGCCAAAGCACACTCACAGTGGACATGTAAACCTGTGAAAGGAAATATGCATGAATTGGCAGTTTGCACATTAAGCTAGAAGTACAACCAGAAAATGTGTGACTCAGTTGTGCACTATTTATTGCGCTTTTTACAACATACAGATCTGAACCTTACACCTTAGTTCAATTATATGCTTAGTCCAGAGTTTCGTATGTGGTATTAACCAAGTCATTGTTTCACAGTTTCAGATCAATAAATTAGCAATAGAATGAATGACCTTACCTCACAGGATTGATGTAGAAACAATGATGGTAAGTGTCTTTAAACATTGTTAAAATATGTTAGAAGTGAATTGTATCAATTTCGTTTGACATTAGACAACATGACAACCAAAGGTAAATCAAGCACAATCTCTTTGGATAATGTCTGAGGCTTAAAGAAATTGGTCCGTGTTCAGTGTGCGAACAGATCTCCACAAGTTCTGAAATATATTTAAATATATTTCGACCAGTATTGGTCTAAATTGTGAGAAGGCCAGGAGCATTTATCAGTTTCATGGGTTATGGGAGTAAGTAATTTTTATTTTTTAAAAATGCAAAAACTGTAGCAGGCTGGAAGGAAGCTGCAGATCAATTTGGTCCCCAAGGCCCGATATATAAATCCCTGATTTTAACTGGGGTGGTGCGTTAAGCACACATGCCTTTTGTTTTTTGTACTTTTATTACTTTGTGAACCGCTTTAAAGTCTGTTGTGGCATTAATCAGTGTATAAAGGAAGAATAACTATGTATATCTATAGATCTCAAATTGAATTTAATGGGATCGGGCTTAACCACATCTGTGTGTCACCCTGGGCTCCTTTGGGAGGAAAGGTGTGATAATTTTAATAAATAAGCAAAGCTGTGCATTGTGTGGCTAAGAATGCTTGAGAATCTCTGTAAATTCTGATGTGAATTTTCCAGATCTGCTTCTGTCACTGTGTGGGCCCATTTTCTGACTGAGATCTTAGCTTAAAAAAAACCTATTGAAGTGCATTCCAAAAAGGCACTTTTAAAGAGAAAATGTTTTAGAAAAGGCACTTTTAAAGAGGAAATGAATTTAAAAATATGCTTTTAAATAACATTTATATGTGAACTTTCTTGCGTATTTTGTTTTTTTCTTTAAAAACCTTGCAGATTAATGAGAAATGAGAGAGAAGACAAGACCTATGAGTAAATTTGAATGAGCCTAGGCTGATGCATCTGTGTCCATTTACTACTCAATGTTTATTAAGTGCCAGAGGTTTCTAGGGTGCTGTACAGAAAACAGAACTGAATCTCAGAACAGTGGGATCCCAAAATTTCAGCCCAATCCTTTACATAACGATTCAGAAGTTTAATAGGACATGCACTCAAGAATGAATAGGATTGCAGCTGAAGTTATACAAATGGATGTGGGTTTTCTTTTAAAAGTGCCATTGAAATGTTAATATTCTGAACAATCCCAGTTTTTGCTCCTGTACAGCATTGTGACAGTTAAGATAACAGGCAGTAAAAACAGCTTACCAGCAAACCCTTTCACCAAAATACACCCGCTGTATGTTAATTACATACACTTGACTTCACTGCAGCACTTTTTTGGATAAAATTATAATCATTTTGTAACAATTGCCTTCCCCCCTTTTTTTTGCTATGTGTAAGATTATGATATGAATTGATGTATTTTTAACGATCGAATTATACTGATAGGAGATCCCCTAAAGGGAATGATACAGTACAGCAGGACTGAAAGTTTTGACATGGTTTAATGAGCTGTATGCTAACTCCACCTGAGTAATTAACAGCCCTGACAGTCCTTGTGAACAATGAGATCTTCTGCAAGGACATTTAATGCTCTGAGGATCAGAAGTGTTTGAAATAAAGGTAGGGCTATATCTGGAAAAAAAAGCAACAGTGAGATACATACCAACATAAGCCGCCCATTTTTAAAAGTAAGCTTTCTAAAGCTTCAGTGGTTCCAACAATGGATGTAAATCGTACATTTTCTTCCTGTGTCTAAATCAGCTTTTTATATATTCTTTTTAATTTGTTTGAAGTGCCGAAATATAATAGTAATATTTGTAGCTCTTGAAAATTCGCTCCATGTTAATTCATTTGAGACAGATGGGCATCTGTCTGAAATCAGCGCTGAACTGAAATCAGCTTATTAAAAAATAGTTATAAATGACAAAGATTCAAATTAATAGTATCGTTATATAGAGAGATCTGCAACTAAGTCTTGCAGGATGTCACCATTCCTTACAGTGCTTGTGTCTGGCAATTCAGACAGCCTGGAAAAAGAACCTTGTTCAGGTTTGATAGTGATGGAAATAGGGCTCGGGGGGGGGGGGCAGAATACACACTGTATATTTTTCTTTCATGTTACCTGGAGATTTCCCCCTGCTGTACTGTATAGCCCTATAGGGGATAGTTGGGATCTGATGTCCAGACATGAACCTGAGCATTTTATAGCTATCTAGATCTGGTGAGTAGGAACGAAAAAGTTAATCTTTTCAATTTTCTTCCTAAAATATCCCTATAGAGGAAGAGAGTTAGGGATTGAGCAGGCCAATTCCTCTCCTCTTCCTCCTCTCCTCCCTGTGTCCTCTCCTTCCATATTTCCTGAAAGCTCAGAGGTCTTTGGTTCGGCTCTTTTTGTGATTTAAGATCTGTCTTTTAATTTATAAACTTATATAATTTGGCACACTTAAGATAACTCCTGTGTATAGAAATCACAACCTTTGCAGCTTTAATTCCAAAATCAGAGGTACTTAAGGACCCAAGTTATTATTTTATTTTATTTATTGGCTTTATGGATAAATGCTCAGATTACAGTTCCAACAGAACTAAGGATGTTTGTAGATGATTGTTAAAAGCGATATTATTATTATAGAAAAATACCACAAGCAAGCAACAAGTTGGAATACACACACACACACACAAACACACATATGCTGGGCACCATAGTATATGCAATACAACGTGATTTATATCTGGAATGGAATGGTATGATCTAGCCTGAAATTATGTACAGAAGAATAGGAAATAGACTTCTTTTACATTTATTAACTAAAAGGGGGAAAGGATGAGCACAAGTTAGACTGGAACCATTCGCAAAATCTGCTTGGTGTTTGGACTGGGGAATTACACAGAAATTGGGGGATTACAAAAACCACAAAAGTCTCTCAAACGTGATGTGAGTGTTCAAAACTTCCAGAATCCAGAGGGATCAATTTCTTCCCTTAAAAGAACAACTTGACTTCCCTTTTCTTTAAACAACTTTTTCCTATCAATCTGATCTTCATTTTAAAAAAACCAACACAATTTCTTGTTGTCAGGAAATACTGCGACCAGTCAAGCAGAGATGGCATAGCCATGTTGCAAGGTGATCACATAGCCAGTTCAGAAGGAGGGCAAGGCTTCTTATCGTCACTTAGAATGGGGAAACTGTTATGTCCTGTCATGAAAGACTGTTGAAGGGATACCTTTTGCAGTTGTAAATGTGTAATGGGACTTCCCCTCCTCTCCTCCCCTCCCCAGAACAGCATGTGGGAAGAGGACAGGGGAGATTGTTCCATCTGGCAGGGAAAAACGCTTGCGTTGATGGAATGATTGCCTTATCGTGACACTGAATTCCACCCATAGCCATCTCTTTTTCTTAGCTACAGATAAGATATTTTCTCACAACAGTGCTCCCTTAAGAGAAGGTTTGCGGACTCCACATAACAAATGTGCATCAGCTGCATATTTGCTGCATGAAAAAAAAAAGATGACTGCCTGAAAAGGCTCTAATTCTTATAATGAGATTATCAACAACAGCAAGAATGCAACATCTCAAGCTAGAAACCATGACAGTGAAGACATTTTAATGCTGCAGGCATTAAAACAAATCAGAGCAAATGTTAAGGGTGGGGGAAGGGTGGTAGAATGGTAATAGCAGGAGACAGAATCCCTGGATTGTGTGAAGAATAATTATTTGTTCAAGAGAAATCTGAAGGAAACACCTGAATTTTCACTGTTGATTTTTATATAGAAATTTCCATTTCTGCTATACAGAAAGGAGAACATGCATATTTCACAGGTAAACAAGTACTTCTCAAATCCAATAATTCCAGAGAGAGAGAGAGAGAGAGAGAGAGAGAGAGAGAGAGAGAGAGAGAGTAATGCGGGAGGGGGGAGAATGAAAGTTAGGGATGGAGTAGAAAAAGATTAGAAATTTGATCCCTATCCTATCCTTAGGAAGCAGACTCAAAATATTTGTGTTGCTGGATCCTCAATGTACTTTTCCCTAGCAGACTTTTGCAAGTGTTTGTTAGAAGACCTGGTGACTTTGCTCGTCTGATCCAGACAAATCCTTATTAATGGAAACAGTTTAACTCCTTGTATGTTGGGAAAGAACCCCATTAATTAAAAAACCTTGTTTAAAATATCCCCCACCCTAAAAATAAAATCATTGGTATTCATCAACACACACACACAGAGAGAGAGAGAGAGAGAGAGAGAGCTCAGTAAGATACCTTCTAGGAGAGAAAGAATTTACAATGCTGGTTCTCTTACAAGCTTAAAAAAAAGATGATTCTGTTCTCACCCCCCCCCTTTTGTCAAAATAAGGCTTGTTCACCTGCCTTGCTTCTTAATTTAAGCAGATCTTTATGTGAGCAGTTGGTTCCCTTTTGACCAAGGCAGCTCAGGGAAAACGAATGCTGGTTTTTTGTTTTGTTTTGTTTTGTTTGTTTGATTTCTCTTTTGTTAGCTCCGTGGCTCTCCATTCCTGCAGAAAACATCAGAGTGCACTACAGATTCCCTTGATGAGTCCCATTCCTCAGCACCAAACATTTCAATGCAACACAGCCCTCAAGAGCATCGTATTACTAGGCCTGCCAGCTATAGCAATTTAGCTTGGATAGCCTAGAATTACTTACTCATTTTGGTGTTGCATTTTGTTTGCACTGTAATTTTTGTTCAAACCTGTTGGCAGCTGTTGTTTCTGCTCCGAATATTGCCTGCCATACTAAAGAATTAGAAAACACTTCCGTCTTGCACTGCAGCTGCAACCATCCAATTTCAAGTTTGCTTTGAAAAAATATATGCTTTCCCACCTCTTCTTTTTAACTGCTAATGTTAGCATGAAGTCCCAAAATGCAAGAGGCTAGATCCAGGCAAAAATTAGAATTTTTCAGTCCCCTGGATGATATTTAAGCATATCAGTCTTAAAAGTACTTTACTGAGTTGTGCCGATGCTTTCTTGTGTGTAGAAAGATTGAATTTGTAATTGTTTCTCTTTTCATGATTGCAACTCTTTCTTGATAGTTTCAATAATACTGTAAAACACATTTTTGTGTGCTTCCTTTCCTTCCACTCCTCCCCAGATGATGGTAAATTGATGGTGAAAATGAATGGTCTCCCTTTATTTAGCTTATGTTATGAAATATAGGGGGTGAAATTGATTGTGCTCAATTTTTAGGAGTTCTGCAGAAGGACACAGCTTTCAGGAATTAATATTTTTTAAAATGGGAAAGTAGACAATCTATGAATGGCAGGAACAGTTCATTAGAGAAGAGGGAAATTGCTGGTTTAGTTTCTTTACCAAATGTCTGGACAGTAAGAATGAGCAGTTTCTGTGTACACACTTCATATATTTTAAGCATGTTTTAAGCATTTGATTTTCCTAAAATAATATTGGGATGTGTAGTTTACCTATCATAGGGCTGCAAGTCCAAGTAATCTTAACAAACTACAGTTCCCAGGATTTTGGGGAGGGGGAACCATGTGCTTCAAATGTCCTTGAGTCCCACTGGAGAAAAATATGGGCTATAAATGAATATTTATTATTATTATTATTATTATTATTATTATTATTATGGTTTGCATGCAGTCCAAAAGGTGAAACATTTCATTTTGGTGATTACTGATTCATAGGCAATGTCCAACAAATACCTATTAACTCTGTCAAAAACAAAATCTACAAAACAGTCATAAGAGCAAGTTGTCTGGCACTCTGTTCAACAGAATATTAGTGTAAGAGTTAATAAACTCAATTAACAAAGGGCTTCAATTGCTTGGGTCCTTTGCAATATACAGTGGTACCTCGGGTTAAGAACTTAATTTGTTCTGGAGGTCCGTTCTTAACCTGAAACTGTTCTTAACCTGAAGCACCACTTTAGCTAATGGGGCCTCCCACTGCTGCCACCACATGATTTCTGTTCTAATCCTGAAGCAAAGTTCTTAATCCAAGGTACTATTTCTGGGTTAGTGGAGTCTGTAACCTGAAGCATCTGTAACCTGAAGTGTCTGCAACCTGAGGTACCACTCTATTGTGAATTCTGTAAACTGAGGGGGGGGGGAAATACCATGTGGTATGGCTATAACAATTAATCGGGTTATTTATTAATAAGTGTGGAGAAAGGAGCAAAGCTTGTTTCCTGAATAATGACTAATAACAGGTTTTCAAACTTGTGTAATAAATTCAAAGTGTCCGATGAAGGGGGTTTCTTTTTAAAAACAAAACTAACTAACTGGTTAGTGCCCAAATATATATTTTAACAATGAGTAAAGTGATTTATTATAGCAAAGTTGCCCTCTCGGTTAGGAACAGAAATTACATTTAAAACATGGCCGCAATGTGCCATTCTTCTCTCATGATGGCAAGTAGATTTCTTCATAACATACTTCTAGCCATTCAGTTGAAAAGGCAACTGGTGTTTGAAGCTGCTATCTTCTTGAAAAATGAATGCAAGTTTTCTGCTGTTAAACTGATAATGGGCTTTTATTATACTAACATGAGGACATTTTCACCAAATCTATCTAGAGTCAAATATGTAAGTACAGTGCAAACTGTTTTATTGGCACATTTCCCAGGAATCTGATTTATCCCTTACGATAATGAATAGCAGCAACACTACTGCTTAATCGGACAACATTTGTAAAATGTTCTCTTAATGGGAATGTATTCAGCCTGTGCCAAGTGGTTAAGTGGCTTCAAGTGTGAAATTCTGAGCTGGGACAGATGAGTGAGTGCTAAGTAGGTGAGACCTTTGGTTGTAGTAGCTAGAGCTAGCTCCCCTTGGAGACTGTCAAAAGAATCCCATTGATTTGGATAAGAGTTGGGTCAGGACCTTAATAGCAGCCTCCATGTTCTTTGGATTATAGGCGATTTTGCAGGGTGGGGAGATAGGATTCCACATGTGCTAATTTATCTAAGATTAGTGAAGCAAAAACCACAGTACATATGGGATTTGATCCACATCCTGGTGTTGTGGTGGCCATTAAATGGAATACCTAATGGGATTATAAAATGTGCTTTTGCTGCTGACTTGTGTTAAGCTTGTGGTCTGCTAAGACCCGTAGATCGTTTTCCCAATGTACTATTGGCAAGCCTGCAGTGCAGGGGGTTGGACTAGTTGACCCCTGGGGTCCCTTCCAACTCTAAGATTCTATGATTCTATGAACCCTAGGTCCTTAGCCACACCTCCAAGGAGAATCCAAAAATGCAGACAGCAGTGCAAAGAAATGTCCCTACACCAGGCATGGCCAAACTTGGTCCTCCAGCTGTTTTTGGGACTACAACTCCCATCATCCCTAGCTAACAGGACCATTGGTCAGGGATGATGGGAATTGTAGTCCCGAAACAGCTGCAGGGCCAAGTTTGGCCATGCCTGCCCTACACAAATGAAGGGAGGAAAACAAGTCTTTCCAGAAGGATTCTGTAGTGCCATAAACACCAATGCTGCTGCTTTAATGTTACAACTGCCTTTGTAGCATGGCTGCTGTTGTGTGCATGCCTACCTGGGAAGTAAGCTCCACTGAACCCAGCGGTGCTTATTTCTGACAGTAGAGGTTAAACTGACAAAACAAATAGGTTTTTAACAAAGGATATTCAGCAGGCTGAAATGTGTCCTTAGGCTTTTAATTAAAAATGCAAACAATCTTGTAAGGAAGTGTTGCCCTTTAAATTGCTAGTGTAAAGTAGAGACCCCCATCAAAGAAAAGGACCTCAAAGCCTTGTTATCACTTCATTCACTTGTCAGAGCAAGGAAGAGTCATCAATTACCACTCCAGGAGATGACATCATTAGTTCTGCTCTGAAAAGAGCACTAGAGCAGGGCTTCCCCACTTTCCCTCTCCACTGCACCACTGCCCTCTGGGTATGTCTGCTACTTCCACAGCATATCACTCTGCTGCTTCTCCTGGGTCCCAAATATCAACCGGCACTAAAATAACGCAACACACAACAAAAGAATGCAGGACCGTTAACTGAAACATCACCCGTTATCACTATAGAGGGGGACCTTAGCATTTAAAGGCCTGCTGAAATAGAGAGGACGTTAGCAGGCACTGCAAAATATACAGCATTGGTACCAAAACAAAAAAAAATTCCTTCCAGTAGCACCTTAAAGACCAACTAAGTCAGTTCTTGGTATGAGCTTTCGTGTGCATGCACACAAAAGCTCATACCAAGAACTGACTTAGTTGGTCTTTAAGGTGCTACTGGAAGGAATTTTTTTTGTTTTGACTATGGCAGACCAACACGGCTACCTATCTGTAGCATTGGTACCAGTTGGTCATCTAGGGCGAATGTGCTAAATCACTGGGGTGCTGCTGCTGAGAGTGCTCTCTGAAAGGTCACGAATCCCCAAGCTGCAGTCAGCGTTGGAGTTGCCAAGATAGCATGCTCAACCGATCTCAAGTCACAGGCAGGATGGGGAAAGGCAGTCCTTCAAGTATCTGAGCCCTAAGCCATTCAGTACTTTATATGCCAGAATAAAAACCTTGAATCAGGCTCGGTCGCAAATAGGCACTTAGTGCAGACCTTTTTTTAAAAAAAACCCCAGTGCCTTATGATTTTTAGCTGCCACTATCAGAACCCTGGTGGTGGCCATTTTGCATTAGTGAACTTTTTAGAGTAGCTTCATGAAGAGTGCATAGTAATTGTACTAGAAGATATGTACATCACTGAGGCCAAGCTATCCTTGCCTAGGAATGACAGCTGTAACTAGTGAACCAGCTGTAGCTGCAAATAGGCACTCTATAGCACAGGAACCATTTGGTTTCCAGCAATAATCTGTGATCTAGGAGTGCCCTATGATTACAGACATTGTATTTTTTTTTTTGGGGGGGGGGGAGCCAACGCATTCAGAATAGGCCACTTCCCCAGTTCCTTTACTCACTAACTACCAATCCACAACAGCTCTTTACTATTGGGATTCAGGCTGCAACCCAAAGCTTGCTCTTAGAAATGGGTGGACTCTTTGTTCTCAGAGTGGTTCAAAAATTATTCAATTTATTCTCCTCAAATCAGGAACTAACAGGGCCATTTCCTGAGCCAATTCAAGGGGCTCAGGAGTAACTTGGGAAGGATCACCACACTGATGGTTTTGACACACTGCAAAACACATCAGGATGGTGGTGAGGGGGGAAGAAAGAAATGTACAATACAATACAATGGAAATACCTTTATTGACATTACGAGTTAAAACATTTCAAAACACTAGGATAAATTTAAAAGGGACAGGAGTGATGCTCTCGAGGATCACAAGGTACTCGATTGTTCTACTTTACCCTGTCTATTCCCTAGAGCGATGATTCATTAAGAACCCTTTCGGGTAAGATGGAGATTAAAAAGGAAGCCACTGGGGCAGTAACGTCCTTGTTCCTATCCACTAGGAGGAACCTCATTTGGCTTTCTCTCAGAGCCATGGGTCGCAGGTCCAATATCTTGCTCAGCATCTGTTTGTGGAGTCTGCTGTGCAAAGGGCAATCCAAAAGACTATGGTCCAGTGAATCTGGTACTCCCTGAGTACAGGCACACAGGCGGGCTTGATAAGAAATTTGAGAGTACCTACCTGTGGGACACGGGTGGCGCAGGACGCAGGTGGCGCTGTGGGTTAAACCATAGAGCCTAGGACTTGCCGATCAGAAGGTTGGCGGTTCGAATCCCCGTGACAGGGTGAGCTCCCATTGCTCAGTCCCAGCTTCTGCCAACCTAGCAGTTCGAAAGCACGTCAAAGTGCAAGTAGATAAATAGGTACCACTCCAGCAGGAAGGTAAACAGCATTTCCGTGCGCTGCTCTGGTTCGCCAGAAGCAGCTTAGTCATGCTGGCCACATGACCCGGAAGCTGTACTCCAGCTCCCTCGGCCAATAAAGCGAGATGAGCGCCACAACCCCAGAGTCGGTCACGACTGGACCTAATGGTCAGGGGTCCCTGTGGTCACTTCAGAGGGGAAAGCATTTAGTCTTGCTAGCATAAAAGCTCTTCCTTAGGAAGGAAGTAGTAGGTCTTTTAGGTGATTGGCACAAAATCCGTAAGAAGTAGTTATGCCTAGGGCCTCCAGAGAACAGGGTCTTGGAGTGTGAAGAGACAAACGCTGTTTTTCATGGTCATAAAGCTGCTGCTTGATTGTTTGGAGTATGTAGCTTTCATCACATACTTCGAGGCTCTCCAGATCCTTCTCTATATTTTTTATATGACTGCTGTCCATTCATCAGTAGAGGTAAGTGAAGGGAAAGGTGATTTGGAGGCTAGCAGGAATGGGAGGGAGAAAGATGAAAACTCTCCTTCAGTCCACATACTGATCAAAGTCCCCCAAAGAGGATAGGGTTTGCTTCTATTTTAAGTGCCCCTCTAAGATCTCTGGAAGTTAATTTCCATGGCAGGGTTGGGCAAATTTCCATGGCATTATTTATTTTTATAAATTCTTTTACTTGAAAGTCAACTTGATCAAATTCAAGAAGACTTACCTCAAAGAAAAAATGTTGGGGATAGGATCGTCGGGGATGTGAGACATGCAGTATTTCTGTTTCAGAGCTCTTAACAAGATGGACAAAGCTATACTGACAGTGGGCTTGGCCTCTTCTGTGCCTACAATATTTCTTCTTCTTCTGATGCTGCCACTGCCGGGAAGCTGAAATATTAGACAGATGCCATTTCTGTTGTCTTTCTGATGATTACTGAAGATCTTCTTCTTCCAATAAGTCTTTTAAGGACAGATTTTTCTGGTCTGCATCTTCATTCGAATTATTTTTCAAAGTTTTAAACTGTTTTATTGCTTGTGTGTTTGCCACTCTCTTGGGAGGAGAGGTGGGGCAGAAATTTTTAATAGTAATAGTAATAGAGACTTCCATTTGTAATTTAAGACCAGGGGAGAGAGTTAATTCTGCTACTGATTTCCCCACACAAAAATATTGATGCTGTACTTATGAGGGGCACGGCGACAAAGCAGAGCTCTCTCTACATGATCTGTAAAAGCAAAACTTAGCAGATTGCATCAAGATAACTCTTCGTTCATATTCTGCTTTTATCCAGTGTTTTCATTCTTCCAAGCATTATCATTCTATAATCGTTTTATTTTTGCATCAGGAATCTCTTTCTCTGTCACACACACACACACACACACACACACACTCATCCGTTTTTATTATAGGAGGTGCATTTTCCCCCTGTACAAAAAGCTGATTGCTTTTGTGAAAAAATAAGCAATTTGTTTATTTCAAAAGTGGATATTAAAGGCAGGCAATTGATATGGCTTTGTGATGTGCAGTGAAAAAAGCTATAAGTAATCTTTTTATCCAAAGTATACTACACACAATTAAAATCTTCTAGCTTTTTACAATTCCTTTTAAAGCAAAAATTCTCCATAAAAGTGCCACCAGCAAAAGCAGAAATAGCATTAAATCATTCTGCAAAATACTGAAAAAGAGTAGATTATATCACTGGATATTTTCTGTATTTGATTGTGTTTCTTTAGTTCTTATTACTGCTAAGGTGACTGGGGGCCCATTTTTGATGAACTGTATGTAGATTAATTCCAGTGCTGGTATTTTTGCTGGTAATATTTTGTATAATATATATTTGTTAAAGTTGAAGCTTTAACTATCTGTTGCAGTTCTAATGAAGATAGACTAGTAAGTAATATTTGTGCAAACTGCAGAATATTTTAGCACCAACTAAATATCAGCTGTTAACTGCAGCTGTGTGTTAATGGGTACAGTTCTAAACCCTCCCAATTTTTATCATGAAGTTACAATGTAAAAGGTAAAGGTAAAGGACCCCTGACAGTTAAGTCCGGTCGTGAACAACTCTGGGGTTGCGGCGCTCATCTCACTTTACTGGCCGAGGAAGCCGGCATTTGTCCGCTTCTGCAGACAGTTTTTCCGGGTCATGTGGCCAGCATGACTAAGCCGCTTCTGGCAAAACCAGAGCAGTGCACGGAAATGCTATTTACCTTCCCGCCGGAGTGGTACCTGTTTATCTACTTTCAGTTTGATGTGCTTTTGAACTGCTAGGTTGGCAGGAGCAGGGACCGAGCAATGGGAGCTCATCCCATCGTGGGGATTCGAACCACCGACCTTCCGATCAGCAAGCCCAAGGCTCAGTGGTTTACATCACAGTGCCACCTGCGTGCCTGTTACAATGTAGAATGACCATAATCTAATGTTGGCGCCAACCAGCCTCAAACTTAGCAGACTTCATAACCAAGGACTGAACTAGTGAGAGACAGAGATATGGCTTCCAAGAGCTGGCATTGTCTGAGAAAGGCATCTTTCATACAAACAATGTCTCTGAAGGCTGTGTTTTGTTCCTGTTCATCTACTCCTTCGCTTGCCATTGATCCCAGCCCCAGCTGCTTAGCTTTGTATCGGTTTCAATTCACATTCCTAGTTTCAGCCTGAAGATCACAACCCCACACTGGCATTGGAAACAAGACTATTAACTTCCTACTACAAAACATTTGCTTGTATCAAAGTAACTCATCTCCGGTTTGTTGGCTGATTCCTCAGTTATGTTCCCAGCATAATTGGCTGTAGTAGTTTCTGCCTTAATACCTTATGCTGAAGGCTTTCATTCTGGCCCTTATGGGAATATATTGCTCTGTTTAGCATTTCCTTCTCTTTTGGCATTTAGACTGCCTTAAACCTGTGCCTAAATATTATACACTGTCTCTCTGTCTGTGTGTGTGTGCGCGCCATCAAATATGTGGAATTTGAAATAGTGTTCCTATTATTTTGAATTCATTACTTATTCCTTGTGATGGTTCTGGTCATCAATCGAATTAGCATTCCATCAAACATCAGTGGTACTTCCCTCTCATTTATTGTTAGTCAGTGAACATGCACAGTCATCAGTATAAAAGGACTGGCCATGTGACTTTGTGGCAGTCAAGTACAGGGACAAAGATCTGTTTAAAAGGACGTGTGTCTGTCTGCTTCTCTTAAGAGTTATATTTACTAAGCCCTATCCATAGAACTTTTCCTCTAACTTGACCCAGATCAGGCTCTTTCTTCACATGCAAAAAAACAACAGAAATAGTTTCAACACGTGTGACATGCACTAAAAAAATGTGTGGGAAAGGTGTCACTATGCAGTTTTCAGCTAGATAGGCAGTGACCTGCCTTTGTGCTTTTACTGATTATTTTCAATACTCAGCTTAGTAAAGGTAAAGGAACCCCTGACCATTAGGTCCAGTCATGACCGACTCTGGGGTTGCGGCACTCATCTCGCTTTATTGGCTGAGGGAGCCGGCTTACAGCTTCTGGGTCATGTGGCCTGCATGACTAAGCCGCTTCTGGTGAACCAGAGCAGCGCACAGAAACGCCGTTTACCTTCCCTCTGGAGCGGTACCTATTTATATACTTGCACTTTGACATGCTTTCGAACTGCTAGGTTGGCAGGAGCAGGGACCGAGCAATGGGAGCTCACCCCGTCGCAGGGAATCGAACCGCCGACCTTCTGATCGGCAAGTCCTAGGCTCTGTCGTTTAACCCACAGCGCCACCCACGTCCCATAATACTCAGCTTAATAATGAGACCATTCGAACCCCCTGGACCCTGCAAGTGTTAAAATATAAGACAGACTAGCTTCCTGTGTTGAGGTGATAGCCTGGGTGATGGACCATTAAGGGAATCAAAGGAAAGTGGATCTGTGTGGATCCACTCCTTCAACTGGCTGGTAGTTAGAAAAAGACAAAGGTGAGAGTTGAGCATGGAGTTTTGCAGTGATGTGACCTAGAATCAAAGCAGGAAGCAGGAGAGAGAGCCATGCTGGATTTCTGCTTGAATTCAAGGCTGTGGCTATGTGAGAAGCAAGACCTGTGGGAATGTTGTGGATAGTAGGTGAGGATATATTGATTAAATATTATCCTTCCCGAATTCACACTAGTGAGTCATATATAGCAGAGCTCATTCCCCTTTACACAGCAAGAAGCTAGTTGCAGATTCATTTGAATCTCTTTAGTTAAGCAGTCCAATCTGGCTTTGTTCAGATTGGATAAATTTCTTTGATTCCCTCCTAAAAGAATAAAGACACAAGAAACTTTTTTAAAAAAGTAATAAGAAGCTTACTCACATTCAGTTCACAGTTGGATCCCTGAAGGCAGGCTTTAGCATGTAATTACAGACAGTGGCAGAGCTTCATGCTCTGGCACCGGGGGGCAGAGAGCAGGCAGAGGTGAGGCTGGTGCGCGTCCTGGGGGCGGGGCACGCCTTCTGCAGGGGCGGAGCACCCAGTGCAGGCGGGGGGCAGCCACGATGGCACCCTGCCGGGATCGCGCTGCTGGGGGTGGTACGCTCCCCCCGCACTCCCCTTCCTCCGCCAGTGGTTACAGATACAGTGTGGCTTACATCCTTGTAAGGATGGGCCCATTTGCTACTGGCAGAGAGCCAGCAGTGCAGCCCAAGAGAAGAAATGGCATCAAAAGAGCATGGCATCAAGAGGAAGAAGAGGGAGATGGTTGCATGACCAGCCCCTCTTATGGGGTCTTCCAGGGTCACGTCCACCTACCTGGTTACACGCAGGGGGAGGAAGCTCCAGACCAGGTGTGACAGGAAGTCCTCCCCACCCCCTGCATGTCTACTCTGGGCAAACAGGAAGTGCTGTACTTGAATTCCCATGTTACATCCCACAAGACCTTCTTGGGATTTTAATGCTGTGAGCCCCTCTATCATAGGCTCAGCTTGTATATTTGTGTGAATAAATCATATATCATAAAGAGAGTCCCTGCTGAGCCTCTTTCCTAAAGGAAGCATGAACCCTGGGTAAGTGCCTGGAACCTCTGGAATCTTGCACAGCTTTGAGACTGGGGTCGGTGGAACAATATTTAGTATGTTATTTCTTAAGTGCTCACAGTATTTCACATATATTATGTAAGTAATGTACCATACAGTCCTGTGCGGTAGGGAAAGGTTATATGAACTGACCTGATCCATAGTTTCTAGACTAATGCCAAGATTGGTGACGAGAACCTGCTCGCCATCCGTAAATAATCAGTCTCACACCAAGATGGGTTGCAGAAATCTGGCCGCAGCTCTCTCTAGAAGCTGCTGCTGCCCCAACCTTTATTGTGAGTCCCAGAAAAGATACAAATTCAAGGAGAGAGCTTTGCCTCAGTCAGCAGATAAAAGACAATACAATACATTAGTCTCATGTTCTCACACCAGACCACGCAGTTGATCATGTTATGCTTACGTAGGCCAATCATCGGGCAGCATGAGCTCTCCACGCGTTGATCATGCTTCCAAGCAATGCTTTTACTATGAAATCATCCTTGCACTAATAAACTTTTGCCCATGCTCTTATGGACAAATGACCATATTACCACAGATTGGAACGTAGTTATTAGTTGGTATTTGCACTTCCTGAATATCCCAGTGCAGTTCTTGGAAGAAACAAATAAAAATGTATTAAAATGTGTTTCAAAATGAGTATTTTCTTCTGGGTTCTTTTTTCTTTTTTAATCCTGAATAATGGGATGCAGGAAGAACAGACTTATGGGTGAACTCATGCAAAAGTAACGGGCTGAAAATTGACTGATTCACTAATCACTGGTCTCAGAAATGGACTGAGAATGAGGGCAGTTTACAAAGCCTATGTATAACATTGTCAAAATGCCCAGTCTCAGTTAATCTTGCAGCCCTTTCCTGGACCAAATGCAGCTTTTGAGCTACTTCTGAAGGCAGTCGCCCACACAACACATTGCAATAGTCTAGAAATTAGAAGTACATGGGTGAATGTGAGCAAGCTATCCCCACCCTGGTAAGGTTTCTACCAGGGCTTATTTTCAGCTGGAACTCACTGTGGGTGCCATCGCCATTCTAAGAGAAAGAGGGAAGCATTCATGGTGAGTTCCGGCACCTCTTTTTCTAGAAAAATAGCACTGGTTTCTACTGGTGTACAGTGTTACCTTGGGTTACAGACGTTTCAGGTTACATACACTTCAGGTTACAGACTCCGCTAACCCAGAAATAGTACCTCGGGATAAGAACTTTGCTTCAGGATGAGAACAGAAATCGTGCTTGGGCGGTGCGGCAGCAGTGGGAGGCCCCATTAGCTAAAGTGGTGCTTCAGGTTAAGAACAGTTTCAGGTTAAGAATGGACCTCTGGAACAAATTAAGTACGTAACCAGAGGTACCACTGTATAAGCTAAGCTGATAAAAGGTGCTTTTTTGCTGAAGGAGTCACTTGAGTCTCTAATGACAGGGATGGATCAACATTAGCTATTAGTTAGTTGTATACAAACTAATAAATAATAAGCTTCCCAACCAAAGCCCCTAAACAACCCCACAGCTCATCAATACAAATCCAAAAATCCAAATCAACGTATAACAAATATCAATACAAATCCAAAAATCCAAATTAACAACATAACATTTAAAAACACTCCCTGCCCCCAAATGAAACAACACCCATCCGATTCCCGGTGAAAAAATGAACCCCAGAGACTGAAATCTATCACAATCCAATCCCCATCATCTCTCATATGCATAGACTGCCTTTGGATGAGTTTTTCATGTTTGTGTTTTTACACCACTAAGAGAAATGGTAAGGAGAATAATGATCATTATTTAATGACTTAACTCAAAAAAGGAAAAACAAGAAAAAAACCACCAGCGCCTTGGGTGAGGCAGTTCATTTCTTAACAGACAATGATAGGCGTTATATTTGCTGCAACTTTGAGAAGTCCTGGTGCTTGCTGTTAAGCATGAGCAGACAGCGAAACAGCTCATTTCCTCTGCTGAGCTCTCCTCGCTGCCTTGTACAACACTTATTTCAAAGCACGCCACAGCTTAGAACTGCAGTCATCCCCATTAATATAAAATCATTGACCTCTGCACCCAGTGGTGCGGCTAAATTACATTCTGCTGCTCAGCCGCTGTTGCATATGGAGTCGGCTCTTTTAGTCATGGCCAGGTGGCCTTGGTGTCAGCCCGGCCCCTCCCACACGGGAAGTTTGCGTTTAAATGGGAATTATGTACTTTCATATATCTAGGATGAACTTGTTCCCAGGCTGGCAAGAAGGCCTTTTGAGTGGCATCTGGCCTTCCTGCAGGCAGCCATTCAGTATGTGAGGAGAGAACAGAGGTTTCTTTCTTTGAAGGGTTATTGTGAATCAATGAGGTGTTTTGTTTTGTTTTTAAGTGTGGCTTTTCCTCTTCCACCCTGCTTCTCTCCTCTCCTCTCCTCCTTTGCTAGTTAAAAGCTCAGAACCATGGGCACATTAATTTCATAAGGGCATAAGAAGAGTGTTGCTGGATCAGGCCAGAGGCCCTTTTGGACCAGCATCCTTTTCTTCTCCAAATGCCCATGCAGGGTCTGAGTGCAACAGCACCCTTCTCACTTGTGCCCCCCAGAAACTGGCATTCAGAGGCATATTGTTTCTGACACTGGAAGTAGGACATAGCATTCATGACTGGTGGCCTTATCCTCCATGGATTTGCCTAATCCTCTTTTAAAGCCATGTAACAAGGTGGCCGTCACTACCTGTAGTTTAGCTATGTGCTGCAAGAAGTTCTTTCTTTTGTCCCAAATCTCCCAACATTCAGTGTCATTGGAGTTCTGGTACCATAAGAACTAGTACTTCTGCTCCCTATCAGCTTTCTCTCTAGCACAGCATTTCCCAAACTTGGGCCTCCAGCTATTTTTTGGACTACAATTCCCATCATCCCTGCCCATTGGTCCTGCTTGCTGGGGATGATGGGAGTTGTAGTCCAACAACAGCTGTATGCTTCCCCTCATCCACAGATCTCAGGGCTGTTCATAATGTAAAATTAAAATATAAAAACTGCAGAATGTGTATACATGCATACAGACTTGAGTATTAGGAGAAAGTCACCCTAAAATCTTCTTGTATTTTCATAAGGGTTTTTTTAAAAAAAAACAACAACAACTATGACTGGATATGAAAATGTAGCAAGCTGAACTTAAGATCAAAAAAGATGAGAAGCTGAAATAATTTAAAATTGACAAATGCACTCATCCCAAGTTGTGTATAATCTGCTTATGGTTTTGTAGGCTCAAGCACTTCATTCAGTTGTGTATGGAAGGGAAAAGAGAGTCAGTGTAGATATCAGGGTAGGTATGTAATTGTTTTTTGTGATCCGACTCTGTTTGGTGGTGAAACCCAACATAATAAAACACTCGCCTCAGCTCCTGGTTTTGGGGGCATTAAATATAACAGGTGAGAGTCAGAGTGACCTGAATGTTGTTCACCACAGGTCCTCAGTATTGTTTTACCCAACACTTTATGTCAGGAGAGACTTAAAGATAATATACAAAAATATCTGCCACGTAGTTGAAAGTCCCTATAATACACTTTTAATAGTAGCACTCTCTGTGTCACTAGTGGTAAGTATTGTGCACATTTATTAATACAGTGGTACCTCAGGTTAAGTACTTAATTCATTCTGGAAGTCCGTTCTTAACCTGAAACTGTTCTTAACCTGAAGCACCACTTTAGCTAATGGGGCCTCCTGCTGCTGCTGCGCTGCCGGAGCACGATTTCTGTTCTCATCCTGAAGCAAAGTTCTTAACCTGAGGTGCTATTTCTGGGTTAGTGGAGTCTGTAACTTGAAGCGTATGTAACCTGAAGTGTATGTAACCCGAGGTATCACTGTACCTTTACTCTTGCAGACATTTCTTGAGTGATCCATCCCCCATTTTTAAATTTGGTGGTTTTTGTAATTTTGTTGGGGGAAGTGTAGTTTTACATGTTCTGTGAAGGACTATGGAAAAGATGGAGCCAGCAGAATAATGAAATGCTTTGTGGATGGCCAAAGGGATAGCATAATAGCATATGTCTTTGTAACATGTTGCCTTTTGCCCAGCAAAGCTAGTGGCTAGGGAGCGGGAAAGTGCCAAAAACAGGGGTAGGTAGATATATTCCACTACAGTGCTCAAATTTAAAATGAAAAAGAAAAAAGAACAACTCTGGTGATTCCCCCTTTATCTCTCATAGGCTGCTGTTCCTATGTGCATGTGCCGGCGAGACAGAAAAGGGACAGTTTTAATTGTGTTTTGTGAAATCTTAACTTCAGGATTAACAACTCACTTCTGAAAGCCAGCACCAAGCAGAGGGCTCTCTGAGCACAAAGATGCCCTAACCCCAAGTCACACGGCGGCTAATTTGGCTTTTCTCTTAATCTCTGCAGAATGTGCTGAACAGAAGCGAAACTATGTGCATGCTAATGGCTCACTTTCTTCGTGCTTCCTTTCTCTCCCTGAGAGTGTGCGGTGTGTGTGTGTAGAGCTGAGCTGGAACAAAGATACACTAATTATTCTCCATTAATTTGTCTGCTTGAATGGTCCTAAATACCAGAGTGATTAATTAGCACAAGGCAGCTAGGCCAGGATGTCACACCCTTCTCTCCGTTTAAGTGTCGGCAAGGTTATGCTCAAGTGTTGACAACAGCATATCTTTAATTTTCTCCAAGAAGAAAAGTTTAGTCAGTACAATTAATTTGAGCTTAGCTAGCTAGCAGGAATGAATGTTACATAAGGAATAATATTACTGCTATGCACACAGATTTCTCTCCTTTCCCGTCATCCTTAGGGTATAGTAAAACTTTTTTGGGGGGTGGCAGCAATCCAGTTATGTTTCCCCCCCTTTAATTCCCTCCCCCCAAATGTTAAGAAGGATGCTTGATCATAAAATAATTGGCCACCACTAAATTAGACCGGAATTTGACGATAAATGAGATTAAGGAAAATATAAACCTTCTGGAGAATTGTTAGACTATTTTTAAATGAGTGGAAATAAGATGGTAAATAAGATGATAATTTGCTTGAAAAAATCATTCAACGATGTAAGTGGGAGCAGGAGACGTGAGGAAGTCCAAAGAAGTTATGAGATTTTGTTATGACATAACTAATGTTGTCTATTATCTGTGCATTTCTTTTATAAAAAAACCTTAATAAATATTTATTAAAAAAAAAAAAATTCCCTCCCCCCAAATTGGCTTAATTACCTCTGTGAATTTTGCAGTTGAAAGAAAATGGATTGTAGAATAGTTAGGAATTATTAGCCATAATGACTTGAGATGTGGTATAGATGAGTAGCTAGATATGCAAGATGAATTGAGAAGCACAGAGAGACTATGTCAGTTCAGTTTAGTATCTTTTTTAAAAAAGCATTACCTCTCCGATTCTTACAGATGTGCCATTTTAAAATTATTGCCTCCTTAATCTGCCCCTCTCAATAGCACATTCAAATTACAAAGTAACCTGAAATTAACATAGTTATTCATGTCATATTTTACCTGTGATCATGGTTCATTCATCTTCATTGTTCCAGCACTTGCTTTGCACATATGCCATGCTGAACAGACAGTTGTTAAAGGAATAGATACTACAGTTCCCTGCAATTACTTTAATAGTAATAGCAAAGCTTTTGTGTACATTTACAGGCTGAATTTGGTCTTTCTTCTGAACTGTCAGTACAAAAGAGCCTCTGTTATTCCAAATGTAATGCTGCTTCCCAAATGGAATGCATGCACTCCTAAAGAAGCTAACCTGTTTAATGGCTTTCTTTAGCCAAATAGATTTCCTCCTGATTTATTATCAGTCCTGAGCTTTTGGTGAGATGTTTGGAGAGGGAGGTGAGCTGAAGACTAACAGGAAACCAAAAGAGAAGTCAAGAGACCAAGGTTGACTATCATGTGCTTCTTCCCCAAACATCAAATCATGCCAGAAGGGGATTTTCCCATTCTTCTACCAGGATAGAAAAGTCAGCCAGTTGAGCACTCTATTGATTGTTGATCACTTGAGTATGAAGATTGAGTTTTATTTGCTAATTTCCCTAAAGTATTTCCAAGTCTTGAAGTAAAATTCTGGTACCTGGGCAGTTGCAGCAGATGAGTCTCTGCACAGAGCCACAGATAACACTCCTACAACTTAAAACTATTTTGCATGTGCCAAGAAACAGTACCATTCACACCCAGGCATTTGTGGTGGGACAGAGCCACAAAGCCACCCTTCCAGCAGCTAGGTTTCTGCTGCTTACCTGCATGAGACTGGGGTGGAGATGACCAGCAGTGTGGCCAGGGATGTGTGGTTGGAATGATGAGACCAATGCAACACTCCTGCTGGTGAGCCTGTGTGGACTCAACGTCACTGCCACTGCCCTGTTCCATACAGGGAAGCAGCAGAAATGCCGGTGCTCAGAGTATGCTACTACACTCCTGACTACATGTGCCAGTATTAAAAAGCAGGAAACAGTCTACACTCAAAGATAGAAAGTGAACCAAGCCGCAGGCTACAGCTGAAAGGTATGCATGATATGATCAAGGAATTAAGGATCTAGAAAACGTTTTGCCATTTTACAGATGAAAACACTGAGCTGGAACTTGTCTGAAGGACAAAAAAGGTGAATGCATGGCAGAGAACAATGCCAAGCACATGATGCCATGAAGTTAGCAGATTAAGGAAACTGGTCCTGACCTAGCCTGCCTACTCCTGTGTTTGCTTTTGTGTTAGAGGCTAAGCCACAACTCATTGCCAGTTCTTTTCCTGCTAGTAGGTGAACAAGCAGGCAAATGCTAGGCTGGAGGAAGACTTTCTTCAGGCTAGTTGGGCAGGTGTGTGGCTTCACTTGGTCAGGCTCTTATGTCTAATTTATACTATATTGTTTACAGCAGGGGTAGGGAATTTTTGGCCCAAGCTGTTTTCCCAAAACTACACCCACTTGCCCAACCCAACACCGTATGTGACATCAAGTGTGGTAGAGATGCAGCAGCCAATCCCTGCAGAAAGCAAGGCTGAACTCATCGCCATCTCCCCCCAGTGATGCTATTGGGACCTCGGGTGGTTGTCAAAGGTGGCCTGTGGGATGGAGGGAGATGAAGATCTGGGCTGTTGGGCCAAAGAGGTTCTCCACCCTGGTTTACAGCTATTTTAAGCCTACATCCATGAATAGAAGACATGACTGCATGTCCTTGTGAAGTCTATGTAAGGTAACCCTGATCAGCTTCAGCTTTGCGGACTGGGTAGTGAACTCATGCTTGTCTCTGTATAAAACAGGTTCTTCTGCTTCACAGTGATTCATTCTCTTCATACTATACGGTCCTTGTAATCCCCCCCCCCCCTTTTGATAAGTTGGGGATCAGTCTTCCAAGATGCTAAACTTATTTGAGAGCATTCCCACTGAGTAGAGTGTTTTTCATTCCATTCCTGAAGAGTACTTTTCAAGCCTAAGTGAAGCAATTACTTTTCTGCCTCCTTTTCTTTCTGTGCAATTCACATCTTCTCCTTTTGTACCTACATTAATTACTCAACATGCTATGGAATTTAAACAGATATTTTCCCCACTGCCACTTACCTGCTACCTGCTGCTTACTAATATTTGTTTTCTGATAACACCTGAAAGATGGAAATTACTTAAAATCCTATTTGTAGAAAAGAGCCCGGAGTATTCTAAGCTTTATCAGAGGAACCTGTGAATTTTGCATTGCTTCAGAGGTCTAATCCTGAGCAATTAGACTAAGCACAAACCAAATGCTATGCTAAATAACTCACAGGTGGCTATGAGGACATGGGGAGTAGTTCTACATTTATGAGGCTCTCGTTCCTATGAAGTATGCATTCAGTCAAGGTAAATGCCCACAGGAAGGCATTAGGGTGAGCTATTTGTTGTCAAGTATGCCCACATCCCAATAAAAGTTGGACAGGAGGATATTATAGTGCCAGTGAAATGTTACAAAATTGGAAAGATCCATAACTACAATTTTTGTAAACTAGACATGTTTCTTCCGCTGATTGTTAAATTCCTATGTACTGACAACATTTACGCTGTTCCACAAGAAGACAGCAAACGTTTACTTTCCCTGAAGGATGTGACTTGGCTTGTTTTAATGCACCATGTACAAGTACCTTCAACAGTGCACATATTCTCTGCTCTTGTTTGGGGTGGCAAGGTCTTCACATGGCTTTTCCATCTACCATGGCCAACATAACTCCCTGGCAGCATGTAGAGAGTAGATACTCATGACACTCACACTTTCTGTACAGCACTTATGTCCACAATCAGTTTGCTTCCTAGTGAGGTGAATTCTGAGTTCCTAGCAACTAGATTTAATGACTGAATTGCTAGCTGACTTAAGCATTGATATCCCCCAAATAAAAGCAGCTGCATGCTCATAATCACTTAGGGTGGGATTCAACTAATGAGTCCTGCCAGCAAAAGCCTTGTATTAGAACTTCCACTTACGCAATAGGGCTTCCCTCCTCTCCTTCCCTGCAAAATTGGCTCGGGGGGAAGGTTGGGGAAACCCCTGAAACAATGCATAGCAGGAGGAAAGGACGGGTCATTCAGTCAGGTAAGCCAAAGTGCTTGCTTACCTGGAAGAGCATGACACAGACTTCTCTCTATGTTGCCTGATCACATTCCCGCGAAAGGTCATAAATCCTCCTAGAATCACTTTTCAGTACCACATCACGTATTGCATTTTTAGGTTTACGCCTATGGTGTTTTACATATACTCGTAAAATGCAAGGAGTAAATGTGCTAAACATGTGTTTGCAAATATCTGTGCCATAGAGGTTTGGCTGCTGCTCTACACTGAGCGTACACTTACTGGCAAACCTGGATCTGCTTCTGCAGAATATGTGAAAAGTCCAGCACCATTATTGCTGCTACATAAATTTTAAATAGTGTTGATAGGTACTTCAATTGGAGTGGCTGGAGTAGTTCTGTGCATGGGTGGATTTCACAAGTGCTAGCAAACTTTCTTTACTACATATTGACTACCAATATGAAGATAGTGAGGGGTTTCCTTTTATTTGTTCCTTCATAGGTTCTTACTGAGACAGGTGGCAGCTTAAGTTTCCATGGGCAGCCTAGAAAAAGCGATTTAAAAAACGGCTCTCTCCATAACAAGTTCCCTTTAATTATCTCATATAAAAGAAATATAAACTACAAGAACCGTGCTAGAAAACTGATATTTGCTTTAGGATGTGAATTATTAAAAGCAAAGCAAAGGAAGTTGCGTTTTGACAATTAGACGTAACCAGAGGGAGGCGGGGGAACCAGCAGAAATGTCAAATAAAATAGGTGTGAGGTCTGCACAATGGAATTGCCCATGTATTTTGCACCGCTACATCAGGGTCACAGAAGGTGTTTTATTAGCACAGTCAACAATAATATCGTGATTTTTATTAGTAGGAAAAGAGTGAGAGACTACTAATTATTTTTCAGCCTGAGGGGCATTTCCCCCCCTGAAATGACTGTTAATTTGATCATTGTCGTGCAGTTCACAGATTTACATGAACTTATTTCAGTGTGACACATGGTTAAGAACCAGACTATGACTGTTGCTTTATTAATGGCTTTCAGCGAATGTATTAAAAAGTGCTAACTGGGTGGGTGTAAGGGTTGATATTGATAGTATTTCGAAGGTCGAATCCTTTTGGAAGGAGCTAGCCTGGAGCCCTTTCTGTCTGGTATTTTCTTTGTTCACGCAATGGCAAGTTAAGCCTGCAAGAATGAAATAGAATCCCACAGAAATAAGAAAGGTTGCTGTTGTCTCATATCTAACCAAAGAGGTTGGGATGGATTATTTTCTTCTAGCTGCTTCTGCTGAACCAGGTTCAGCAAACTTTTAATAGCAAATAATTCTTAAATTGGGTTGTAATCAGTGAATAATCTCATAAAGTTTATCCGCTGGAAGATTATAAAATAAATATAAGGAGTCTTAGAAAATTACCCTATATTACAACAAAAATTCTGACAGTGTGTCCCAGCTGCCCATTTATCAGTTAAATGTGATCTCATCCCTGAATAGTCCTCTCTCAGATCTGTTATATCTTCTTTCTACACCTGACTTTCATTCTTCCAAAATATTTAAACCTTTACAGGTGGGATGTTTGTAAGACTGAACAGGGACCATGCATCTTCCAGACATTATCTGTATTTTCTTTTATCCTTGGTGTTGTTGGTTTTTTGTTGTTGTTTCCTAATAATCAGCATGAGATAGTTTAATGTCTAATTAACAAGGGTAACAATCCAAAAGAAAGAAAGAAAGAAAGAAAGAAAGAAAGAAAGAAAGAAAGAAAGAAAGAAAGAAAGAGGTGATGTGAATATCTTATAAAAGGCATAGTAAAACAACTAGAAGAGTGAAGCTACATTTTTAGGGTAGAAGAAAAACAATGAAAGAAGTCTCGATGGCTCATACAGTCAGCTGGGTTTGCAAACGGACGATTTGGAGCAGTTATCAACTAGCAGAAGAAATTGATTAAATTAGAACTTGTGGTTTGCTTCAGATTGTGCTTGTTTCCCCTACCCTCCATTGGATCTCTCCAGGAGACTCAGTGTCTTCTTTATATTTGGAGCAGTACTCCCAATGTGGTGCCATGAAATACTATCATTATCTATACTATAGACAAAAACCTATTTTATTTTTATATTGTACAACACTTCAATGACTTTTTTTTGCTGTGCAGTGATCTATAAATTTCCATAATAATAATCAGAAATAACAGCACTAATAAATCTAAGTCAGGTGGCCTATTTGGTTTTCCTTCTGAATGGCAGAAGTTGTCTGGCCAGTGTTGCTGAGCCTAAATGGGTGGACAAGAGCCTAATTGTAGCTTCACAGGCAGATTATAGGCATGTCTATGGCATGTCCAGTTAAAAACACCTCAAGTAGTAAGGCTGGAGAAGAGTACTGTATGCAGGATCAATGGCAGTTCAAGTTGATAGTACTGGACTAGATGTAGCCACAGCTTGATAAAGCAGATCCTTGAGTATTATAGTCCCTGATTAACTTTGATTTTTTCCAGATTCACCACAGCACCATCGTCTTCCTCTCCTCCAGTCTCTGTTCACTCCTCTCCAAGCCTTAGCCTCACCACACCTGAAATATATGCATTTCAGACCAGAACTATGGAGGGATAAATCTGTTGCTTTCATTTTCTCTTGGTTTCTCATTTTTCCAATCTGAAATTCAGTTTGCTATATTTCTTGCAATTTCTCTTAAAAAGTAACCATGAAGCATTTTAATATGCTTTACCACGCATAATATACTGATATGTAAAATTTTATGCACACCCTTCCCTAATGTACATTTATGTATACATTTTTGGTTAGAGAATAATATTGCAAGATTCAGAGAAGTGCGAATTTTGAAGGATAGACAATTTTCAGTTGACCTATTGTAGGTTTCTTTTGTTTTTGTTTTTTGTGAACCAAACTAAATCTCTTTGTCATCCCTAATCGGAATTGCCTTTCCCTTAAGCTCCATGAATCCAGTGATGTAGCAGTGGTTGAAGGGATTCAGAACAAGACTTTGAGAAATCTCTGTTGAATGATTTGTGAGAAATGCAGGAAGAGCTTATAAATCACATGCAAGTATTTAGCCTCAGTTTCATAATCTGAGTAACTGAACATGTTCTGCTTGAATTGGATGTGAACTCAAAAAATGGCTAATTTCTCTACATGGTTTCGTTGCTCTGAAGTCCAAGGTCAGGCCACTGGCACCAGCTGGACTTTGTTGCCACCAAGCAATTGGTAAAGAACAATTTTTGTGTCACACCGGGCTACCATAGTCCAATGGACAGAGCACTATCAAGAACTGTACTCATGGGAAAACATGGTCTCAACACAGCAATTGACAGCATTCAGACACTGCTCGCCTTGGAAAAATTGGATGTCCCTCCCTGTGGTGGATGACCCTTGCTTCGAACAGGGTGGTCAAAATTAAAGGGTTCAGGAACTCAGACTAAATTTCATAAAATCATACTCAGACTTTACTAAAACAAAACTCTACAAGAGAGAAAAACTCCAAATAATTACACAGATTAAAATAGCTCAGAAGATAACAAAACAATAAACACTAACTTATCCAGCTAATTAACATAAACGCTTACACTTAAGTCTCAATAGTCTGGCAAAGGAACAAGATGCTGTCAAAGACCAAATAGATGCTGATCTTGGCCTGGCTGGCTGCCGAGACCTTCCACCAACCCAGGTTTTATGGGAACTTACACCATGTGTGTTCACGTCTTCCACCCTTGTCACACTGGCCTTGAAGCCTTAACGGGAGACAGCTATATGTAAGCTCATTATTTCTGAGGTTCTAACCCATTCCCATAAATCAGTCTTAAAGGGGCGATATCACCACACTTCATCCCTCCATTGACAAGCTGAAGAATGCCATAAGCTCTCAGGCATGTGCACGACCTCAGTATTGTCACAGTGGTGTCCAAACTTTTTTCAGAGAGGGCCAGATTTGATGAAGTGAAGGGCCGTGAGGGCCGACCAAAGGGCCAGCTTTTTTTTTTTTAGGATTGAAGTTGTTGAGGGTTTTTTTTAAGGATTTTACCCCAGGAAATAAACTGCCAGAGGGGCCGGATTAAACTGAACGGCAGGCTGGATTAGGCCCCCAAAATGGACTTTGGACATCCCTGCAAGAACAAAGGTGACTGCCATGATGTAACAACTACCATATAATCTCCCTGGTGAGTTTTGTGGGGAAAGCCATTGACTGTGTAGGGCAACAGATGTGCAGCACATTCTGAAGAAGCTGTACCATCACCGTTTTGTCTAAGCCTGCATGGAGTTTGGCCTCATCACCAGCCTGACAAATACCAACATTTTGGGTCACAACGTTGCCCACACTCCATGCATGCATCAGCATTGGTGACCACCCACTTGAAGTGGTAGATGGTTTTGTCTACCTGGGTCCCACTATAACCAGTAATCTTTCCATCAGTGCTGAGCAGGACAAGTGTACTAGCAAGGCAGCTATGGCCTGCCTCTCTAAAAGGGTATGGAAGAATGAGATGCTAATGTCCAATGCCAAGATGAAGGTCTACCAGGTTTGCATGTTGAGCATGCTGCTTTGTGAAAGTGAGTCATGGGCAACTTACATGCACCAGGAGCAATGCCTCAATGCCTTCCATATGCACTGTGTCAGAAAGATTTTGGGCATCACATGGCAGGAGAGATATGCAAAGATGTGCTCTCCCAGGCCCACATTCCCACCATGTTTACATTCCTGTCTCAGCGACATCAACTCTGGCTTGGTCATGTACACAGAATGGAAGATGGCAGGATCCCCAAGTACGTGCTCTATGGGGAGCTGGCATCAGGCACTAGGCCTGTTGGCAGACCAACTCTGTGTTACAAAGATGTCTGCAAACATGACACGAAGGCTGGCAACAGTTACCCCAGCTTAGTGGAATACCTTGCAGATGACTGTAAAGTCTGGAGACAGACATTCAAGTTGTGTATCCACAACAGTGACCAGAGGAGGATTGACCTCTGGGAAGAGTACAGAGTGAAGAAACACCATGGTGCATCTGCATTGGCAAAACTGGATGCCTTCATCTGCCCCAGCTGCAACAAGACATGTCTCTTCTGTATTGGTCTCTAGAGCCACAGCAGGCACTGTAACTCTCCAACAGTTTGATTTTGACCCCAAAGGCACACTCTTGCATTGTCTCCTGAGACAGATGGATGCCAACATGTGAACATATACAGGGAGGGAGGGAGGGAGGGAGGGAGGGAGGGAGGGAGGGAGGGAGGGAGAAATATTCTGTATATGTTTACTCTGTCTCAATTCCGGCTGTTGCACTGGCATATTTGGAGATACGACTTCCATTGCAGGTTTGTACTTATACCCTTAGGTGCATCACGCTGGTTGGGGCCAGGCTTAAGGCCTGACACAGTAGTCTAATTGCTAGGGCTGTAATTTCCCTCCCAACGACAAAGAAATGCATATTTCATGGTAAATATTTTACATATTTCACTTCACATTGTCCAAAATGTAGATATCTTATGATTAAACATAAAATATTTATTAATGTGGAGAAATAGCTGTGTCACATTCAGAGATAAATCATGAAGCCTATGATGACTGTGGGAAAAATACAGCCCTAGTTGTCACTATTTATTAGGGGATACAGTAACACACTCTTGGCCCTGGTCCACCCCATTTGCTGTAGTCAGGTATTTTGCAGGCAATCAAAACCTCTCTTCAGTTCCTGTTTGTTCCATCACTGGGGAACATTCAGCAGATAAACAAGTAACAGCTAAGACTAATTATGCAGTTCGTGGATAATACAAATCGGGTCTATAGGTTTGTTTGCTATAGCTCATGTGTTGCTTTTGTGCTGAGTGTGGAAGTAGAGCAAGATACACACAATATAGCTGTGGCAGTTTGCCCTGATAATGCTGTCAGCATCCATCCTTGAAGAGCTTTAGTTCCTGGCAGGAAAGCATTGTGGGACAGGTGTAATTTTGGGTTGTCCTCCAGGCGACAGAGAGCAACTACCCTTTTCATGTTGTGACTTGCACTCTCAGGGTTAAATGAGTGGTTTTTCTCCTACAGTAGACCCACAGAAATGGTCCTTTAAGTGAGGTATGGTAGGAGAGATTAATGCTTTCCGCTAAGAGGCTATTAAAAAGCCCTCTCAAAAAGCCACCTGGGCCTTAATCAAAGAGCCTGGTAGAGGGCTCTTTGTAATGTTCTGCTAAATTCTGATGGTTCAAATTAGAGAGAGTTTTCAAATTAATATGGTTTTCTTGCATAAACACTCGAGTACAGAAGCAGTTTACTGGAATTCACATTCCAAAAGCTCTATGCATTATTTTTCAGCAAGGGTCATCAACTGTTTGAGCTGTAATATCTGGCATATAATATCTCCTTCTTTTTGGTGGGATCACATGAGATAAAATACATGTTATTGGCATCTGTTTGTACACCATTCAGCTAGTCCCTCACTGAAGTGTGAAAGTTTTGGACATGTTTTCCGCATTCGGTTCTTCATCTGCTCGTCTGGTTGATTCCAGAGCTCTTTGCAGCCTTTGTTCATGTTCCTCCAATGCTTTGTCCCAAATGAGATCATCAATATACCTCTTGTTAACTGCAGTAACTTCATATATCAGGTGCACTTTCCTATGAAAGTCTTCAGCTGTTAATTTTAACTCAAAAGGCATCTTCCAAAAGCAGCATTGTGCACATTGAAAGTACATGAAAGTGACTTCTAGTCATCAGGTGGAATTTGACAAACTCTGCTTATGGTGCAATTCTGCACATGTCTCTAAAAGAGGATACATGTGCGCAAGCCATGTGGATTATGGCTTTGAATGTATTCTGTTGACCTTCAGTGCTAATTATTTGGTTTAGGGTGCAATCCTATACAAAGCTAGAGTGCCATCTCATATGCAGTGCTGGGGTGGGGAGGTACTGGGTGGGGTGATAGACTCTCTCCACCCAGCCCAGAACAGCTTCAGCATCACTCCACCAACACTCAGCTTCCCATTCTGGCCACCAAAAGTCCAGACAGGCAGAATGCAGAAACCCCCCAAATGGGTTGTTCCCACTGCCTTCACTTGGTGACATCTGGCTGAATTGCTATGCAAGCTCAAAGCTGGCATTGCCCCGAGTAGGTTTTGCCTGCCTCTGCCTTCTGCTGTGTCTCTGCTATAGACACAGCAGCAGTTAATACTCACCCTTTTGCCCTGCCACTGCTCAGACAGGTTTTGCATTGCTCTGTTAAAAGGTAAAGGGACCCCTGACCGCTAGGTCCAGTCGCGGACGACTCTGGGGTTGTGGCGCTCATCTCGCTTTATTGGCTGAGGGAGCTGGCGTACAGCTTCCATGACTAAGCTGCTTCTACCGAACCAGAGCAGCGCACAGAAAAGTCGTTTACCTTCCCGCCGGAGCAATACATATTTATCTACTTACACTTTGACGTGCTTTCGAACTGCTAGGTTGGCAGGAGCAGGGAATGAGCAACGGGAGCTCACCCCGTCACAGGGATTCAAACCGCCGACCTTCTGGTCGACAAGCCCTAGGCTCTGTGGTTTAGACCACAGCGCCTAAATCCAATTCTTTTCAGTGGGGCTTATTTCCGAGTATAGGATTGCACTGTGAGTGGCTGAATGCTATATTCTGATGAGCTTATCTGCTCTCTCCTTTTCTTCCTTCTCTTGCTCAGCAAAAATAAGGGCATTTGCCAAGTTTAGTTTCACTTTTTAAAAAATCTCAGTTTAGCATTGTGGACAGGTCTGGGATTCTGATTGAAAACAAATTCAGGCTTCTTTAATAAGTGAGTTTCATAACCCAATGTTTGAACTGGCTTGTTATAAAACTGACCAGCATACTTATTTTAAAGCATAGAACTTTAGAAGAATAGAATGTGTATTTTGAAATGGTAACAACTCTTTTTAAGAGCATTATCAGAAATTCAAAAGGTTCTGATAAAAGTAGCAGAAATCCTTTTGTCAGGCAAATACTCAGCGCATCTCGTGCATGCTAATTCAGATATAAGTCCTATTGAATTCAATGGCTCTCCCAGGTAAGGGTTCATATGATTGAACTCTTCAGAAAATCTTATTTAATAAGGTTGGGGCTTTTAACCCCAGCTCCGTCTCACATCTTCATTCTAGAGTGTGGGGCCAATTTCATATGAATCTTCAAAACAGTTATCAGTTTCATCAGAGTGAATGATGTTTAGTATTAATAACATACACATTATCAAGATTAATTAATACATGAAATTTTTGTTTAAATCTGAAGCCTTAGATTGCAATCTTATACCCACTTACCTGGGGGGGTGGGAATCCATTGTGTGATTTACTTCCAAGTAGATGTCTATTAATTTACACTGCTTGAAAGTCATTTCATAGTGTTTGAACACACATACACACATACATCCATATTCTTAAAGAATCTTCATTTTATACTAAGTATTAGGCCTGGGAAAGGCAATCAGTATCAAAGAATTTACAACAAAAACTTTGTTTCCACTGCAGTCACTGTAAACATAATTATTTCCTACATTTAAAATGCCCATTGGGAAACCCAGCCAGATGGGCGGGGTATAAATAAATTATCATCACCATCATTATCATTATTATTAGGAATAAGGGGTCTAGCTGTACTGTTGGTTATATCTGAATGTATGACTTTATCCTTCAGATTAAATGACCTATGATATTCTATAATAAGTAAATACTTTAACTAAAGGGTTAAAGTAAAATCATTCTATGAGGAAAATTTGAACATGCACAAAGATGGCAGAATATCACTGCTTAGCAATTCAGGATGCACATGGGCAAACCTTAGAAATTAATTCATAACCAATCTCAGTTTGATTTATGAAACTGTTAAAAGTTACACAGAGAGAAAACTAGGCACATTCTCGCATACAGCAGCCCAACAGATTTAACATACAAATCCCCTAATTCTGAGTTGTGGAGGCCTCACTCATTAAAAGGGGCATGTCTGGTATTCCTTCTAGCTTTGGGAGACGACACATTCAGAAACCTGTGTCGCCCCTCAAAAGCAGCACATGGGACCCTGAGCCTTGTAAAGAAGGCATTTGAATTTAGAATAAGTATATGAAAATATAGCAACCATTTTTTAAACATTTTGCCCAAGTGGTTTTGATGACGAATTCTTATTTGGTTTGCAGTTTCAAGGACTCTGTAGTATTTCAAGAACAATGTTTCTCTGTCTGTCAGTCTGTCTGTTTGTCTCTCTCTCTCTCTCTCTCTCTCTCTCTCTCACACACACACACACACACACACACAGAGAGAGAGAGAGAGAGAGAGAGAGAGAGAGAGGAGGAGGAGGAGGCAACTGCTGTATTGGAGCAGAATCAGCAGACATCACACTGAATAGATCCACTGGCTGTGCCTCCCACTCCCCTTTAGAGGGTGCACTGCAGCCTTAATGGTTTCAATCGTAAGCAAGTTTGTTGATAACTCCAGATCTAATTAAGAATGAATGTCATAAATAGAGTCAGGAAGAATGATTGAAGCCCTCCCTTTTGGGGGTAACACGGGTGTTTTTAAAGAGCATTTCAGCCTTGGACCACATCGTATCATGCCATTCTACCTGTATCTGTGTAAATGGAGTGTGTGGGATGGAGCGCTTTGCTCACTTGCTGTCAGCCTAGCTTCTGTCCCAATATTTGCCATTAACGGGTTTAGCAATATTTGCACTTACACATCACTTTAGGAATATGATTTCATTATGCTACAAAACAGCCCAGTGTGCAAATATTAATTAGGCATGTTACACTTCCCTGCAGAATGAAGTAGATAAATAGCATTGCTCTCTCAGGGAAGAGAAAGTAAAAGAACATCCCTGAAATTCCAAAGCAGAGGAAAGAGATCACACTGGTGTCTTTTTCAATTTAATATTCTTAACTCAGAAACTTCCGAAACAGAAAGATTAGTTTTTCAGCAAAGGCTGAAAGACCCTTGATGAATGTTTTGATCTGCCCTTCAAATCACTGCGTTCTGTTTTACATCATGCCTGCTATTCATGTGTCCACTGATTCCCATAGAACAGGAGTTCCCAAACTGTCGCCTGCAAGCTTTGTTTAGGTGATATGCAGCATCATTGTAAAACTGCAATTATAAATCGTGTAGCATCTACTACAGCACATTACAATTGCTACAACGGACAGAAATATCATTATGCGGTCCATCAGGATCTCCAGCAAGTTCCTAGTGGTCTGGGGCAGAAAAAAGAGTTTGGGAACAACTTGCCTTAGATATTTTTGCACCTGAAATAATATCTTCCACTCTAGACTACATTAAATATACCACAAGAAGATAGTGCTCTATTTGATAGATATTGTCTGATGAGATGGTTTCATGTTGCTAGCCCTGTCAATTTTTGATCTTTCTTTTTGACCTACCACCTATTTCTTGTTTATTTTAAGGATTAGGTGCATTTCAGGTATGGCCTATTCCATTTTAGGGTGTTATAAAGCACCTAGGCCTGCTGCTTGGGACTAAGAAACTGATGAAGATTTAATAGCCAAACTGCAGTTTGAATTCATTTTCAAAGTGGTGCTGAGTTTTCATCACTCCTGGAAGACAATAAAATAAAATAAATGATTCTCAGCCAAAAAAAACCCACTTTGTGTGATCAACTCCTGTATGAATAAGGAGGAATGAGGTGTTTCCTGTTTTAGCTGTACATCCACATATTGTTTCCACAATGGGAATAAGGAGATTTGTTATTGCCCTGCCTTCACAGACAACAATTTTCACATTGCCTTCTATGGTATGGTTAAATGAAGAAATAATAGCATCTTGGCAAACAGTTTGGTAGATTATGTATAATAATTATTGGTTTGGTTTATATTAACCTCTTTTTTTTGTTTAGGCAACTTTAAGTCAATCCACCTGGAGCGTAATACTGCATGTTACTATAGTAACTTTGCAGCCTGTTTGGCTGTGACAAAGGATCTTCATCTCGTCCATTTCATGCTCCTGTCTCGACCTACTCCCTCCCAGGGTTTTATTATATCGCCCTTTAAGAGTATCTGCAGGAGCCACAGCTGCTGTGCTTTTGTAGTAGAAAACAGCTTTTGCTGTGTGAAAAGCTCTGCCCTAAAAGGTCTCGTGGGCTATCAGCACTATTTTGTGTCAAAATAAGGGTAAACAGTATTAGATGTCTGAAGCTAATATGTTGCTCGACTCTGTTTAAAGCTAATATTTTCTTCTGTTTGACCCTCCCTTTATTTTTAGTAGGCAGACACAATAGTTTAGACTTTTTACAGCAATGAAACCAGAAAAATTAAGCAACTAGCACCCCCAAACCTAAAGCCATTTCAGTGAACTCTGCTTCAAATACTCTCGGTTGTTGTTTTTTAAATGGGAAATACAGTGAGGAGGACACATGAAAAACATTTTTTACTATGCTTGGAGTTTAGGAAAAGAACATAAAGATCTGAAGATAACCCCCTGCAAAATTGAGACTTTTCCCCTTGGTGAGCCTTCTGACCTTATATAAAATAAAAACATCTTTGGATGTGATCCGAAACTTTGTTTTGATCTTGCAAACACACGTGGAAAGTAAATCATTTTGTGACATTTTTGTAACATTGTAAGATTTAATGTAGTACATAACTAACACTTTTGCTTGTGTTGTATTTTGCCTAGTTTTTATTTTAATATTATACTCCGCCTTTAATTTTTTTAAAAACTTACATATTGAAAGCCACCCAGGAAACTGTATCTTATGAGGGACAGAGAAAGCTAGAAAATAAAGAAAAACAACCAATATCATAGTTCACATCCTAATTTCATTTATTTTACTGCAGAGAAATCCAAATCTATACAAGCTAAACTTAATATGGAATCTAAGGGCATTATGTGAGAGATTTTTCCATGTTCACTATGCTGCCTTTTCCTCCATCAGCTGCATAAAACTGCAGTATTATTGTTTGGGACGACTACTTGTGCAAATGTTTCCCGGCTTAGCCAGCCTATTTAATGATTTGTCTTTATGTCTACAATTTCGCTTCTGCATAAGCTGTTTACACACCGCGGTTTCTGTTGTGCTACCCCATAACTGTGCTGACCTGTGAAAACATTCCCACCCCCTCATTTTCTTACTATATCGATCACATTCCAACTGCTCCTTAAAGGGTCAAAATTAGGTTTTCATTTCAGCCCACTCAGCTATTGCAACGCCGTTGTCTTTCCCTTCTCCCTGTCTATCTGCCTGAGTAAAATATCCATGCATCAGTAAGAACCGGTAGATTTGGCAAGGCTTTATTCATAAGGATTCGAGCAGAGTCATTCTCCAGTTGTGTTAATTGTTGCACTGGGAGGCCTGTGAATGGTGAATGGGAGCTTGTTAACTTGCTAAGCAGCTGGTCAGCAGGGTAGTTTGATTCCAGCAAGGCTCTTGACACCTCTGCCAAGGGTTATTGATACCTCACACACCCCAGCTGAGACAGATTGTTTTAGTCCTGCCTCATATCCATAGCACAGTCTGCAGTTAGAGGAATAGTGATTGACAGCTCACACCTCCTGGGCCCTTCTTACTACCAGACACAACATCTGCTATGCCCTGTGGAGCAGTGAACCAACACACAATGAAGAACTGTTTCCACTATTGTCAGGGTTCGTTTTCGTTAACCCTTTCCAACTTCTCTCTGGAGACACACAGAGGGTTTTAAAAAAAAAAAATCATTATTATTTCCTATTATAATCGTTCACAGTTTTCTCTCCCAAATCTAGAATTTCATCCAAGGCAAGGTTGTTATTTTGTATCATCCTTATGTAATCTCCTTTGATATTCATCAACAGCATGGATTTGGTGCTTTGGATAGTTCCACAACCAACGTTTGTTTAAAACCTTACTGTTGTGAGGTTGCCTTACACCATCGGGATCTGCAGTCTGATTCCTAGGGGCAAAGCAGTTGCGAAGAGCATTTTGTGTGGATTAATCACAGGGAATTTCTCTGAATTTCCTCCGTATTAATCAGGGGAAGCATGTGAGGGGCTACTCCAAAAGATAATTTCTGAACTTGGGTCACGATTTGTTAAAGGGCAAAAAGTCTTAGACATGGGAAACAAAAATGAGCTTGGAGTATATTTTCCAACATAAACTTTCCAACATATTTATCCAAGGATATAGAAAGTGATTTTATGGCTGATTATGTAAAAAAAAAGTTTAATTAAGAAAAGATCTCTCTCTCTCTCTCTCTCTCTCTCTCTCTGTGTGTGTGTGTGTGTGTGTGTGTATCTACATGCACCCACACTGAATTACAAAATGCAAGAACATTTTGTATCTTCAGTATGTGAAAAATATGGCACTGTGCATTTTTAAGAGTTCCAAAAAGCAAGTCCTGGCTTAAAATGAATTTGACATCTTTGAAGAGCTGAAATGCTACAGATGTTTATAAAGGAAGTGCAACTGTTGTTGCAACTTACTTTGGAACAGATGTTACTGTATCTGGAATGCTGATTTGTATTCATTGCATGTGTCTAATTAGAAAGTATCCAATTGTAAATCTCTATGTAAACTTTTGGGCCCATGTAGCAGTGTCTGAAAGTGTGTTTTTGAGCATTTTAGGCCCTGCATTTTTGCTGTGTCCATTGTCATCACACTGTCATATGTCAGAAGACAAATTTGTTTGCTTTGTTATCTGTATTTACAGTGCCATAAGGATATGTTATGCTAGAGAAGAACTAATAGTATTATTTATTATAGCAATGTAATTAGAAATACTGCTATTGCTAAGCATCACTATAACCTCTTGTCAGCATCGTGTAACTTTATCATAAGTCACTGCATATTTTATATCCCCAAAGGAGTTATTGGCTGGGTTTACATGATGCTATCAAACTGGTACTCCAGTAGATTATATTGCTATACAAACAGAGTGGTTTAGTCTCTGCTACCTGTAGCTGGGTATTTTCCTCCATCTCCATATAAAGCCAAATTTCTCACATCTGATCAGAACTGGTGCACTCTGGATCAGGAATCTTTCCAAAAACAGGACCTCACAAAATGGCAACTAAGAGAAATGTCCCCAAAGAATATTTTCTGTTGATCAAAGATATGTGTTGGATAGCTCAGTTGGTAGAGCATGAGGCTCTTAATCTCAAGGTTGTGGGTGTGATTCCCATGTTGGGCCAAAGATTCCTGGATTGCAAGGGGTTGGACTAGATGCCCCTCATGGTCCTTTCCAACTCTACACTTCTGTGATTCTGTTATTCTAATTGCTTATCACGATGAAGCAGAAAACATGTTTGGTAAAAACAAGACTGATCAGTCAAAGGCTAGAAGCTCAAGCCTGAAGAATTCAATCCCACTGAATTCAATGGGACTTTGCATTCCTGGTGTCAGAAGTCAGATACTCTAATTCAATGATTTCATGCATGCTGTACATTGTTAAAAAATAATGATGATGGGCTGCTCAATTTATGCATGGGGTAATCAGTGGCCATAGAGGTTGGATAGTCCTGGGCAAGATATTCATTTGAGCCTCTTAATGGCACAAAAGCAAGTCAGGAATGCAATTTCATTTACGTAATTCTAAACATGAAGGTGCATTGAACATAAGGATAAATGTATCATACATACATTGTAGTCATTTCTATTACAATTGGAGTGGAGAATGTTGCTTAATACATTACATAACATTACCCTACTGAAAATACATGGATAGAAGTCATAAACAAACAAACAAACCATGACCTCTATATGTGATATTCTCACTTAAACAGAAACAGCCACCCCACCTCAGCCCCCCACCCAAAAAAACAACCCATGTTAAGCAGTCTTACAGCACAGAATAGTGCAGGTAATTCCGCCCCCTTGTAACTCTCAAAATGATGCAGCAGGTATGGTGAGAATAATGCAGTCCTTCTGGGTTCCCATCAGAGGTTAACATCTGTTTCCATCCCAGCATCCCATAACAAAGAGGAAAGTGGGCACTAGGATCCCATCATACCGAGTCCTTACTAGGATCCATGTTCAGTGCTTGATCCCAACTTATAAGAACCACTGCCCAATAAGAATGTTATTTTATCAGTATGGGCACTGTTAATCTTCCCAGTGTCAGAAATGTCATATTTTACTTTCCCTCTATGTTTAGAACCTCTGGGCTTGTTTGCTACAAATCTGAGGACTGTGCTTTTTTTTGGGGGGGGGGGGATAATATTCTATACCCTTCTCCAGTCACAGGAATTTGGTTAGCATTATATGGACTTGTGAGAGGGGGCGATTAGTATATGTATAAGCATGGTACTTGATAATTCATGCTAAGCAAAGACTTACTTAATTTACATCACACAGTCTTCTGACTCAATAACTCTGGTTATCAATTTAATCTAGCATCTTTTGATGAACCAGCTGCTTGAGAGGGGAGTACAAGAAACCTTGCCTTTGGCAATTAGGGAATAACATACCCATAGCTAAGCTTCTTTCTAACTCACATTAAGTTAGCTATTTGCCTGTGTCCTGAAGCTTAAAATGCTCCTACACAAGCAAGGTATCTTATGTTTTGATAGGCAGAATGTTAACGGAGGCACCATGTATTTACGAGGCACTCCATGTCACAATTGTTGTTTGATTCCCATTCCTAAAGACATTCTAGTTCTGTCATGTACGTAATATGCATTGGTTTTGTGCTTACCATCAGCTGACAACAGGAGTCTGAAGTGACTTTTCAGCAAGCGGCAAAAATGGTCCCTTTCACACAGATAGCAATTGACTGAAGCAAATACTATCATAAACTGAGCTAGCAAAGTATAAATGTGGGTTAAAAGTAATAAAAGTGTTGCAATATAATAGTAAAGTCTGCCTGAGGAATTAGAGCTTCGAGCTTCAGGGGTGGGCCATTTAGAAATACACAGCTATTTTTGATTTGCTTCAGATTCTGTGAGGGGTACATATACCCTCCGCTCTGAATCATTCATTTACAGTGGGTGAAATAGGATGCCTGGCACATGTCCCTTATTAATCCTGCTTAAAAGGGGACTCTACTCCAAAATGAGGCAGACTCAACATGCTCATGATGCTGTTCTGCGGAGTGCAGTGGTGCTGACAGGCATTGCTCCAGCCCAGGGTCTACTAATAGAGCTACTAGGTCTAACTCTTGTTTTGAAATATAAGCCTATGCGACTCAGAAGTTAGCCTCAGTTGTATGCTTGTCCACTCAGTAATGTCTCACTAAATTCAATGAGTCTTACTTCCAGGTATGTACAGTAAGTGGGCAGGATTACAACTTAAATTCCAAGAATGCATAAAAAAGGAAAAGGACCCCTAACAGTTAAGTCCAGTCGCAGACAACTCTGGGTTTGCAGCACACATCTTGCTTTGCAGGCCGAGGGAGCTGGTGTTTGTCCACAGACAGTTTTTCTGGGTCATGTGGCCAGCATGACACCGAAACCAGAGCAGCACACAGAAACGCCATTTACCTTCCCACCAGAGCGGTACCTATTAATCTACTTGCACTTTGATGTGCTTTTGAACTCCTAGGCTGGCAGGAGCTGGGACTGAGCAACAGGAGCTCACCCTGCCACAGGGAATCGAACCGCCGACCTTCTGATCAGCAAGCCCAAGAGGCTCAGTGGTTTAGACCACAGCGCCACCGCATCCCACTGCCACCCGTGTCCCACTCCAAGAATGCATAGGATCATACAAAAGTTATGTATGCACAAAAGTTCTGTATATTTTTTTATATAGTGCCAACAAAGCCCTATGTGGTATATTTCTGCAGCATTATTTTATGATGATTATTATGTAAGTATAGATAGCTACATGCATTGCTGAATGCATATAATACGCAAGAATTGTTCATATTCTTAGCGGAACTGTTAAAACTAAATTTGTTTCTTGTCAAGATTAAGGAGCAATGCAGAAATTAGGGGGTGGGAATCTGTGCCGACAAACACTGAGATTTCTTTTTTCTTTTTCTTTTTTTAAATCCCATTCCTGTCTTTGATTTTTCATGCCTATTCAGTTTTAAACACTGACATATACCTTGGTTTATACAGAATAAGATTCTAAAATGTTATGAAGATCATGATTTAAAAGCCTGTTGTTGTAAAGCACTCTATATTTAAATATTAAAAATTAGTAAATATTCTGGGATTCTCCTAGCACAGTATTCAACCTCCAATCGGTCAGTTTCAGAGTCTCTAAAGAAGATCTATAAAAGCATATAGAGTGTGAACAGAATATCCTAATCTCTATTCATGTCTTCCAACTTTAATCAGTGTAATGTTTCAGTATCTTCCAGAAGTCTAGTGATGGTCAAGTTAAAGACTGTATAAAAGTCTGTTAAGAAAATGAGATTCTGAATGGTTTTGACAATGGGCCGCATTATAATAGCATTTAAATCAACCATGGACTATTCTAAACCAGACTTTAAGACTGTGATAGATCCATTAGCTAACATTTTCTACTTCATCTTAAAATAGACATAGCCTTAGTGCAATCTTCTATAGCACATTCCGCCTGGCATTAACCATGATGAGCATCTGGAAATGACACTTAGTTCAGCAGAGAGCTCACTTCACTCCTGAACAATGTGGACTAGTAAGAACACATTCCTACACAGCCTCACACATTGCCCTCAATGGACCACATCTCCTTTAGGTAGATCTGCCCCTTTTGTTTGTTGAGTTCAGCAAGACGGGGCTTTCCCTCCTTGCCTAACTGGTGCATTTATCCTACTTTCAATGTCACTAGTTAGCCTCATGTAGATGCAACAATAGCCATATCCAGAAACACAGTACCCAATCTTCCTATGTTTATTATGAGGCCAGAAAGACCTGTATACACACATATTTCTTTCCTTGTGACTTGGAACCCTAGAAAGAGGGACAGAATAGTTTTGGGGATAGGGGGTTACAATTTGTATCCTGTCTCAAGAATCCTATGGATGCTAAACAGTGCTTTTTCTGGGGGACGCAAGGGTACACATACCCTTAAACATTTTGTGAATCTAAGTTTGGCCTCATTGAGGGGCAGTATTTCAATATGAGTAGGAAAATGAGAGTACACCTAAACATTTTTTAGAAGAAAAGAAGCACTAGTTCTGAATCAATTCAGATTGGCTTAGACTAAGCCCAGCTATTCTGCAGTTTTCTGGAGAATCTGATCCAAGCCAGATGAGCCTGATTTATATGAACACCATTATGTATGATTAAACAATTAATCTAATTTATTGAAATATTTTGCAATGGTCCATATCTCCCTTACTGGCTTGATATGTAGACACTTTGGTGTTCCACTTGGTCTTCAGAGCTTCAAACGAATACAGAATTCTTTCAGAAATGGGAACTGTGGGTGCCATAGCTTGACGCAGCACATGGAGCAGAGCTAAATGGCTCAAAGAAGAGGGGCTAAAAAAATCAAATCTGGACACGTGTGTGTAGTGGCCACCATTATCTACCCTTCCATATGATGCTAGGGCATTGTGGAGGATGCAGAATGACAGCCATGTTGACAACACTGTTGTTGCCAGTTGCACTGCATCGCCACAGCTAATGATGAGCCCTACAATGAAGAAAGTGCCAGAGAAATTCAGTGAAACTGAATTTTCAATTTCTCCGCTCATGAATAGGGTGGAGAATTTCAAGAGGACTTTATCACATAGCTCTAGGGGGAACAGTTGGTAATCCATTTTGATGAGTTTAATAGAATTCAGGATCTAATCCCACCCTATCAGAGGGACATGCAGCAGGCACCAGCCCAGATGAGACCCCAGCAGTAGAAGGACCTACTTCCTTGAGAAGCATGCACGTTCCTCAACTCATCCTGACTCTAGGAATCCAAGGGCGAGATTGAAAAACATATAAAAACACATTAGAATGAGTAAAGGATGAAATTAATTCTGTGTCTTTCTTCTTGGTACGTAAGGGGTGTTAATTTTTTATTGTTTTTTTGTTAATTGCTATATATTGTTTGATTTGGTTTTCTGTTTTGTTATGTTTTTAAACCACTAAAGCATAATGGTATAAAGCATATATGATATATATACTGTAAATTTGTTGTTGCTGGCAGGAAGGAGGAACTCCTCTAGGAAAAGAAATTTGCCTAAAATATTTGATACCGCCTTCATCTTTTCTTCCTTAAAGGCTAATGTCCCCCTACCCTACCCTTCGAAATTGGAAAAGGTGACTGCATTTTTAATGCAAAATGATTGTTAAAGAAAAATGTGTGAACATGCAAGATCTTTTTTGTAAAAGTATTTTCAAAATACTTTTCCCACCATGGTTATAAAAAAGTATCTGGGGTGTTTTTGGGTTGTTTTTTTTAAAGAAAACTCTTTTTCCTTCTCCACAATACCCATTTCTAAAATGTAAACAAAATCCAATCTTACAGAATTCACATCTAGCAGATGTTGATGGGTAAGCAGCTGTTTACCTATGGTATAGAAATTACAGGGATATGTAATGTAAGTTTGATGTCTATTGTATACATAGCTAGTTGTGTATCAAATATTTAATACGTGATATTCTTTGGGATTTGTTAGCATCTCCTTTAAAACTTGCCTGCGGCAGTTACAAGATGGAATGTAAAAAGTTGTTTTGATTATCGTTTTGGATTGTCACCTTGACAGTTTGGGTTGGGTTTTGTAGGCAGAAAAGAAAGAAACTCAGAGACATCCTCTCCCTTGCTCCCACCTCCACCTCCTGCTTTGCATCCTCTCCCTACAGACAATGCTCTACAGAAATCGCTCAGGAGCCAAATAGACATGAAAGGATTACCAAGTGAAGTTATTTGAGGGGAGCCTGATTCATTATTATTATTGAGAGACAGGAATATTAAAATGACTGGCTACATCTCTAAACTATTCATTCTGTTGGAACGCCAGTAAGACCTGATGGTCGTATACGGCTGCTGGCGGAGGGCAAGGAGTAGAGGCAGTGGGGAGAGGAAACAGAGAAAGGAAGGAGGCAAACATTTAGTTTTTAAACAATTCTGAATAAAGAAGAATTGATCAGTAGGTTGCAATGGCTGCAACTCGCTCTCCTTTGTCTCCTTGCTAGGGAGTGAGTTTTGCACACACAGAGGTGGAACAATTATATCTGTATACCTGCTTGTACAGATATCTTTTCAGAGCATTCCTGGCTGCAATCCTATACAGTGGTATCTTGGGTTACAGATGCTTCAGGTTATGGACGCTTCAGGTTATCGACTCTGCTAACCCAGAAATAATACCTTGGGTTAAGAACTTTGCTTCAGGATGACAGCAGAAATCACATGGCGGCAGCGCAGCGGCAGCAGGAGGCCCCATTAGCTAAAGTGTACCTCAGGTTAAGAACAGTTTCAGGTTAAGAACGGACCTCTGGAACAAATTAAGTTCTTAACCCAAGGTACCACTGTATGCATAAGAATATGCCCCATTCAATTCAATGGGGCTTACATCTCTGTAGATATTTATGACTGCATTGGTGTTTTGATGCCTGAGGTAATTTATTATTGGTTTGTTTTTGAAAGGGTAAGAATCAAGCATCCTAGCATGGGACTTGGATGGGGGAAAGCAGGTTAAAAAGACATTTGCTGGAATCTTGGGGCTGGCTTTGTTGAGGTAATGGTGGATGAACAGAAATCTGGAGTGATAAATAACCACCAAAATGTGGGGAAAGAGCTTGCAATTTCAACATAACACGAGCACCTTCTTATGAAGTTTCTAAAACTTATTGAAGAAATCTTAACTGATTGACTGTAAGAATTTTAGGTGATTGGTCCCTGTCCCCCCATTAAATAGTAGTTCCAAAACAAACATCATACTTTTGTGTATAGAGCATTCACATGTGTGTCCCAGCTGGTGTCAACTGGGAGAAGGTGTCTTTTTTCTAAACAGCAATACATTTATACCCACAGCATGCTGTTCTGGGGGTTATGCTTGCTGCACACACACCTAGGCTAATTTTGGGGGCTGTGCAGATGCACAGGAAGGGGGTGAGGAAGCCCCATCACACTAGCAAAACTCACTGTGTCAACTTCCACTTGCAAGACTAGTTAGTTATATCCCATTCATATAGTCTGTTTTTTCCTAAATAATTTAGGCTTCAATAACTATGCTCACTTATCTGAAGGTAAGTCCCTTTGAATTCAGTGAGGTTCACTTCTGAGTAGATACCTTAATACACATCCATACTCTCAGTGGTTAGTCAGATTCACCAAAGACCATAGGCTCCCAAACTGTGGTCCATGAAACACCAATGGTTCACAGGCTTCATTCAGGTGGTCCATGGTATATCCGCACTAAATATTCATGTTGATTTTTTTAATTTCTTCTTTTATTTCTTATATTGTATTACAGTTGGAATTCTGTGGAATGCACATTGTAATACAATAAGGTGCAACACAAGAAATAAAGGAAGAAATAGTAATGCAATTGAAAATCAAACAAAACCACTAGAATGCCAATATTCCGCAAATCCACTTGAAAAAACACATAAACGTTATAGGCTGTATAATAACAATTGTTCATTCAAAAATCATACAGCACCCAGCACAGCACATTGTAATTGCTACAACAGCAGTTTTCAAGTAGTTCGTGGGATAAAATGTTTGAATGTTTCACTCTGATTGTCCCACAGGCTTATCCATGATGCTTTAAGGTTGCTAATCAATTATTTTATTACCCCCTTAATTACTTAGTAATCTTTTTAAAAAAATTCTTTTTGGTTGCCTGTATTTCTACTGTTATTTCAAAACAAAATTCCATGCTTAAAATGAGAGAGGAAGACTCTCTGTGATAGTGTTTGCCAACTGCAGGTTTTTAAAAGCACTTTAAAAAATATATGCCTTGTTAATTTGTGATTTTTTTTAGCTGATCAAAACTGTTTTAAGTGATTAACTGATTTAGTATTACAGTGCTAAATGCTTACATCTCCCCCATTGAAATAAATGAGACTTTAAAGTGTTTTGCTTTGGCTGTATTTTTCCTTTAAATTCTTTCCCAGTTATCTGAAATATCTTAGCTTCTGGGTTCTTTGTAACAGACACCATTGCATCATAATAACTTAGGCATATTATCATGCATCTTTACATTGATTTTGCATATAGCTCTACCCTGAAATCCACATGCTTTTGTGAAGCATACTCTCCCCCCATCCCATATAAGTCCCTTTATTATAGCAGTGCCAGCTACTTCAGCTATCATTAAATGTCTGTCAGCATTTCCATTCTAAACCTTATTTTCAGGGGATTTATTTCCTAGATATTTTAAGTCACATCCCTCTAGGTTTGCCATAGAAATTCATAACATAAAGTAGGTGTCAATTTATTTTTCTTTTATTCCACCCCCCCCCACTCACCCCACATTCTGTCTGAATAACTACTTCCATACAAAACTGTAACATGGCCTTCATAGGGGTTGACTGGGCATTTTGTTCTATGGTTCCAGCTACGCACACTATGATAAAAAGACACATTGCAACATAAAGAGGGTGAAAAGGGTGCACTTCGAGTTATAGAAGAATGCTTGGTTGTTTGCAGTTTTGCTCTTAACAATTTACCTTTTTAAAGAATGCATTAGGGCCACAACCAAAAATAAATGTCAAGGTCACTGATAATTAAAATACAATATACTCAGAAACAAGTTCTGCTGAATTCAGTAGTGTTCTCCGAGGTAAGTGCTCACAGGATTGCAGCCTTACTTCCGAGAATAGTAAGCATTGTTATTTATAAAGGCTAGGCTTTCTAAAACATCTGCACAAAACTACAGTTCCTAGAATTCTTTATACTGAAAGGTTCTAAACAAGTTACACATTAATACCTTCCAGTAGCACCTTAAAGACCAACTAAGTCAGTTCTTGGTATGAGCTTTCGTGTGCATGCACACTTCTTCAGATACACGTATATCTGTGTATCTGAAGAAGTGTGCATGCACACGAAAGCTCATACCAAGAACTGACTTAGTTGGTCTTTAAGGTGCTACTGGAAGGAATTTGTTTTGTTTTGACTATGGCAGACCAACACGGCTACCTATCTGTAACATTAATACCTGTTTGCAGGGCCCATTTTAATGCTGTTTTGCAAACGGCCTTGCAAAGTCTGGAAGCTACTACTGGGACACAAACATTGTCCAGACACTTACCCAATGACTTTATTAACAGAGAGCCTTCTAACAATAACTTTATGGGGGCTGCTCCCCACCCCCAAGTTGATGGGTTTTGCCATTCACATGGTGTGCATGCATGGTGTTATGTGATTGATTATGCGGGGCGGGGCTTACCTGGGTCCCCCAGTGTTTTATTCAAGTTGCCACCCCTGGTACTCAGATCCGGTTTCAAAAAGAACAATTCTCATAGGATCCTAATGTCAAATGGATCAAGTGACTTGAGTTGGCCCTGTTCTTCAGGAAGCATCGTTTGGTTTGCAGACACATTGTTTTCAGATGACATACCATTTATTCACAGCCTCATTCCTCACCAGTCTGAAGTGGTTAAGTTAGGACAGAGGAATCTGGCTTCTATCGAGTCAGACCATTAATCCATCAAGTTCAGTGTTGTCTGCTCGACACTGACTAGCTGTGGGAGGCTCTCTAGGATTTCAAATGTAGTGGTACCTTTGTTCCCGAATGGCTTAGTTGTCGAACAAATTGGCTCCAGAACGCCGCAAACCCAGAAGTAAAGGTTCCAGTTTGCAAATGTTTTTCAAAGCCGAACATCCGAATGGCTTCCGCTTGAGTACAGGAAGCTCCTGCAGCCAATTGGAAGCTGCGCCTTGGTTTTCCAATGGTTTTGGGAGTCAAAGGGACTCCCGGAACAGATTAAGTATGAGAACGAAGGTACCACTGTAGTAGTCTTTCTTTGCCCTACTGGAGATACCAGGGATTGAAACTATGACCTTTTACCCACAAAGCATATCTTCTACCACAGAGCTACAGCAGCCATTTTACCGTATTGCTAATAACAGATGTAATTACAGATGCAATTTAACGGAAGTCAGTATTTTCATCAGATGTTTAAAATTTAGTTTAGAACGTACTGTCCATGTTATTTCTACTTGATTTGTTTAAACCTCAGTTAATCGTATACAGTGGTACCTCGGGCTAAGAACTTAATTCGTTCTGGAGGTCCGCTCTTAACCTGAAACTCTTCTTAACCTGAAGCACCACTTTAGCTAATGGGGCCTCCTGCTGCCGCTGCCCCACCCGAGCACAATTTCTGTTCTCATCCTGAAGCAAAGTTCTTAACCCGAGGTACTATTTCTGGGTTAGCGGAGTCTGTAACCTGAAGCGCCTGTAACCTGAAGCATCTGTAACCTGAGGTACCACTGTAGTGTTCGTTTCCAACCAGACTGTTAAAAAAGAATAGGCTAGATTGTATTTTATTCTTTTTTTATACAAGAACGTCTGTCCTGCCCTGCTGGTGCCCATGAGCCACTCAGGATGGCTTACAATAACTTAAAATTGTTGTCAAAATATAAAGAAAAGGCACAAGTGAAATATATTAAAATAAATTTAAAATGTGACATTAAAAAATACAGCCAAGGGAGAAGCTACAGATAAAACATGACTTTTGCAGCAGATGTCTGGCAGGCAAAAGCCTACTGGAATAAAAATATTCTTTAATGACCAGTTCCCTGCCATTAGCACTCTTCCTTCTGCCCACTGCCCTTGTAATGACTGATCCTCAAAACCTACTACTACACTAACCCTTCCCCCATATTTACAAAGTATTGCAGCAGGAGAAAATGATGGCTGGCATCTGTCTGTTTCAGGAGACAATGGGGGAGTGTGCCTTTGGGGGTGAAGTCAAACTGTTGGAAGGTTACAATGCCTGTTGTGGCTGTAGAGACTGATTTGGGAGAGACATGTTTTGTTGCAGCTGGGGCAGATGAAGGCAGGCACCATGATGTTTCTTCTCTCTGTGCTCCTCTCAGCAGTCATTTCTCCACTGGGCACTGCTATGGATGCATGACCTGTATCCCAGCAAAGCAGGCATTGTACATTGATGTTACCTGCAGCAGCAAAACCAGATGCCTTTATTGGCCCCACCTGCAACAGAACATGTCTCTCCTGTATTGGTATCTACAGAAGACACTGAAACATTCCAATGGTTTGACTTCACCCCCATTGTCTCCCAAGACAGATGGGTGCCAACAATATAGTTGAATGTATAAGTAGATTTTCATTTAGATAAACCTACCCATTTGTGAAATCAAAGCGATTAATTGACTCACTGGATTATTGAGACAAAGAAGAGAAAAGATAAAGGTAATATCTTTTGTTAGAACAATTCAAATTGATTAAAATGTTCTGCAAGCTTCTGAAGCATGCAAGATTCTTTGTTGAGTATAGAAGTTAAAAGCCAAAATGAAAGGAAATGAATGGATCTGTGTCCTTACAGATTTTAATTATATTACTATTCAACTGGACTTGTCCAGAAAAGCAAGAGATTATGTTTTAGGTTAAAACTATTTTAGGAACAAGCTTTGATACTTACAGTATGTTACTTACGCATTTCTCTAGGTAGGATCTGTGCTGTTGAGAAGGTTCCTTGTAGACTTCACTACCTTCTAACCAAACTGGAGTGTGTTTCATATAGGGTATAGGGCAGTATATCAATTCAATCATTAATAATGTAGCTAGTCATGCTTCCACCATATTCTGTAATGCAGAGGCAGGGAATGATTTCCAGTCCAAGGTGACATCCAATGATAACCTAGGAGCGCAAAAGCTCCAAAGAAGGTTTTCCTTTTAGCTTTATCAAAATTATTTTGATTTTTCTAGATATTCCTTTTTTTCTTTTTTCTTTTGCTTAGGAAGAAAATCCCAGGCTTCTGTGAGATTTTAGTGGCAGCTCTTAATAATATCAGTGATTTAATTAATTGTTATCTTTCTGTGGCTGTAAGTTGTACAGTATGTAGAAGTGCATACCAGTTGTTCAGAAGTTCATTTGCTTTTTAAAATAAATCAATAAAACTTATTTATACACATTGTCCTTTGGCATGTAATACAGCTGATGACCACTCATCAATACGTTACATAGTTCAGCATATTGTAACTATCTATGTGCAATACTGAGTACACCAAGTTTCTGAATTACTATTCCTTCTAAAACCCTGAATGGGTTCCTTATTAAAACACACAGTAATGTTCTTAACATCAATAGATTCTGTCATAAATTAAAAAATAGAAGATCATTTCCATTTAAAAATTCAGTAAGGTAAGCAGATTCCTTTTGTGCTAGTCTCTATAAGCAGTATCAAACAATTGGATTGCTCTAAAAACATGTATAACATGTCTATGGGGAACATGTATAACATGTCTTAGGACATGGGTAGGCAAACTAAGGTCCAGGGGATGGATCCAGCCCAATTACCTTCTCAATCCAGCCCACGGATGGTCTGGGAACATAGCTGTCAAATTTTCCCTTTTTTAAAATGGAAATTCCCTTATTCCGAATAGGCTCCCACACAAGAAAAGTTGACAGCTATGTTCCCGGACCATCCGTGGGAATCAGCGTGTTTTGACATGAGTAGAATGTGTCCTTTTATTTAAAATGCATCTCTGGGTTATTTGTGGGGCATAGGAATTAGTTGGTTCCCCCCCCAAAAAAAAATATAGTCCGGCCCCCGACAAGGTCTGAGGGACAGTAGACCGGCCCCCTGCTGAAAACGTTTGCTGATCCCTGTCTTAGGACATGTATAACATGTCTATGGGGAACATGTATAACATGTCTTAGGACAGGGGCTTTCAAGTTGGGTTCATAAGCCATGAACTTTCAAAATCTTCTTAACATACCACTTCCCCAGGAATTAAATGATGTGCATAAAAAAACTGTGCATACTCAAATGGGAGTACTTTATGTGCATGATACATAGAAAGGGGCATGAAGTTAAATGGAGAAGATCCTAACACAGGTGGAATCTTCCTCTTGCTCACCACTAACAAAACAAAACAAAATGAATGGTTGGAAATTATTCTCGAAGAGGATCCCTACTAGATTTGTGAGGGAGTGACTGCCCCATTCTGCTTGAGATGAAGGGAGCTCGAAGAGAGCAACTGCTTTGTTCTCTTATTGTTTCCCTTTTCATGGTTTGGGGATGAGATCAGAGACATTCTGATCTACTGTGCTGAAAATTCTCGTGTTCATTCAGTGAGCTAATCCACAAATTTTCTCATATAGCACCAGCATGCAAAAGGTCCCTCTGGATACTCTCTTCTAGAACTGATGCTTCATGCTGTGTTTGAGTCAGCAGCACCTGGAATAAGTTTATAGGTTTAGGAAGTTTCAGAAATATACAGTGTCTGAGTTTCAGAGTCTTGAAAAACTATGGTTTATCCAGGAAGGTACATTCCACTGTAAGCCTTGGTCCCATGTGCTTCACCTTACCTCTCCTTGCTAATGTGGCTGCAAGGGGGATATTAAAAGCTTTCCATGCCATTTTTTTTATTAATTGCAGTTATGTCTTAGCTCTAAATCAAGGCTAAATTTAGCTACAGATTTTTGGAGCAAAAAACCCCTTCATATCTTGTGATTTGATGTTGATTTGTTTCCAGCAAGCTATAGTTAATATGAAACACAGTTTGCTAGGTTTGGACAAAATGGAAATCTGTGGTTAATCAAAAGTGAAGTGAACGATTCCTAACTCCTCTTTGCAGCTATGTCGAAATAGAGAAGAGGAAGGTCATGAATTGCTGTGTCCCATGCCCATCATAAGACATGACTGATAATGATGTCTAAATGCAACCATTTTGTGCCTTTGTGCTTGCATCTAGATATGTGCTGCAGATACCATGTCATAGTTCTTATATGCAGAAAAGGGGTTTTGTTGAGCATAAGTGCCATTCATGTTACATTTCCAGATGTCAGGCCAATAAACTAGGATGTCAGCAATATATGCATCAGGTACTTATTGTGCAATACACTGTATTGTATAAAAACTGCCACTGATGGGATTATCTTCTTCTTTGGTGGTCACTTGTAGCCAAGTAAGATAGTCTTCCATGAACAGAGTCTTAACAGTGAGTCCATAAGTGACTGTGGAGGCCAATTCTGGATCCACACATCCTTCCACAGTGGGGACATAGGTTTCCAGGCGGGAGTTGATCACAGTGAGGGTTTGCCAAATGTGCCTTCCTCTTAGCTCATTTCTCCCTTTCACCCTGAGTTCGTTGTTCTTCAAAGTCCATGATACCTTTGGTAAAGGCTGTTCTCCAGTTGGAGCGCTCCCAGCATTAGCATCAATCTGATGTTCCTTCTCTGGCCTGGTAACAAAGAGACCTACTGCCTTGAGAGCCAAGTATGAAAAGGGTAACAAGAATAATAGTGAAGCCTAGCTGTTTTACTTGAACTCATTGCATAAAGCATTGCACCAGGTTAAAAGAATAATATCTTCAGGAACTTGAGTTACAGTTATATTAAAGCAATATTGATTATTTAAATATATTTTCCTCTGAGGGAGATTTAGAATCAGCTACAAAATCTTATTAAAACAAATTCTTGTTTTTTAATTATACCCAGGCTAGTAAATTATGTAATTTCCTATGGGGATACAATTGAGAAACTGACTGTTGACATTTTCAGTTTGTTACTCTCCATCTGAACCTTTCTAAAGGGCCACTCTAAAATACAAAGGCACTGATGTTAATTTCACTACAATAAATGGGCTGAGCCTCCCTAGAATGCCTTGCTGACTTTAGGATCAAGGCACAAGTTTACGCTCGTGCTAAATGTGTGTGATGCTTCTGAGCTTCTGTGTGCTTACATAAGAATGCAATCTTTGATCATAGAAGCAAACATTCTATGTTTGCTCGGAAATTGTCTTGCTCAGTCAACAGTGGATGTTTCTTGGTTTGGAAATATGAGGGAGCCTTTGAGGCTAGGATTGCATCAGAGCTGCACAGGTAAGGTATCTAGAAGCTGACATAACAGGAGTCTGGAGGCTGCATGCTGAATGAATTGTATTTGCCTAGACATTTTCAAAGCCAGTCTTACTTAAAGGTACCCCTGCCCGTACAGGTCAGTCTTGACAGACTCTAGGGTTGTGCGCTCATCTCACTCTAGAGGCCAGGAGCCAGCACTGTCTGCAGACACTTCCAGGTCATGTGGCCAGCGTGACAAGCTGCATCTGGCGAGCCAGCGCAGCACACGGAAACGCCGTTTACCTTCCCGCTATAAAGCGGTCCCTATTTATCTACTTGCACTTAAGGGTGCTTTCGAACTGCTAGGTGGGCAGGAGCTGGGACCGAATGATGGGAGCTCACCTTGCCGCGGGGATTCGAACCGCCGACCATGAGATTGGCAAGTCCTAGGCGCTGAGGTTTTACCCACAGCGCCACCCGCGTCCCACCCGCCAGTCTTACTTAGAGCACATTAAAACAATCTAGTCCAGATGAGGTACCATGGCTGATTCTATCAAAGTAAGGGAACCGGTAAATGTACTGTTGACTATGGCCAATACTTGGGTATCCTGGAGTCCTGCCAGATCAAAGAACATACCTAGGCTCCTAACATGCCTTGGGAAGGCATGCAAGCAGGATCTGTGAACAACAGCACTTGCCTCACCCGCCTGCCACCTTGCAGTTTGGGGACACTTGGACACTAAATCTGCAACCAAACCTCCCCCCCCCCAATGGAATTTAGCAGCAATACTACTCAAGCCGGCATGTGAAAGGAAAGAATGGAAACAGGAGCATGAGACCTATCCTTATTTCCCCTTCCTTTCAACTTCAGCCATCTTGAGGGAGTTGTGGACGTTTCTTTCTTCAACTGCCCAGCATCCTGTTCCTCTGCTATTTTTTATTTTTAGTTTGATCACGTGAAATTGCACCTGTACTGAGGCTAAAACTCTAGAAGTCTGTGTGGGAAGAGTGTGCATTTCCCGATCTCTGGAATGAGAATGGAACGCTGGCATGGTGTACAATGATCTCAGCAGCGCAGAGATTACAGCTCATTGCACTCCTGGTGAGTTCAGTTGTGGATCAATCTGGAATTTAACAGGCTTCACGTTGCTACTTTTGCAATCAGCTTTTGGCAGTTCCTTGCAAGGGTTTCATGTCCTGTTGTCACTGTCCTGCATATTTATTTATTTATCCATCCATTCCTCTCACCCACTTTTGTTTGTTGCTGAAGACAACTAATTGTTTTTAGACTGTTTGAAAAACTTATACTATCTTGTCACACTTTTCTTTTTCTAACCTCCACTGTTCTTCAGACATTCTGTAATATCATGCAGCTTGTATAAAGACATTTCAGCTTGATTCAAGTAACATATGTGCATGAGACTGGGAGAGATAGAGAGAAAAATAATTCAGATGTCATTGTTTTGTAATCTTACTTTGGATTATACAGAGATGTGTGTCATATATGCATGTATCTTCTCACTATCGTTACTGCTGATATGATGAGATATTGTTTAGAGCATTTAGGCTTAAGTTTCCTCCCCCACTCCAGCCGACAAGATTTCTGAAAACTTCTAATTTTACAGCTCTAAGCTAAACTTACAAGAATCTTGAAAAACAGTGCAGTTCCTTCATTAATTTTGTATTTAATATATTTCCCCTTCCTATATATAACACAGAGAAATGCACACGCAACCATTACTATGTGAGCATGATTGCTTATCTCCATTATTACATTTATCTTCACTTGTGAGAAGAGATATAATAATTCATTTGTGGCTACGACACTTGTGAATTATCCCTCTTCACAAGAGGAGATATATGTCATAAGAGAGATCAGTTTCTATGTGTTCTTTTCCAGCATACAGGGGATTTATTACAGGGCTATTGGTGTTTATCTTGATGAGATACAGATTACTTCCTCATGGGTAATGAGGGGATCCTGTTTTGTAAGGATAAATTCCATGTTGTTAGTACAGATTGGAAATTTTCCGTGTTATATGTTTCTCCATAAAATCAATTCTCAATTTTAAATCCACACACAACCTCCTAGACACTGCTCCAGGGTCCCTCAGATTCCAAGAGATGACAACGGCCAAAGCCCACAGTAATACACAGAGCTATGGCAAAAGCACTAAGGATTATTTTGAAGTATTAAAAACTTGTATACTTTGTACTGATGCTTCAGTTGCATTCTAATACATCTATATGTGCATTTATGGCACTGGCTACCAGAGTTGGAACTTCTACTCTTTAGATCAGGATCCTTTAACTTCCACTACCAAAGAGCTGCTGCAGCAGAAACAAGGAATAAATGGCTGTGCACATGGGTTAAGCAACTACAGACAGACAGATTTAGGGGTTATGACCATTGACAGTTTCTCCGTTTTCCTTGCTTAACTAGGCACTGATGCTATTTTTGTCATGTTGCTCCCCTCCCCCCCCCGAATAAATTTTATACTGCATATAGCTAGACTATCAGATAGCTGTAGTATATTGATGCTCTTGATTTTATCAATTTGCTTTCTCATTATTTCTATTGTGTTGAACCGGGAGATCCCAACAGTCTAATGTAATAACACAGACAAGAGCAGGAAAGCTAATTAATTTGCATACAAAAATATTCAGCAGCGCAGAACCCGCTGTAACAAGGCATAAGTGAAATAAGATAAAGCATAGTATTTTCCTTTTGGGGTTGGTAGGAGTATTCCTGTGGATTTTTAATCTAGCAGCAAAGAGCCAGGGCTCAAGTACAGCCAAAACATTTTTTTTAAAAAAATAAAACCCTATTATAGATTCTTTAGGTATCAGCATTGCATAATGCTGCAATGTATCATGTTTCATTGTGGCACTTTCTCCCATTTGTCACTTTGCGTCACATTGCTATATCTCAAAAATCACAGCGTTTCCTCCTTTTTCCTCTTTAGGAAGGCAAATGGGCACAAAAGATCCGGCATTGAAGACAAGGATATTTCAAGGATCAGGGTCTCTGAATAAGAAGAAATTTAAATAGATATTTCAAGGATCTGCTATCCGAGAGAGGAATTGATTATTTAAACTGATCTGCTCTGAAGCCAAGATATTCAGGAAAATAAAGTATTTGCTTTTGCATTTGAACCATTCCTGTTTAATGAAAATGTTTTTCTTTTCTTTTTTAAATAAAAAATGTTACACATTGTAGAAAAATATTTTCCTTAATTTGTTTTCAGAATTCTCATTTAAAATTAACACTGCATCACTATCTTTGATGGTATTCAACACTCGTCCATAACCAGTGTTTTTTTCTGCGGGGGACGCAGGGGTACACATACCCCTAAACATTTTGTGAATCTTTGTACTTTTGTCCATCTACTGTATTTATTTTCCCTGATTTCAACTATAAAATGGTGATTTTCTTGAGTCAAAATGAGAGTACCCCTAAACATTTTTTAGGGGGGGGGAGCACTGGGCATAACTAACCTAGGTCCTTTGAGTCTACTTTGAGTAGAATTTAGTTGGCAACAACCCTGTGTGCTTACTCTAGAACACTTTTTTCTTTTTTAGTACTGATTATATTCACTTAGGGGAATGTATATATTCCAGTGGGATATTACTATTAAATAAAATGTGTTTTATTTCAGTTGGGCTTCTTAACAATTACATTTGCTTAGGTTTATGATGCTGAGTAAGTTGAAGAAAAAATTCATTTAAGCAAAGAGGACTAGTGTCCATGCACACACCTTTAGGACTGAAGTGTTAAGGCTTTTGAAGACGCAGGGACTGGTTGTCCTCTTTTTCATTGGTATGTAAAATGACAGTCATAGAGATCCATAGCTAAAAGTAGAAGTGGGCAAATGTGTCGTCTTTTTTGCTCTTCAAAATATGGCAACCCAAAAAGGCACGATCCAACTCCACTCTGGATTTCTGTAGGGTTTGTTGTTGTTGTTTAGTTGTTTAGTTGTGTCCAACTCTTCATGACCCCATGGACCAGAGCACACCAAGCACTCCTGTCTTCCACTGCCTCCCGCAGTTTGGTAAAACTCATGTTGGTAGCTTTGAGAACACTGTCCAACCATCTCGTCCTCTGTCGTCCCCTTCTCCTTGTGCCCTCCATCTTTCCCAACATCAGGGTCTTTTCCAGGGAGTCTTCTCTTCTCATGAGGTGGCCAAAGTATTGGAGCCTCAGCTTCACGATCTGTCCTTCCAGTGAGCACTCAGGGCTGATTTCCTTAAGAATGGATACGTTTGTTCTTTTTGCAGTCCATGGGACTCTCAAGAGTCTTCTCCAGCACCATAATTCATAATTCTGTAGGGTTTACTCCTTAGCCTTTTCTTCTCCCAAAGATATCTTGCAAGGCAGCAGAAGTTTAGAATCAGAGTTTTCCTTCTCCTAGCTGGGCTACCTTCACAGGCTGATGAGCCCCATCTGCCCCTCATTTCCTTCCACAGCACATGTAGAAACTGCATTCTTGACAGCTGGACCCAGGAGCAAAGGAAAAATAAATAAATCAGAAGGTTCATAATGTTGAAACAGAGAGCAGTCTTGATGCACCAGCTAGCTAAGTTGCAGTCACATTACTTTAGAGATATTAGGTTGTAATTGCATCACCGATTCTAAGTGCATGTTGCATGTGCATCCAATATTGCACCAGAGAAAGTTTCATTATGTTCTGATAGGCAATGCATATAAGCACATCTACATCTATTAGCTACATGAACACTTTGCTCATACTTTCAAGTTCACATTTGTGCTCAAACTAATAAACTGCAACCTTGAGCACAGTGGGAACTACTGGAATCGTAGGAGTCATCAACCATCTTGATTAGACTTCCCACTGGGTATATGAGTGATATGAAAACAAGCTGGCTTTGTCCAGCATTAAAAACATCATGTACTTGGGGGAAATACAGGTACATGATACTGAATGAGTTGCTTTGTGACACGTACAAAATAAAGAATTGATGCAGATATTGATGCAAAAATAGACCAATCTCCACTGAACTCAGCCCTAAATGATCAGTGTACCTCCTGGGAACTAGGAATGGGAAGAAGGTCTGCATGGCCTATGAAACTGAAAGCCTAGATGTAATCTTTCCCCATGAACCTAAAGACACCTCTTGAGAAGAAGGCACTAAGATGACATTCACTTCCAAATGTGAAATTCTGTGTTTTCAAGCATCATTGATGATTTGGTAAAAGGACCTGCAACTAATGCTTGGCATGATAATTCTGGAGAAAGAGAGAAATGAAAACTTTCTCCAATTTGTAGCATTACTACTATTAGCAAAATCCCCTGTCTGGGCATATTAAGAAACAATGGTCATGTACACCACAACAAACCTTCTGGACTACGTAATCAAGTCTGGAGTTTGGGTGACCCAGAAATAGTGTGTGCTGGGGGCAGAGTGTATATGAAATGTATTCCTTTGACAAGAGTTACATCTTGGCTGCTGAATTAAGCTGCCTTCTGACATTCAGCCTGAACATGCAACAGCTGATAGCAGGGAAGGAACATGTTCCCTTGCATGGCAGATTTTGCACTTTCCCACATGGGCCAGGAAGGTCCAGAACAGGTAGAAGCTTTCTCATGTATCAGGAATCCTTATGTGAGAAGAGTCTTCTCAGCATGTTCAGTTGAATTTGCTTAGAAGCCCCCTTCAGATCTTCCTGCTCAATGTGAGAAGGTCAGGAGTGGAGCAGGCACACCCAGTGCACCCAGGGACAAGGCTTTTATGGGGGACCCTTCTCTGACCCATTTTTAGACTCACAGAAAGCTTTCGTTGGAACTGGATTTTCAATTTGTTAAAACTGGATCATCTTATGTGGCTACAGGAGCAGTCAACCTGGACTCTTCATTGACTCTGATGCGAAAGTTTTGACTCACATCACCTCTTTTATTAGCATTGTATGGCACTCTTATTGATAGGCAGGTCTAATCTCTGTGATATCGGAGGAAAGTACCTAAACTATGATCCCTGGCTGTCACCACTCCCCCATAAGCCTTCCATCTTTGCTGGCAGAGTACTGTGGTCGTAGTATTTGCTGGTATTGAATAAGACTGGCTCAACATTATTATTATTTATTAAATTTGTATGCCACCCTTCATCTGAAGATCCCAGGGCAGTTCACAACAGAAAAAATACAAAATGAGAATGCAGAATACAGCATACAGAAACAAAAACAAACTAATCTCCCCCAAAAAACACATTTAAATAGAAGCAATGTGACACCAGTGTAATTTCACTATGCTGATAGAACATTTTATTCTTTCGGCAGAAAAGATTTGAGCTGAAATGCACACTCACCTGGGAGTAAGTCCTATTAAACACAGCAGTATTTTCTTCTGAATAGACATGCATAGGATTGCACTGTTAGGGGCACTCCTATCCTTCTGGCAGAAGTACTTCAAGGTCAGAATCACACTAAAAGGTCATTTAAACTGATTGACTATGACTACCCTAACTCTCTCTTTTTTATAATACAGTGGTACCTCAGGTTACATACACTTCAGGTTACATACGCTTCAGGTTACAGACTCTGCTAACCCAGAAATAGTGCTTAAGGTTAAGAACTTTGCTTCAGGATGAGAACAGAAATCTTGCTCCAGCGGCGCAGCAGCAGCAGGAGGCCCCATTAGCTAAAGTGGTGCTTCAGGTTAAGAACAGTTTCAGGTTAAGAATGGACCTCCTGAATGAATTAGGTACTTAACCCGAGGTACCACTGTCTTTTTATTATTTCAAAATTTAACTTACCCACGTCTGCTGCACCAAACTCTACATACAACATTTCATATATTTCTAATGCAGCCCTCCTAGCACTGAACATGATGTTCTTACTCAATCTGACAAGCTTTAAGCATAATGTTTTCAACTTTAAATGATCAGAAGGCATTCAAAAATATTTTTCGTGGTTGCATTTCCTTGGGGGGAAATCTGTTGGAGATGGCATACTGACAGTAGGCAGACTAGAGCAAAAGTAGATGGAGTTTTCAGAATTGTGCTTCTCCCCCCCCCTCTCCCCCTCCTCTTTCTGCTTCTTTACTTTTTCACCAGACAGCAAGAGCTGGCCCACAGTGTCCAGAGGCTCTTATGAAATCAAAGTTTCCATCAGTCAGCCTCCTCTTTCCTTCTATCCTATCATGACAATCTCATTTTACACACACACGTGTGTTTCTCTCTCTCTCTCTCTCTCTCTCTGTGTGTGTGTGTGTGTGTGTGTGTGTGTTAATTCAACATTTGCATTAATGGCAAAATGAATTTTGGTATTCTGAAAATAAACCTGCTGTGATAGATACAGAACTGTATTTTATTTTATTTTTAATGGAATCAAAATGTCAGTGTCCTTTGGTCAAAGTAATAAAACCAGTTCTTTCTTACATAGAAGCAAGTTGTGCTGTTAAGGCTTTAAACATCATCATAAACCATCATCTCCAGGTACAAGATCTTTCAGTCCTTTTCCCCAGCAACCATCAATCAAACTTTATAGGCTCACAAATGGCTTGGCTAACACTCAATAGTAATATTTTGGCCGTATTTACACAACAGATAAAATCTCTGCAGGAGTCCTGAAGTAAGTGCATATGTCCCAATCCAGCAAGGGCAATTCACACACACACACACACACACACACACACACGTAATTCACCCTTCAGGATTGGGCCTGCAGTGTGAGAAAAGCCTGGAACCATGTTATGTTCTGAAAGCACACCACACAACAACTTTGCTGAAGCTAGGCAGATTTGGGTCTGGCTTATTTATTTTGTTTTAACATATTTATATATTGCTTTATAAATATTTAGTAAATAAACCATTACTACTACAATATTCCACCTACTACAGCTAGCAATTAACAAGTAGGTCTTAAGCAGGCATCCAAAGCTCATCACAGTTGGCATCTGTCTTATTTTAGAGACGTGTCCTTTTCGGGTTTAGGCAGGATAGGCACTGTGTGAGGAAGCAGCAGGAGTTGGGATAATTTCAACAATTGTAACCGAAATTTACAACTCTTGCTACCAAAGCAAGAGTGAGACTGCAACTAGTTCTCAGTTAACTAAGGAGGAAAACACACCCAGAGAGGGGGTGGGAGTTCTTATATACTAGGTATATCTCTTAAAAAGACAGGCCACACATATTACAATGAGGAGGTTTCACAGAGGATGTGCAACCACAGAAAGCTTGTCCCGCTGGTTGCCACATAACATGTATCAGATCCTCAGCTAAAAGCTGGAGATAGCTATCTCCAATGAACTTAGCAGGCCTATACAGGAACAGACACTCCCATAGATATTCAGGCCTCAGGTTGTACATGGCTTTATATATGAGCAAGAACACCTTAAATTTGGCTCACTTAGCAAATTGGCAGTCAGTGCAGGTCCTTTGGAATTCATGCAACACGGTTGTGGTAGGCCACCTCATATGGCAGTCTAGCTACTGTAATTTTCCAACCAGCTTTAAGGGCAGCTCCACACAGAGTTCATGGCAGTACTCCAGAATGATCGATACATGGGCGACTGTGGTCAGGCTGGCATACCAGCCAGAACTAGTCAAAGACTTTTTCTGGACACTAGTGGCAAAGATAAACCAAGGAGCACCTTTGGGTTATGAATATGCTCCTTTAGAGGAAGTGGAACCCCATCCATGACAAGAGAAAAATGCTCCAGAATAGAATCATAGAATCATAGAATCATAGAGTTGGAAGAGACCACAAGGGCCATCGAGTCCAACCCCCTGCCAAGCAGGAAACACCATCAGAGCACTCCTGACATATGGTTGTCAAGCCTCTGCATAAAGACCTCCAAAGAAGAAAACTCCACCACACTCCTTGGCAGCAAATTCCACTGTCGAACAGCTCTTACTGTCAGGAAGTTCTTCCTAATAGAAAGAGAGTAATGTGTTGGGAAAAGATTTGAGTCCTAAACTCTTCACTGTAATGGGCTTGTAGCTGCAATCATCATCATCATCATGATTTTCTTTGTATGCCACCTTTCCATAGTTAAAACAATGCTCAAGGTGGCTTACAACTTGACAAGATTTACATAATTACCAACATAATGAAAGACATAAACAATAAATAAAACACATCAAAAAGTGCACAACCAATGGAAAACAATTTCCACATAAATCATAAAATCTAAAATTAAGAATACAGCATTATAATAATTATAATAATTATTTATTATTTATACCCCGCCCATCTGACTGAGTTTCCCCAGCCACTCTGGGCGGCTTCCAATCAAGTGTTAAAAACAATACAGCATTAAATATTAAAAGCTTCCCTAAACAGGGCTGCCTTCAGATGTCTTTTAAAGAGAAGATAGCTGTTTATTTCCTTCACATCTGAAGGGAGAGCGTTCCACAGGGCGGGCGCCACTACAGTGGTGCCTCGCAAGACAAAATTAATTCGTTCTGTGAGTTTTTCGTCTTGCGATTTTTTCGTCTTGTGAAGCACGGACTTTGGAAAAGCTTCAAAAATCACCAAAGTCTTCAAAAACCTCAAAAAAGGCTACCACACCGCGTGCTATGAGTTGCTCCTCGAAGTGAATGCACGGTTTTAAGAAAAAGGAAACAAACTTGCAAGACAAAGGAAACAAACTTGCAAGACGTTTCCGTCTTGCGAAGCAAGCCCATAGGGAAATCTGTCTTGCGAAGCAACTCAAAAAACGAAAAACTCTTTCGTCTTTCGAGGCATTCGTCTTGCCAGGTACCACTGTACTGAGAAGGCCCTCTGTCTGGTTTCCTGTAACCTCACTTCTTGCAGTGAGGGAACCGCCAGAAGGCCCTCAGCGCTGGACCTCAGTGTCCGGGTAGAACGATGGGGGTGGAGACGCTCCTTCAGGTATACAGGACCAAGGCCACTTAGGGCTTTAAAGGTCAGCACCAACACTTTGAATTGTGCTCGGAAACGTACTGGGAGCCAATGCAGATCTCTCAGGACCAGTGTTATGTGGTCCCAGCGGCCACTGCTAGTCACCAGTCTAGCTGCCGCATTCTGGATTAATTGCAGTTTCCGGGTCACCTTCAAAGGTAGCCCCATATCAATCACAATTTAAAATGACATAGATAAAAAATAAAAGCAATTAAAAAGACAAAAAGACAAAAACAGCAGCAGCAGCAGCAGTCCTTTATGGAGCCTGTCAGGCCCCGCCCCAAGCCAGGTGGAGAGAGGCAGGGCAGGGCCCTTCAGGCTCCCAGCAGGTCAGGCCTGCAATTAAGTTACCCCAGAGTGTTTCTCAATCTAGCCCACCATTTTCTACTCTGTCTGGCAGCTGTTTTTCCAGGTCTCAGGCAGAAGTCTTCCCCTGCCAGTAGATATCCTTTACTGGTCTGCAGGCTGAACCTGGGACTTTAGATATACACTTCATTCACTCTATCAGAAAACATGAGGCTTGCCAAACAAGTGTTCTGCCATTGAATCATGCACTTTCTTTGGAAGGGAAGGAATAATGGAGAGGCAGCACACTAAGCTGGGTGAATATAGCTGGGTGAAAATAGGCCACCATTTTGTTCTGAACAAAATATTCCAGTATATTTGAAACCTTGGGGGCAGAAACTAGATCATGGTAGACAGACAGAAACTAGGAAGAGACAGATGATGATGCATGGCAGCAATTGCTGCTCATAGCCACTGCCTTCATTATTAGATATATCCCAGTTATCTGACCAGGTTAGAAATCCAAAACCATGAAGCATCTTATGGCTCTTTAAGGTTTACAGGAGTCCCAACCTCTTACCCAGACCTCACAGGCAAAGGTTCACCAGTCTAAATTTGCGAAATTATTCCAGCTCTCCAAATCTCCAGCTTCTTTAATTATACAGGTAAACCAATATGTTTTTTTATTATTATTAATGCCAGAAATAATCCCATTGGAACTTTCCATTGTTACAAAGTTCTGGAATTTTACTTTCCTTTGGAGCAGAACTTCTCTCACACCAATTCCTTTCCCATTGCCTTATAAATATACTCAACTTTCAAAGTTATGTCAAAGAAACGTTCTAAACTTCTATTCTTTCAGCCGCTACCACAGTACCTGTATAAAACCTGAGGCTCAATTCTGAGGGACACTTAAGTCACTAAAGTCATATGAGGAATTTAACTTTCTCAGGCAAAGCTTAGAGAAGGATTTTCGTTCTGCAGGAGTCAATACATTTTAAATGCTGCAGCTCCTCAAAGTTAAGAAGCAAAATTGATGCCTTAAGATTGTGGGTTCATTCTGAACTATTTTCTCCTCTGCATTATAACTAAATATCATTTTATTAGTGGCTCTTCTTTTTTGTTATCTTACAATTGCTTTGAACATGCATATATGCCATACCATTTTCCTTCCTGTCTCCACTATGAGAATGGCTTTTCTGTCGTATATTAATGTTTGGCAAATTCTCAGTTTCACTGCAGATGAGGGAATAGTTTCCTAATAGATCCTGGTTCATAATATGATGGTAATGAGATCTGGAAACATGCATTTTCTTAACAATCTTTAATGGTTGGGGAAACAGATGATGGTATAGAGTGTATTCATTCTTGTCACAAAGACTGAAGAAGAAGGGAAAATGGCATCACAATGAGTTTCTTCTCTCATTTGCAATTCCTCAATTATTCCAATGGAGGCTTACCTAATAGTATCACTGTCTGTATTGTTGTCTTTATAACGCAGGATACTCGTTGGGGACACTTATTGGAATGAAGAGACACATGAATGAAATATTGTATTTGAAACCTTAAGTTATGGAAAGCAAAGTGACCCCATGAACATTTTGCTGATATCATTTGCAGGATGGATGGATTTAAATAGCTCCTAAAGTTAGGAGCTGGAATATTGCTTTTCCCATCACAAATCACCTAAACACTACACTATCCACCACAAATTAGACTAGCTCATTTCTTGTTAGGCTGGAAACAGATGGTAGCTTTTCTTACCTGATCCAAGGCACCTTGCCACCTCTCCTTCATCCTTCATGTACTGGTCCAACCAATTAGTTCTTCCTCCACCTGTTTTAAGATTATAAAATGATTACAGGTATGTATGTACCTGCAGTACATACCTTCTGTTCTGTGCTGTATTTGGATTGAAGCACAAGTGAGGATTGCCTACCTGAATGAGTATTTTGTGCAAAAATTGCATCTGCACAACAGTATCATGTATGACAAACGCACAAAGGAAAGCCCTCCTTGATTGTGGTTTCTCCCATGTGTACATACATTGAAACAGACATGTGTGGCAGTGTGCATGGGTACCACAGAGTTTCTACATGGAATTTTTTGTGTAGAAAGCTCCTCGTGTGTTATGCAGCTCAAAGTATTCCACCATAATGGCTGCAAATTAAGAATAATGTAGAATAGATAGATTTGAGTTCTGATTTGCTGCAGATGCAGTTAAATAAATGCAATGCTTGTGTTAATTGTTTGTGGAACTATTTTGACATCCCTCAACTTTGCTGGGTGCATGTTTTCTATAGTATGGGCTTGCTGGAACCTCTCATTGGTTGATTAGATTTCTAGACCTGCCCTTCCCCAATGTTAACAGGGCAGGTCAAATAACAATGTAATAAACCATACTAACAACAATTTGTACATCTACAGCAAATAATCATCTTCAGTATACATTTTTTAAAATTCTGAAACTGTAACAACACAGTATAACAAATAGGACAGCAAAGTAAAAACTGCATAAAGATAGCATAAAATTATGGTAGCAAGGTCAATCAGCACCAGGCATATATGGTTCATAAAGACATCTTTGCAGGAAGAAATTCTACTGACATTTACTTCCAAATAAAATATGCTTAGGTTTGTAGCCTTACTCAAAACTCTCTAATGATATAGTAGTAATTTATCTATAATAAAAGGTGTCTCTGTTGCTCTCTGTCATTCTTTGTTATCTTCAAAACATTTAAAATGCAAAATTTGTTCTTGATTTATACATTATATTTATCTGTTGCAACTTTCAAGATACATTCTAGAAAAAAGAATGTACAGTGTATCAGCTATTGCAGAGTAGATAAGGTGTTGCTTCCCACCAATTGTTAATTTGTGCTAATACTGAAATACTGTAAATTAATAACACTTTTAACGGCTTTTTTTTAAAAAAAATATATATACACTGGCCACATAGTTTGAAATATGCATTATATTAAATGGTTTGCAGCAAACTGCAAAATCCCCAGTGCTCTTCCTCCCATACCCACTGAGACTGGGAAAATGGTACATTTAGAAGTTGGAGTATTCATAATACAGTAAGTTGGATTTTTAAATAAGTGCATCTCAAATTTCTTTAAGCCGGATTTATTTTTTCTTTAACAAATATGCTGCAATTTTGCAGAGAATCTACTAACCTTCAGCAACTGCTCAGAAAACTGATTTGTAGAAGGTCAAGGTTGTTTTCCATGAAGGAGTAAGCTTTATATCTTTATTTTTATTTATTACATTTGTATCCTCCCAAAGGAGCCTAGTGTGGCAGACACCAACATTTTAAAACAGTACAATTTAACAGTACTGTTTTAGAAAAGTAAAATGTATTGTAAGTAAAAGAAAATTATTCGCCCTGGTCTTGGAAGGAAGCTTTGTACGAAAACAGACTTCCTAGTGTCCATAACCAGCAGGAGAAAGGACTATATGGGTTGCAGGGGGGGATCATTACTACTAGCTCATAAAATGCAGACTCAGAAGCAAATAGATCATCCATTTTGACAGTACTGATGCTGAGGCACAAAATCTGTCCATGGGTACCACATGCCTGAAAGATTATCATACACTCCAAACTTGGAGCTGTGGAGGTTCTGCTAGCAATTTCACAGCCCTCTGAGGTTTGAGGAATGCCAGTAAGTGGAAGAGCCTTCTTGGTAGTGGTTCCCAACTCCAGAACCCACATCCCCCTCGACACCCACATTGCATCAATACACAAGACCCAACTTTTCACCCAAGGTTTTGGGAATGGCAGGATGTGAAATTTCTATTGGTTGACAGTTTTATTTTGGTGGTGTGTGCATATATGCGTCTTGATTTTATATATGATTGTATATTTATTGTTGTTATTTCTATTCTTACCCCTACGCTGGATCTTTTTGTGAAATTTGGGTAACAAGCATTCATAATAAATAAATAATCTTATTAACAGTATGAAGAGGAGAAAGAGGTCTATATCCTAGCTTCCCATCCTTCTAAACAAGGATATTCATCTGTGAAAGTTGAAAGAATCAATAATCTGTTTTGTATATTATTACTGAATATTTGTTTTTTCTCACTGTGATTCTGTTTACTTTTAAATTATAATTATAAGGTGTTTTCTGGTTCCTGAAACAATATTCAAATATATTTTAAGAGGGTTTGGCATTTGAAAGTCTGTCAGACTAACTTATCACACCGTATGCACACACACATACAACGGCTCCTTGGACTGAAAGAGTTTCAAAAGGTGGACAGTTGCTTGGGTATATGAGCAGTATGCTGGTTGAGAGGAACAGTAGGGGACTCTGTGATTGATGATCTCTGCACTCTCCAGGAGCTATCATTGCATTAATGGAAATGATTGCATAGGATTTGAGAGATAAAAGGATAATCTCTGTAGCACAACAAAAATAAGGTGGGGGGGGGAGTCATGAATTTTATTTTAGTCATTCATTCTAAAAGAAGCTGTAGGTTTTTATCTGCAAACAGAATATGATTGTACATGGTTTTAGCCTCTGAATGTTGGACGTAGTTAAACCAGCTATAGCTTGACCATAGAGTATTATGCAATCAGAGCTGACTTCACTTTCGATATTCTTAATGGACAGTGTGTCTAATTGTATCACACGACTCTTCTGGACGGCATACACTGCCATGTGTAAATGTTGAGAGAACTCTGAAGAATCACATGAGTCAGTTGTGACTTCCATGTGAACAAAGAGAGCTAATGTGTTCAGATAGGCCATGAAATTCTTGAGGTCCAATAGAAGTCATCAGGTATCATATCTGGTTTATTTCACCTTAAAGGCAATTGTGTATCACACGGAGGGTAAACTCTTTTTCCTTTTGATGTCTATAGCAAAACACTAATTGATTTCACTAGAACTAGTTTGCATTCTGATTTTATTTTATTTTTATATCTCAAATCTCTTCCTTTCCCTAATCATATTTCTTAAATCCTTGCTATTTGTGTTTTAATTTAGTCAATCAATTAATTTGGTTAATTTATCAATGCCTTCCTTCAATGAGATTTTTTTTAAAAAATTCACTCGGTCTGATGTTTTGCTTAGATTTTTTTTTGTTTGATCAGATGTCTTATTTTATTTTTCTAGCTTCTTCCTCCATACTTCCTTATGTATCAGAGCCTAATCCACTAATGATCCCATGATCCAATCCACTGTCTTTCACACACACACACACACACACACACACACACATTTTAGTGTGTGCTTGCTTGGATTCCATGATGACTAAAATTATTTTCTATTCTAAATTATAATAAATTACACCTGTTTTAGTTTTGCAAAGGTATGACACTTGCTATCCTGGATCAGAAGAACTTGCATAATTTAATGGCAACATTATTTCATCTGACTGGAGAGAAGACAATAGAAGAAGAGAACTAGCATCCTTGGGTTGGCACACAAATATTGCACACCAAGGCGATAGGTAATAATGTCTACACTATTATGGCTACAGTTGGAATACTTTACACAATATCGTGACCAGGACAGGATTTAGGTTTGATGAGGCCCTAAGCTACTGAAGGGCCTTTTATATGTCCAGCTGTCCTTTGTCAGCAACAATTTGTCGCTGTTTTTGTGTTGAATATATGCTATATGGTAATTTATGCACCTAATAGGTATATAAAGCCATTTGCACATAACAAAATATGTATTTTATCAAAGTAATTGTTGAACTGAAATACAATTAAGAAGAAGTCTATTAATAGTGAAATACAATTATGAAGAAGTATATTAATAACATTACTTACATCATAGGCGCCTACACAAAACAAAATACTGTTGCTGTATGTAGGTTTTATTTTATTTGTATTTTATCTTATATTTTGGAAAAGTACATCCAGTTTTTTTCCTTTAAATTTTTTTGGGCCCCCCAAGAGAGTGGGGCCCTAAGCTATAGCTAGTTTAGCTTATACATAAATCCAGCACTGATGGTGACTACTGGCAAGATTGCATATGGCGACATGTGAATTGTTGATTTTGCAGACATCAGGGAAGAATTAGGATAGCTAGAACGTAGGGTCATGATCAAAATGTCTCACTTCTGTGACTGGAAAATAAGCAAAAGTGGGTTGGAAGAAATACTAATGGGGCCTGCCCCCATACTTTTTGCAGTACTTCCCCCACTACCCTTTTAGACAAGGGCTATGGCTCATTGAGGGACGCGGGTGGCGCTGAGGTCTAAACCACTGAGCCTAGGGCTTGCTGATCAGAAGGTTGGCATTTCGAATCCACTTGATGGAGTGAGCTCCCGTTGCTCAGTCCCTGCTCCTGCCAACCTAGCAGTTTGAAAGCACGTCAAAGTGCAAGTAGATAAATAGGTACCACTCCGGTGGGAAGGTAAACAGCGTTTCCGTGCGCTGCTCTGGTTCGCCAGAAGTGGCTTAGTCAGGCTGGCCACATGGCCCGGAAGCTGTACGCCGGCTCCCTCGGCCAATAAAGCAAGATGAGCGCCGCAACCCCAGAGTCGGTCACGACTGGACCTAATGGTCAGGGGTCCCTTGACCTTGACCTTTTTATGGCTCATTGGTAGAGCAGGTCCCAGGTTCAATCCCCAGCATCTCCTGGTAGGGCTGGGAGAGACAGATGTCTGAAATCCTGGAGAGTCACTACTAGTCATTGGAGACTATAGTGAGCCAGACGGACCAATTCTCTGACTCAGTGTAAGGCAGCTTCCTACGTTCCTATAAGGGGAAATGATTTGCCTAAAACTGATGGGACTCTGGGGGCTGTGTTTGTGGATTTTATTAAAGGTTTCCCTACTTTACACATCCCTACATTCAACCACTGGTGAGAAGATTTTTAAAAAATGTTCTAATGTTGTGAACAGCCTAGAACATGGCGATGAGAAGATTATTATGCCCCTTCTTGTTTGTATGCAATTGTCAGGAAGGCCCAAACTCGGATCAAACCATGGGAGAGGGTTCTTCTTGGTGAGAGGAAGGGAAGTGACAGTAAGTGGGATAAGACAGTAAAGGGCAGGAAATGTTGTATAGACATGTATGTTTTGAACAGTGTGTAATTTCTATCAAATTTTAATTTGGCAAATCCCCCCCAACCCCCGCCCCACAAGAGCCTCCGGGGTTGAGCAGCCTAGATATCTAAATAAATAAATAACAGGACAGACACCAAGTACTACTTTTTCAAAGGTGGCTGGCATAATGTGATGAAGAAACTTATTATGAAATGTAAAATAATGTCAAACAGAGGGAAATGCAGCAGCTTCATGACTGCATAAATCAGAGAGAATACACAAGGCAATAAATTCCGTTCAGCTTCCTAGCTGTGTGGGCAAAGGGGGATTAAACAAGGCAGGGACTTAAATTTATAGTGCATCTTATTTATGAGTGAGGCCTCAATCACGTATCAGATACACTAGGCCTGTAATAATGGCACAGGCAAAGCAGAGTCGATTCTCAGAGGGCAGGTGCCTTTAGGACATGATGGTATTCTACAATGCAGTGACGAATATGAAATGTCAGATAGCAAAAATCAGAACAGCTCCCCAGTTGTACAACATGCTATGCATCTCTCTGATAGGAAACCAAAACAAAACCCTTAGATTTTTCTCTCAGTTGACCCAGTTCTACATCTCCACCTTTGCCATTCTTCAAAACAACCCCCCATTTCTTGTTTTTTTTTAACTGAAAACAACAGCCATTAATAAAATAATATATCCTGTAATTTCTGAACATTTAGGAGTTCCAGGATGCTAGTGTTCTGTCTAATCAGCAACTGTTTTCTTCTAAGCTGGTGAACATTATTTCCACATGCATTTGTTGCTTACCACATTGCCTCTCAAGGCTGTTCCATTCTAGAAGATTTGTGAGGCTTGAGACATTCCCTAGTAGACTAAGGCCCTACCAGCAGCTATTAATGTGTAGAGTAACCAGAGCAAAACAAAGAATGAATGTGACTCCAGCGACTGTAGCCCTCACTGCTATTCCCTCAACTCTGAAGTGTTCTCTGTGGTAAAACTCTTCACTTACATTACATAATAGGAGGCTCAAATATTCTGTGACAAACACAGTTCCCAATTAGAATCTAATCCTATTTTCAAGGTAATTGTGTTATTTTCAGTGCAGCAATGCATCAGAAATATGCCTTTCTGGAAAGCTCACAGACAAACAGCTTAGCTAGACACAGCAAGGAATTGTTAAATGGGCTCCTATGAGCTTGGGGTGGTCTCCCAAATACTGGGGTTTGTTTTAAACACAAAGGTCGGCTCTAAATTTATAAATTTACTCCTTCGAACATTTAGGTGGTAACTTTGGTGTTTAGTAAAGCTCAATCAAGTTACTGTGTTCATACATGGCTATCAAAGTTTAACAAAGAGGTTAGCAAGTGGAGAGATTTGTCTCTGGAATAGAACATGTGGGAAATGCAGAAGCTGGAATAAAACTAGAAATCGCTTACATTTTAATTAAATAATGGGGAGAGCACAGTTGTTTACCACTTTGGAAATGGAAGGCTAGAGTTGCACAACAGGATGTTCATGTGTAAGGTCACCTTTTTGTAACTGTTTTATTAGTGAACTTTGGCAGGAAAGGAAATTTCTGGGTCTGGGATGTGTGGTATCTCAGTGTATGGTTCATATTAAAGCTTCTGTAAGACTCTTCACAGAAACCTGAACCCTGGGGTGGTTCCTCTCCTTATCTACATTTTGGGGTGAGGAGCTGACTTGCTTTCATCTTCATCACATGGAAGTCAACTTTGATTCCGACCTTTCTCTTGTGGGTCAAGTAAGTGTGTAATTTGCAGGGAAGAAGGTTCCCTGCACTATTTATATGTTTCACTGTTTCTTTTGTTGCTTCACTGAACAGCACAACACTTAGAGGAAGGCTAGTAAATAGACCCCCCCCACCTGCGTGCCATTTAGCTATAGTTATTTTACATTGTCTGCTTCCTCTGCCTGCGGTACTTGTGCTCCCAGTGCATATGAACCTATTTACTTTCCACCCACTACTTAGCCCTGCAAGGCTTTGTTCCTGTCTCTCTCAATGGGAAGAATGCTCAAGGCTTTTCTGGATTCTTCTATTACAGTTGTTGCAGGCAGGCAAGGAATGTAAACAGGTTCTGGCACTCTGGGGACACATACCAGAGATCTCATGTTGAGAGTAGAAAATGTCCAGCACTAAAGTTTGCTTATCCTTCAAGACGTGATCCATTTTCAGAATAATGTTAGCAGGAGTGTGATTTTTGTTAAAAACAACAACAACAACATCCCGAAATATGCCAGGAATACAGTTTTCCATCCACAACTGCTTTACGACATTCCACTTTTCTTTCCTTTTTTATAATTTTATTGATTTTCATAAAATTTAACAAATTCAATTTAGTTTCAATACAATATTCTCTTACCGTTTTGACTTCCCATCCTTACTTCTATGATGTTTCTGTTCAAATCCTTTATCTGCTGCCTTAAATGTAATACTTATTTATAGAACATATAACCTACATTACATTCCTTTATCATTCCACTTTTCTGAGAGTGTGTGGAGACCTTTTTCTGACAAAAGTCCCATCTAACCCTGCATTCTCTTTACAACAAAGGCCAGTCTGAAGCCCAGGAAGTCTACAAGAAGAGGGCAAAGTCAACTATATTTTTCCTGTATTCTGTCAATGGATGGAGATGTTCCTAGCTGAAGCCAGAAATAATAATGCTGGCTTGCTGCAAAGGGAGCAAGCCAGCATTACTATCTTGGTCTGAATTGTGTATGTATGCTGCTGTTGTTTTACTCGTGGAATACCTTTTCTTCATAATTAATACCAGTGGAAGCTGGCCCATTAGAGTGAATGGGGCAATGCCACACCCACCTCAAGCTGCCCTTGTCCAGTACCCACCTGCCTTCTTTCTTGCAGCCAGTCCACTGCCTGCCAGCTGCTTCTTTCTCATTCTCGATATTGCCTTTGCAAAATGCAACAGGGAGGAAGATGGACTCTGACTGTCACTGTGTCTGACTCCACCTGCTGTTGGTTGCCCTCGCTTCCATTCCACTAGTCCAAGTGAGCACCAGCCACTGCTGATTAATGCTGATTGCTATACTATTGTTTTCTCTTCTTGGAGAACGTGCACCTCATATGGGAAAAATTAGAAACATCCTTTGGGGAGGTGGAGGGCTTGTAAACCTCTAGATTTTGTTTGCCTCTATTATCCTCCCATTTCTGGTAGCCTTATCTTTGGGGGTAAGTGTGATGGGTAAGTGCCTGCCAGGGAAATGGCTCACCCTCCATCCCTTCCCAATTATAAGGGTCTGGTGGCGACTTGAATGAAACACACTATTAACATCCCCATCTTAACTGATCCGCAAAGCAGAAAGAAGAACCTATGGCTCTACAGATATGGTTGGACTCCAATTCCCATTATCCCCAGTCACCATGTAAAATGGACTGGGGTGATAGGAATTGTAGTCCAACAACTTCTGAAAGCCATAGGTTCCCCATCCTTGGCCTTGCCTATATTGAATGGAACCTCCTTCACCACCACTAGCATATCTCATAGCATTGAACTGTGGACTCATTCTGAGGACATAGTTGTTTTCTGCCCATTGGTGCTATGACCTGGCACACGTCCTCCCATGTGCAGCAGCACAGAAACAACAGTCAGTGCTGTTGCACCTGCCCCTTACCCTTGGCACAACATGGCACTGCCTCAACAAGGCCAAGTGAAAAGAGTGCAAAGAGACAGGATACTTTTCAGATCCCTTCAGGGACAGCCCTACTGCTGGGCAGACTGAGCCTAAGGCATCAGGCAGCTGACTCTGGGTGTCATGAAAATACAGCATTTTTTAAAACTGTATTTTACTACCTGGAATGGTGAGAGTTGCTTGTGCCTCTGGTGCCAAAATACCTGGGTACTTGATGGGGTGGGGACTATTTATTGTTCTGCCTCAGGCAGCAAAATGCACTGGCCCTGGTGGAACATTTGCAGTAAGGGTGCTGTTAAAGAGGAGAGCAAAGATTGCCTGCTAATTTGGATAGGTCATTATTAGCTAAGCACAGGAACCCACTTTACCTGTGGCATCACAAGTCTATAGTTTGCACGTTCCCTCTTTCCATAACTGAATAGGATCAGGCTGCCCAACAGCTTTATTACTGATACATGACTCTTTCTTTCTATTTTTTTGTTAAAGTTGTGCATTCAAGCTAGGAAGAAGGCATGAGCTAGCTTTCAAGAGCTATTTCTATGCTGCTATTTCCTCATTCCAAACAAGTGTGGCAGTTCCTGTGATTCACAGGTTGACAGGAGCACATCACTCTGGTTTCAGATGGATGTAGTGACTGCCCATCAAATATCAGATCAAGTTTAAAGTCCCAAGGGCAAATGCTGCTGTCAATTTACACAGGTGAACATGTAACTGAGAGTAGAGTTTGGCCCCTAGGTTTGATCTTCAAATCTCTTGGTAGGGTTGGAGCGCTCAAGTGTTGGTTTAGGACACAGAGCAAGGACACTTTTTTGAAATATTTGATGCACAGCCAGTATCAGAAAAAACCAGCCATTTCTTAAGGCTTTAATCCTGCCAGCATAACTCCCATTAAAATCATCGTGCTTTAGCACAATAAGACTTCACAATTGCTCTGCGCCCTGAAATTGTTTATTATGGTAGGATTGTAATCACACGTAACTTTGCAGCATAAAGTTCCATGAAAGGTTTTGATAACAATCTAGAATGCCTTGAATTATAGCTGTTCTGTGTGACTAGTCACATCGAAAGTACTAGATCTTCTGTTCATCATAAGGGGGCAGATTCAATTTGAGCAGAAACTTAAAATGCTAAAAACAATCAGTAAAATAAGAATGAAAATAGTATATTGGTTGGACAGCTTTGGGATAAATGGTTACTAAGGGAAGGGTCTTTGTCCTCCTCCTCTTGGTAGGGGCAGATTGTCCCAAAATGGGTCTTGGCAAATCAATAGAATGCAATAACACATATGGAAACATGTTTTCCCCCATTCTAAAACTAAATGAGAATAAGCATAAAGACCTTCGAACTGGGGCTGAGTGAAAGGGGAGGGGACATGTTCTGCATATCAAAAGTTACAGCAGAAAATTGCTTTCATATATGGCCCTGCAAAAGATAATAATCAAAAATTCCTTTTCTTCAAGCACTATATAAAAATATTATGAGAATCAGCAGTGTATATTGTGAAAACCTTAAAAAGAATAGATTTCTTTTACAGCATGATTGAATGATAGGTACAAAAAAACTATGAACATAATCATTTTTATTGTAAACATTGATTCATAGTTGCATAACTAATCACGACAACTTTATTAATTGCTTATTACCAAGGGTTTTCTCTTTTATTAGAGAACAAGTGACTTCCTTCCCTTATACTGGTGTATATTTCTCTGTGTGATAGAGATTAATGCATAAAGCTTTGCAGGAAACTGCCTCATTGATTTTGTTGCCTTTATATTTGTCTTCCTTAGGTGACTTCCAGTAACATAGATGGAGGGTGCATAATGCATTTCCCCGGGACAGCAAACACTGCATCTGTAGAAACAGAATTTCTGCTTTCATTTTGGATGCCAAGCAAGTAATAAGTTAATATAGATGAAACCTAATACTGCCCCCCCCAAATATTTTAAAATAAATAGCAAGTAGACATATTTGTTAACAGAGACCATCTAGATCTCTCATTACCGAGTGGTTTTTATTTGTAGCTTTACCATCTAATCAGATTATCTCATGGACCTAATTTCTCTTCATTTACTAAGGATAGCCTTTCCCATCCTGGTGCCCTCCAGATGTTTCATTGGCTGTGCTTGATGGGAACTGTAATCAAAAACATCTGGATGGCACCAGGTTGGGGAAGAGTGGCCCAGATTGTGATGTGACATCTACGTGTCCTGTTGGCACCAGGATTTTTGGTAGCCCTCAGCCAAATAGCCCCTTTCATCTGGAAAATAGGGAATGTGTAAAGCAAGGGTAGCTAACACAGGGCCCCTGGATGGTTGGACCACAAATTCCATCATTTCTGACCACTGGGTAAGATGGCTGGGCTGGAGTCTACCACATCTAGAGAGTCACAGATTAACCACCAGAATGTAAACCAGCCAATCTCCCCAGCCTCTGACCATATTGGATGTGTCATGAAAAGTAATAATGGCGGCACTATTGGGGAGTGTGATTCACCCCTCCCCCAATGCCGAGCTTTACTGCCTCCTGGAACTAGCCATTAATCCAAGTCAGTTCAAAATCTGAAGTTATAAGGATGTTGTATTTTATGCTATTCTGAACAACCCACCTCCCTTAGCCTTGAGGCTGTTCATTCAAGCACCTCCACAGCCGCTATTTACATAACAAAAAGTGCACATTAATTGCATTCATTGCAAAATAATAATAATAATAATAAGACTGAGGGAAATCAGATGTTTAGGATATTTACAATAACTTGTTGCTTGTAAACCATTTGGCTGCCACGCCCAGCAGTTTTCATCTTAGATTAAGCTGATGTAGTAGCTGAGTAGGAGATATGTGGTTTTCAGATGACTCTATTGAAAGAACGTGTGTGAAAGTATCCCTGACCATCACTTTCAATGTGTTCAGTCAAAACAAAATAAAAAAAATCCTTCCAGTAGCACCTTAAAGACCAACTGAGTTAGTTCTAGGTATGAGCTTTCGTGTGCATGCACACTTCTTCAGATACACTGAAACAGAAGTCACCGGACCTTTCTATATAGTGAGAAGGTGGGGAGGGGTATTACTCAGAAGGGTGGTGGGAATGGGTGATTGGCAGATAGCTGCGATGAGCCTGTTGACGACTCTTAACGACTGCAATAGGTCTAACAGGAAAAAGCAAGGGGTGAGAAGGTGAAAAATGGCTTTGTCATGTATAATGAGATAAGAATCCAATGTCTTTGTTCAAACCAGGTCTCTCCATAGTTTTAAGTTTGGTGATAAGTTGCAATTGCAATGGTGATAAATTGCAATTGCAACTTATCACCAAACTTAAAACTATGGAGAGACCTGGTTTGAACAAAGACATTGGATTCTTATCTCATTATACATGACAAAGCCATTTTTCACCTTCTCACCCCTTGCTTTTTCCTGTTAGACCTATTGCAGTCGTTAAGAGTCGTCAACAGGCTCATCGCAGCTATCTGCCAATCACCCATTCCCACCACCCTTCTGAGTAATACCCCTCCCCACCTTCTCACTATATAGAAAGGTCCGGTGACTTCTGTTTCAGTGTATCTGAAGAAGTGTGCATGCACACGAAAGCTCATACCTAGAACTAACTCAGTTGGTCTTTAAGGTGCTACTGGAAGGATTTTTTTTATTTTGTTTTGACCATGGCAGACCAACACGGCTACCTATCTGTAAATGTGTTCAGTGTTTGCACCCATACTGTTTGCATGTTCTGCTGGCATATGGAGGGGCTGTAAGCACACACTTATGTATACATAACCTCCTTGTTGCGAGGGAACCCTGATAAACTAATGAATAGAAGAGGTTGAATGAACCCTCCTACTGAAGTGGATGCCTATAGTATAAAACCTTATGGAAGAAGCTGATGGTGCAAGGAATAAGGTCCACATATTACAATTTCTGGGATGAGATCTTAATTTCTCAGGCTGCAGCCAAGTAAACAGGGGACTATTCAAGTTTAACATGTTTCTGAATATTGCTTTTTGTTCTAGCTTATAGTGTTTTTCCTTCTAGTTTATTTTATACTACACATCGTGAGATAAGGCAGAAGAGTTAGCAAAATAAAACCACAAATATCAATATCCCATGATAAATGATTTTGAATTGTTTACTTGTGGTATATGGGTAGCTAGCATACCCAATTGTGTATTAGATTTAAATAACATTTAAAAAAAATCTAAATCCACAGGGCAAATAAAAAAACCTTACATTTCTTTTTAAAAAAAAATCAGTGCTTGAACATCCCTTAAAGGACTGTAAGATATGCTTCCGGTGTCATCACATCAGAGAACTTCACAATTTCAAATGCAATTTAGCGATGTCTCATGCTTTGAATCGTCCTTCAGTTTTCTTTAAATCTTGTGGTATTTATGTTGCAGGGTTTTGGTGTGGGGTTTTTTTTTGTGTTTTAAAAAGCTAATCATTTTCTCAATTGGATTCAATACCCCCTTCCCCCAAATTAGGGGACCATTCCATTCTGATTGTCCAGCAGCCTATTGGCTTTGCTTTGTGCTTGATTTCCTTTGCAGAAAATTAAATCAACATTTTGTTGTGATGAGTCTTATTGTGTACTCAGCTTTTGAACAGAGGAAACTTGACTCTGGACTTCTTTAAAAAAAAAAATCTTACATTTTAAGGGAAAGTCACTGATCAGTCCCCAAGGAAGCATTTAGCTTGAGGATAGTGTACAAGTAAGAATGCAAGAAAGCTGATGGGGTAGTTTTAAAAAATGTCCTGACACAGTCAAGGTGATGGCCATTTTTAGCTGCCCTGCTATCCATCACCTCTTTCAGCCAGGCATACTCCATCATATGCAACAGCCTCATGAATTTATGCATCAAGCTGTGCAGCCAGTCGTGCCGAGGGCTCTGGTGACAAGTGAAATTGCTGCGCGCCTCATTTAGCTGTTTATTGCGCCTGAGTACGTGTTGCAGCTGTCATCCTACGATGGGATGATAGTGCTCGTTAATAGACAAGACAGGCAAATAATGATGGAGACTACAGCAAGAGATGCTCATCTGCCAATAGGCTCTCAGCAGTATCACAAACATCCACAAAGTTTTCGATCAAAAACAACGCCGCAAGAAAATACTGAAGCCAGCAGATGTGTGTTTGTTTGTTTGTGTGTGTGTATGTGTGTGTGTGTCTGTATGGACACACATACACATTATATAATATAACGATTATATGCAACCAGCAAATTTCAGAGAAAGCATAGCTGAGCACAGGCACACCAGCTACCTTTCTGGCAGCAGGATTTTCTCATTTTATTAATCATGGGAAGGAAGAATGTGGGCTTAGTAGGATGTAAAGTTGGCATCCAAAACATTATACTTTAGCAGCACAATCCGATCTACTCAGCTGTAAGTTCCAATAAATTCAATGAGCTTACTCCTAATTAAACAGAGTGATTCAAAACCCTAAAATGTATTTTATATAATTGACTTTTTATTTCTATTATTTGTATATCATATTGTTGTTTTATTGCTATGGCCAATGGAAATAAAGATTCATTCATTCATTCAAACAGATTGCAGCCTTGTGTTGATTTTAGTCGAACAGCCATGTTTGGTTGTAATCCAGTGCACCAATTTCACTGGAATTGAAATATGTGCAACTGTGCAGCAGACTCTAGCCTAAGAACAAAGCATAAGAGCTTTATTTTCAATTACTATTGCTAACTGATGATAGCAGTCTCAAATTATATCAACATAGTGGTTTGCTGCACTTTGTAAGACTGTGGGACTGTATTTAGCATTATTTGCTGTTTTCTCTTCATTCTGCTGGGAAATGCTTTTTTATCTATAATTTACCGAGAAGTTTTTGATACGTAAGAGTAAAAAGATCAACAGAAGAAATCTAACTTTCAGAGCTACGGTATTTATAAAAAGAAAATGTTATTGAAAAAGTGAACCTTATAAAAAGGTTCCGTAAGACGAGAATCTTAGCTGAGCAGGAAACATTATTTTATGCAAAGAAGAAACCTGCTTCTACTCCATGCATTACTTGTGATAAAACTTAGAAAATGCGTGGTCAGAGTTTTCCCTTTTTAAAAGGAAGCTCATCTATGTCATCTGTCATTCTGAATGTACTCTCCACTTTTAAATGCCTTTCACAACATTTACCTTGCTCTCATTTGCAAAAGTGTAACAGCTTTATAGACTGCAGTGTGAATTTTCTAATTTACTTATGGGGAAATCAATTTGGTTTACTAATTAAATCCACTAATTAAAATGGAAGATACAGGGTTAATGTGTTTGGTGTAATTAGAGGATGTACCCAAGTTTGTCAGGTGGAAAAACTTTATGTAAATACTGTTTGAGTTTTCTGTAGACAAGTAATTTGATCCAGAGTATGCTAGTTGAATTTAAGGCTCATTGAAATAAATGGGACTTAAGGTAATCACCACTTTAGGCAGCTTTCCCCAACCTGCTGCCCAGCAGAGGTTTTGGACTGCAAGTTTCATAAAGCCCAGCCTGCACAACTGGGGCTGATGGAAGTTTTTAAATCAACACATCTGGAGGGTACCAGGTTTATCTTCAGTTTGTAATTGTTTGTAACCCACCCCAGGAGCTTAGGATGAAGGGTAATTGGTGAGGAGGAGGATGACTCTGGCCAAATATCTGGCCTTGGTGCTAGTCTAGTTTTCTTCATTTCTAACATCCTGCTTACAGAAAGCTGCCAACCCCACGGGCGCTCACCTGATGCCAGCTGTGATGTCATTCCATTGCTAGTTGAAAATGTTTTTATACACCCAGGCTTCTATCATTCACTGTCAGTTATGATCTTATACATTCTTGCTGAATTTGTGTTTAATTTGCTTGGGATTTTATATGGATTTTCTACAAAAAATCTCCTCGTATGATGCTCTGATAGTTTCACTGAATGACTGATTAAAACTCCTCCAAATAAATAAATTAAATACCTATGGCTTGGTGTGGCAATCCATTACTCAGACTGACTTGTAGGGTGGGAGGGCAGCTAACATGACCAAGAAGGGGATGGGTCCTCCTCAAGATCTTTTTGGGACCTCAACTTCTCATGTGGCCACACCAGATCTAGGAGAGGTGCAGACCTTCCACCAGCCCAGACTCTGTTCCTGATGGCTCAATATCCCATTTCTTCTTCCATCTCTTGATTTTAGAGTCTTCCACAGAGACATTATGAGGCTACTGGTTTTCAGGGCTGAAAAGGATTTTTACTTTCTTTCATAATTGGCCCTTGGTTGAGAGGTTCTCTCCTTTTTGCAGTGAGGGCAAGTTATTGTTAGGCATTTAACCAAATTTAATTGTCACAAACTGGGCAGAAATTACACTGGGCAAGCTCAAATATTAAGGGGAGACTCTCTACAGCAGCTTGAGGTGTACAGTACCTGCTCTCATTCCAGGCTCAGAATGAGTGTTGACTCACCTCAGGTTGTCAGTAGGATTCCAGCTTCATTGGCCTATGATGTGCTGGCTCCTTTGCACTGCTTAACTCCCCTGGGATTCCCCAGTAGGCAGGCTTCATATCAGAAGATTTTTTTGGGCAAACAGATTCCTACCCCAATGCTATGCCAACCCTGCTTACTTTACTGTATTCAATAAAGTTGTGGCCTGATTCAATCCACATTCTTGTTTTGGTCTTGTTGTTTATCCTGGGCCCTCGAAGGCGGTCTAATGTGCTGGCCTCACAAAATTAACCCCTCTTGGTTTCAGCTCCTGTGCACGTTGTCTCTATGCAGTCTCCTTTATGTTCACATAACCTAGACTTCAAAAAAGATGAATGAAAATGGTTAAACATTTGTCATCTTTCCCCCTGGCAGAAAAACTACCTCCACTAACAGTGCAATCCTATATATGCCCCATCAAATTTAATTGGCATTTAGGTAAGTCGGATTGGAGCTTTGCATGTAGGAGTAAGGGCACACATACCCCTTCCCCATGCAGCTGAGAGGAAATGAGTGCTTGTTGCATGGGGAGGTCTGATTCCCACAATTATCTCTCAGAGTAGAAGAGGATCTCAAGAACTGAGCCTCCACATGTTTTGGTCTCTGTATGGAGGATTTGCTAAATATGAAGATGTGGGGGCCTGTGGTCCTTCAGACGTTGTTGTATTCCATACTCCCATAGTCCACTGACCATGCAGACCAGTTCTGATAGGAGTCAGAGTCCAACAACCTGAAGAGTCATAGGTACCCCATCTCTGGCGCAACAGAGTGTGTGTGAGGGAGAAATATATTATGTTCCTGTTGCCCCTTCTCACTTTCTTGTAAAAGCCAGGAACACTTCTCACCCTTTGTGATGTAAAAATGATCATTGGCCAGGTACATATAAGTGCTTAAGTCCCACCCACCTTTGGACTGGAAAAAAGGTAAATTAATTCCTGTTCAGTTTGGGACATTCATAACTGCTGACCCACTTGAAAGTTACCTCAGTGAGTGGGTCACAAAGGCTGAACTAGACTGCTGGGATTGAGTTCTAATGGATGCTCTTGGCTTCTGAAGACAACTCTGAAACCCTTTGGAATTCCATATCTTTCACCTTTTCTTCTTTTTTTGGCAGTGCTGAAGATCCTTTTGAAGATTCCCTTGATGTTGGTAGTTCTCAGCAGTGATCTCCAACATCAGCAACTCAGAAGAGTTCTCTGTTACTTACAGGCCTGCTTTTTAAGTGGTCAGAAAAGAGCGTTTTGTTATTTTGTTCTTGGGTTTTACAGGGAAGCATGAAGGGATAACAGAAACATATTATCTTTCCCTGACACACTCTCTCTCTCTCTCTCTCTCTCTCTCTCTCTCTCTCTCACACACACACACACACACACACACACACACCTCTCACAAAGAACAAATGTATAAACATTTTATTCTGAGAAGTGTTTTGGGGTGATATTCTTATATACACATAGTTCACATTTTACAACTTCGTTGTCAACTATTGTCAGATACAGCCTAAGAGTCACAGGGTTACTATGCTTTTTTAAAAAAAAAAATGGACACAAAACCTTGTTCTATGTGTCATTTGCAGAACTAATGGTGAGCAAATTTGTAAACATTGTTTTTTTAAATAAAATGGAATGGGAATTTATGCTACATTAAAAATATATATTAATGTTTCATAAAATGGTTGTTACAATCAAAGGAATCACTATGAAAATTAAATTACTGGGCTGACTCTGGAAATCAACATAATATGCTCTGTTTAATTCAGTCATGCTAAAATATTAGATTCTCCTTCATTCTCTCAGCTTTCTCTCTCCTTCACCTGAGGGCATCTGCTGATGAGTCTCTTCTAGAGGTTGTTTAATGACTATTTTACAGCAACTGTCAGCTTTCTAAAGGCCAGTGGCATTGGACGTCACTGTATTACCAGCCTCTTTACAAAATTTGCCTGACTGTAAATCTAAGCTTTAAAACTACAACAAATGCTCTTATTTGATTTAATGACTGGCTGGTGGGGGTTGTTTAATCTGTTCATGCTTAGATATTGCATTCATAAGGGTCATCTTACTTTTTTGTTTGTTCACCCTCCCAGCCTAGTGAATTGAGCTGTAGTGATAATGATATTTATTATTATTATTATTCATGTAAAACAGCATTGTGTAAAAGATTCAGGAAGGAAGCCCTGCATATTAAACTACTACCTTTGTGATAGGAGCCTTGTGAATTGCAAAGATCTGTGATTTAGTAGCACCTCATTATTAAATCCCTGACTGGGCTCCATGGTCAGAGGCAGAGGGCAGATTTCCCCCTCAGTGTTACAGAGCAGCCAGATTTAAAGTCCTACCTTCCCCCATAGCAGTAAACACCAACCATTCCTACATAGGGATCAGGAACAGCAATGGGGTCGGGGGTGGGAAGGAGAAGAGAAAATCGGATTCCTCTCTCCTGCTGTGTCCCAGCCTATAGGAACCAAGCCAGCCTTTATCTGTTTCTTTATCTCTTTGTGTGTAAAGATATAGACAGATTTAGCAGCAAGCCAGCTGTGGTGCTGAGGCCCTGCAGAAGCACATTTGCCATGTACTGGGCAGCTGCACAGCCTTCTCTCCAGGGGAAACTTTTTATTCCGATTTGCGAAGAAAAGAGCTGTGCACAGCACCGATTGGCTGGCTCTTGTGTCCGTCATGAAACTGCCTTCCCCTGTCACGGCTGATTTTAAATATATAGAGGGACTGATGATTATCTAGTGCCAAACAAACATTTGATCAGATAAGCATCCCTTTATAAGCAGTGACAACAGAGATGCCAGTCTTACTGAAACAATGGGAAGAGGAAGAAGCAATCAGCAATCAGACTGTATATGTGTCACTTAAGAGCAGGGTACATCTGTATGCAGTCCTGCTCATGCTAAAGTGTGACACCAACTGGTATACAGTGTTACCTTGGGTTACAGATGCTTCAGGTTACAGACGCCTCAGGTTACAGACACAAGAACTTTGCTTCAGGATGAGAACAGAAATCGTGTGGCGGCGGTGCGGCAACAGCGGGAGGCCCCATTAGCTAAAGTGGTACCTCAGGTTAAGAACTGTTTCAGGTTAAGAACGGACCTCCAGAACAAATTAAGTTCTTAACCCGAGGTGCCACTGTACATGAATGAAAGCCCTGTTCAAGTGTTGTGAGTAAGAAGGATATGCAAGTGAGCGTGTTACGAGTGTGCTCTCATCATTCTCCATGAGTTGGAGAGCAACCATCTCTAACAGGAAACCTGATCTACTCCTAGAGCAGGGGTGGGGAACTTTATTCATCCTGAGGACTGCGTTCCTTTCTGAACAACCTTCTGAGGACTACATGTGTGCTCAGGGGCAAAAATGGGCGGAGCAAAAATGTAAATTTTACCTTTGTACAGCAAGCTAGCTTCTACACAAGCTCACTCACACACCCTCCAGACTCTAGTCTAGCAAGCAAGAAGCATGATCCAAGTCTAAGGATGCATTCCAGGCAAGCAAAGGAAACAAGTTTTGTGCATGCAAAGGAGTGCACGTGTCAGCGTGATTCCTCTGTTCAAATTAATGCCGATGCCTTTGCAGGCTAAAGATCTTTGTTATGTGTATCAGAACTCCGCTGCCCATAAGAAATCACTGGATTGGGGCAAATGTCGAGAATAAAACAAGATGAAACGAGAGGAAGAGGAAATGAATGGAGCGAATGAGGCATGGAGAAAAAGGAGTACCACTAAAAGATTTATTCAGTGAGCTTTAATTTTTTCCCCCCATGCCAATAATAATAAACGTCATTTATCATCATTGACATTAATGGGACTGTGTTCTTCCACTAAGCCTGAATGTATTTTTTTGGTCTAAGCAAACTGTTGAATTACAATATTGCTTTGCACTCTGCACTTCCCCAAGTTGTTTTAAGTTCCATGACAGAATTATTGGATCAGTTGTCTGTCTGTGTGTGTGTATACAAACACATCCACACACTTCAAGGAGCTCAAGATAGTGTCGTTTGTTCTCCTCCAAACTTTATTGTCACAACAAGCCTGTGAGGTAGGTTAGACTGAGAGACAGTTACTGCACCAAGATCACCAAGTAAGCTTCATGGCTGGGTAAGAATTTGGACCCTGGATTGCCCAGGTTCTAGTCTTGACACTCTAACCACATCACCACACTAGAAAGGAAAATACAGCAGGTTACATTTTGGAATATGGTTTGCAACAAAATCCACAAAAGTGGTGGTTCTCTCAAATTATTATCATTAATTAAATTTCTATACCACCCTTTATGGGACACGGGTGGTGCTGTGGGTTAAACCACAGAGCCTAGGACTTGCCGATCAGAAGGTCGGCGGTTCAAATCCCCACAACAGGGTGAGCTCCTGTTGCTCAGTCCCTGCTTCTGCCAACCTAGAAGTTCGAAAGCACGTCAAAGTGCAAGTAGATAAATAGGTATCGCTCCAGTGGGAAAGTAAACGGCATTTCCCTGCGCTGCTCTGGTTTGCCAGAAGCAGCTTAGTCATGCTGGCCACATGACCCGGAAGCTGTACCCTGGCTCCCTCGGCCAATAAAGCGAGATGAGCGTCGCAACCCCAGAGTCGGTCACGACTGGACCTAATGGTCAGGGGTCCCTTTACCTTTACCTTACCACCCTTTACCTGAGGATCACTGGGCGGTTTACAATATAAAATCACAAAAATGCACACCATAATAACAAACAAATACAACCTCTCCACCCTGTTTAAAAGGCCATAGATTGTTTAATTAGCCAACAGCCTGGGAGAAGAGGCATTAAGGATGACATTTCAGCTTTCCACCTCTGCAGTGGAATGACATGATTTTAAGGGGTGGCATGATTTTACAGATGAGGTGGCAGCTTTTTCATTAAAAACCGCCACCCCTTTTTATATCCCCTGCTGAATCATGACAAAAGGTATGTTCTTCTAGAATGGAGGAAGAGCTAATCACACAAGTATGGCTTTCTGTGATTACATTACAATCAACACAGGCACAAGCTGTCTTTACACGTGTACAAGTGTTTGTGTAAACGAGTGTGCACTTGTTGATTTGTACAGCTTAACTACTGTATACACAGACTCTGCTCACTGAAAATTACATGTGAATAACTGTGAGCATACAGCTCACCTTTTTGTATACATAGGTTCACAGATTGTACACAGGTTGAATGTAAAATGTGAAACCCCAAGTGGCAGTCATATATTCAGGGTGACATCTAGTTTAGCACTTAGGTGGTCTGTATCTCTTCTCCCCACCCCAGCTTATAATACTGCGTTTTAAGGGTATTTATTTCATATAAATATATTCTCAGTTATTAGGCAATAAGTGACTGTGCTAAAGAATTAGTTCACTAGTACTGAAATTTAAAATAATCTCTATCATTTTAAAAAAATTATTTCCCACTTTTCTCATGAGTTAACATTCAGTTATATTCCTGAGCCATATCGGTTATAGCATTGCTTGTATTCCTTTTTCTGTATTTCTCCATGTGATTTCATATACTGATTTCCCCATTATTTTTGCTGATAAGGATTCTGAAGGAAAAACAGACAGCTCCAGATCCCTGTCTTTCATGGAACACAGTTTCAACCAACTTTGGCAGGTGTATGTCAGTTTGATCAATAATGATGTCTGGATTAGACAGTCCGAGTGGCAAAAAGGGTCTCTTCTTAGGCTTTTTGCCAGATTTTGAAAACCACAATAATGACATTCTGCTAAGAAAGCAAGATTGGAATGCTGATTGATTTCCCTTCCCCCTCCTTTTTTATATAAAAAAGTGCAGACTAATGGGTGCTAATGCATGAATAATAATTAGCACAAATAAGTGGCTGGTGCTATCTGTAAAATGTTAAAGCACTTTCTTAGTCTGATATATAAATACAGTCACAGAAGAAAGAAAGAAAGAAAGAAAGAAAGAAAGAAAGAAAGAAAGAAAGAATTTTATCCGTGGGTTGCAGGGCCGGCGATAGACAAAATGTCAGATTTAGAATCAACAATAAACCACACTACATCGCTAATTTATTTATATCAATACTTACACATTTCCTATTGACAAAAAGAATGGCTGCACAGCATGTACAGTACTATCAACATCTAAAGTATGGATATTATATCATATATAAACTGAAGGCATTTTGACCGTTGGTCTTCATCCATGACTTTTACATGACAATTTACGGTAAGTCAAATTATATATTTATAGGACTCCCAGGTCAAATATCTGCTAACTTGTTTCAGAGGTGCCCAGCATGAATCCTTCACTGTTAAGGTAGCCTCTTTTCGCTCATTCTACTAGCCATGGGTGAACAGGTACCCATGTTTCCATAAACTGTTGCTGTTCTAGCAAATTGGAGAGAGAAAAGAGCTGCCTTCTATTTATGCTCCAAACCAAACTGGGTGTGCCTCAAACAGACCTCTGTCCATTTGTTCCTATTCTGAAGGTTCAAGCAAGCAACCTGCTGGTGCACAATCATGCTCTTCCACAGTGGATTCTCTTTTCAAAAAGATTTAGAAGACGAGGACGATCTATAGCAGATAGACTAATGAGCTAGAAGTGAAGGAAGCTGTACCAGATGACTGGCTGGGCTAGGGATGGAGGAGAAATTCCATTCAGTTTGCATTTAAAGGTGAAGCCACCTAATTCGCATTTTCTGAAACAATATGTGACGCAAAACACAATTAGCCTTCAACATTTGTACTTCTCCAAATTTTGAAATACAGGCCTCTAGCTAAATAGTGTGAGCATAGATGCATAGGCTAGAGTAAAGTATGCATTCAAAGGAATATATTAGTGGAAATAAGATACGAAAAAAATCTCTATATTAGGGGAAATTGCTTTGAAAAAATGTCAATATTAGGGGAAACTGCATACAAGAAGCTGTGTTTTAGAAAAATATCACACTAAAATCCTGAATTATTTTCGCAAGGACTTTACTTTAAAAAGAGGGGGGGGGACTGAGATGAAAATGTAGAAAACTGAACTTAAGATAAGAACAATGAGAAACTGGGATAAGTCAAATATAAGAGATTTGCCCATGCTAAGGATAACAAGGAGTTTAGAAGGGAACAACTTAGCCAGTGAGTTACAGTTGCTTGTGCCTTTCTCTTTAACCAGGGGTCAAGGGACTCAGCTATACAGCTGCAAATAAAACGTTTTAAGTGTGTTGTAAAGCGCAATATACAAATGTGACACTAGATGGCAAATTCAATGTATTTTTGAAAACGTTTTTAGAAAAAGCATTTCTACAGCATTTTTTAATATGTGTGTAGATTCCACCTAGGACTGAAATTTTGCATATTGTACCTCTTCCTTCAAAAGTCCTGTCACCTATTGTAATTCATTGACATGAGTGGTTTTGCTCTGAATATGACTAACATGCTTATGAGGTGTCCAAAGGCTGCAGCCACATGAAGGGGTTGTCTCACCTGCCTAATGATAGGACAGGCCCTGATTTTCCAGTTTTAAAGATAACAGAAGACAAGAAAGTCAGGGACTTATGAGTCAACAGCTAGCACCTCAGTAGCAAACTGAGTAGGCGTACATGTTACTTGGCCACAGTCATCCCAACTCTGGTGAAATAACGTGTTTAAGTTTAAGCTACCATCATCATTTATATAGTTACAACTTTACAAATAGATTAGCAAATTTCTCATGTTCTCCTTTGTTCCTTTGGGGGCGGGGATGATGCACAAGTAGCTACCTTATTTGTATGCCACCATCAAGACTGATAATTAGTTGTGGCCTACATTTGTAAACAGTTGGGCCTGAATCATTTTCACCTCTTCTCCCCATTTCATTCTGACAGGGTGAACTCCTGTTGCTCGGTCCCTGCTCCCGCCAACCTAGCAGTTCGAAAGCACATCAAAGTACAAGAAGATAAATAGGTACCGCTCCGGCAGGAAGGAAAATGGTGTTTCCGTGCGCTGCTCTGGTTTGCCAGAAGCAGCTTAGTCATGCTGGCCACATGACCCGGAAACTGTACGCCGGCTCCCTTGGCCAATAAAGCGAGATGAGTGCCACAACCCCAGAGTCGTCCACGACTGGACCTAATGGTCAGCGGTCCCTTTACCTTTACCTTTTACATTTGTAAACAGTTGGGCCTGAATCATTTTCCCCTCTTCTCCCCATTTCATTCTTTTGTCAGTGAGAGGATCTGCAAAGCTATTCCCACCTCCCATTTCAAATGATGCCCCTGGGTATTATTCGTTGTGGAGCAGAGACTGGAGGTAAAGAAGCATTACTCATTTCTCTGCTTTATTTCTCTGAGAGCAAACATACAGTGATAACTCTGTTCAAATGTTACTGTATAAAATAAGTGAACATGGCTTGCATACATTATCCCATCACAGGAAAGAAGAATAATTTGCTCAAGTGCCATGAGAATGTAAATTAAATGCAAAAAAAAAGAGAGAGGCTTCGCTAGACTTCTTATAATTTATTCTCAATAATTTTAAATAAATTGCAGTTTGGTTGATCCCTAGATGCCCCCACTCTAGGAATCTCCAGTTTTCTTTCTTTCTTTTATGTGATAGCATTAAAAAAAAAACAACCCACCCATAAAATGATTATCAGAACTATTAAATTAAAGGTACTTAGAGAGATACCATGGTTTGTATTATTAGAAGGCACATTTCTTCTAAGCTAATAGTTTCAGCTGGGGGAAGATGTTTATTCCCTTAACTGCTCTAACACTGGGAAAATCATGAGATTTTCCAAAGGAAAAGAAATTCTCCTGGAGAGCTGAAAAGGAAAAAGGAGGGGCAAGCCGATTAAGTCAGAAGAGGTGTTATAAACCCCAGGGAAAACAACATGCTATACTTTTGAAGCATTCCCAGCAGAAGTCTGAGAAATCTTACATGTCCTCTCCCCACGATCCATCATTATAACTTAGCAGTTTGCAAATCCTCAGCAGGTCATCATATTTTACACTTGCTAACCATGTAAACACAACCAGGAACTTCTAATTACTGGAGATAATCTCTCAGAAACCTTCCACTTTTGTAAAGCACACAAAAGGCTCTGAGGAATAATATTTCCATGCCACTGTATTTTATATCCATATAGCTTGTCACTTTTCAGGATGTTTTGACTCCAGTTTAAAGATTTCCATGCCGTGCACACGCAAGTCTTGTAACAACAATCTTGGAGATTATTAAATTGCTATTCTCATACAGTGGCTGGGCTCTATGTACTTTTCATTATTACATTTGTTTAATCAAACTTCCAAGGGTCTCTTTTGTTGCTAGGAATAATGACTTGAATTAGTGACAAGTTGTTCTAGGTTAAAGCTAGCTGAGCATATTACAGAAATACAACAGTGTCCTATGAATGATATTTTATTCCTATTGCCTGGGGAATAGAAACATGTTGAAGTGGGACCATCCATTAGTATCAGGTCTGAGAGGTATGAGTGCCAAATAGTCAGTTGGTTGCCCCCCCCTTTTTTTTTTACTCTGTCCTGTGTCAAAGTATTTTTTCAGTTGGGGGAAAATCAATATAATATTTTATTTATATAGATTTATATAACTCCCCGTCATCATTTAACAGGAGTTTTCTGGGTAGCTCACAAAGGAAAAATAAAATATGCAGAATAAAGCAATAAAAAAGATAGCCAATTAATTAAAAACCAGAAACACAATTAAAAACTCAATTTAAATCCAAGAGTCCCAGAGTGTAAAACCTAAGTTATTTAAAAAGCCTGGGTGAATAGAAAGGTGAATATAATATTTTCAAAAACTGTCTATACATTTGATATGAGAATTTAACACAGGAGTATGCTAGATTTTATGTTTCAAAAACTGAAATATGTATTACTGGATTCTCTTACGATATACGGGAACCCCTTTTCACATTTTATCAACTCTTGTAAATGTCAGATATAAAGTTAAAGTTTGTGGCTGAGCAAGTATGCTGATATTGGTCGGGGGTGATGAATCCATTGCCCTGCTCTCCAGTCAGGCTATCAGCAAAGCTACTTATCTGCCTGAGAGTCTTGAGAAAAGAAAGATTAAAGGAGTTATAGGCTAAATGTTGATTACATTTGCAGGCCAGACAACAGAACAGTCAAAGCAAGATTCCTTCACTGAAGTCAATAGCCCAGTTGAAGTGTCGAGCAAACCCAAAACACAGAAATTACTTTCGAGGATTCCATTTTTATGAGCCAGTGTTATTGCCACAATGGAAGTGAATTTATTAATTGCAAATGCTGAAGCATAATGCTGTTGATGTGGTTCGTTCATGTTGTGAGACCTGGAGCTTTGCTGCCAGCTCCCCAAAGGGTCTGAGTGGCATTCATGAGACTTGACTTTCTGACGAAGCCTTGCACCTGATAAACTTCTGTGCCCTCTGCTTCTGACAAGTTGCTAAAAACTTGTTTCTGAAAGCTCATTGGCAACAATGTATGGGAAAGGCAGTTCTGAAACTACTCTAAGTGTCTGGTTATAGGGCTGGCTCATACATGTTCCAACCCCCCACCCCATCATAGAATTGAAGAGTTGAAAGGGACAATGAGGATCATCTAGTTTAAACCCCTGCAATGCAGGAATCTTTTGCCCAACATGGTGCTTGAACCCATGGTCCTGAGATTAAGAGTCTCATGCTCTACCAACTGAGCCATATGTATGAGGCGTCTACTGGGCTTATAGCTTGGTTAGGATTGCATAGTCGTAGAGCAGGCATAGGCAAACTTGGCCCTCCAGATGTTTTGGGACTACAAATCCCAATCATCCCCTAGCTAACAGGACCAGTGGTCAGGGATGATGGGAGTTGTAGTCCCAAAACATCTGGAGGGCCAAGTTTGCCTATGCCTGGTCATAGATGAACCAATTGTATGAACTGGCATCTTCATACTGGTGGTGAAGTCGCAGCCATCTTTTCTCCCATGATGCAACAGCATGAAAAAGTGCTCACCTGAATATTCTGTGATCCTGAGTGGTAAGAACGTGGTGATTGGCTGGAAGACTCTGGCTGGCCGTAATAAAAGGCCGGGCTCAGCAACGTTTAATGGTCAGTTGGGCAGTCTTTCAGAGAGATCTGTTGAGGGAACCTAAGAAGAGACTCTGAAGAGAAAAGGAGAGAGAGAATCTGGAGTGGGAAAGATCTGGTGCCCAGAAAGGGGCTATTAGCTGAGGAATCCTTGTGGCAGAAGGCAGATGATGAGAGTCAATGTTTTAAAGCTGAGATCACTAAAGGTAGAAGCTAAAAGAGTTTGCAAGGGGGAGACGAGAAATACTGCAGCAGCAATCTTTTAGAAAAGCTGGAGACAATGTGTCAGCAACTGGCATTTGCCTGGAGATAACGGGGGGGGGGCAGAGAATCTGAGAGAAGACTTCAAATGAAGTCCTCTAGCCAGGCTTTTATTTAAGTGTGGTGGATAGTAAAGGGTAATTAGCTGTTGGTTTAACATAGGGCAATCTCCAGTCTGTGTGCAACACGTGGGCCTGTTTTCCCCAAAACCATGCACACCTACCCCACAAAACCAATCTCCCCCCCTTTACATTGTTAACTGTTTACACAATTAACTATTTATAATTCTTTCATTTGAATTTCTCCTCATAAAGATACTGCTATGAGTTGGTGTGGGGTAGGCTGTATGCTTGAGACCTCTTCTAATTCCTGATTCCAGCATGGATTAAATTCCTGGAATAGCTAGGCTTGTTTCATGGTGAGGTAATGGCTATTTAAGTATGGGCCATTAAGGTAACAAAGGGAGTGGCTCTGGCCAGATAACAAGTGGATGGCCCTCCCTCCCTCAACTCAATAGTAGTTAGAAAGACAAAGGCCAGAGTTGAAAGTTATGTGATCTAGAAGCTGGTAGGCTGCACGTTGGGCAGCTGGGAGACAAAGCCATGCCTGATTTATGTTGGAATCCAAGACTGCAGCTATGGGAGAAGTAAGACCCTCTTGGCATTTAATGCTGCAAATCCCTCCACCGTGGCTCAGATTGTATACATGTGTAAATGAACAATATATCCTAAAGACACCACAGCCTCCATTGCTCCTCACTCTGAGGAAGCACAAACCCTGGGTAAGTGCCTACAACTCCTGGAATCTCATATCACTCAGAGACTGGGATAGCATGCAACAATTCAGTTTCTTCATGGACTCTAAATCCAACTCCCAACAGCTCGAACCAGCATGACCAATGGTCAGGGATAATGGCAGGTAGTCCAACAGTATCTGGAGGCCCACAGGTTAGCCACCCTTTTCCCAGAGTTTTCCGTATCTTGTTCAAATGCTAGTAACTCTGCCTTGATTGTGATATTTCATCTCATGTTCCATGAGCACCTCAAAACTGCTAAAGAATGCTAAGCCTCCCACATTACTTCTTGGATTTCAGAGTCTCTTATGCTCAGCCCTTGTCCACAGCCTCTCTGCCACAAGAGTTCAGCGGTAATTTCATGGCAAGTAAAAGGAATTGCACTGATAGAAACTGCCCTCCTATGTTTTCCTTGGAATGTTTATTGACTATTTTACAGGATCGCAAATCTAAGTTTCAAACATGCCCCGCTGTTTCCATTTATGGGCCACTTTTTGATATTTGAAGACGGCAGGCTTTTATTTCTTTTAAAAGATCAATCAGATTAAGACATACAACAGGCCCACTCATGTTTTCAGTAATGTCAGGTTAGTCTCTACACAGCTTGATATTTTATTTCAGACATTTCTTTGTAATAGTATTCAAACAGGCATACATTTCAGAGGATAAGTGTTATTTGACAGATATATTTTACAGTCGTGCTGCTTGACCCTCTGTCTTTAAATTGAACTAATAATAATGGGAAACTAAAGTTTGAATATTCAAAGTTTGAATATTCATGGGCTCCTGATTATTCGCCTTACAGGCAGTGTGGCACACAAAGCAAAACGCAGCGAGTCTCTGGGCAGCTCTTTCCCCAAAAAATTAGCCATTAGTTTTATTTCAAGAGGCCATTTCAGTCTTCTGCATTGCTCTGTTTTGCTGCTATTTCACTGGTTGTTTGGTGGTTTTATTTTATGACTTTCATGTAGATTGTACTCATTTTAATTGTGCCATTTTCCTAACCAGCCCTGGGACTATTGGGTAAAGGGCAGGTTCTCAATGCAAGTAAGAAATAAACACCACAGTGTAATTTTACAGAAGGACAATGAAGTTTGTCACTGAGCTAATACTCAACAGGGAGCTGTGGAAAGACAGGGCTTCCTGGAGACTGTATGTGATAGATGTGTTTCCATACATAGAATAGTTGCATTCACGTTTTATATTTTCAGATATGCATCAAATATATCTTGGTGCCATCTAGACATGTAATATGTAAAGTAGGCTTTAGTGATTGAGTGATTTGCTGCCCACACTTACTTCTTTCATTGAGTCTTGTCAACTACCTAGAACACTCAGATCCTACCCAGTTCTTTGGACTGGGATCCAAAGAACAGGAAAACCAGCTTTGCAACCTCAAGGGAACTTGTTTGTCCCTTTAATGGCAACTCTTTGTGGCATATTCCCTTTTGAAACTGAACAGAGCTTCAAAAACTGTTTGTGAAGGATGCCATTTAAAGGAAAGCCCAAACTCCACAAGACATGCTTATAAGGAGATATAAGAGGAGATCCAATTTTATTAGTGCCAGGTACCAAGGTCAGCATGGTGCGAATGCCCTGGATTTGGAACTACTGGTGTGTTTGCACCATGGAAACCTCAATGTTGCCTTATCCCTCCCCATCTCTGTGTAGTAAGAGACAATGCTTTATGTCGAGAGAGAGGAAAAATTGAGGTGCCCTTCTCTAGGGTTCCCTGATTAATATAGGTGGTTATGAGGCAGAGCCTTTTCAGCAGTGATACCCCAAGACTTCAGAGAGGCTCACTTAGTATTTATATTATGCTTTTCTGGTAACACTTTTTGCTCTTTCAGGCCTTTTAATGCTCAATATCATATGAGGTGGCCAAATTTTGCACTTTAGCAATCAGGAAGCGTAAATCTCTTTTGTTGAATGGCACACTGCGAAGTTCCCTTGTGTAATTTTTTGATGCTGTTGTTGATTTCCTTTTGTTTGATCTTGTGGTGTTCTGTGTCGTTGGCTTCTGCCACAATAAAACTAACTTGAACTTGAACTATCAGGTGAGTTAAATCTTTTCACCACGTTCTTTCCTCTTGTTTTTCTGTTGCTTTTGAATCGTTTTAGCGGCTGTTGGTTTTAGATTACTTTTGTTGTTGTGCTTTTTAGGGTTGGATTTATTGTGTATGTGGGGGGCGTTGCTTGAGAATTTGAACTGCATTTGTAATGTTCAAATTATATGGGTGGTACACAAATAGAAAAAAGGAAATAAATGGGAGATATGAGGTAACTAATAAAATTAGGACCTGAGAGAGTGAATAATAGAGAGACAACGTAACTTATTTTATTCTTTCTCATTAGTGGAAGTTGGTGGGTCACACAATGAAACTGATTGGCAGCAAGTCCAAGGAAATAGTACACAAAAGACAAAGTGCAGTCCTATGCATGCCTACTCAATGTGTTCAATGGAATTTTTGCCCAGGCAAGTGCCTGTAAGAAAATGGAATTTACTGCAACAGGTTGAGGTAATAGGCTTCTGCCTCAGTGAACAAAGAAGTTTATACAAATTCATGGAAGGAATGGTCTATTCTTGCTTTGCTTGTGAACAAGAATAGGGTGATGCTTATGATATAGAAATCTTACTGTGGTACTAAAGGCCCGCAGCCAATAAAGTAGGTTCTCAATACAGAGCTGAGTTTTGAGCAATGCTTTTATTTACAGAACTCTGTTCTCCCCCCGCCTTCAAATAATGGTAGGAAGTTAAAAATTCATGAGTACATGGAGACAACATCTTTTTAGATGACAGTGTTCACAAAACATCCCCACATGCTGATTCTTGGCCACAACTAAATTCCAGACCTGTTGTAAATTTAATAGGGAGAAATATTAAGAAACGTTACCTTGCTTTTTAGGATTGGTTTGGAATTCTTAAAGCAACCACCATCACTACTAATAACCAAGTAGGGACTTTAGAAAATCATGTTATGGAAAATACATGCACGGAAGACACTTTTCGTGAATGAGTTTGCCACATACCATGCTGCCCTAAGCCTAGAATATATGCAATGCTCTCTAAGCCTAGAATATATGCTTTGTGAGCTGTATGATAGTAGGAGGATGGGAGCTAATAATGGTGGATATTTTCATAGTGAGGTTCATGCAGATCTATCTGCAATTCATACATAAATAATAGATGGAATTTGCCATCACAAAAATGTGATTATTTGGATTTATAAGACAAATTCATCGATGGCCATTAATGCTATTGCCTTAATCTATTTGGTCATTGAGGAGAAATAGGACATGACCACATGTATCAAGCTTTCTAGCAGCTCTGAGCAGTGTAATTAATTTAATGTGAACTACGGAAAACATTGTGAAGTTTTGGATATGCTTTGTTGTTCAACATACTTAACAAACTGGTTGGTAATACCATATGAAGAAAATGTTGAGATTTCAGATGGCACATTTCTGACATTCATACCAGTCTCATCATCATCATCATCATCATCATCATTATTATTATTATTACTATTACTATTTACCTTGAAAATATCACCATCATTTCTTTTTGCAATTACAAGGGAGAAGGTGAGCATGGAAGAGATTGACAATGGCACAAGAAACATTCCGAATTGGAAGTTGCTTGCTGTTCTGCTGCATACTGAAACATTATAATATCATAATATGTTAATCCAATCTGGATTCTTTATTAAACCTGGACGTCTGTAGTGTTCAGATCACCCCCCTCCCCACCTCATCAGGCAATTTATGAGGGGGTTGCAGGACCACTCTAATTTGTCCCACCTCCACTATTCCCAGAGATCGTGTCCCACATCCACACATTTGAGAAGGGGCGTACAGTAGCATAGGCTCTATACATGTGCCAGCACAGTACATAGAGTTCCTCCATGCACAGCTGATTTCACATGGTGCACAAATGCATTTTGCCTCCAGTTCTTTCCCTGTTAAGCTTAGTTAAGGCTCCTTACCAAAGGTTTGATTCCTTCATGGCATGAGAAGGATGTCTTTGTAATAACAGTGATTTTACATCTTATCAAAAGCATTAACAGGAGAGAATAATTGCTGCTTTGAAACTGATAGGTTTTCTCCTTTCTCTGGTTATGTTGAGAGAGAGATTGAGAGAGCCATTATTTACTAATCCTAGCAATTTGTAGCTTAGTAAATACAATTCCCAATTCATCGTTATACAGCACAGCTAACAAGCATATTGAATAATAGGAAATTTTACAAGCCTGGCCTGTTGACATGGGTTTGGGGAACAGTACTAACACACTGGTGCCTTGTTCAAATGTTGGATCCATCCAGATTTCCTCCAGTTTCGAGAAGGGCTGATGCAGTGAAGTCATTGCATTGGGCTCCTCAGATGTTACTCAAAGCCTGTGCTATTAGCCAACAAATATGTGCTGCAATGTCTCCCATGTTGCAAAGGTAACATGTAAAGTAGAATCACTCTGTATGGAGGGGGGAATTGAGCGCTTCTTTATTGTTTCATATAAGGACATTCTGCATTCTCAAATTACTTGTCGGTGTCATTTTCCAAAAAATGAAAAATGGGAAGAACAACCATAAGTGACACTATACCTTTGGCCTGATGATTACTGAGGTTGGGTTTTTTTTTTTCCATCTCCCTTGTAGAAGCACCAAAGTACAAGAGATGATGTCATAGCATGGAGTGGGTGAGAAAGGCGAATTGTTCTTCATTTGGCTGCCTTCCCAGGTTTTTCTCACAGCAGCGTTCTACTGGAATTTGTCAAAGTGCTTTTTGTCACTGCTGTAAAATACTTTCGGAGAAACATAAAGTTTTTATGAGAAGAATGAGAAAAGAGCCTATTCTAGGGCGAAGGGTTAATATTTGTACTTGTGAGCTTGGCTTTGAGGATGAAAAATAAAGTTTGAGTCCTTTATTTCCCCTCCGAGTCATGCTGTAGAAACTGCCTGCTGTCGGGTGACATCCTTTATCCAGATTTTTTCTGGACCAAAGCTCTGGACTTCCAGAAACTCTACACAAACCAGCGAGATATTTTTACTTCATATTGTATTTAAGATACTTATAACCCACCCTCAGCCCAAAGCATATTTAAAAAACAATCCATATACAACAGGATATATTCTTGAGTGAACTTCTGGAAGATGTTTGAAGTGCTCATATTTTGGGAATTTGTAATGTTCTAGCATTTATATATTTAAAAATATAGCTCTTGTATCATCTTGAGATATAAGAACACTAAAAAGAGCCCTTCTTGATCATATCAAAGGGCTCTCTAGTCCATCATCTTCTTTCTGATAGTACCAGTTTCTTTTGGAACGTCCATAGGCAAGGCACGAAGGCAACGGTCCTTTCTCACAGTTCCTCCTCAGCAACTAGTATTCAATAGTATCCAGCTTCCTATCTTAGGGTTTCCATATAGCCATCATTACTAGTAGCCACTATTTTATTCTTGCATGAGATGTTGTGTATGGTCTTTTCAGATAATTGCTTTATGTGCAGGAATGAGTGATGCTGGGGACAATCAAATGTCCTTATCTCTGTTAGCACTTCCATTGCAGAAAAGTAGCACTTTCTCATTATTCAAACTGCAACTATTTACCATCCAGCTTTTAAAAAATGATTAATTAGCCTCTTAATTGATTGATTAGTCAATTAAATTAAAATAAAAGTGTGTATGAACACTTCAGTAAAATCCCTTTTGGAGACAAGGTAAGGAATGTGCCTCTTCTTATTTTGCTTTACATACACCAGAACCAAAATGGCCTCAAATGAACAAGCGTACCTTTAACTTTCAACTTTACCTATTAAAATTAGTTTCTAAAGCATTGTGTTGATAAATGTATCCATTAATCCAGTTAAAGATTTTCTTTTTGCTGGGAAAATGGACCCCATCTCACCCACCCACCCACCCAGCCAGTTGCATTGCTCTTTGTTATGCCATGTACAATATTTGTTCAATTATAACAATTCAAGACTGCCTTACAACAAAAATGTTCTCAGTGCCGTTTACATTTAAAAAACAACAACAGCAAGAATAAATTACCTCAAAATATTATGCAACAACAATTTCTAACTAGAGAAATTTGTTGCTCAAACAGCTTGCTTAAATATTCACCTTACATTATATGTGTCCACTCTGCTGCTTCAACCTGTGTTACCGGCACTTTACAAGTGCTATATAACATTTGTTCTGTGCTTGTGAGAAATTGATCATTTAGTGCAGGCTTCCTCAACCTCGGCCCTCCAGATGTTTTCGGCCTACAACTCCCATGATCCCTAGTGGTCAGGGATCAGTGGTCAGGGATGATGGGAATTGTACTCTCGAAACATCTGGAGGCCGAGGTTGAGGAAGCCTGATTTAGTGTGACAGCATCTATTCTTTAAAACTCCCTTCCTCTTAATATTAGGCAAGTCCCTTCATTACCTGCAAAAAACTTTTTTGTTTAGGCATGTTTACTATGTACTTTAAAAATAATAAATCTGTTGATTTTATCGATATTTTGGTAATGTTATTATGCCTACTGTTTTTAAAGTCTGTTTTTATTGCTATTTATATGGATATTCTGTACCAATTCATGTATATTGTTTAGATGTATTTTATTAGTATGCATTATGCAAATATTGCTAAATGAATGAAACAGAATAACAGGAAAAATTGGTTGAGAGCAGGTTGTCCAATTTTGTCATTCCATTAGCGCAACAGGCTTCTACTTGTGCAATGGAACTTCTTCTCTTTCATTCTCTGCAGTCCCCTGCACACCCTCAAAATCTCCTCCAAAGGGATGAGGGACCCCACAGAGAAGATTTTAGAGGTTCATAGAAAAATGAAGGAGACATCCTGATGCATGAGAAGACCTCTATTCAGGCAGTACTGGGGTCAACCCACTGTGTGCGAGGCAGAGGCCCCTATTGATCGGTACTTGTGACCTTACTAGTGGACGGTGACACATACCAATCCCTCTCATTCCATTCTTGAAACCTTTTAGAACAGTTTAAATATCTACTTTCCTCCTCTCTGAAACTATCTCCTGTATCACTCCTGCAGGGGTTTTACAAATATATAAATGAAAAGCACTAAGTAAAAAAAATGAAAACTCAAACTCAAAAGCCCAACTTCAACTACCCTTTTCTTTGCTGAACAGCTTTTGCTTGTGTGCTAGACTTTCTCTCCAATGAAACATCCATTTCTTCAGTTTTTAGAAAAAAGAAATTGGGAGGGGGACAGTAAGAGGAGGTCCTCCAGCACAGCATTCTTTCCCTCCACAAGCTTATTCTACCCAATGTAGGGACAGAATATTGTTTTAATCAACCTGATTGGATGAGCAGTATCTTATTACTAACAGTTGCACTTATGGCTGGGAGAGGGAAAACCACCAGATTTCCCCAGTCATCTGGAAAGACCTTAACAGAGAGTACTGGCATTTTGAAAACGTGTCATCCTGCAACTCCGAGTGCAAAGACCGCTGGCTTTTGGCTTAATTCGGACTGCCTTTGACATAGCATGATGGCTGTGGCTTTGTTTATAACAAGGGCCGCCATCTCAGGCAGTTTCTTCTCTGTGTTTGCCCTTTTCATATAATATTTACTTAGAGCTGCCTTAATGTGAAATGTCAGAGCAGTTTTGAGCTCCTACTGAAGGAGAATTGCGACAACCCCAACACCTGCATTCTGTCAGAAACCGTTGGATAATGTGGCTCACTTTCTCAAGTAACAGAAGTAAGTAGAATGCCGTTTACAGACCCTTTTCTGCCCTCATGATTAACATGGAAAAGCTGTAATGCTTCTGATACCGTTGCCTTGCATTTTTCTTTTCTTTTCTTTCTTCTTTGAGGGAGGGAAGTCTCCCCATTCTTGAGGTTTATTAAAGCTTTAAGCTGTCAGGTTATTACTGTCACTTTCCAGAAAGGAAAGAGCTACTGATGTAAAATTAATTTATTGAATGGAATTGTTTTGCCCCAGGGGGATAACATCACCATTTAATTTAATTTCCCCATCATATTGTCTCATTTACAGAAGGAAAAAAATAACTTTCCTTTTTAACAGAATAAGGTGCATTATGCTGAATAGTGTTCTTGTCCTTAGATCATCAGTTGTCAGAGGATTCTATTTTATCCACATGAATTTTACTTTCTGCTTTTCTCAAAAATATTGAGAGAGACATTAAGGGGCCCTCATACCAAATCTCATTCTAATATTCATTTTTAAAGGATTATGAATTGGACCACAGAAGATTATCGCTAGTGTATCAAATATGTATCAAAGAAAATGGGTTGTAGCACCCACATCCACACACTATTGAAGGACTGCCAATGTATTTGTATGTTATTCTATTCATCATTCAACAGGTATCTAGAGCAGCTTAGGAAAAAGTTCAAAATTACAATAAAGCAAATGCAAACAAAAAACCCTAAAAGTGTGTTAGGGTCTCTCCCTTCTTCATGTGGCTAGGTAGGGCTGATGGGAGTTGTAATTCAAATTCCTCTGGAGTGCACCAAGTTGAAAAAGTCTTCACCAGGTAAAGATTGGGTGGAGATCATTCCCAACCTTTTTAAGCGGAGATGCAGTAATTAAACCTGGTTTGTCCTGCATGCAACACAGGCACTCAACCACTGAAACATTCTCTCGCTTTTCATAGCAAACAGCCATCCTGCTGTGACCTAACAAGTATTCCTTGCCAATGGAGAGGTAAAAGGGATGGGAATTCCTTTCAAAATTCATGTTTTTCAGGAGAGATATGAGAACTGGACCGAGCAGGAAATTAACCTTTGGCTCATAGCTCTTTCCGCCAGCATGCCTATGAAAACCAATTGTAGAGGGGGGTCACAAATGCCCTCATGTGTTTGTGGGCTTCCTAGGACATCTGGTTGGTCTCTGTGACAGGCAGGATGCTGGCACTGGAGGCTGTTAGTGCAAGGGCAGCATTTCTCCATCAACTTAGTACCAACCAGTGCACACCTGTTTCCTTATTTAGCAGTCCAAGCATGGTGCTGGCTGTCAGCTTCCTCCTCAGTTCTGTTACATAATTCAGGAGGAAGGGGTAGAATGTGGACAAAATTTGAATTAGTTGCCTCTGTCTATAATTGTCCCCCATCTCCACCAGCTAATTCCTCTGGCTCCCCCTACTGTTAGCCTCCCTGCCTTCTGCCCTACCAGCTCCAATGGGCACCAGTCTCCACCGGATGCAGGGCCAGAGGTGCTGTTGGCCTGATGGAGGAGGGTTTTTCTTACGTTCCTAAAAAAAAAAAAAAAATCCATGCAGATTTTGCATCATAATGTAACATTATCATCTAAAGTCTTTCACAGGATGCTACATTAGAAGTACCACTTCAAAGCAAATTGAGGATCCTTTCTCATTGTGTGAAGGGTGTGTCTGTGCTTTTTGATTTTATTTTTAGCACACATTCCACATGTGTCAATGCAATAAAGCATTATAGTTCAGAGAGTGATATATATATATATATATATATATATATATATATATATATATATATAAAATTACTGTGGTCAAGGAATGACTTACTTGACTTACTATCTTCAGTTTTTGATTACTAATAAACAAAGAATGTTTCTGTGTTCTGAAACACCTCCATACTGTTGGCAACTTTTAAACTACAAATAAATAAACACATAAATAAATGCAACAATTGATGGCAGCATCTTATACGTTTCTCTCACTTTCAATAGTAAATAAATTAATGTGTTCTGATTCTTTTCTTTATTTATACATGCTTCTTATATCTATTTTAATTATCTAATGCATCCTCTTCTGAATTCATTAAAAATTACATATGGAATTGCCAAGAAGTGATGCAATATACCTTTAGCTAGAGTTAGTCAATTAAAAGTTGAATGAATAGACACAGAAACATGGCCTCGCACATCAGAGATAAGCAGAAAGGTGGGATCATGTTATGGTTGAAGTCTGGTGCAAAGCCAAGGGGAACAAAAGTTTACTTTCATGCCCTGCAAAATATTTCCAGGTCAAAGTGACAACACATGTTTAATTCAGTGCAATTATTTCTTGCAGAGAACTCTTGATCTATTATCATATGGAAGAAGTGTAAGGCTTTTATGCATTTATTATTAATTGCATACTGTCCTTCATCCCAAAGGTTCTCGGGTAGTACGAAACCTTTCATTAAAATGCAATATAACAAATATAACACTGAAACCATATAACCAATAAGCATTGTAAAACAGCAATCCAGCAACAGAAAAAGCAATTATTATATGTTATGTAATTTTATATGTCCTCCAAGTACCCGTTGTTAGCTGCGATATTGCTGAAGCAACCAGACCCTGGCTAGTTGAGCATACTATTGATGTTACATATGCAGGCACAGGTTAATTCTGTGTCCAGGGCGGCTGTCTACTAGCTCCATCTGTTATGCAGGCTGAGACCCTACCTCCCCGCGGACTGTCTCGCCAGAGTGCTGCATGCTTTAGTTATCTCCTGCTTGGCCTACTGCAATGCACTCTATGCAGGGCTACCTTTGAAGGTGACTCGGAAACTACAACTAATCCAGAATGCGGCAGCTAGACTGGTGACTGGGGGTGGCCGCCGAGACCCTATAACACCGGTCCTGAGAGATCTGCATTGGCTCCTAGTACATTTCAGAGCAGGTCCTGTATACCTGAAGGAGCGTCTCCACCCCCATCGCTCAGCCCAAACACTGAGATCCAACACTGAGGGCCTTCTGGCGGTTCCCTCATTATGAGATGTGAGATTACAGCGATCCAGATAGAGGGCCTTCTTGGTAGATGCACCCACCCTGTGGAACACCCTCCCATTTCAAGGAAATAAGCAGCTATCCTACTTTTAAAAGACATCTGAAGGCAGCCCTGTTTAGGGAAGTTTTTAATATTTAATGCTGTATTGTTTTTAACACTCAATTGGGAGCCGCCCAGAGTGGCTGGGGAAACTCAGTCAGATGGGCGGGGTATAAATAATAAATTATTACTGCATTATATTATTATATGCATATTTTCATTTTATATCAGATTAAGTGATTTGACTTCCTGCAGAGGATCCTGGAAACTGCAATCTGCTCTAGGTGCTGAGTTTTCTGTTGGTACCTCTATTTCTCTTCCCAGAACTGCAGTTCTGGTTTCCTGGGAAGAGGGCATGATTCTTCAGCACTGCTGTGTGGATATACTCCATTCTTGGACTCCTAAACCAAGAAACGAATGACTCAAATCATTGCATTTATAGAGATATCTCATTAGCTTAAAACAACAACAAAAGATTGACTTAATGAACTTAAATCACGTGACTCCAGATCATACTTTCTGATTTCCTTCTACAGATGGACTGTTTGGAGACAGTATTTATACCATACTTTAATAGTTTAAGGTGAGTCTTTGAACAGCCATAGCCTTTGTTTATATAAGTAAACTCAATCTGTGCATTTGAAATGATTGATGAAGTGCAGTCCCACTTGGAGTGTTTGTCATCACTCATGTCCTGAAGTGACATTTCTTTATGTATTTTGGCATAAACATATGCAACTACTGGCAAAGCATTTGACCCCAGAGTCTGACTATTTGTCATTCTAATCTCTCTGCTCCTTCTCTCACCTCTCCCACCCCACAAAAGTCAGGCAAGTTACTGTATGTTCTAAGGTGTGTCACTAATTATTCGACAGCAAAGGATGCCTGTAGCTGGGATTGCATAAATTGCTGAATGTCTTGTTCCACAAACTAGGGCCTATGCGGTCTTATAAAAAAAACTGAGGTGGGTGTAAATGTCAAGAGTGACAACCATATTGAACAATAATAGCTTTTCAGCAAAATCCAGTGCTTTCCCCGTAAGAGGAGAAGTATGGGCAAAGTGCTGGGCCCCGGAATTCAGCAAAATCAAGTACAAGCATAGCTTAAGTAAAATGCATTAAACATAACAATCCTGAAGCACAGTTTCCTCAAACTATGAGGAATGACAAACAGGTAGCCAATAATTCACACTGCACAGGCAGAGATAAATTATAGGTTTCTTCACCTCCAGGCTCAAGGTTCAGAGTGTGTGCTGTCTTGTGGCAAAGCTGATTCTTGGTAGCTGGGCAAAGGGACGCCAGGCAAAAATTAAACTTAAGACTTTTTTCTTCTAATAGCGTGCACAGGACTGCAGCCTAAGAGCCACAAAAGACAAGAGTCCCATATCTGTGCATGTTTGCGTGTTCTCTGGCATTTACTCATAAGCAATGCAGATCCTGTCTCCTTTAAGCCTATGTTTTGTTGGGATGTTCACGTTAATGCAAGTATTGTGGGGATATGCAGGATAGGATTTCTGCAGAAAATCAAAATTTTTAGCTGCGGAGATATTGTGCAGGACCTTTTCCCACACATTGCATTGCGTTTTGTTCTTGAAGCCAAAATATTTTATGAGGAGTGATTCATGAACATAATCAAATAAATAAATATTTGGCTTGTTTTTAATTCATTTTAAATTGCCTTGTATCCAATTGCCTCGTTATTTACTACTCTGGGCTCCTTTGGGAGGAAGGGTGGGGTAAAAATATATAATTTGTTTGTTTATTATTATACTATTGTTTTACTATTATTATTTTCTCTTTCACATGCATGCAACCCTCAGTGCTTAAAGTTCAGAAAAATAAGTCAAAGCTTGTCTGCCTAAGAACACTATGATCTGATGATCCAGAAATACAAAGAGGCCTAAGGAGTAGGGAAGAGAGAAAAGGTGATAATAGAGATGAATAAAGATATAATAGACAGGTATATGTGGGTGGAATAAAGCTTCCACTGTAATAATGCCATTGTATAACTATAGGGTGAGCCCACATTCAGACTTCTATGTATAGTTCTTGTTGCCTTACCTCAGAAAAGATATTGCAGAGCAGAAACAATTTCAGAAAAGGGGAGGAAAAATGATCAAGGGGATTGAGCAACTTCCCTATGATTAAATGTTACAGTATTAGGGGCTCTTTAGTTTGGGAGGGGGAAGGCGAGTAAAGGGACATGACTGGGGTGTATAAGGTTATACCACACCATTATGGACAAAGTGGTCAGAGAGAGGTTTTCCTCAGTCTCTTATAAAAGTAGAACTTGAGGTCTTCCAATGAAGCTGGTTGTTAGAAAATTCAGGAGACACGAAAGAAGTATTTATTCACACAATTAAACTGTGGAATTCATTCCCACAAAATGTAATGATGTGCGCCAACTTGGATAGATTTAAAAGCAAATTAGCCTTATTCTCCATTAATTTCTTTATCAATGGCTACTAGACAAAATGGCTGCTCAATAAGGACAGTTGTTGTGAGGGGCATCTGATTGGCCACTGTGAGAACATGATTAGATGAGCCTTTGGCCTGATTCTTAACTGAAAAGTGAGGGTGCAGACTTTGGGGGCACACTTTGGGCCACAAAATATAAAAGGCAGTGAAAAGAAAACAGTGAGTTAAAACTGTAATCAAAATATTTATGCGTGTATACAGTGCTTTTTTCTAAAAACATGTTTAGGGGTACTCTCATTTTCCTACTCATATTGAAATACTGCCCCTCAATGAGGTCAAACTTAGGTTCACAAAATGTTTAGGGGTATGCATCCCCCTGCGTCCCCCCAGAAAAAAGCACTGCATGTATATCATGAAAATGCAGACCTCTTGTGTGAATAAAAGGGGAAAAGTGGTTCTTAGAGACCTATGTAGTGAGATTTATTATATATACTGGATTTGATTTTTTTAAAAAAATGTAATTGTTTTAACTGTTTTGGATACACATTTGTTTTTATATATCTTTCTATTGTACTGTCAAATCACTTTGAAATGGTTAATAGGAACTGATTCAGAAATTAAATTAATAATAATAAATAATCATGTGGAGGAACCTGTTTTAAGGCTTGATGTTAGAACATTCTGGATTCCCTCAGCTCTACAGTTATTTCATTATATCATTATCATTGTTTAAAGGTAAAGGTACCCCTGCCCGTACGGACCAGTCTTGCCAGACTCTAGGGTTGTGCGCTCATCTCACTCTAGAGGCCGGGAGCCAGCGCTGTCCGCAGACACTTCCGGGTCATGTGGCCAGCGTGACAAGCTGCATCTGGCGAGCCAGCGCAGCACAGGGAACGCCATTTACCTTCCTGCTGGTAAGCGGTCCCTATTTATCTACTTGCACCCGGGGGTGCTTTCGAACTGCTAGGTTGGCAGGTGCTGGGACCGAACGACGGGAGCACACCCTGCCACAGGGATTCAAACCGCCGACCATGCGATCGGCAAGTCCTAGGCGCTGAGGTTTTACCCACAGCACCACCCGCGTCCCCGTATCATTGTTTAGGGCACCACATATTGTGTAGTATGAAAAAAAAAGTGTAGAGGCTGATTCTGTAGCACTTTATGTAAGTGACTCATCTGGAGAAAGAGAGTGCTCCAGTTACATGTCTGCTAATGCTTCGTTTCCTTGCATAATTGCGTAACTTACTTGAATCTTTATTTGCATCCACTAAGTACATAGCCTAGAGTTGCCACCAGTGTTAAAGCTAATAATTTCATCCTGTCTTAACAGTTATATGGTAGGACCACTCTCTTTAAGTGTGTGATTCAGCAAATGCAGAGATATCTTAAATGGTTCCAAGTGCCTCTTCTGAAGTGCTAAGCATCAGCAGAATATTGGTAAGGACAGTAAGGAAGTGTGAAATATTTTAGACACTATCCTGGGTTTTATAAAGCCACTCTTTTAAGCTGAAGACAGATGTTAAATGGATGCGGGTGGCACTTTGGGTAAAACCTCAGCACCTAGGACTTGCTGATCATAAGGTTGGCGGTTCGAATCCCCGTGGCGGGGTGAGCTCCCGTCGTTCGGTCCCAGCTCCTGCCCACCTAGCAGTTCGAAAGCACCCTTAAGTGCAAGTAGATAAATAGGTACCGCTTTCTAGTGGGAAGGTAAACGGCGTTTCCGTGTGCTGCGCTGGTGCTGGCTCACCAGAGCAGCTTCATCACGCTGGCCACGTGACCCGGAAGTGTCTTCGGACAGCGCTGGCTCCTGGCCTCTTGAGCGAGATGAGCGCGCAACCCTAGAGTCGGACACGACTGGCCCGTATGGGCAGGGTACCTTTACCTTTACCTTTTTAGATGTTAAATGTGCAACAGAGCCCCTCTTCTCCATTGGTGGGCACATGTGAAAGATGTATGGTGAAAACCTACAGAAGGTTTTGGAATTGGTTGGTTGTGCTTGATTTCTTCAGCTACAGTAATAGAGCAGTGCCCTTCTGGACCGTGCTGTTTGCTGCTCTTTGTTTTGATGGAGGCTTTGCTTTTTATTGGTATTTGTTGCCTGGTGTAGCTTCTTGTTTGATAAGTTTACTTTTGCAACAGAGTTTCCTACCTGCTTTGGGCTCTTCTGAGGGAGAAAGTAGGACATAAAATTTCAAAATAAAGGGAAAAGGAGAGATAAATATCTAAACATAATTGGCTAGGGTGTGGAATCTTGCACATCACATGTCATCTTGTGTATCCAGATGTTTTAGGAGATTAATTTCCCCAACATAGTCAGTAAATATCAATGGTACTTTAAGATTTGCATACACTGCTCCTGGCTCAAAAATACTTGACCAACTCTCAGTGGCTTTCGATACTATGGACCATAACATCATTCTGGACCGTCTTGAGGGGCTGGGAGCTGGGGAAATTTTATACAGTGGTTCCGCTCCTTTCTCCTGGGCCATGTCCAGAAAGTGGTGGTGGGGGATGAGTGTTCAGACCCCTGGGCTCTCACTTGTGGGGTGACTCAGGGTTCAGTCCTCTCCCCCATGCTTTTTAACATCTACATGCAGCCGCTGGGAGAGATCATCAGGAGGTTTGGGTTGGGTGTTCATCAATATGCGGATGATACCCAGCTCTACCTCTCTTTTAAATCAGAACCAGTGAAGGCGGTGAAGGTCCTGTGTGAGTGTCTGGAGGCAGTTGGATAATAGATGGCAGCTAACGGATTCAGGTTGAATCCTGACAAGACAGAAGTACTGTTCTTGGGGGACAGGGGGTAGGCTGGTGTGGAGGACTCCCTGATCCTGAATGGGGTAACTGTGCCCCTGAAGGACCAGGTGAGCAGCCTGGGAGTCACTTTGGACTCACAGCTGTCCATGGAGGCACAGGTTAATTCTGTGGCCAGGGCAGCTGTTTAACAGCTCCATCTGGTATGCAGGCTGAGACCCTAGTTGCCTACGGACTGTCTTGCCAGAGTGGTGCATGCTCTAGTTATCTCCCGCTTGGACTTCAATGCTCTCTACGTGGGGCTACTTTGAAGGTGACTTGGAAACTGCAATTAATCCAGAATGCAGCAGCTAGACTGGTGACTGGGAGTGGCCGCTGAGACCATATAACACCGGTCCTGAAAGATCTTCATTGGCTCCCAGTATGTTTCCGAGCACAATTCAAAGAGTTGGTGCTGACCTTTAAAGCCCTAAATGGCCTCGGTCCTGTATATCTGAAGGAGTGTCTCCACCTCCATCGTTCAGCCCAGACACTGAGGTCCAGCGCCGAGGGCATTCTGGCGGTTCCCTCACTGCGAGAAGTGAGGTTGGCAGGAGCTTGGACAGAGCAACAGGAGTTCACCCCGTCGCAGGGATTCGAGCTGCCAACCTTCCGATCAGCAAACCAAGAGGCTCAGTGGTTAAGACCACAGCACCACGCGCATCACTTTACCTTTTCCTGCTTGTTCATTTGCATAATTCTTCCGTTCATATACATAATTCTTCCAGCAAAGTGCTCAAAGTATCAATAAATAGAATACAATCTAAACATCATCACAGTAAGTCACTTCAAAGATTGATAGACAGGAGGGGGGAATAATAAGTTGTGCAGACTCAGTGCATCCCAACAAGCACCTTTGGGAAGTGACAGGTTTTTCCTAATGGTAGGTGCTGTAAGGTGGGGATATACAATCTAATTTCCCATAGAAGGGTCTGTGGATGGGTTGCCAATGGCAATTTTGGGTTTTTAAAAATGAGATTAATGTTAGGCAGGCCATCGTTTTATTTCCCAAAAGTCTGTTCCCCTGAGCACGTGAAGAGTATCTTTTCATTCTCAAGAAGACCACCTTTAAAAATTAATCCTAAAGGCAGAATGTTGGTCAGTTCTACCGTGAAGCTGTATGTATGTAAGAATACATTGTGATCTGAAACTAATTTTGAACTTCTGTAGTTAATAAGTGAAAAGAGATGTCCCCATTCTGTCCCTTGCTTTGAAAGCTTCAACTTGTATCTGGGCATGCCTGTGTGATGCTTAAGAGCATTTCAGGACTCGTGATTGAATGTTTCAGTGTTTTCTTCATTAACCCTCAAAGAGGGTTCAAGAACTGAAAGCACTTTCTTTTTGAAGAATAGCAGTAGAATGACTTCATGTGTCACATTTTTGTAGAATAGTAGAGCTCAGACCTGCCACTGAAATAGCACTGACTTACTTCTGAGGAACTAGAAGGCTTATGAAGTCCTACTCTTCATCATAAGAAAAGCTTCAATCTTTGACCTGGAAACCTCTCTGTGTTCACAAACACAGCACTCCTGGAGCACTATAACTTTCTCTTTGCATGTACACATAAGCCCAACAACTGTTATCTCTCAAGGTGTATGAAGTGTGAATTAAAACATGACTGGAGTGTGCTAAGAGAGGGAAAAGCTATATGGCATGGAATGTTATTATTTTCAAAGAAAAGTAAACCTCTTAGAAGTCAAACCCATGAACAAATGTCATTTCCATCTGATGCCTTGCCGTCCTTCAGTCTGAAAAATAGATCACAAGGTGTTACAGAAATCCAATTGGGGCACAGGGAGGGAATGGAATGAAAAAATAAATAGCATAGTTTCTTATGAATTTTCCAGATTGTGACTATTAATTCTTCCTGAAATATGATCTTTCATTAGAAGCATCATTTTGTATCCAAAATGTCTAGTTTGCTGGATTCCTGAGATCTTAGTGCCAAATGAAACAATATAAAAAAACCTCGTAGGCTGACTCTCAGTGTCATTCAAATGTTTGTAAGAGGGGTAGATATTTTGCAAATGTGTGGGGGGAAGGGGGCATTGTTTGGCTCCTTGACATGATTGCCAAATGATAATGATACCAATAATAATAATGGAACATTTTAAATGGTTAAAACACAGAAATATGCTGTCTTATTGCTAAATTTCCTTTCTTGCCTTGTGGTCTGCTGTCAGCAAAGATACCTAAATATTCAAACTTAGGGAAATGGAACCTTTATGGGAAATGAAATCCTGAAGGTCTGTATATTCTGAGCAAAATGTCAGCACTAGCATGATTGATAATTCTTGTGCCCCCCTTGCATTCACCAATTAATAAATGCACTGCATAAATGAATCCTCCAGTAAAATCCTTGAAATACAAATTTAACTCTATTTTTTTTTAGGGGTGATTGGGTTTTTTTTGGGGGGGGGATACTACCTCCCCCAGTACCTGAACCTACACCATAAACAAAAATTGTTTCCACTGGGAACAATAAGCAAAATCTTATAGGATGCTAAAGTCCTTTAGATATTAAGATGGCTATCATATCTCCTCTCAGCTTCCTCTTTACCAGGCTAAACATACCCAGTTTCCTCAACCGTTCCTCATAAAGGCTTGTTTTCCAGACCCTTTATTATATTGAACACCTTCCTCTGCACACATTTCAGCTTGTCAAGATCCTTCTTAAATTGTGGTGCTCAGAACTGGACACAGTATTCCAGGTGTGGTCTGACCAAGGCAGAATACAGCAGGAATACAGTCGTTCTTTATCAACGACTTGGATGATGGACTCAAGGGCATCCTGATCAAATTTGCAGATGACACCAAACTGGGAGGGGTGGCTAACACCCCAGAGGACAGGATCACATTTCAAAACGACCTTGACAGATTAGAGAACTGGGCCAAAACAAACAAGATGAATTTTAACAGGGAGAAATGTAAAGTATTGCACTTGGGCAAAAAAAATGAGAGGCACAAATACAAGATGGGTGACACCTGGCTTGAGAGCAGTACATGTGAAAAGGATCTAGGAGTCTTGGTTGACCACAAACTTGACATGAGCCAACAGTGTGACGCGGCAGCTAGAAAAGCCAATGCAATTCTGGGCTGCATCAATAGGAGTATAGCATCTAGATCAAGGGAAGTAATAGTGCCACTGTATTCTGCTCTGGTCAGACCTCACCTGGAGTACTGTGTCCAGTTCTGGGCACCACAGTTCAAGAAGGACACTGACAAAGTGGAACGTGTCCAGAGGAGGGCAACCAAAATGGTCAAAGGCCTGGAAACGATGCCTTATGAGGAACGGCTAAGGGAACTGGGCATGTTTAGCCTGGAGAAGAGGAGGTTAAGGGGTGATATGATAGCCATGTTCAAATATATAAAAGGATGTAACATAGAGGAGGGAGAAAGGTTGTTTTCTGCTGCTCCAGAGAAGCGGACACAAGGCAATGGATCCAAACTACAAGAAAGAAGATTCCACCTAAACATTAGAAAGAACTTCCTGACAGTAAGAGCTGTTCGACAGTGGAATTTGCTGCCAAGGAGTGTGGTGGAGTCTCCTTCTTTGGAGGTCTTTAAGCAGAGGCTTGACAACCATATGTCAGGAGTGCTCTGATAGTGTTTCCTGCTTGGCAGGGGGTTGGACTCGATGGCCCTTGTGGTCTCTTCCAACTCTATGATTCTATGATTCTATTCTATGATTCTATGATTCTAGGACTACGACTTCCCTTGATCACCACACAATACTTCTGTTAATAAAGCTTAGAATAGCATTAGCTTTATTTCCTTTTTCCTTTTGGCTGCTGCATCACACTGTTGACTCGTGTTATACTTATGGTCTACTAAGACCTCCAGATCCTTTTCACATGTACCACTAGCAACCACACTGCCTCCCCATTTTATATTTGTGCAGTTGGTTCTAGAATCTTACATTTGTCCCTATTGCCTTCACTCTTGTGTTTCAGTAGAGAACTCTATTCAGTGGTACCTCGGGTTACATACGCTTCAGGTTACAGACTCCGCTAACCCAGAAATATTACCTCGGGTTAAGAACTTTGCTTCAGGATGAGAACAAAAACCGTGCAGCAGCGGCGGGAGGCCCCATTAGCTAAAGTGGTACCTCAGGTTAAGAACAGTTTCAGGTTAAGTACGGACCTCCGGAACGAATTAAGTACTTAACCTGAGGTACCACTGTATTACCTGCAACATGCTGGTATAGTTTCTATGCAAACTAAGGCATTTGGCCTATTGGCACACTGTTCCTACTGATGCCAGGTACCTACAATTTCTTCTACTCAGCATCTGCTGAAAATGTTTCTGTTTTGCCAAGCATTTCAGAAAATGAATTTGGTCATTCATTCTGTATTTTATGATTTTATGGTGTTTTAATGCTTCTATTGTACACTATTTTGTATTTTTCTTAGCAAGTTAGAAATTAGAAATATTATCATAAATAAAACCAGGTTCACATAGAATGCTAAGCCAAACTATGACTTAATGTGAAAGGTCAAGCTTCCATAGAGGAGATTGTGACCGCTTTGCTCTTCCTGCAGTCCTGATGTGGCTGTACTGCTGTAAGCTAAGCCTACACTCTGATGTAGTGTGTCATCTGAACTTGGGCTCATGCTTTGTCTCACTCCAAACAAACCATGAGCTCTACCTTAGGTTTGTTTGTGGTTGAAGCTTGTGGTTTTTTGAAAGAAGACAAGCCATGAGGTCAGATTCAGATTACATGTTAGCCAAACCATTCCTCAGCTCACAGCAGTTCTGCACAGCAGTAGAACTCAAAGAGGAACAAAGCAGCCACCAATTGGAGATTGGCATCATCACATGTGTTTCTCTTTATATTGGAAAGGAGGACAATTTTTTTTAAGGGGGGAGGGGACACTTTGTCCATAAATTATACCACTCTAGATAAGGCCTTTTTTTAAACCCTCTTCTCACCTTGTTGCACACTGTCCTTCCTTCGTCACAAATTTCCAACTCCTCCCACCATTATAAATCATATACTTGACCCATACTTGATCCCTATTCTAAGATGAAACTTAATATTTTAAATGTGATTTTGATGTTAGATCTCCATTAGGCATAGTGGACTTCCAGTAACAGTTCTTTCCCTTCCTCTGGTTTGTAAATATAAATTCTCTTTCACCATAGAAACAAAACACTTCAGGTGGTGTTTCTTATAAAACTGTGTTGTTGTTTTTTCATGTTCTTGAAGTCTTTTGTTGGCCTTTGATCTTCTGACCAATGTCAGTGTCTGCCCAAGGCTTTATGTAATCATTTTTACTGAGCCGTTTCTTGTGTATTGTGACGCTCTAGTACTGTTGAAGTGTGCACAGATGTTAAACTACAGAACTTCATGCTGTTTACTACATTATGTGGAAATTGGGTTAATTGTCAGGAGAGGCTGGCAGGTTCCACCTTAGTGTTGTAGAGTGCTTTGCAATTTTTTTGCTTAAGAATCTGTGGTAACTATTCAATTACATGGGCCAAAGGGCTGCATTCTGGAAAGCCAGGAGACTGGCCTCTAAACAGGCCACTAGTGATTGTGTCGGAGGGAAAGGTCAGGTTTCCCCTTTAGCTGTGTCACAAATTACAATCCACTTACTTCATACCATTTATTTGTTTATTTAAAGCATCTTTACCCAACGCTTTAGCTGAAAAGGCTCCCAGAGTAGCTTACAAAATTCAGCAGCAGTGCTTGGAATGAACTAATTCAGATTAACTGAAATAATGTTTAAAAATCTCTGAATTGCACCTGTAGGTAGTTCCGATAATTGTCAAACGAACTGAATGTGAATTAAGTTCCTTTTACAGTGAAACTTTGGGTGATACTTTACAATTTTAGTTTTAATACAATAATTTTCATATATAGGGATTTCATTGCACTAAACAATGGGTAGGCAAACTAAGGCCCGGGGGCTGGATCCGGCCCAATTGCCTTCTAAATCCGGTCCTCTGACGATCCGGGTATCAGTGTGTTTTTACATGAGTAGAATGTGCCCTTTTATTTAGAATGCATCTCTGGGTTATTTGTGGGGCATAGGATTTATTTATTTTTTCCTTTTCAAAATATAGTCCGGCTGAGGGACAGTGGACTGGCCCCCTGCTGAAAAAGTTTGCTGACCCCTGCACTAAACTGTGTTTTATTGGAGACATTGAGTTTACCATCTTTCTTATATGAAAATTGATGCTGCTATTTAAGATTAAATATCATAATTGTTGGGGGAAATAAATAAAACAATTGTTGACATTACTCTGTGTACTTTGAGATGTTTTCTTAGTCTTTTTTAGCTTTCAAAATTCTGAAGATTAAGTGGGAAATGCTGAACACCACGTGAATGAATAGGGAATTGAACTGGAATGGAATTAGCTCCTTTTTGGAGGGGGCGAACTGGAATTGGAACTACCGTAATTCCTTTTTCAAACCAACTTTCCAAGCACTGTTCAGTAGTGAGCCAATTAAATGTCATCACACACAAGGAAAAGTTGATGGAATGGCTACTGCCTAAAGACAGTAGGAGGGCCAAAGGCTGTTCAGTGTTCAAGCCACTCAGCTAGCTATGCTAGGGATGGGTTTTGTTTTCTTCTCTGGCGATCATTCGTAGCCGAGTAAGATTGTCTTCCATAAACACGGTTTTAACAATGAGTCCGTAAGTGACTGTGGAGGCCAATTCTAGATCCACACATCCTTCCACAGTGGGGACATTGGTTTCCGGGTGGGAACTGATCACAGAGTGGATTTGCCAAGCGTGCCTTCCTCCTAGCATGTTTCTCCCTTGCATCCTTTGGGATGAGTTTTTGGAAGACTCCTGTGTGTGAATTTGTTTTATGTGTGTAGATCAGTACACACTGACCAACGCACAGTCTTCACAGTAAGGCTCTGTTCCGATGGCATGAGTAGTCATGACGACCAATAGATTCTTATCTGCTGCAGCCTTCATCCGCCTTCACAGCCATTTGTAACATACCGCTTGCTATCATCCGCCTCTTCTGCCGTTGAGGACTTCTTGGATCATTCTTTGTCTAGCTCCTTCCCTTTGACCTTACCACCTTGGGTGACCCTGCTAGGAGTATGAGATTCCTGATGGCTTCGCTCACAAAGGTCATAGGAACGTGCAAGCCCACTCACCACGACAAGCCTACTGTACAGCTGTAACTTGTTCAATTAGGCCAGTTCATTCTCATTCCCAGTTTTCTATTCCTTCTTGCAACTGACACCGAACATTTCAACATTTCTGGGAGCCACTGAGCTTACTCAGTTGTCATTGGGATGCTGTTTTTTCTAAAATGTTTTGTACTTCTGCATACCTTTGACTTCAAATGAGCATGCCCATCCCTCCTCATTTCGCAGAAGCTTCATTTTGGCTCCCATCCTTTCATGCTAAATCACCTTCATTTGCTAAAGGATCATTTATTATGTATCTCACCCACCATGGTATTATTAAACACAGACCCCAGGTAACAAATAAAGCAGATATAAGCTGTGCTATGTACATTAGGCTTGCCCTCCACCCCCAGTTTTTACTTCAAATAATCTGCCTTTATATATGAATTAGACATAAATGGAACATTGATGTCAAATATGTTCATTTCTTTCATTATAATGTTGTCCTCTTTGTACTTTTAAATGGCCTTTTCTGAACAATCATTAATGGGGGGGGGGAACCCTCTTTGTTTTTAAATACCTTGATTGGTCATCTTCTACCATTTAAATTCTCAAGCATTTTCCTGATATTTTTCTCCCTTATTCATGTCTCAAGGTTAAATGGGCAATTAAGATACATTATTGGAATAATGCAAAATAAAAGAGACTTTTTAGCATTTCTTCTCCCTGGATTGCATCACTGGCCTTTTGCCCTTTCTTTCTATGATAAAAGCAGTCTATGTTTAGTGAATTTTGTTCATGTTCTCTTGAACACTATTGTTGATTCACTGCCTGTACATTACTGTACTATCTACAAGGGCATATTAGATGATGAAAATACAGGATACTGTATAGGCAACATTCTGCTCTGGATGTGGAATCAGGTCAATGCCTCATTGATAGTGTTGCGTACAACAGGAGATGTTGCTTATCCCTTTACTGTGGTATTAGGCAAAATGCCTTGGGATTTTGAGGCTCTGATTCAGCTCAAGTTAGTGGAACAAGGTAATCCCACAATGAAAGCCTTCTCTGGGCATTCAAATAAAACACGAGGGGTGGGGATAATGTGCGTAGGGGGAGTGGGGCTGAGTGTGTTACCCTGACCCAAAGTACAAAGGCATGTACCAGCTCTACCCTGGCTCTTGGCGTTTAGCAGGAAGGTCAGAAAGTAAAATCTGCTTAGATGCCTCCCCATGATCAGTAGCCCTGTGTGATCAGGGCTCCTCATTGCAGTGAGGATTCCAAGTTAGTTCAGCTGAACACATGGACAATCTGCTGCCAGACCTTCCATCCAATGGACAATATTCTGAAACTGAAGACTGCAAAGACAGGGATGGTAGGTGTGGGGTTAGCATGTGCTGCTCTACTCGTCCCACAACGTTAAGTGAATTCATTAAGTGAATTCTGAGCTTCCCTTAAGTCCCACTGTTGTTAAATCAGACAAACGGCTTCCATTTATTAGGTTTAGTAAGAGAGAAAATGAGCTATCTTGAAGGACAGCATGGCTCTTTGGTTAAACCCATTTCTGATGGCTGGCATGCAGTTTAGAAGGGCGCCATTATTCATTCTGTGTTGCCTTTTCCCACAGATGGCTGATGCTGCCAACACAGCCGGAATGCTGCTAATACTCCAGACCAGGGGTCAGCAAACTTTTTCAGCAGGGGGTCGGTCCACTGTCCCTCAGACCTTGTCGGGAGCCAGACTATATTTTGAAAAAAAATATGAACAAACTCCTATGCCCCACAAATAACCCAGAGATGCATTTTAAATAAAAGCACACATTCTACTCATGTAAAAACACGCTGATTCCCACAATGATTCCCATGGGCTGGATTTAGAAGGCGAATGGGCCGGATGCAGCCCCCAGGCCTTAGTTTGCCTACCCACGCTCCATACCAGGCTTGGGAGGGTATGGGAGGAGGTGCTTGCTGGATTGGTGGAGTTCTGGGCAAAAGGGTGGGGTTTGTAATCAGACAGGATGTAGAGGGTATGAGGAATAAAACCTGAGCCAGAGAAGAATGTGGGGGTCATTATCCTCTTATCTGAAGGTCACCACTTAAGCCTTTTGTTCCATGTTGACCTTCAGAGGCTTTTACAGAGGAACACAGAAAGAAAAGGAACCTTGCATTTGTTGAAAGCTATTGTCTGTGAGTTCAAGCATTTGCTCTAATAGTGAACTCTGGTGGTGGGTGCTGACAGGGCTGGAGCCAAAATAGGAGACCAAAAAAAGGAAATATCAGCATGCTCCAGAGAGCATTAGTGAAATGTTTTCTTTTTAAAACAAATCAATGAAAAGAGCCTAAAGCCCAAAACAGTGCAATGAAAACTTAACAGCAGCCACAGAAAATAGAGTTTCCATTGGAAAATGAAAATAGAAAACTGAAGAGCACGAGCTGCCTTGAAGGAGGGCATGGCTGTCTTCTGGAACCAGGCAAAGGAGCACTCTTGTTGGTAGGTGAAGGTAACCACTTGCAGCTGAGGATAGGGAAGAAATTTGCCTAATTCATTCTTCCCAGTGCTTTTTTCCTAAAAATAAAAAATAAAAATGTTTAGGGGTTTTCTCATTTTCCTACTCATATTGAAATACTGCCCCTGAATGAGGCCAAACTAAGATTCACAAAATGTTTAGGGGTATGCATCGCCCCAGAAAAAAAACACTGATTCTTCCTGAAATTGTAGCAGTAAGCACCCCCTCAGTCCCAAAAAAGCAGGGTTGGAGAATCTGTGGCCTTCTACATATTATTGGACTCCAGCTCTCATCATGCCCAGCATGGCCAATGATCAGGAATGATGGTAGTTATGGTCCAACAACATCAAGGAAGCACTGTTTCTCTACTTCTGCTATTAGGGTTAAGGCTGAATTTCTATTCAAACATCCCAGGGAGTAAATCCCATTGAACTCAGTGGGTCTTGCTTCTGAATTGACATGCATAGAATTGTGCTATAAATGTGTAAAGAACTGAGTTCCACTGGACACCATTGTTTCAAGAGCAAGCTACACAACTCCTTCCCACTCAATTTTGCAGTCAGAGGATTGTGACGGGGCCAAGTCTTTCAGTACTTTAGGGGCTCCTGCAGCTGATAGGAAATCCTTGCCTAGTTTTACACAATTGCAGGGATTCAGTGAAGTTGTGGAGATATTCAGACATACTGAAAATCATTAATTCCAGAGAGATGGCTAATCATTAAATTGTAAACAGATTATTTCCTAAGGCAGGGAAGGTTTATCAATTACAGAGAGATTTACAGCAGATGTCCAGAGCTATTCAGCCAGATGGTGTGCACTTATCTGATCTTTGGGTAGACATGCATCTATAGAACACTCAGATTGGCCTTGAAGAGGTTTTTATGTCCAATGAGGTATGGGACGTATGCTGCTGAGCTCAAGTATTGGTGGCTCTCGCAGAGGCATTTTCTTCATTCAGTCAGTCAACAAAGCCCCAGACATGAAAAATGGTTCAGCAATAGATATATACTGATTAGATTCTGGGAACCAAAAGGGCCCTGGTTTCAGAACAGGATGACAGGTGATGGTGCAACTCCTGGCTTGCCTAGTGATATGAAGGCCACAGATGCCATGTGATGCAGGGAGAAGCAATATACAGAGTGTAATAAAAGCAATACAACATCAGGTGGATTATGAAGCACTGAGTGGATTGGATAAATCAATGCATGAGAGAAACTGAATTTGACTACCCCAATTCTATTAAGAAAAGGCAATGGCCAAAGATAAGGCTTTCCAAACCGCAGGGACTTAGGGGCAAGTAAATGTTAGTTCCACAATTTACAGAGCCACCACTGAGAAAACTCTGTTTTATGTGCTTGCCTACCAAACTTATTTCTCCAGTGAGTTCACAATAAGGTGAATCTAGAACCAGTTTACTCTAAGGATGACACTCTATCCCTTTTTAACATTTGCTTTCTTCCCAAAAATCAAACAGCTGCTGCCATTAATGGCATTATTCCCTCTGGAAAAAGACAATGATATTTCTTTAGCCATCATCTACAATGCTTATATTTAATGTGCCAGCAAAATTTCTAAAAGTGAATGTTCTCCCTTTGGTTTCTCATACACCTTTCTGTTGTACTTTGTGGACCTAAATAAATAAAAAAATCAGATTAGGAAGACAAAAGACATTTTAGTGACTTTTCCAGGCCTAGAACAATGCCTGCTCTGGTTTTTTTTTAAAAAAAGGCATTCATTTTCATCCTTTAGAAGCTCCTTAAGCTTTAATCAAGGTTCGTTTGCCCCCTTCAAATTAACTGTAGTCAGACACATTTTGCTTGTGTCTACATTCTACAGTTTTGCGGAGAATTATTTATCTGGCATGTAATAATTTAAGAACTACCAAAATCTTGACATTGTTCCAATAATGTGTCAATTAGGGAACACTTTTCATCCAGATTACAAAGGTTGGTCCAAGGTAGCTGCTGCTTTGTTAAGGTTGTTTTGTGGATATCTTCATAATTAATGGAAAAATCATTAGGAATTCAGTCTTTATTAACCCCTGTAGCTGCAGGGGCCCATTTCATCTTAATTGCATTCATTTGGCAATGGCAGTATTATACAGCATAATCACTAATAAATGATCTTTTAATTTGTACCAATCAACAGGGCTCGCTTTCATGCCAATACTCCTGTTTCTTTGACACTGGCCTGTCTTGATTTTTGATCATTTAGACTTCAGATGATTTACTGGCAAATCAATATCAATACCAGATCTGCTGTATTCATATAACTGCGGTTAGGTTCAATTTGAGTGTATTTTGATTGAAATAAGTGCTGCTTGATTATCCTTTCAGATTTTGTAGAATAATCAGGTTGGGAAATGCAGTCTCAGATCTTATTCAAAGGGAAATAATTAAAAAAAACTGAAGGAAGGAATGCTAAAGACATGGGACAACATTAGGGGTAACACTTCAGATCTCACTAATTAAGCAAATTTGTCTGTAATCTCCTCAAGGCCTTCACCAATAGACTAATATTCTATTATCCATTAGCAAGGCCAATGAGGGCTTTGGCTAAACTTGTTAATAGGGAAATCTGAGACAGTTTCTCTCATTATCCACCTGTCAGCACTGTCGCTGCCGTGCAAAACGGCCATCATCGTTCTGTTGGTCAGCTAACTAGGAACCAGGCTACTGTAAAAGAAATAATCTACTGCTAATTGAAAATGACTGAAACATCCCCTTCTCAGCCACTTCCTCCTTCATATTTCACAGAAATAGAAGGAATGGAGAGCCAAAGTTCAGTCTTTCTAATTAACACTCTACTTCTGGAGTAGAATCACTGACTTTGCTAAATACGCAAGAAAACGCCGGAAAATATGGATGACAATATCTTACTGTTCCATTATACAGACTTCAGCAGTAGTTCTTTTATTGCTGATTTGGGGATGCTGTGCCTTGGACACAAGTTTGGAATGGCACTGTGTGTATATGCCAGCAAAATTAATCCATAGTTGACTGGCACACTTAAAATGTGCTGAACTGAAGCTGTGTTGAATAGATATAATAGCTAAATTTATTGGGAAGGGTTTTCCTCTTAATATGTGATTCACTTTGCGAGTCTAAGAAAAGCAGCTATCAAATATTCACTTACTTAGGAGCAATCCAAGGCCACCATCCTAGCACTTCTTGTCTCAAAGCCCTCTATCAATTTATGGCTCTCTGCAAGATCATACTTTTATATTCTTCATGCATGAAACCCACCCAATTCCATACAATCACCAGGGTGGATTAGACTCTCTATATCATCTCTAACTTTGAACGTCTGCATTTTAATAAGTAAGACACTGGTAAACACTCCCATCGGTGACCGAAAAATCCCTGTCTCTCCCCACAAATCCCTGTCTCTGTGTAGGCTTGAACCATATGTTATCATTCATATATATAAAGTAGTAGTCACTGCTGAATTCATAGACATTTTTATGTGCTGGGTAATTTTAGCAACATGAGAAGTTACTGCAGAAATCAGAGACACTTTGTCCATCTGAACGTGTTCGTGTTCCATTACTCCAGTTCCCTCAGGGAAAAGTCTATTGTAAATCTTTCTGGAATGACCCCAGTGGTTCTGCCTTAGCATCATTACTTGCACAGACAGGTTTTTCTTAAAGAGACTTATTATTCCCATCATGGATGAGTGCTTCTATCTGTTCCAGCTTTGTTCTCTGTTCATTTCCATTTATGTTCCTCCCATCCTATATTTTTGTGCTGACCTGAAGGCCAAACTACATGTTACCTAACAGTGTTTGTTTGCTTTTAATTGAAAAGTAGCCTCAGGGAATCCAGTCCACAGTGAAAGAGTGGCATGGGGAAAGAGTTGCTTAACCCTTCCCCATCCTGCCATTTATTCACTCAAAATCACACCCTCCAGGCTGCTTTCTTTCCCAACAGATACTTAAGTGCCTAAGAAGCCTCTTCTCCCCTTGCCACTATTTACTCCCATTTCAAGTTCCAAGATTGTGCTCCGTTTCAGATCATAGTCATTGAAGGCTTCAAAGTCAGTATGGGGACATCCAAAGTCCAACTGGTACTATGCTTCCATAGACTTTTCCCATTCATTTACTATTACTTCTCAACTTACTCTAACTCTTGAACAAGAACTACAACACTACTACCAACATATGATGGCAGTGTTAAAATACATGCACTGGCTTCTTATCTGCTACTGGGCCAGGTTCAAGGTTCTAGTGCTAGTATACCAAGCCCTAAACTTAGGCCCAGGATGATCACTAAGATCATCACGGGGAACACTACTAGTGGTCCCCATGGACCAGAAGCTGACTCATGTCAACGAGGTGTTGTGACTTCAGTGTTGCAGGCCTATTGGCAGCCACATGAACTGTAGCATGGTGACAACCATACAATTTTATTATATACAAATGAAGTTTTTCTTCAAGCAGTAAAATAAGAAGTCTTTTAATTAATTGTCTCCAAGCGACCAACTAATCAAATGCATCCCTTCTTTTTAAATCCTGTTGTAAAGGCCTAAATGCATGTTACATTAATGATGTGATTAGCATTCACATTATGAAGTTTTAAAAATTAGGGCAAAGTGGGGGTTATCATTGACACTGCAGTGTGTGAGGAGGGGAGGTTTAAGCTTTCTTTCCCTAGCAATGGTCATGGTTAAAATAACCCCCTTCCCTGACATAGCAATTAGGAATAGGTAACATTTCTCCATCCAACCTCTCCCTCAGAATATTTGGACTCCTCAGTTTCACCATCCACCACAATGGCACCACAATGTATCCAGTTTTAATATTGGTGAATATTGGTGAAGGAAACAACAGACTTGATCCCAATTTCTTCCAGTCCTCCACTCTTAGCCCATTTCTTCCTTCCTCCACCAATATAAACAAAAATTAGTTTCTTTCAACACTGAGTAAGCCAAAATTTCTCAGAAGAGAAATTATGTAGAAAAACTGTTGCAGAATTTCATTTCCCTCTCCAAAATATTGGGTATTATTGCCTCTCTGATTTCACCACCCACAAATAGCATGGAGGCCAAGTCTCTTAGCCTTAGTTTTCTCCACACATACCTCTAACGCTAACTGCTGATAGGTGGTGGGTTGATTTTTACCAAGATCATGGAAATCACTTCCCTGCTAGTTATTTTTAAAAACACACACATATACCGTGATGTATTTGTTAATCACAGCTTTAATGCAATGTGCAATTAGGCTTTAAGAGAACTGGCAACATTTTATAATTGAAAACAAAAAATGTAGAATTATATGGGGTCCATGTTGTCCTAAAGAGCAGGACTCCTATTTTGCAACGTTTTCTCTGCTCAGTTTCCAGCCAGCCACTGTTTGGCTCATTTATGTTTTATACATTATACACACTTTCCTGGGAGTAGGTCCCATTGAACTCAGTGAGACTTACTTCGGAGTAGACATGCATAGGACTGTAGTGTCAGCTGTTGATATTAATAAGAAAGTAAAATAGCTCAATTTGTAGTGTATGGGGGAAAATAGATACACGACTGAAATATTTTCTATCTGATAGTGACTTTGGGGCACTCTTTTTGTCTTTGTACTGTCACTGCATTTGATTTGCTGTCTGTACTCGATGTTCTGTGCCATTTTGTTACATATTAGGAAGGAGCAGTAAATTGAAGTCAAGTCCTCATTGGAATGAAACTCCCATTTTAAGAAGGAATTCAGATCTATTCAGCTTGACCTTGGAACCTGAATTAAATCTTGAGAAATTCAACTTTCTCCAGGGAAGTGTGTAGGTTGTATGAGTTTTGGATATATTAAAAGTGTATAGAGCTATTGAGCAGTATGTATGCCTGGAGGGTTAATTTCCAGTCTAAGGACAATGGGAAAATGCAAAGGCTTCACTTGAACCAATTTTCACTGACTTACCAGCCCAATCCTATGCAGGTTTTCAGTTCAGTGGAATTTATTCCCAATAAAGTGTGCAAGGAATTGAAGCATATTTTGTTGTGCTTCAAAGAGACTCAAAACACTCTGACAAACCTTTTGTGTTGCTGTGCTAAATATGTTTGGTTTTTAAGTTAAATGGTGATTTTGATGAGGTTGACATTTCTGCCAAAAATATTCATGGCTCTGCAAATCTTCACCTTTTCTAAACTGTTCAGAACCATTGTTTCTTCTGATTGCTGCTACCTCAATGTGTCATAGATAAGTAAATGTAGTTCTTTGATTATTTCACTAAGTACAAGTATGGGCAATGAAGAGTGAGAGAAGTGAGGGCCATATATATTTTGAGAATACACTCAATATGGGTGAAGCGAGGGTAAGTAAGTACAAATACTACTTTTGAAGCTAAATATACTTTTAAGCACAGCATTCACAGTGGTTTTGAGCCTTTTGTGGCTGTATGGATATTGTTAAAATCAGACAGAAATCAGATACCAGGTTTAAAACTAAATGCACATTACGCATTGTGAAAGAAATGGGCTTTGTTTGTGTGGATTTTTATTGTATGGAGTTTGCTTTAATATGGGCTGTTATGTATTCTATAGGAATGCATATTTTTCTTCTCTGTTTGGGGATTATATAGTTAACTTGCTATACCTGACCTACCCTGAAGGCCATTGTGGATGTGAGAAATGGCATGTGTCTTGTCTGAGGGTGGGATAATTAAAAGGCTCCAAGACTTCCCTTTGCTTGCAACCTGCTGAGCGGAGCCTGCAGTGTAAAGTGGGCAGGTAGGCAGAGTCTAGATCTGCAAGTAGCTACAAGGGAGTATTTGAAGGCAGAACTGAGATATCATTGGCTTTTGTAGGCCCTGGAGAGAAAGGCAACAAGAAATATGTGCTGAGATTTTGTAGAAAACAAAGGAGCATAAGATTCTAGCATTAGGGAATGTACTTAGTTAGGAATAGAGGGTTGCTTCTAACCCTTTTATGTGTTCATTTGCTTCAGTAGAGATGCACTAGTTTTCTGCAACTTTTCATTGCAACAACTTTTTCTTAAAACTTCTTAATTTTGTTTAAATAAACTTTTTTGTTTCATAAGCCTGTTGTGATCTCATCTTATTTTAAACACCACCACACCTAGAAGGCATAAACTACGCTGCTTTGAGAAGCTTCAAGGAGACCTCAAGGCAGTGTTCAGACTGATGGAGAAAGGTCAGTCATGTAGAAACAGTTTCCCTTTAACTGATGGTAGCAAGTTCTTTAAAAGGGAAGGGTGGACTGAGCAGAATGGTACACTGTGTTGTCTGGGAACTCCCTTGCCAAAGATGGCACAGGACCTAGGGTAGCTGGGATGTAGCCGTTTGTCCTTCCAGTGAGCACTCAGGGCTGATTTCCTTCAGAATGGATGCGTTTGATCTTCTTGCAGTCCATGGGACTCTCAAGAGTCTCCTCCAGCACCATAATTCAAAAGCATCAATTCTTCGGTGATCAGCCTTCTTTATGGTCCAGCTCTCACCTCCATACATCACTACTGGGAAAACCATAGCTTTAACTATACGGACCCTTGTTGGCAAGGTGATGTCTCTGCTTTTTAAGATGCTGTCTAGGTTTGTCATTGCTTTTCTCCCAAGAAGCAGGCGTCTTTTAATTTCATGACTGCTGTCGCCATCTGCAGTGATCATGGAACCCAAAAAGTAAAATCTCTCACTGCCTCCATTTCTTCCCCTTCTATTTGCCAGGAGGTGATGGGACCAGTGGCCATGATCTTAGTGTTTTTGATGTTGAGCTTCAGACTATATTTTGTGTAAAACCTATATTGACTAGCATCTAGGAAGTATTGCAGTCAAAGTTTATATGCATGAGAAATGTAAGAAAACAATTACCGGTACTGATAACAGCTTAAGTTAAATTACAGCCATATGTAGGTAAGACAAAGCATTTCCATGTTTGCGTTTCCACTTGCATTTAACAGATTCTTCAGAATGGCAGGATGGGGTAAGTAAACGTGCATTGGATTATGCTGCAATTTACTTAATGCATTAAAATATTACCACTGAAATCTTTGTTTCTGTAATCGAGGTAATCATCTTTATGGTCGAGTCTAGTGTTCACGGTGATGCTCAATAAACATCAGTATCCCAGCTCACAAGTTTTGCAGTGATCTTACAACCATATTGCAGGCAGACATGGTGGCTCTGAAAGGTAGCAAACTTAATTCTGCAGTGCCACCTACAACACAAAAGCCGCCTTCCGGAACCTACCATCTGGAAACTCCTGTAGGCCAAACCCTTTTGCTTCGAGAAATAAATGCTATTGTACATTTCAGAATGTTCAGTGGAACACCTGAGCCACTCTAATGATAAAGCAGCCCAGGACCTGCATAAGGAGTTAGCACTGTTGGGCAACTGCCAAGGTCCACACACCTGCAGGGGAGCCCACTGCTGAACCTAAAAGCCTCTTGGTGGGCAGCAGTGGCAGTGGCAAAAAGGACTGCTCACGAAAGAGTGAGGACTAGTGGCTGGGGGGGGGGGACTGCTTATAACAGCAGCTCAAAGCATTCTAGGATCTGAGTAGTGCAAGAGGGCATAACTGATTTACTTTTGTTGGTAGTAACAGGGTCAGCCCCAGCCTTGGTGTGGTGTAAGCTGTTTGATGCAGGGACTAAATGCTGTGGACCCAGTGACATAAAAACAAATACTTTTTTTCTGAAAAGGGCCTGCAGTCATTACCTGCAATGCTGCAGCTTAACTTCATCCTATAGAATTGGGATGTCAATCCAGTGAAATTATATATTACATTCATTAAAGCCACAAGCTGAAAATCAATATGAAGCTAAAATGCTTGTTTGTAGAAGGAACTATTTTACTATGCTATTATGTGGCGCATAACAAAACAAAAAAAAAGATGCTGACTTATCTGAGACTGTGCATTTTTTCAGAGACATATTTTCATGTATACAGGCTTTCCTCTTTCCTTTCGTATATTCTGATAGTCTTTGGTCATGCTTGTGGTGCTGTTGTTTTTTAGCTTTCCCAGAGTATGCTGGGAAAGCTGATATAAGCATTCTGGGGAAACTAATATAGTGGTCTGTGTTGCTAGGACCTTAGCTGGTGCTTTGCTTTACAGCACACCAAACTCCTGTTGAAAATGCAGCAGCAGAGATCATATAGTGTAAAACTTAAGGGTTAATTCTTGGAGGGGGCAGTGGAGGTGTTGCATAGCAACCAGGGAAGGCGGCATGATCTTTACTGATAGACTAGTTGTGAGGGAGTCTTGTCCTGGAAATTTAGTGAACTCTAACTCTGCTCTCAACAAGCCCTGTCAAAACAGCAAAACTTAATTTTTCATTTTTCATTTGTCACCATTCTTTACTTCAGTTTCTCAGACTCCCTTCCTGAGAAAGTTAGTTCAAGCATTGCCCTACATCTTCTGCAGTGAGGGCAGATGCAAAGAATTCATTCAACATTTCTGAAATCTCTTTTTCTACCTTTAGTACAGTGGTACCTCAGGTTACAGATACTTCAGGTTACAGACTCCGCTAACCCAGAAATAGTACCTTTGGTTAAGAACTTTGCTTCGGGATGAGAAGAGAAACCGCGCAGCGGCAGCGGGAGGCCCCATTAGCTAAAGTGGTACCTCAGGTTAAGAACAGTTTCAGGTTAAGAACTGACCTCCAGAACGAATTAAGTTCTTAACCCCAGGTACCACTATATTTCTTTGACTCCCTTGTCTTCCATGACTCCAACTGCCTCCCTAGACTGTTTCTAGTTTCTAATGTATTTAAATAACTTTTCATTGTTAACTTTAAAGTTTTTAACAGTGGGACCCTCACATTCCTATTCTGCATTGCTTATAGTCTACTTGGATTTGTTTCACTCCATTTTGATCTTATTTGGACTTCAGTTTTCTGAAGAAAGGCTTCTTGCCTCTAACAGCTTCCTTGAATCTGCAGATTAGTCACACTGCCATCCTCTTTTAGCCATGAGTACTGTATATATTTCCTGATCTGTGTTACACATTGTAGCTGAGCTTGTGGTTTTGACAAACAATAACAACCCACCAAATTTTCTGGAGGAGCTGACCCTCTTCTTTGTCCCTTTCAACTTCTTTTTTTAACCTTAATTTCTGAGACGTTTCCTCTTTGGAAGTAAAATCATGTGACTGTATTGGACTTTCTTGACAACCGTCTACTTACATATACCAGGTACAAGGAGTATCCTCTTCTGTGATTTTGCATTAGCACAACAGAACCCGGCCTGCAGTTTAGCAGTCTTTTCTATGCAGATAAGCCCTGTATGATACAAGGCACTGGAGAGTAATCCCTCACAGCCTGGGCTTGGCAATTTGAACCAGGCATCGAATCCTCCTGAGCTATCCTGTTCCCAACTATTTCTTCCAAATCGGGAATAAAAATGTTAATGGGCCTTTTCACGACTGTGAGAGCATATGGGAGTTACCTTGGGACAAGAGAGTTACTCAAGTAATTAATTGTGATTGTTGAAATGCATGGTAATAACCACAGCAGAAAAACAGATTAAGGGCCCAGGATTCCAGTAAATTATACCCCTCTCTTCTGAGGAGATATTTTTATGTGATTTCCCTTTTCCATATTGTAATTAATGCTTTCTTCTTGTTCTGTCAATTTATCTGTATACTCATAAATGTTGCTAAAGCGTATGCTAGTAAGGTACACGTTGGGCTCCCTATAAATTATTATTTTCTGTCTTATGTGAAGCAATCTCAGTAAAAGAATAAGGTGCTAAAGGAAAACGGCTAGGCCAGTGATGCCTTTTTATTCTGCCATTATTATGTTAGGACCTTTATTCTTTAAAACAGATGTTAACACCAGGATGTAAATAAGACTTTATATATTATCCACACACACAAAAAAGCTGTTGGGGGGAGGAATTGTACGGTAGCTTCCAGTCCTTTTTAAAAACTTATAATTTTTTTCATGTCACATTACAAGCTCTCTTAACGTGCCTTATTTGTGACTGAAAATATAAAACACCACGGACAGTACAAATACGGTAATAAAGAAGAATATTTTACTTCCCTTATCCTGAGAGCTGCCACAGAAAGAAATTACCTTCTCTCCCCCCAGCATCCCCCCAAATAATTTGATGAAGAAAAAGAAGTGAAAGTAAAGCGGGGAGTGGAGAAGAAGCCAAGAAATTCTGATGGGTCATTTTTTTCTTATGCGCAGACACACACACACACACACACACACACACACACACTTAGTCTACAGTAATCTACCAGGACTGTCAAATTTGATTGAAAGATAATACGAGATTTTTTTTTCCTTGCCACAATTTATAGCATGTATCCATTAGGAATAATTATGGTTGCATGATTTTGCTGGCTGTTATCTCTACAAGTGTTACTAATGGTTTTATCAATTACTCCCTGTCCAATAACTGCATGGTGGTAACCTAATTTAAAGACACTCTATCACCCTGCTGATTTGTGTAGTAGTAAATGACAGGATTTGAGACACCAGCCAAAGGACTCACTTCAGTGACTTAGTCAGTCTCTAATAATTAACAATTAGCAGTACCTAGGAAAAAGCTCAAGGTATAAAAAAAAAAACCTCCTGTGTTCTGTTCACTTCTCTAAATACAAGAAGTTGCATATGCATTATAAATGCAAAATCCTAGTTCCTTTATTGCATTTCAGTAAACTGAGAAAAGGGAGAGGGGTGAAGTGGCTGGAACTGAAGGGGATGGTGAAGTATGGCTACCTGAAATAGATCTCTATTTTGTTTCCCTGTTAGTGTTGGATATTTTAAAAATGTGCACATTGTGAAAGTACATTTATATATGCACATAACATTTTTATTCCCCCTGGGTAACATGGAGCCCGGGGCAGTTCCATATATATCAGGTTTGGGGATAGTATTTGGGGAGTAAAATGAATGAACATTGCAGAGCTAACTAACCAAGCTACACCTATTAAGGTTGTCTGGAACGATGGCAGATTAGTGCAACAGTTCTAAAGAAAACATTTATAGGAATGGGGGAACATTACTGGGAAAAGAAAGGTTCTATCTTGGTGAATTTTGAACCTTAAACATTGTACCCACAGAAATAACATCCGTCATCATAGGTCACTAGAAATATTTTATGTACCTCTTAGAAATATGAGATCCCAGACTGGGTAGCGAAGAGGGTGGGGAAGGGAATGTGAGATCTGTATTAAATGAATTCCAAATCTGATGTGGTGATGATATTTTTCTCTAAGACTTTTAAAAGTCATTTATGTAGGAAAATCTATCCTTCTAAATAAGGTTTTGAACTCTGACGCTTAAAATATAAGCTCATCTTCTGCACATAGCCACGGATATACTTAACAGTGAGTGAACAAAGGTTGAGTTTTTTTGCAGTGCACAGCCCTTTTGTGCAGTCCATTAGTATATTTGAATTTGTCCTGATGGGGCAAAATTGCCTGGAATAAATCATCATTTGGGTTATTGTGTCAGATCTTAGTCCATCAAGCCATACAGATGAACCAAGATCCTGATGTAAAATCTTTCCCTAAGAGCCTTCATGGCTGTATGTTTATAAAATGCTGCATTTTAACTACTCAAAAATGATGACATTTCTGAGCCTTACAAGAAAAAGCAATACCTTCTGTTGCATACTGTTTGGTGAAACCTAAACAATTGCCAGACTGGATTAAATCAGTGATCCATCTAACTCAATTGCCTCACTCTGATGGCAGCCAATTCTCAAGGCATTACATAGGAGCAAGCAAGAAAAGCCATATATTGTGGATAAATATGAAAGGACCCTCTTCCCTTATGGTAGCTTCTTCCCATACCTCTTCAGTAAACAATGTACTTATGCCCAGATGATGAGCTTTTTATTCCATCTAAAACAGTAGTATTAATGTAAAGTAATTCACCACCCCGACAGGAATGCCAACACGAGACAGTAACTTGGGTAAATGGTAACAATTTTATTAGCAAGCAACAGGAATCTGCAGCGAGGCAGACATCAAATGGATATGTGCAGGCACACACTAGCTTCAGAAGACTTCCCATTGGATTCCTCCAGATGACCCAATTATTGAGCATTCATTCTGATTTGCTTGCAGAGAGGTTGCGCTTCGAGACCCCCAAGCCCTTCCCCTGAAAATAACTTCACACTGACACATAATTTTAGTTTAAGTTATTGGGCAAAAATCAGGCCCCAACTTTATTGATTACAGCAAAGTGAGCAGTATTGGCTTAGGCATTGGCAACTATAACTGACTCCTGCCTCTCTGGCTGGAAGTCTGAAAGGGTAAACACCAAACGAGAGAGCAACATCGATGAAGACCGAAGCTCACCCTAGGGTTCCTGTAGTCCTGGCATGGCCCTAGCCCCTCATACGGACTTTGGACGAGATCCAGGATCCCCAGATTCCTTTACCGGAATACCCTTATTCATGGAGGGGCAGGTGATGGCTGCACCTCCCCTCCCACACACTTCAATAAGCCAATGCCTAACCGCCTAACCTTACAAAGTTGTGACGATTGCTAAGGGGGTAGGCGAAAACCAAGTGGCTACAGCCAATCTGCCAAATGGAAAAAATTCCTACCCAGCCCCTGCTCCAAAGCAGGCAACCCAATCCAAAGCAAGGCCAAAGCAGCACCGCCTAAAATTAGGAAGGGAGGGTGGGTGTTCGGCAGCACGAAGCAAGTGCCCCCCATTACGGCACGCTGCCGCTTTTGTAGGCCTCAGGAATTGCACCAACCACCCCGATTGGCCCAAACAGCCTGGCGCAATCCTGGGGCCCAACGGTTAAGGCTTGGGCCACGCCCGGCAACAACTCTCCTAGTTGCCTTAGGGGTCCGTGCGCAACCAGGACCCTCATTAAGGAGGATCCCATTTATATGACAATGAGCATTCCTCAAGTTCATGTTGTTATTTGTAGGTTTCCATTTTTTTGTCAAAAAATTGTATTACCTACAAAGGAGGAATCTTTTATCAAACAAATAGCTGTATTCCATCAAGACTGAAGGTGTTTCTTTGCATTTTGTCAAAGTCTTCTATGAAAGGGTTCTGAAAGCCTATTCAGAAGCAGTGCTGGTCATATGGGCTTTGCCACCATGTCTGCACCATACCTTTCCCTCTTAGAACCCAGCAGCGACACTCAGTGTTGGGAAGGCAGATGAGCAACTGGCGTGCCTGTACTGCCACACCAAGCACCACTGTCCATAGGGACTGTACAACTCAAGGATTTCTCTGCTTCAAGATTCAGAAATGCCCCTTTCCTGTTCCCCAAAGGCTTAATAAACAATCCAGTGGGAACTTGGTATAGTGCCCCCTCTATGCATTGTTTGGTGTCCAAGGTTTGTACAAAAATTGAAAATGGAGCTGTCAAAAATGAATTAATCAGATAGCTTCTGCTTCACTCTACCATTAACAATATTAATGTTTTATCAGGATGAGAATTGCCCTGTGGGTTGCAGTGACATTCACACCCATCCTGCAACAACAGTCCATACATGGAAGCAGGTGTCCATGCATGGATTAGCTGTAGCAGATACACAAAAGGCTGCTGAACTTGGCAGAGACAGCAGCAGCAGCATCCGATGGTGGTAATATATGCAAATCTCTATGAATTATGCCTGTTCTATCTATAAAGGGCAGGGAAGTGGGTAAGAACATTTGCCACCCAGCAGTTCTCTGGAGGGTGGGACAACAGGATAAAAAGAAAAGTTACAACAGATTTTCTAATTTTAAGTTTCATATTGTGTCTTGCCTTTTCATATTTTGCATTGGGTTCAGGGTTTTCAGTATATCCCAGTATTATTATTTTTACTACCTCTTTCATATTTTGGCATCAGATTTGGCATCAGGTATTATGGACTGGAGATTCATTTTTTCCCCTTTTCAGTGGGTGGTGCAGTTAGACAATTTTAATTTATTATGCTCCTACATTAGGTAAGCCAGCCTTAATGAATATGGGCCCTTACTGGCACCACTGCATTGATCTATTATACCCTTCTGCGAAAAACCACCCTTCTTTCCTAATACACCAAAATCATCCAAGCCCTAAGAACACAAGAAATCCCCACTTGATCAGGCAAAAGCCCACCTAGTCTAGCCTCCTGGTTTTAGAGTGGCCAACCAGATATCCATGGGAAGGCCGTAAGCAGGGCCTTAGTATAATCGCTCTCTCCCCACTTGTGACCCTGCAACTGGTATTCAGAGGTATATTGCCTCTAACAGTGGAGGCAGAACATTGTGGCTAGCAGCCACCGACAGCCTTATCCTTCATTAATTTGTCTAATCCTCTTTTAAAGCAATCCAAGTTGGCAACTATCACTACATCACTATGGCTGTGTGAAGAATTACTTTCTTGTGTTCTCAATCTTCCAACATCCAGCATTGCTGGGTGTCCCTGTGTTCTAGTATTTTGAGAAAGGGAGCCTATACACTTTCTTCACACTATGCATAATTTTAGACACCTCTCTTATCCCCTATTAACACCCCTTTTCTCTAAACTAATAAGTCCCTGCCTGCTGATGGCCATCTTCTGATCTGCTCGATATAAGGCTACTTAGTGTGTTCTAAAAGACAGGTCAACCTCTGTCGAGAACTGCAAAATTGTCAACCTTCTCCAGATTGTAGCTTTCACCTCACCCACCCTTTTTGATTCATCTGCATATTCTTTTGAAAGCCACTCAGTGAGTATCTGTAGACAAAATGATGTCATCAGGCACAGCATGCAGCCACTAGAAGTGGGACAATTATAATTTTTGTAGCTGATTAATCATCATGAAAAAGTAAGTCAATTGACTCAATCATACATCCAAGGTGATTAATCACACTTCACTTGTGTCCCCCCCCCCAAGTATTTTACAGAGTACAGACAGTTGATTTTTTTCTCTCCCCCTTTAGCCTTTCACTTGTGGTCACAGATGTTAAGTAATCACCTTGTCCTGATACTTGACTTACCCTAATCTTTGCTCCTACTTAAGCTTTTAAAAGCCAATGTATTCCTTTTCTTAGAAAGCAAATGATAAGCGAATTATTACAGGGTGTGTTGGGGTTTTTTGGGTTTTTTTACAGGTTAATCAATAACTGAAATAGCCATAATTGTGCTCTGTAATCACAGATGCTTTTAATAATCACTCAGCTCTTCTGTTTGTTCCCTGTTAAACACTGATGGCATGATTACTACCAAAACACTGGCAGGGAGGTGGAGCTTAGTTCATTCCTGTTCATCTAGATTTGGTTATTAGTTACAGTTAATGATATACATATATAGATTTATACACACACATGCACACACGGAGATGTTTTTCTTTAGTCCTGGTCCTTGCTCAGGTCCAAATGAATCCGAACAGCTTTTGATTAGAAATGACAGCTGTTGATTAGAAATTTCTATTGTATTGCATTATCTGATATTTAAACCACATCATTTGCTTACATGGGCAACAGGGTACCATAAGCATACGAAAAGCAGGGTGGTTTTTTTTAAAAAAAATCAGTGTGTAGCTGGACATAAAACATGTTGTTGGAACAAAATTGTGCGGCTGGAAAGCTGACAATATGTACACACATTATAAAAGAGCAAACTGCACTTAGTTTCCATACTTAAACTTTCCTTACCATATCTTCTTTGGGGCCAGAAGCTTCTCAGCTTCACCTTCACCTTTGGGCAGCTCACGCTAATCTGCATCCTTGTAAATACCATTACACTACCCCTGGCTTTGTGCTTTGCCCAACTTTGCACCCTTTGTTCCTTCTTCTGCAGCCAATGCAGAACTGCTGCTCTGAGGTCCCACTTATCCAATGGTGGCATATTATAATGGATGTCACTAATTTATTCATCCATTTTGGCTTTGCTCACTAAACTCCTCCATCTCCTAGTCGGATTGACCAGACCAATCATCAACCTGAACAGACTTGACCCAAAGGCAGAGCCGTAGCCAGGTGATCTTGCGCCCCTGGCAGAACTGTCCAGTTTGCGCCCCCTAGCCACTGACAAATTAGCTCTTCTTTCCACGTCTCCTCCAAACCCCCTCCCCCATTCAATTCACCCTCTTTTTAAAACCTTTTCTTATGAGGCAATAATAAACACCAACAATTGGGAAACACTTGCCTGTGAGTGCTCCAATTGTAGAACAGCCTTTTCCAAAGGTGTTATGGGCTTTGAAGACACTCAAACTCAGGACGCAAGGGACAAACATGCTAAGAGGAAGGCACACTTGGCAAATCTACACTGTGATCAACTCCTGCCCGGAAACCAATGTCCTCACTGTGGAAGGATGTGTGGATCCAGAACTGGCCTCCACAGTCACTTACGGACTCATTGTCAAAACCGTGCTTCTGCAAGACAATCTTACTCAGCTACAAGTGATTACCAAAGAAAGAAGAATCAATAGTTTTGCTTATGGACATATTTTTAGCTGATTTTGTGCCCCCCCCACCTCGCCACCCCCTAGCTATGGCCCTGCCAAAAGGAAATCTTTTTCTTTTCTTTTTCAAAATGGTCTTGAGATTGTATGCGTTATCATGTCCCCATTCTGGAACCTGTGAAAGCAGCACAGAGCCACCTTTATGCTGCACGCTTGGATGCATGGCACCCTAATCAACCAACAAGGAAGGATGCATGTGTTACTCAGCATCTAAATGCAGTCTGTCTTTTCCCTCATGTGACAGCCTTGCACACAGCTAATTTCCATGCCCAAACCTGTTTCCACATACAGATTGCCTTCTCTGAATCAGGTCAGCAGCCACCTATTGGAAATTGTATTCATAACCAGATCCTATGGCCTCCTCTATGATCTTCCTCATATTGCTAATAAAGAGCCCAAGGTTGGCATAATTGTTAATACACTAATTCCAAAGAAATCCACTCAAATGTCACTTATAATCAGGATTTTCTACTGAGCTAGGACCCCTGGGGAAACCTTTGAAGCTGCGCTTCGTGTACACGATAACAAGGATGAACAAGATGGTGGAAGGCCACTGATGCTGTTTAGCTCGCCTGTTTAAAACTATCAGGGATGCAGAAGCTTAGAAACAGTGGCAGCCAGAACAACAACAAAGGAGTGCAGGAGCCAGGGAATGGGAGGGGATGCCAAACAACATAAGAAAATCCTTTTAATTCCCATCCTTTAAAAGCGCTGGAAGTCGAAACCATTCAGCTTGTGTAATTTATAGTGGAAAAAGCCAGCCAGTGAAAATATTATAAAAGAATTTCAGCAAGAGGAAGCCCATGACATGGAATTATTTGAAACAATTAATCAAGGAGCCTAATTATTCAATTAGACAAATAAATGAATCTTCGTCAATGGAATATGCAAAAAGAGAGGATGATTATACATCTTTAAAAGGCAAATGAGCGTATCAAAGCAGCTAAATACGATTAAAAAAACTTTTGAATAATAAGTCAATGTTTATACTTAATTGGGTTTTAGCTTTATTATAGCTGAGGATACTTAGTGACTTGTTTTTTATTGTATTTATGACTTTAATATTCATAAGACTTTCGATACTATCTCTGTATACTTTCTGCCAGTGCTTGTTGCATCTTATTAATGATTAGTGCTTGGGCTACTGTGAAGTGAATTCATATTTTTCAATAAAAAAAGTAGAGAAGAGTTTGAAGATTTTTTTCAGCTTTACAGAATATATTAGCAGGATTTTTTATTTATTTATTTATTTGTAAGTGTCAAGTGGTATATTGTTGCTGTACTTAGCAGACATGCCAGAAAAGAATTGTGGAATCTTGTTGATTCTGTTTTTCTGTTCTTGGACACAATCCAGCACAGATTTATAGATATAAACTCTTTGGTTTCAGAACTGCAGGGGTGCCAATAGGATTTTATGAGCCCCGTACACTGTATGTAGATTGGGCCCTCTGACCTACTCACATAAGAGAACACGGATTCGCATAAAACTTGCATATACTTTGTGTGATATGCAAATTTGTGTCATGTTCTGCTGGAAGGCCCCAAAATAAGTCTGTGCCTACTCGTGGAAAATGTATGTCAGACATAATGTAAACTGGTGAAACTTTTCCTATAATTGTATTCCCATACTACATCAGTCTTACTCTTTTGAATTTCTGCCTGCCACACAGTTGTTGAAAAGCACAAGAACCCTGCTTTTCCCCAATACCAACTTTAAACCAAAGCCTAGGCAACAGTCCTATAGAATATATCTGTTTATTTATACCCCATGCCTTCTTTCAAAGGAGCCCTGGGGCCACTTACCTTGCACTAAAGGTAAAGGGACCCCTGACCATTAGGTCCAGTCATGGCCGACTCTGGGGATGCAGCACTCATCTCGCTTTATTGGCCGAGGGAGCCGGCGTACAGCTTCCAGGTCATGTGGCCAGCATGACTAAGCTGCTTCTGGCGAACCAGAGCAGCGCATCAAAACGTCGTTTACCTTCCTGCCAGAGCGGTACCTATTTATCTACTTGCACTTTGACGTGCTTTCGAACTGCTAGGTTGGCAGGAGCAGGGAACGAGCAACGGGAGCTCACCCCGTCGCGGGGATTCCAACCACCAACCTTCTGATCGGCAAGTCCTAGGCTCTGTGGTTTAACCCACAGTGCCAGCCGCGTCCCTACCTTGCAGTAAGCCCTATTAAATAAAAAGAGACCTAGGCCCCATTTGCATTATACATTTAAAGCAATATCATACCGATTTAAACAGTCATGGGAACTGTAGTTTGTTAAGAGTACTGAAACCCCTATGAGTGACAGCTCTCAGACTACTGTAACAGTCAAGCCCCATTTCCAGGAACTCTGGGAACTAAAGCTGTGTGAGGTGAATCGGGGGTCTCATAACAATTCTCAGCACCCTTAACAAACTATAGTTCTGTCTGAAGTGGTATGATAAATATGTAGTGCACATAGGAATTTACTTTTGACTAGACATGTATACCATTGTACTGTAAATTATAGTGCTATACAGTGAATGTTTAATGAGTGCCTGGTCTTTAGTTCAGGCACAATATGAGACATGCCTAAGCAAGGGTGACAACTCGAATAACACTATACACACAAGAAATCCAGTATGGGAAGTAGATATGCAGGGCTTTCTTTCAGGGGATACTCACTGGAACTCTCAAGTGGGTGCCATTGCCATTCTACTAGAAAGAGGGAGGCATTCATGGAGAGTTGAGGCACCTCTTTTTATAGAAAAATAGCACTGGATATATGAGATGACCTTGTAGCCATTCAACTGCTAATGGATCTGAAAAATGCCCATTCAAACTTTTGGGGTTTACTATTAAGAACTTTTTGTGTTCCATCAGTAACATTTCAATTTGAAAATAAACTATAGCCAGGATCTAGTGAGTTGTCCCTATGAAACTCTGCTCACCACTGAACTTCTTTCTTTGCACACCAGCAACTGACTGGTGCAGTAGGGAAAGCTGATGTAGGAAAATCATCACGTGTGTACCATACACAGTCTTGTACTTGACAGAATCTGGATCAGACCCATAGGCATGCTATATTACTTTTTAGAAAGTAATGTGTCATTACTGTTCACTAATAATCTTCTGTGTCCATGTACCAATAAGTTTCTGTACTCACCTCTGAGTACAGTTTATGTCTATTTCTTGCGTTTGGCTTTTTAAAAAAATTGCCCAAATTTGCTTTGGTTACTTAGTGAGTTTTCAGGAAGCAACCCCCCCCCCCAAAAAAAACCTTATTTATCTTTCACTGAAACTTTGCTGTAGGATACCTTTGTTTACTGGAACTTTTGTACCTTTAAATTAAAAATAAGAAAAGAAGGAATACACAGTTGTTTTTGAAAGATTAATAAATTCATGGCTTACACAGCACAAATTTGGTATCTGTAGTAAATTTCCTTCATGTGCTCATATTTCCTATGGCTATAATAACATTTAAGTCTAGGGTAGTCACCTCACCAGAAGTGAGGGAAACCACTTTTGTGTATTTGCATATTTTAAAATCCTGAAATCTATGCAAATGTGTGCAAATTTGCCTAGTGCCTACCACAGAGGTTGAACTAAAATATTGCTAGGTGGCAACAAATAAACAAATCAATAAATAAATGATACGGGTTACTTTAAAACCAATCACGTAAAAGCCTTGGTTGTTTCTCTGCAAAGCATACATCTTTCACAATACGCAACATTCATGTAGTTTTGTTAATCAAACCTCAGCAATGTGTGAAATTTGGCATATGCACTTTCTCTGAACAAAATGAATTAAGAGTTTGATGCATAAGTTACAATAATTTTAAAACTATGAGTATAATCCAGCCAAAGCCGGGCATTTTAATGTTCTGTTTATTTCAGTAAGCAAGTAAATGTGATCCTATTCAGGTTTACTCAGAAGTAAGGCCACCTTATTAAATTATGCTTACTCCCAGGAAAACACACATAGAATTTCAGCCTTAAGCATGTGCTTAAATTTCATTCATTAAAATGCATTTGTCTTTAAAATGCTTGACTTTGTTGTATCCCTAAATATAGTGGTGAGCCTGTGCATGTAATTTGGCAGCAACAAAAACAAAAACGAAGTAAGATTGCAAGCCTAACCTCACTTATCTGGGAGTAAGCCCCCTTTGAATTAAATAGAACTTACATCTAAGTAGACATGGTTAAGATTGTGCTGTAATTCATTTTTTCCTTTTCTTGGGATTCAGAAGATGTGTGTACCTGAGTCACTGCTGAGCATCAGTACCAGGATTCCTAAGTATTGTATCTTTACACTTCAAAGCACCCAGGGATGCTTGGAAACCATAGGTATAGGGCAGGCAAAAGCCTGTTGTAATAAAAGTGTCTGCAGCGAATGGTGAAAGACAGTCAGAGATTAAATGTCCCACACTTTATGGGGCAAGCTGCTCCACAATAGTGCTGCAACCACCGACAAGTCTCTATCTCTTGTTGCCATCACCCATATCTCCTTCGTAGGTGGGGCTCAGAGAAAGGCCTCCTTTCCTGATCTTAGGAAAAGAGCAGGATGGTGTAGAAGAAGACCACCTGTCAGATATTCTGTACCCAGGCCATTTTGGACATGAAAGATTTTCACCCACTCATTGAATTGTATCCATCCAGAAGTGGCCCCCACCCCCAGGAAGCCTGACTATTCAACTGGTAATGAATACTGTAATTGGTACCAAGACAAATCCTATATAAACCAAAAGATGGTCCAGTGTTGCATGTAAATCTGTCCAGTGAGTCTTGGAAAGCTGATCCAAGGCTATCCAGTGGAAAGGCTCTTTCAAAGCCAAGTTCTCATTGCCTATTAACAAGACCCTATGGGCTGCTTTTCCCCCCTTCTTCATCTTTCTGATTTGCACATTTCACACTGCAAAAGAGTCTTTCAATCAGCCCTGCTCCGTAGCCAACTTCTTGCTCAAAGGTTAAAAAGAACGTATTGATTACACTGTGAAGTGTGCCAATGACATTTCTAAGGTTGGGTAGTACAAATCTATAGATAGCCAAGGAGCGTTCATGCTTGATCAAGTTCTGCTTGTTATTTGGAGAAGTTCAAACTTTCATGGATGAAAGGTGCCTCACACGTGCCATAAATTTTTCTCAGTTGTTTTAGTATTAAAAACAAAAACAAAAAACCACAACACTTTTTTATATAAAGGAAGTCTCGTATCTGATTTGAAAAGAGGGGGCACAATTTATTTTGCAGCCTAGATGTGGATAAGTTGGTGGTTCAATGAAAATCTATCCACATTTTTACCATTCTCCATCAATTAATGAGAAAAAAATGCATTTTAAAATTATCAAAAGGGAGTGAAAATTTTGGTGAAATTATCATTGGCGGGGTTCAGGGTTTTGGTGTCTTAAACTTACTTTTGAGATGGTCAAGGGACGTTTGTGAGTGTCCTTACTTTCATTCTATACATCATGTCATTGGTGGTCTGCACTTCCTGGTTTCCTATGCTTCAATCCAAGCCCAGGGGAAGACGTTATGAGGCAACTCCTCCAGATCAGTAAATGTGGGTGGGTGGCAAGGCTGCAAAGTGTTGGAAAAGATTCACTGGGTAGAAAAACACACACACTGACCTCAGCCACTTCATACTATATGGTAAAAACGAAAACCCCACACCCAGAGAAAAGTTCCCAAGAATTAGATAGAAAAATGGAAGGGAAGAAAGCTATTGAGAAGTTAGAGGAGAGATTTTGGCACTGGATAAAACATGCTTGAAGAGCTGGTGTAAACAGATTGAGTTCTATGGTGATTTCTTCTGAACTCTTCAACAGTAGATTCTCTTGCTGACTTTCCACCAAACCAAAATGTGCCATATGAATTTCCTGACTGCCTCACGCCACCTCCTCTCTCTGTAACAAACAATGGCCCAGCTGCTGGGAAGCTAGTGTAGCTGTTCTACCCCACCTGGCAAGCTGCTTCTATCAAATCTCTCCCCCCACCCCCATGATAAGAATCGTTAGTAAGCATGCTAGCCTTGTATCACTGGCCATGTCATCTCTATGAGTTGACATGCTGAAAATTTACTGCAGGAAGCTTTCTCTACCACCGCAGGCTGCTATGTGTGCTCCTCGCATGGGCAGGCACACACCCCACTGTCCCCTTCATGGTATGAAGGGCATAACACCTAAGAGTCTCTCACCTGATTTCTTGACTAAAGACATCAAAGGTGTTCAAATGTTACATTCAAGAAGTGAAGAATCTGTGTGCCTATATACACAAATAGTTGAGCTTGTACAGTTATTCACATGTAGCATTCAACCAATGTCTGCACACATGATAGTTGACCTGGAAAATCAACGTGTGCACACAATTTCACATAAACAGCTGTACGTATGTAAAAGGAGCTTGTACGTGTGTTCAGCATGATGGATGAACAAACCTATATTGCAAACGCATTTGGAAATTCCTCCTCAGGCAGATGTTGAAACCAAAATGCTTTGAGAAAGCTAATGGAAGGCAGCCGGGTTAGGTAAGTGTGGGTTGTACTACTGTTGCATACTAGATGCGGGTGGCACTGTGGTCTAAACCACTGAGTCTCTTGGGCTTGCCAAGTGGAAGGTTGGCAGTTCGAATTCCCATGACAGAGTGAGCTCCCATTGCTTTGTCTCAGCTCCTGCCAACCTAGCAGTTCAAAAGCATGCCCGTGCAAGTAGATAAATAGGTACCACTGCGGCGGTAAGGTAAACGGCATTTCCGTGCACTCTGGTTACCGTAATGGTGTTCCGTTGTGCCAGAAGCAGTTTAGTCATGCTGGTCACATGACCCGGAAAGCTGTCTGTGGATAAATGCTGGCTCCCTCAGCCTGAAAGCGAGATGAGCGCTGCAGCCCCATACAGTCGTACCTTGGTTTGTCAAACTTAATCCATTCCGGAAGTCCGTTCGACTCCTGGAACCATCTGACAACCAAGGCGCAGCTTTCAATTGGCTGCAGGAGCTTGCTGCACTCAACTGGAAGCCATGGAAACCGCGTTGGATGTTCAGCTTCCGAAAAACGTTTGCAAACCAGAACACTCACTTCCAGGTTTGCGGCGTTCGGAAGCCAAAACAGCTGAGTACCAAGGAGTTTGAGAACCAAGGTATGACTGTAGTCGCCTTTGACTGGACTTAACAGTCCAGGGGTCCTTTACCTTTTTACCTTACTAGACCTTCAGCAGGCTGCAGTGGCTACTTTGCTTTGTCCTCCCTAGTAGCAGCCTGGGTACCTGCCCCAATTTGTGATTCAGTCATTGAAAAGTCACTATCTTCAGATAACTTTAAAAAAGTTATCCATTTTATTCCTGTACTATAGTTTCCCCAACATATGATAAGAATCATGGTGTCATAGAATAAATCCACCATACTGAGTAATCTATCCAGCTGCCAATGGAGGTCAGCCTCCCGGCAATAAGCATAAGATATTAAGATGAGAGCGCATAACCTTTTTTTGGATTCATGCTTATTTTCCAAATTACAGGTTAGAAATAGAAAATAAAGTTTGAAATGACATTTGAGCCATGGGACTTAGGGGAAAAAACTGCATGGGGAAGGAAAGGTCATGATTTAATTGGAAAGAGGTGAACTCTAAGATAGTAGCATTGTAATAGTAGTTTCAAGGATGCCTTTCAGTTAAAAGCAAACCTTGTAGAGTATAGAAGATTTCTTTCAGCTAGGTGGATGAAATAATATCTTGACCTTCTCTAGTCAAGTAACAGTGAAAATGAAATACGATATATTTTATGCAAAAATATTTTGCACGTGATCAATGTTTTAAGAATGTCATCGTTCTGAAACAATAAATTAGAGGGGGGTTTTCCAGCTAAAATGATTTGATGAATGTATATTCTATCAAATGAGACTTATGAAAGCTTTGCTCTCCTAAATGCCTGACTCCCTCCACACACTCATACACACACACACTTAACCATAATTTCTGACAGATTGGCTACTAATCAAGGAGACAATGCTGAAAAGGGGAAACACTAAATTTATTCTTGCATGATGGTGTTATAAGAAATCTATGTGATGTCCTCATCCATAGATATAGTTTCTAAGTTATTTGCATTTTTTAAAAAATCATTTAGATTTGTGAACGAGCCAAGATTGACACAGCTAGACTGCCTCTTTAATTTATCCAGTGTTCCATAAGCTAATTTGTCAGTCTTGTCTTAACCCTGCCCTGCTTATTCATCATCAACAGACAAGAACACATTTCCGTCTCAGTGTTCATTTGCAGCCTGATCCTCAAAGAATGAGTGGTCACCGAAGGCCTGCTGAATCCAACTTGGCTTGCACCGCCAACGTCCTTTGAGGATGCAAAACCCTGTGCAGAGCATCCTTGCTGAGACCGCCCATTAGTACCAAATGAGGTGACATTTCCTTGTGATAGGAAATCGTAGTGGTTGCTATATTATTTATGATCATTAATAATGCATCAGGCTCCAGCCATGTGCCTGACCCTTCACAAGCAAATAAGATTCTTTCTTTCTTTCTTTTTACAGATCCCTGCCCTCTAAGGGCTCACAATCTACATTAGACAAAGAACGTGCATAAGCAAAAGATGGGAATGGAAAAGCACGTGCGTATAGGTAAAATTAAAATTACAGTGGGAGTTCCTAAAGTAGGAGGATCCAGAAAAAAATAACTTTGGGAAAGGAGTACAAAAAAGTTTGAGAGAAAATATGGGTTTAAAACAGCAGCCTCATGACAAAAAATGAGGGTACTACAATGTGAAAAAGGTGAATGTTTGTGCTTTTTTCCTAGGTGTATATGTAGTACCGGCACCTCTTTTCCGAGAAGAAAAGTACTGGTGGATGTGATTATTAAAGGTAAAGGTAAAGGTACCCCTGCCGGTACGGGCCAGTCTTGTCAGACTCTAGGGTTGTGTGCTCATCTCACTCTAGAGGCTGGGAGCCAGTGCTGTCCGCAGACACTTCCGGGTCACGTGGCCAGCGTGACGAAGCTGCTCCGGCGAACCGGCACCAGAGCAGCACACGGAACGCCGTTTACCTTCCCACTAGAAAGCGGTCCCTATTTATCTACTTGCACTTAAGGGTGCTTTCGAACTGCTAGGTGGGCAGGAGCTGGGACCGAACGACGGGAGCTCACCCCGCCGCGGGGATTTGAACTGCCGACCATGCGATCGGCAAGTCCTAGGCGCTGAGGTTTTACCCACAGCATCACCCGTGTCCCTCACGGGCGTCCCTCGATGTGATTATTACCACCAAGTAATTTCTGTTACAGATAGGTAGCCGTGTTGGTCTGCCATGGTCAAAACAAAATAAAAAAATTCCTTCCAGTAGCACCTTAAAGAAAGCTTGCACACGAAAGCTCATACCTAGAACTAACTCAGTTGGTCTTTAAGGTGCTACTGGAAGGAAGTAATTTCTGGTACATGTGTATCCATTTGGTTAGGGTTTCTGACCACTAGAACTACTTCTATGTATGCCTCCCCATTTAACCAAGTGAAATTGAAGACTTCTGGCAGTAATCATTCACACAAGAGCTCATCCACACTTCTACTTTCCCCACCACTTTCCCCTGGGGAAACCCTCACTTTAATGCTGAATCAGAGCAAATGTCCCTCAGGTTTTCTCCAGACATTTGCTCAGGTTTTCTGTGGGAAAGTGGTGGGACAAAGGCAAAACTGTTCGAACCTGTGCCTAGAAAGTACAGGACAAGCAGGAAACCACTCCGATTCTTGCTTTCTAGACATGGGGCAAGTGTGGACGATGAGCCCTCAGTTTACAAAGGGCTGGTAGACAGCAGCTTGTGAATGAAGCCTCCAGGTGTCTGTAGCAGATGCCAGAAGCCTTAGCATCAACAGCCGGAAATCTGGGGTGTGAACACACAGAGACACAATCACAGACTGCTGTGCGAATGAACTCAAAGAGCTGGCCTGATATGTGACTGAAAGAAAAAACACACACCAAGGGCTTCGGATAACGGTTCACAAGTTCAGGCTGATATTCTTCATGGAAAAATTAGCAGTAGTGGTAGTTTGAAATTATTATTTTTAAAAACTATTTGGAAAAAGGTGTTTCTTTATAAAAAGCATTTGACCACTTGACATTTCTCATCAGCCTGGCCTACTTAGGTTTGAATCCATATTATGACGAAGGATATGTAATTAGGTAGACCTACTGCCATAGAGATAACTGCTTGCATACTTAAATAACAATTCTCATACTCACAGCCTTCTGCTGAATGTGCATTTTAATTACTTTATCCGCATACTACTGTGTTTGGCAACAATAACAATAAAATCCATTTTTGCATGTTAAGATGATTCACAGAACAAATTAAGTTAGTTCCAATGAATTTCCATTTCTGTCATGAATTTAGTAACTCTCAAACTACTAGGTTTTTAGTTTTCACATTTGATGTGCTTGATCTTAAACCACTGAGTAATAAAATGTGGGAGATTACAAATCAGTCTAGTTAAATTAGAATATTCATAAAGTTCGACTCCTTAAGAAAACCATTCAGTAAGTAATTGTAATATTCATTGCCAGCATTAGTTTATAATTGAGTTAGATGTGTGAAATACTCCCCTATGATGTGCACTAGAAACAACATTAACTTTATTCCACAAACATATAAACTATTTTTGTTTGTCTGCAGTGAAGATAATATAGTTATATTAAAACCTTGGAAATGGTTTTGAAATTACAAATGCAGTGTTTCAGAAGATAGCTGCTCCTAGGGCTTTTAGAGCTGAAAGAGAAGCTGAGAAGGGAATTGATTTTCATGTCAAAAATAAAATTAATAAGCACCCCCCTTGCAACTACAAGGTGCTAGTTAGACATAACTGAAAAACATGCTACATGAATGATCCTACAGTATATGAACATTGGGCTTGCATGCTCACCTCATCTCGAAACAGCCTCAAGCAGTGAAAGGAATGCTTTTGCTTCAACCTTTAAACAAGCCCCAGTTCCATGTTACATAAAAATGGGAAATGGGGGTTATTTAAACTGTGGTTTCACAACAAGTCTGGATGTAAAACCATGCTTCATCTTGATTTACTATAACAAACTGTAGTTTAAACATACCACTTCCCCTGTTCAGAGTAACAGTTTAAAAGCAGAAGCAAAAAGTTCCTCCTTGTGGCCACACGAAAGGAAGGGGCAGCATGTGAACCCAAGGCTCATGCAAGCCTGCTCACTTAGTTAGAAGGCACACTTCCCCAATATGGTTTCCCATTACACTGAAATGGCAAGCTCCAATATATTGGTAGCTTTTGTCTCCAGTTGTGCAATGAACTTGACTGATCTTATTGGGTCTACTCAGAACATGAGAAGAACTTGCTGGATCCAGGTGTCTCTTCTTCTTTGGCGATCACTCGTAGGCTAGTAAGATTGTCTTCCGTGAACACAGTCTTAACAGTGAATCTGTAAGCGACTGTGGAGGCCAACATTGGATCCACATTTCCTTCCACAGTGGGGACATAGGTTTCCAGGCGAGAATTGATCACGGTGAGGGTTTGCCAAGTATGCCTTCCTCTTAGCACATTTCTGCCTTTCATCTTGAGTTCGAGACCAGATGCCTATGGGAAACCCAAAAACAGGATCACAAAAGCCCTCTCTTCACTTGTGGTTTCCAGCAACTAATATTCAGAAGCATACTGCCTATGGCAGTGGAGGTAGAACATAGCTACTGATAACCATATCCTCCATGAAATCAAGTAATGATTTTGAATTAAATCCATATGGTTGTATCTAGTCATCTAGTCAGGATGTTCCAGTCATCCTGGCTGTGCAAACTTTCCAGATGGAACAATTCCCCTTCCCCTGTCCCAATTTCAGGGGGTATGCAGAGGAAGGAGTGGGGGGGGGGAGCCCCACTGCACCAGCAGAAATCCTTGTGCATGGCTTCCACAGTCAAAACTGGATAGGTGATGTTAAATTAAAGATCCAGTTGACACTGGGAAAAAGCAATGGCTCAAATAAAAAATAAAACAACTCAGGAAGATAAGCAGGAGCAGGTAGGCAGCTGCAAGGAAAAGGAGGCTGATGCCAGTAGAGAAACCTTTCCAGACAGCAAAACACCATTGTTAGAATACAGTTTAGAGGAAAGACTAGGGAATATTTCACAACACATCATAAATTGCAGGGGAAGCATTCACTTCTTGCTGCCTGTGAGCTATGTTTCTTTTTCTAATCCCAGGAATATCAAAGGGTAATGACTCCCATCCTTAAGTTACCAGCAGCGGAGGAAAATAGGTTGACATTGTTGTTTTCATTCCTTATTATATTTATTTAGCACTGGCAGAGTCCTAGGCATTGCAAAGAACATAGAAATGACACCGTTGCAAGGGAAAAGACCCGAGAGCCTAGGATTTGACTGAAGATAGGAAATAATAGAAGGGCTACTGTTAGTACAGGTGAATCTGGTCTACCAGGTGACCTGGGGATGCTACAGAAAGGTCCGATAAAAGATGAAGCCCTGTTTTATGAATCTCATCAATTCCCACCAAGCTTAACTCTCCCATCCTACCCTCTCAAGTGAATGCTAGGAAGGTTTTAGTTAAGTCTGGGGACAATTTACTTTATTCCCTCCTTCTTTGAGGGGCCAGTTGTAGTTGCGTAGCAGTTGAGTAGCAGCTCAGTCTGCTATGATCATTGTCCATCTCCATTCAGTGAAATGCTTTATTGGCTACTAAAGCCTCTCCTCATCCAAGAGGGGAGGTGTTGTGGGCGGAACACGATTTCTGTGTCATGCAGGGGGCATTACGCCCCCTGCCCCACTCACCTGGCTGGCGCACCACGCCCACAGGTAAGCGCCCAACCGGGCGGCTTGGAGGGGGCGTGGTTTGCAGTTTAACATACTGCTGTGCCAGCCATTCCGCCTAATTTTCCGCCTTCTCGTCGCAAGTCACCCACCCTCCACTCCCTTAGAGCTTAGGGCTTAGTTTTTCTCTTGACCTTGCTATGGACCTTAGGTTGGTCGCCCAGTTTGCCCAGGGGGCCTGGTAGGAATTTTTCCAATTGGCATTAGGCCTTTTGGTTTTTTCGCCTACCTCTTAGCAATCGTCACAACTTTCTTGGTATTGGCGGGTAGGCTAGGCATTGGAATGTGTTGTTGGTGTGTGGAAGGGCTAGGTGTGGCCATCGCCTTCCCCTTCAAATTTGGGTATTCCGTTAAAGGAATCTGGCGGTCGTGGATCCTGTCCATGGCATGACCCCCGGTGACATCAGGAGAGAGCTTATGGTTGTATTAGCATCAACAGGCTCCACCTTCTGGTGAATAAACCCCCCTTTGGGCTCACCCCTCTCCGAGTGGGTGGAGTCAATCTGTCGTGGTCCAATGCCTAAGCCAATACCTTCTCACTTGCTGTAATCAATAAAGTTGTGGCCTTTTCTTGCCCAATAACCTTATATTCTGTGTCTGTGTGTCTTCATTCCACAAAGCGGGGATCGGGACCTCGATCCACAATATTGCTGTGGTTTTCAACGTATATCCTGTCCTTCCAAAAGAGCTCGTTTTATCTTAAATGCATAATAGGAGGCCTGGCTGGAATTTATTCTGGTTAGTTGGCAACTGTGCTCTTGCCCAGGGCTGGCATGTTGGCAGAACACACCGACTTCATTGGACTAATAGTTTCTAATTAATGAACCCAGAAATCTGTAGCCTACATGTAATAATGTTTCTATCTATTTCCACATCACAGGGAGTTTTGAGGTGTTGTCAAACCTTTTCACATGCTTAGCAAATATGTGACGGGAAATGCTTGCTAATCAAGTCCCTCTGTGGCCAATATTTTCACTGGTGATTCCCTTGATGGCCATGTGTATAGAGATAATGAGAAAATACTCTGTGTATATACAGAACTTCCTAACAATCAGGAATCCTAACTGGGCCAGGGTACCAGTAATGAGGAAGAGCCCTGATGCACACAACTGTGCACATGCCATTAATGCAAAATGTACAGCCATTGGTGCTTTGTGGGGATGTTGTGAGTGGGCATGCTTCCATTGCTTCTTCACACTTCCGATGAACGCATGAAGGTAGGGTCACTTGAATACCCCATAGAACTGAAAATCAGCTCTACTACTGAACTGACTTTCTCTTACTCTTACAGTATCTATCTTCCATAACTTGGAAAGCGTATGAACATCCACAAAAAATTATTGTTGGTGATCAAAAGGCTCAAAGACATTATAATAGGGAAACAACCCAGCTTGGGAATCTGTGTGTACAATTAATGTATATTAAAAAAAATAAATCATTACAACTTTTTAAAAAAATGCCAGACAAGCCCCAAAGATCTGCCAGGAGTCAAATATTATACAAGGCTGATAATGCAGACATTTCCTGATTCTAGCAGTATCTATTTTCTGTTGCCTTTCCTTAATTAAACTTGCTGTTAGATGGGCATATAAACATTCCAAGAGTTTATTTGCATCATCAAGTTGACTTCCTTAGTTATGCAGCTACATCAGCATCTTGCTGAATGTTTAGTCCATGTAATATAATTCATTCGCATATATTCTCATATCTTGAAAAGAAATCTGGAGAGAGGATGCTGTGCTTCCGTATGGCTTACAGCACAAAGCTGAGAAATTATATCTACTTTCCCATCTCTTCCAATTAGACCATTGTCTTTGTCCTTGGATCAACCAGTCGCTTCTTCTCCAACCCCCAGCCCCCAAAAAGAAAGAAAATAGAAGCTGACCAAATGTGGATAACATGTGTTCCCCCCCTCCCCTTTCCTGGTTCATTTTTTAAAATTTTAACTCTTGTGTGCCATCCCTCCAAGCAGACCCAGGGGCCTGATTTTTAAAGCAGGTTCATTATTTCCAATAGAATGGCAGGAGAGGTAAAACATTCATCATATGTCCTTGGGCTATACAAGAGGTATTTCACTGGGTATGTTCAAAAGGGCATTTAATCACTTGTCTGGGATGTTGCATAGATCATAAATATAAACTGTAGTATTACTGTACATGATGACACTTGGTAGCTTCTGTTTCTTCCAGTTCTTTGCATAGATATGAGACAGTGCTGGCTACAAATATAAAGGAGCAAAAGAAAGTCCCATGTAAATGAAATACATGCCTATTCATGTGCTCTCTCTCTCTCTCTCTCTCTCTCTCTCTCTCTCTCTCTCTGAGATGCCTCTGCTTATCTGGACCTTTCCTTCTTGTTGACTTGCCCTTGTTGGAACCACTGCTTGACTGGAATTGGACCATGGATGTTATGGCTTCTCGCTCTGCCGACAATAAATAACATTGGTTATCTGGAAGATCCCCTCCAACCTGGGACCCAGCTAGGACAGGACAATTACACTGAGATCTTAGATGTTGCATTTAAAACTGAATACACTTCCCCCTATCTTTTAGTGCAGGAAGAGCTGCCCCTTTTTGGTCTGAGGGCTGCATTCACCTTTGGCCAACCTGCCAGAGTGTAGCCAAAAGTGAGTGTGACCACCTTCTCTCACGTGGACATGTAAGGCACACAACTGCAGCTCCTTAGGTGGAGAGGGTGATTATAATTCCTTTTGCACGCAATCTGGTAGATAGGGAGAGGGTGAGTTCCATCTCCATCTGGGTAGGGCACTGAACTGGGTGGAAAGGTTTAAACCTCTCTGCCAACCCCAGCACTGTGTCTACCTTATTTTTTATATCCCCCCCTTACCATTAGGTCAGAGAATAATTAAAGGGAAATATCAACTTGTAGTGACCACTGATCACATCATTTTGCATCCTGATGGGTGATGGGTGAATTGGTCTATCTACAGTACTTGCTGCTTTTGCATGTGTTCTTCCATAATTCCACTCCATCTTGCTTTTTTACCAATTTTTTTTATAAAAAATGCATTGAAAAATATGTTGAAGCACGTATTTTCTCTAGAATATGTGCACTTCTCCTAAAATATGCATTTCTCAATGTATTTTCTCTAAAAATGCAAACCTTTCAATGTATTTTGATAGTGCTTTCCGCTGTGCCACAATATTAAAGGAAGTTCAAAATCTGATGGTGGATATTCAAATTCACGCATTAGTCAAAAAGCTACAGATCTGCTAGTTCACACTGGAATTCCAAGAGATCATATTCTTCAAGCATCCCTACTGTCTCCATGGTTCTGTCTACCCTCAAAATACCAGTTGGGGAGGGGGAAATCCAAGATACAAAAGGTGCTGAATACTAAAGATAACGACTCTCTTGCAGATCTAAAAGGATCATTTTGCCCTTAGGAGGTAGGGAAAGGCTACATTTGTGGCAGAGCACACCACTTGTGTGTGACATTATATAATATGAATAATTTATGTTGCTAATAGCGCTGCCTCGGAAAGATGGGTGGAAGTGGGTAATTACCCATGGATAATACTTTATATATTTTGTAGGTAGAACTGTCTCAACCTAAGAATATACACTGAAGCTAGAAACAACTTTCAGATATGAATGACTCAATGAATCATGAATGACTGTGATTTCCTTGGGATCTAATTTGGTTTAACACAAGCTTAAGTACATAGCAAATGTATGCAAAAGCTCTGCACTCTCTGAGCTGTAAAAAGGCTACATTTTGAACTCTTCCAAGTCCTTTAACAGCTGATTGGTGTTTGAACAGTAAATTAGTACAAATTTGTAAATGCTTTTAGCTCCCATTCACAGCAAATTAAAGCCGGGGTTGTCCTCTGCGTTTGAGTATGAGTGCATGTGTGCACAACACACACAAATGTGAACACAATGAAAGCAGCATTCTAATGGGTGCATGCTCAGTGCAATACTCCCTTGAATTTATTTTCCTGCACAAGTCATTAATTAGTCAGTCTGTTGCCAAGCGCATGGTGGCATATGACAAAGAACAAAAATAAACACAGCCCTCGGTGCTGATGTAAAGAGGGGAAATTTGTGAACTAAATGAGGCCAAACCATTGCATGGTCAGGGATTCTACACTCAGGGGTTGCACAAGAATCCCATCATGGACCATGAAATAACACCTCCCTTTGCCAATGTCGCCAGGTATGTGGGGAGTGAATAAATTAAGAAAGAAATTAATGTTCTAATAACAGCGAGGCACTGTCTTCTTAGGAATCATTGCTATTTTATCTTAGAAGCCTTGCTTCTCTTTAGTATAGTAACTCTGAGATCACATGGGAAGGGTCAGTGATGTCGTTACCTTCATCACTAGCATCTTTCAGAATAAGCATCTTTATGGTGCTTACAAGAGATGTTCAACCATGGAACGGACTCCCCTTCGTTGGAGGTTTTTAAGCAGAGGTTGGATTGTTGTCTGTCATTCAGTTGAGATTCCTGCAATTCCCAGGGTAAACTTCAGAGTCCCTTCCAAGTCTACAATTCTATGCTTCTATGACAATGGAAGTAAATCTATCCATGAGATCTCCTGCCCAGGGTTACCTATGGTATTGGAGTGGTATAAAAATCAGCCACTCTACAGAGTAGCTTCCTCACTGCTGAGGCAACATGGCAATGGACTTTTAGATGCTTTACGGCATTGATCCCATTTCAAAACCATGCACCAGAAAAAGAGCTCAGCAGTAAAAGGTGAAGAGACCATACATCTGGGTGGGGAGTCCATGGGGGGAGAGCTAGGTTAAGGTGTAGAGCTCCTTGAGATGCATAAAACATCCCTGCCATCCATCCATTATACTTGGGCAATATGATAAGTCTTGCACAATTCAGACTTCACTCGCACAAAGAAAGTGTAAACAAAACAAATTCCTTCCAGTAGCACCTTAAAGACCAACTAAGTCAGTTCTTGGTATGAGCTTTCGTCTGCATGCACACTTCTTCAGATACACTGAAACAGAAGTTTCCAGACCCTTCTATATAGTGAGAAGGTGGGGAGGGGTATTACTCAGAAGGGTGGTGGGAATGGGTGATTGGCAGATAGCTGTGATGAGCCTGTTGACGACTCTTAACGACTGCAATAGGTCTTACAGGAAAAAGCAAGGGGTGAAAAGGTGAAAAATGGCTTTGTCATGTATAATGAGATAAGAATCCAAGGTCTTTGTTCAGACCAGGTTTCTCCATGGTTTTGAGTTTGGTGATAAGTTGTAATTCAGCAGCTTCTCTTTCCAGTCTATTTCTGAAATTCCTTTGTAGTAAAACAGCTACTTTGAGATCTTGTATAGAATGTCCTGGGAGATTGAAATGTTCTCCTACTGGTTTCTCTGTCTTGTGATTCCTGATGTCCGATTTATGTCCGTTTATTCTTTGGCGTAAGGTCTGGCCTGTTTGTCCAATATAGAGAGCTGAAGGACACTGTTGGCATTTTATGGCATACACAATGTTAGACGATGAGCAATTAAATAGTCCCGAGATGGTATGTGTGATGTTGTTGGGGCCAGTAATGGTGTTGTCCGGGTGTATGTGGCAGCAAAGTTGGCATCTGGGTTTATTGCAGGCTCTGGTGCCAGTGTCCGTGTTAGGTCTGGTTGTAGTATTATTGTGGGTTAGGAGTTGTTTAAGACTGGGTGGCTGTCTGTAGGCAATGAAAGGTCTTCCTCCCAGAGCTTGAGAAAGAGAACTGTCATTGTCCAGGAGAGGTTGTAGATCTCTGATGATGCGTTGTACTGTTTTAACTTGGGAGCTGTATGTGATGACTAGAGGTGTTCTGTTATTTTCTTTTTTGGGTCTGTCTTGCAGCAAGTTCTCTCTGGGTATCAGTCTGGCTCTGTTGATCTGTTGTCTAACTTCATCTGTTGGGTATTTTAGTTCTAAAAAGGTTTGCTGTAGATCTCTTAGGTGAGAGTCTCTGTCTGTAGAATTGGAACAGATGCGGCTGTAACGTAGTGCCTGGCTATATACAATGGACTGTTTGGTATGTTTGGGATGGTAGCTAGAGGCATGTAGATATGTTTGTCGGTCAGTTGGTTTACGGTATAAGGTGGTGTCTATGTGCCCATCCTGTATTTTTATAGTAGTGTCCAAAAAATGTATTTCTTGCATAGATTGATTCATTGTTAGGTTGATTGTGGGGTGAAAATCATTGAATTTCTGGTGGAAGGTGTCCAGGGTCTGTTGACCATGTGTCCAGATGATAAAAATATCGTCAATGTATCGCAGGTACAAGAGAGGTTTGAGTGGGTAGGAGTTTAGGAAACGTTGTTCTAAATCTGCCATGAAGATGTTGGCATACTGTGGGGCCATGCGGGTGCCCATTGCTGTGCCGCTGATCTGAAGGAACAGGTCATCACCGAAATTGAAGTTGTTGTGGGTAAGGACAAATTGGCAGAGTTTGGTGGCAAAGTCCGCTGTGGTTTTATCTGAAATGGTGTTCCTTATAGCTTGTAAACCATCGTTGTGTGGGATGTTGGTATACAGAGATTCCACATCCATAGTAGCTGGTATAGTATTGTTGGGAAGATTATTTAAAGATTGTATTTTCCTCAGAAAATCTGTGGCGTCACGTACATAGCTGGGAGCACTGATGGCATATGGTTTCAGAACAGAGTCCATATAACCGGAGACACCCACTGTAATAGTGCCAATACCTGAAATGATGGGGCGTCCTGGATTTCCTGGTTTGTGTATTTTAGGTAGAAGATAGAAAGTTCCTGGTCGAGGTTCTGTTGGTGTGTTAGTGAGGATCTGTTCTTGGATGTGTGGGGGTAGCTCCTTAACAATCTTGTTCAGTTCTTTTTTGTATTCTTGTGTGGGGTCTGAGTCCAATTTTATGTAAAAGGCGGTATTGGAAAGTTGTCTGTGAGCCTCCTGAATGTAGTCAGTTTTGTTCATGATGACGACAGCTCCACCTTTGTCCACAAAGAAAGTGTGTAAGTCAACTAGCTGCATACAGCTGCAATTTATATGCTAAATCACATGCAGAAATGCATGTATATCTTAAATATTTTAAGGAATTAAGCATGGAGACTGCATGTTTCTACAAAATCAGTGCTTCCCCCCCCAGGGGTACTCAAGGGTATGCAGTACTGGCACTTCTTTTTCTAGAAGAAAAGCACTGGTTAAAGTGTGGCACTAACTGTAACAACTTCACAGTGAGTACCAGCACCCTTTTTTCTAGAAGAAAAGCAATGTACTAAACTCTGTACCTATCCCTGAGGCCAATAATGTATAGTATGAGGAGACCAAGACATCACCTCAGTCCTATGCAGAATTAGGTTCAGTGCTGTGCTAACTTTGAATAGGACTGAATTGCAACCCTCATACTGGACAGTCATCTAGCTCCTGATCGGTTGATGTGAATGGACACTAATACAGATTTATAAACGGCAAGAGTCAAGACTGCATTTCAGGAACAATGCCGTTCTCATGTGATCTTTGGAAAGTCAAGTAATTACTGCTCTATGAGAGAACTAAGGATCACTGATCTACTGTTCTGTGTTCCATTATAAACTACAGTTATTGATGTAATTTGAAAGCAATTTATTATTATTAATGTAGATTTGCCCTCAATCAGGGACCAGGGCCAGTTGTTGTTGTTGTTGTTGTTTAACATTTATATACCACTTTTATCTCCCAAGGTTCTCAAGGTGGTATACATGGTTCTCCTCCTCCCTGTTTCATCCTGACAACAACTCTGTTGGCTAGGCTAAGAGATGGTGACTAGCCCAAAGTCATCCAGTGAGCTCACTGTGACTGGATTCTACACTGGTCTTAGCTGTAGTCCTGACACACAAGTTGGATGTGGCATACTTCAGCCCAACTTAGGTGGGCATGCTGTAAGTTTTTAATGATTCCTCACAATCCATGAAAAATCCAAATACATGTGGGGGAGGGGAGGGGAGAGAGACAGTAATTAATGATTTGAGAGACTGGCCTGATCTGACCTTGAGTCACATGGATTGGCCTTAGCCATAGGTCAACGAGGAAGAAAGAAATATGAATTCCACAATATTCATAAAGTGAGTTAGAAACTGAAACTGTGCCTTTTTGGGAATGTGACAGACTGCTACCTGGATTAAAAATTCTATTCTGGAGGACTATGACTCAAAGGACTGGGAAATTTCTGTTTATCTGATCTACACGTGCAGCAGAATCACATAGCACAGTTCTTGTTGGACTGTACCGTTAAGACTGCAGGTGGGGTTACATTTTTAAAAAATCTTCCTCTACCAGAAATAACTTTTTCTTTACCTATAAAATTAGCAGACTACCTAATGTTCTGAGGGTGGGCCACTTATGCATCACTCCCCCCAGAAAAGAGGAATGGCATCACCAAAAAAAGAAGACACAAAAGATAGCTTTTACATAAATTTTGCATATGCTAATTGGTGTTAGAAATAATTACTATAATTTAAATAGAAATACAATACGTCTCCCCATAGTGAGGAAGACTGACCAGGTGCCCAGCCTGCTGTCCATGCCCTTATTGTTGATATGAAGCTTCAAGGCCCCTTCTCTCCTTTGCTATGGTTGCTTATCTTGAAGCTGGACTGGGCAGGCAGTCCTTTAAATAGGGGACTATCCTCTGTGAAATAGGTCACCTTGCATGTGCTACTTTTCTCTGTGCAGGGCATTGTGTTTATATGTTTGTTTCCTTTGGGGGCTTGGGCAGAAACCTCAATCAGAGGTGCAGTCCTGGAGAATTTGTACCGTGATTCTAGTACATTTGTACATCAGCTCTCATAACTTCCTTAAAAAAATAAAGCACTTCCTGCACTGTGGTGCACAAACAGAAATCTTGATATATCCAAAGGGCTGTATAATATAACATTTGATTAGCAAGTAATAAAATCAGCCCTCTCTATTTTTAAGCATAATCATATATTGGGCTAGCTTTGAGAATAAGAGCTCTAGTTGTTTACCATTGCTTTATGCTATTGACAGTAATGCAGCATAACACCTACTTTGGAATTGTAAAAACCGTAAGATAATACTGACAGAAGCAATAATATAAAATCTTGCTAAGCTGATAAAAAAACAAATATTCTTCCCTGTGGCTAAAGCAGGCTAAGTGTTTGTGATGGACAAGACAAATATAAATTCAGCTTTAACGTTTTTCACAGCGGTTGGAGATCAAACACTGTAATGCTGAAAGTTGCAAAGGATCTAAAACCTTCTGAAATGCTCATGTACTGAACACAACCTTGGATGGGAATGAAAAGAATTAAATGTGTTGTTGGTTTTGCCTGTATTTTGAAATTATAGTTGGAAGTGAGCTGAGGATAAATACATCCTGAGTTATGCTTGAATGGCTTCTCTGTAGCAAAATTAGCAGTTTGAGAGTCTTTTGCAGGAAATATTGTACTTGAAACCAGGTTATTTTTCTTCTTACTCAGTATTCTTCCCCCATTTATATCTGTGAGACTTTCTTCCAAATAAGCATGCTTAGAATGGCATCCTTTATTATGTAAGTGTACAAATATGTGACTTTACCCCCCTACACATTAGAAAGGTGTGCAATTCAGTTCCTGCTCAGTTTTATGTTTGGCTTATCTGAGTTGCACATTGTATTATACAGGAAGAAAGCTGCCTGTGATGGAGAAATATGAAAAGTTATTTTATGTCACATTGGTTAACATATGCAAGCTTATTTAACATGTGGACAACGAATAAGCGTAATTACATCAAAACTGGGATCTGTAGCACAGAAGCAATAAAAATAGACTAGGTTGTATTATTAATTCTTGTGTTAAGGGTTTTTGAGCCGTGTTGATTGGCCTGAATTTTTTGATTTTGTTATGGTACAAAGGGATTGTTTGAAGTAATTTGTCCCCGAGAGAGGCTCACAATCCCAAGCGGGTTTCAATTCAGCAAAGCAAATCTAATTTTGTTTGCTTTATGCAAACCAGAAGGGGCTGTGGTTCATTCTGTTTTCACTGGAGGGGAAAGGCGCACTAATGGGACCTGCTGAAATGCATGCACTGCAAACATCCATACCCCTGCATATATTAAATTTAGCTATGTGATGCTCTCTGTTCATCATCTTTTTGTGTACACAGACACGCTTTAGAACAAAGCCTTAATAGTAGGAGAACCTTACTACATTATGCCAACATGCTATTGTGTTTATATTTACCGCTGCCATTTACTTTCTCTCCCTGAATCAAGTGTGCTAAATGCGGTCCTTTTCCTCACCCTCATGCTGTTTATTTAAAATAGGCAGTGCGCTGAGGATATGATTTAGCTGAGCTGCAAGCTATCCAAAGATTAATTTGTACAGGAGGAGGAAAATAGTGGATTTCCATCCCCCACCCACCTCCACAACCCCAAAAGTTAAACAGCTGACATATTTAGCATCTATTTGCCTAACAGCAGTAATTTCCAGACCATCAGATCTAACCTGAGGGAAGGAAGGAAACATGGAAGTCACAGCACTTGCCAGTCAGGTAACGTAACATACAATATTCAACATTTTGACAAATCCTTATTTTCAGTACAGCATGATTCCTTCAGACACCTTCTCCTACTGATGTTTCTCGTGCTCTCTCTCTTTATCTTGTCCGATTCCCAAAGGATCTGGACAGGTAACTAGCATGCATAACAATGCCCTCCCACTAGGTTCAACAAATATTAGAGCTATGGTCTAGTTATGGTGATTTATTTAGAGCAGCTTTCCCTAACCTGGTGCCCTTTCAGATGTTTTGCACTACAACTCTTATCAAGCCCAGCCTGCAGGGGTGATTCAGTCCCAAACAAACAGAGGGCACCAGGTTGGGACTGGTTAAGCCAATGCTATTCTTGTGGCTCCCAAAAAAAATTTGTAAATTTTAAGTATAGTTCCAAAAGGCTTACCCATGCAAAAAAAATAAATCAATCCTATTTTCAGTGACAGAAACATCTCTCTTAAAACAATTATAAGGGTCAACAATTATTTATCCTACTTTAGAGAATGTACAGGATCTTCTGCCATTCCCGGAGGGAACACATATATAGCCCCTTAGTCAGTGACCAAGGACTGGGAAAGGCTTGTTTACCACATTAGAAGGAAATGGAGGGAATACTAGGTACCTCCCCAAACAGCAAGAAGGACAGCATAAGCATTCTTACCCATCTCCTTGCAGCATCAGGAAGGTGAACAAAACTCACGTCTCACTGTCACGGAATGTACCTCCTGAGAACTTTTGTTGACCAGATTGTAGCCTGATTGTTGGTTTTGTCAGCTGTGACCTGTGCAAATTCCCTAAAAATTGTACTTGTTCCAGGCCTCCAGAATAAAGACCCTTTAAACATAGAGAATATCCAGAGCCCTATCCTTAATGATAAAGAAGAGCTAATACTGTACTCTTTCAGTGGAGTGAGATGAAGATTATCAGGTGAACAATGAATGCCCAAACTGTAGCAAAGTAGACATCTTCACTATGTGCCCAAATTATGAGTGAAATGCAAACACAATTTTTGAAAATAAATCTGGTTGTGCTGGAATTTTGACAAAATGATGAAAATATATTCTTCTAATTGGAATCTGCTAATGTGCATGCTTACATACATATGTGTGCACATACACAGAGAGACAGAGTAAATGTTTCTGGAATAAAAAAACACAGTTTGAATTGTCTATTAGCACACTTGCTATGGCCACTGAGAGAGCATGTACCCAATTGTAGCATGGAACATATCAGTTTGCAGGAAAATAGTGGTTTTGTCAGAAGATATTTGAGGGAAATGCTGGTTGCAGTCTTTGTAATCTCTGCTCTGAAAGATCTGGCTTCAACAATTAAGGTGAACCCTTCCAAGACATTGGCTTAATTAATTTAGGTCTTGTGGAATGTTTATAAACCCAGAAATTTAAAAAAAAACTATTGGTAAAGCAAGGCTTAGGCATTAGCTTATTAGGTGTTAATTCATCAGAGAAGAGAGTTACTACCACTATCAAAGAGTTAAATTCAGCTCTAGCAAACAACTGTTTTGACATACCAGCACTCAGGATATGCCCACTTATCACTATGCTCAAATGACTGTGAATTGGATAGTAAAATGTTGCCCTCTACAGCAATATTATTTTGCCTTTAGATATTTTTATTAACTGTCATAGCTAATATGGAATAAAAAAGACACATCATTATTCATTTGAAATTCAGTTCCATTGACATCATTAAATAAAGTGGATCAATCTGCTTGAACAATATTTATCACTAGACTATTTATGGAACAAGGGTCTACAGTTTTTAAAAGTGGAGAATTCTTTCTTTCTTCATCCTGTGTGAATTGGATCAGGAAAATATATTTCAATACATTGCAACCACTGCTGAACAAAGCTGATTTAAAATTAAAGCTACATATCGCTGATATGAGATGGCTTACTTTGGCTTTTAAATAATAAAAAATAATTAATGCCAATGTGGATGTCAGCCATGCTTATATTCTGAAAGTGAGTGTTGGAGGCTTGTAGACTATCAGTGATTACATATATGACTCAGTGCATAACTCTTCCCTGCCAAACCACGGTTGTTGGTGGCTATCTAATCTGCCTAATGGATAGGCCAGCTGGGAGTGCATCTCTTAACCAAATGGGACACAGTTCAAATGTATACCTTAAACATTAAAATATTCAGGAGGCATATTCCAAAGCCAGGTTGCAGATAGCCCCTAATTATCAAAATGAATTACACATTTCTTATGTAGCCACGATCTTGTGATGTTCCTCCTTATTATGATTTTGATAACTGAGTTTGTAACGTCAGGGCAAAATAATTTACGTCAGATTGGAGACTACAGCAATCCATTCCATGGAATTGCTGGAGGCACATTAATCCATTTTGCAATCATTGGAGCTAACTGCCATGTTTACTTGGAAGTAAGACCCACAGATTTCAAAGTGTGTTCTCAATTGTGCTTAGAAACAACCGTGCATGAATTCTCTCTGATTTCCACTGATTTCACCTGGACTGCACACATTTTCTGATGGAAATCACTGTTAACGGCTTGGTATTTGTTTATAGTAAACAGCACTTTCAAAGGCAAAACAGCAATCTTCATCAGAAAAGCAGTCTTGCTTCAGAACACATTCCAGATCAGAGCCCTTGACAGCTTCTTCTTCAGAAGACTAATGCCACATGTAGATTAGCAGTGAATTGCCTCCTTCTAAGGTGAAAGCTAGAAAATAGGGTCTCCTGTATTCTGTGACTTCTTTGGGTGGCCCCACACTGGCTTAAAACATGAAAGCAACCTGTTTACTGTCAACTTAGAGGTGCCCCCAGAAGGCTCTTGGCATCAACCTTCCCAAGCTGGTGAGCCTTGAGGTCAATGCCGCCTGATCAGGGTGGTCTCTTTCTAGCTTCCCTTGAACCAGCAACCCTTCATGTAAGCAGTAGCTGATGGTTAGACCCCAACGTCTTGCAGGACAAGGCATCAGACTTCCCATACCCTAACCCATATAAATAAGAGACCAATCAGACTGGATTTGGGGTAAAAACAGGCCACAACTTTATTGAATACAGATGAAAGAGGTTTGGCTTGGGCATAAAAGGTAAAGGTAAAGGGACCCCTGACCATTAGGTCCAGTTGTGGCCGACTCTGGGTTGCGGCGCTCATTTCGCTTTATTGGCCAAGGGAGCCAGTGTACAGCTTCCGGGTCATGTGGCCAGCATGACTAAGCCGCTTCTGGTGAACCAGAGCACTGCACGGAAACACCGTTTACCTTCCCGCCGGAGCGGTACCTATTTATCTACTTGCACTTTGATGTGCTTTCGAACTTCTAGGTTGGCAGGAGCAGGGACTAAGCAACGGGAGCTCACCCTGTCGTGGGGATTTGAACCACCGACCTTCTGATCAGCAAGTCCTGGGCTCTGTGGTTTAACCCACAGTGCCACCCATGGGGCAATCTAAATACTTCCAGCCCGCCCACTGGAAGTGACACGTGGTCAATCCAGGCAGGGTTTCCTAAGACTTACGTCAAATAGTGTAACCCCCGCAGGGTCTGCCATCTAAGGGAGTGCCTTTAGCCCTGCCCCCCCCGGGAGGGAAATCCAGTGCAGGAACAAATAGGCTGTGCCCCACGTGTGGGCTGCTTAAATGGGCAGGGGGCGGATCCGAGGGAAGCCCACTGTCGGCTCCATTGGCTCTGCCCTCTGGCACAACCCATGTCCCAGCCTGCATTCCCATTCGCCAATGCAGCTCCTGATAGGCGGGTGGGGCATATGCCTGTTACGATATGGATGCAATGCAGCTGCAAAGTGCTAGCTTGAAAAGTAAACATGATGGGACTGCCTGTGGGAATAAGAGGGACAGTCTATTCACAGTGCGAAGCGCCGGAATTAGCTCAGAGTGTAATATGAGCTCTTCCGTTTGTTCCTATCCAGGAAGTGTTTGTCACTACACTGCTGGAGCTTGAAGAGAGCAGTCATGTTTTTTGTAACGCTGCAAAGACAGAAATAAAGGCATGTAAATACGTTTCTGTCTATCTCTTTCCCCTGCCCGGGGGGGGGGGCAGGAAAGAGGGGTGTGTTCTTCTCACGTTTGAGAAGAATCGCCGATCGAGACCTTGCCTGTGCCTGCTGGGGAATGCAGCCAGGGAGGTCAACAGGGAATCAAGCCGGGTGCCTAGGATTGTTGCCAGTTCCTCCTGATAAAGGGCTTGATATCCCGACAATGCCCCACCCCCACCTATCAGGAAGGGCACTGCCATTTGAATTTTACCTCCAGGGCCCCAGTGAAACCTCTTCCATCCAGCAATGCTGCCGCACCAAAAGAGGTGAGTGGACTTATTAGTTCTCCCCCCATACCTTCTCCTTGACTGGCTAGCACAAGGCCTTGCACAGGTGGCTCCTTGCAGACTCACAAAAGGTGGTGATAATGCTGGTCAGAGATCTTAAAATCTACAGTTATTAGTATTTCTTGCAATAATACAAAAGAATTTAAATTGCAGCAGGTATGGAAAGCTCTGGAAGCTGTTACATATTTTTCTCAAAAATGCCAATATGCATTCCCCCCAGGAATAATTTTGGTCACATTTTTTGTTCCTTTGTTTAAATTCATCACAATACAGAAGAGGTTTGCTTTCATTGGTTCCTGTGTTACTGAAGTCCAAGCATTCCAGTTGCACGGTAGCCTTTTTCAGGCAGGGTTAAGAAAAATGCCAAAATGGATACAGAAATGTTGTCTTGTTGTGCAATTCACTTCAATGCATATTAGTTCTCAAGCAGAATTCTGCTTATTATTCTTATTCTTATTAATAAAAATTATTAGTATTAATTCTGTGCAACAATTTGTAGACCCATCTTCCTATGGCTTTGTTTATATGACTTTCTCTCTCTCTCTCCTTTTATACAAAGTCTTGCAACATCAGGTTGAAAAATCTTTGTGATCCTTCCATATTTCCTTGCTCTTCTTCATGTACCTCCATGTGGTAAAAGAGGTGCAGTAACAGATTCATGCCATTGAAATTTTGCTAAAATGCACTCCTCCTCTCTATGGTTTGTGAGCACTTCTCTCTCCATAATTAATCAGGGGTGCCTCTCGTAGTTTACTTGTGTGAGGTGGAATAGTCTCCTAAATTTTAAACAAGATACTTGATATGAGACATGAAGATTACTGAGCAAAAAAAAGTATGTGAGGAGGTAGGTCTCACAGGATCTGTGACAACACATGGGCTTCCTCGATTGTCCCTCTGAGAGGTGCTCTTGGCATTTGTTGCTTGTATGAGTCAATGTCTTAACCAATGCTTTATTAATGTCCCCATAAATGCTTTACACATTACTTTAAAATGTGTTTGTTAGGAGATGTAGCCAGAGCAAACTGTCAGCACTTTGAAGGCCCATTGAATTCAACGGGAAAGTTATGCACATGATTAACTCTGCCCAATTGAAATCAAAGACACCTAAAAGTGCTTAACTTTGACTTGGCTCTGTCCTTTTATTTGCTTTGATGCAAATAATGAGTGCCTGCAAAGGGTACAGCTTGATTAACATTATGACTCTCTATAAAACAAATCATAAAGCAAAATAAATAAAGTCATTAAGGCTGAAAGCCTGCTTGCAGAAAGTTCTGCCGCTGACCCCAGTGGGGTCTAGGCTCCGTCCTAAGAGTTTCGCAGCATTTCCTTGAACGTAAGATGCAAAAACTGTTTGGTTAAAGCATCTCTGCATATTATTATTATTGCTGCCCAAAGGCTTTTGGTATTTGTTCTCTGTGTATATTGCACTTGCATGGGATTTTATTGTACCAATTATTGTAGTTCATTAAGTTTATTGCAGCTGAATTAAAATAGAACATGACCCTAACAAACTCTGAACAAATAACAACTCCTGTTGCTTATTCAAAAAGTATCGTTTTTGTTAAGAATCAAACCGTAGATAAATAGAGGAGTGACAGATCTAGAAAGGAGGGTTTACCAGAATAAAAATGCAGCAAAAAAATGGTAAGTAACAATAATTATGATCAAGGCTGGATTTAGGTTTGATGAGGCCCTAAGCTACTGAAGGTAATGGGGCCCTTTATATATCCAGTTGTCCTTTGTCAACAACAAATTGTCGCTGTTTTTTGTGTTGAATATATGCTATATGTGGGGCCCATTACTTACAGCATAGGAGCCTACACAACGCAAAACACTGTTGCTGTATGTAGGTTTTATTTTATTTTATTTGTTTTTTATCTTATATTTTGGAAATATACCGTACATCCAGGGGTTTTTTCCCTTAAAATTTTTTTGGGGGGTGGGGGCAAGAGAATGGGGCCCTAAGTTATAGCTTGTTTAACTTATACGTAAATCTGGCACTGATTATGAAACAGTGTTTCATTGTTGCCCTATACACTTAGAAGGTATATCGCAGGAACATGTATCAGCTGTGCTTGGATGCAGAATAACAAAGTATTGGAGGCGGGGGACACCTGCCTCCTTCCTTACTTGAAGCAGGTTGTCAATAATATGGATATAAAAGGGACACCTGACCATTAGGTTCAGTCTCGGACGACTCTGAGGTTGTGGCGCTCATCTCGCTTTACTGGCCGAGGGAGCCGGCGTTCAGCTTCCGGGATATGTGGCCAGCATGATTAAGCCATTTCTGGTGCTGGAGCGGTACCTATTTATCTACTTGCATTTTGATGTGCTTTCGAACTGCTAGGTTGACAGGAGCAGGGACCGAGCAACGGGAGCTCACCCTGTCGAGGGGATTCGAATCACGACCTTCTGATCAGCAAACCCTAGGCTCTGTAGTTTAGACCACAGCGCCACCTGTGTCCCTCTAATATGGAGATACTCATCCCATATTGGATCAGGGCCCCCAAAAGCCTTACATTACACTGTTGTTTCTTTACTTTCTATACTTTATAGCTCTTATTGTTTCTTTCATTTCATTTTAATAATGAACCACTTCTCATGAAACATTCCAAAGTGATTGACAATGAAAGCATCATAAAATCAAATATAGGTTTTCCTATAGATCTATGTTTGTCAAAGTCCTTGAGCTTTGCAAGAGGTGTGGTTGTCCAAAATGCTGCTTGTGGAGTATTGAAGAGCTCTTTTTTGTTAAAGAACAGCAGTGGAGGATTTTTGTCAGCATTAAAAGCTTCATTTAAGTTTTTCTTTTTTTAAGTCCTACTTTATTCTGCTTTGACATGAAATGGAAAAAAAAACAATACCAGAGGCCTGTAAGATCTACCCAAGGACACAAACAAGTACAGCCGTACCTTGGTTTTCGAACAGCTTAGTTCTCGAACATTTTGGCTCCCAAACATTGCAAACCCAGAAGTGACTGTTCCAGTTTGCAAGCTATTTTTGGAAGCCAAACGTTTGATGGGGCTTCCGTGGCTTCCGATTGGCCGCAGGAGCTTATTCTAGGGTTTTCATGCATTAATTAGAGTTAAGTATGTTGGTTATATGAGGCTGGATACATCCCACATTTTTATGCATCATTTGCCCAAGTATATGCATTTTTTGACACATTCCTTGGCTTCTTTGGCTAGAGAATGGCATTGCAACATTCAGATAAGTGCACATTTTGAAGGATGGGTGTGCTTTGATTCATATATTGTTTTGGAAAGAGTGAATCAGGTAAGTTTGCCTATAAATGTGAACTGAACTGAATTTCTTCCCCAACTCTAGTTGTGTGAAGTTAGCATCTCAAAGGTTATTAGCTAACACTTCATCCAACTTTCAGAAAACAGGGGATTCTGCAGAGTCTGCTGGAGGATAAGTGGGCAGTGTTCTCAGAAGTATACACATGTGCTGTCTGGTTGGAATGGGGAAGACGAAAGGGGAGTGAAGTTTGGTTTCACCTTAGTCCATTTCAGCCTCACTTGCCATGCCTCTTCTACTGGCACTCAACTTTTCTGCCCCCCCCCCAATGATTTATTCCAAATACTGTCGATCAGCTTTAACTAATACAGTTCTTATATGAAGCACCTCTCTAATCTCTTCAAACACAGATGTGGAAGCACGGCTTAGAGCATGGAGGCCAACAAAAGCTCTTTGCCTGTACTAGTGATTAGCTTTGATTGACACCGAACACTTCTGCTTTCACAGGCATACTTTAACATCCATAAATGATTGTTTTAAAATGAGAAGCACTGGGCTTCTACGGTCCCTGCTTTAGTAAATAGGCAGTACAAGTGTATTAACAGATAACTCTGGAGCAAATACGAAACACTGTATACTCTTTATAATCTTGTCTCTCCCCCCTTTTGGGGGGGTGGAGAAATCTTCCAACTGCAAATATTCTTTCATAAAGATTTCAAAACAAATAAGCCAGGAGTATTTCCACCAAAGAACCTTAATTTCATTTCGTAATAGGCACTCTGAACTTCCATCCCAGTGTCACGATTTTAAAAACCAATGACATACATGATTCCGTTTAAAGCAGAAATTATCATTTACCCACATTTTGTTTCTTATGTCTACTGCTGTTAGTGCAGCTGGGAGATAGGAGAGGAAGGAGAAATGCAACAACTAAACACCAACACAGGCTTGCTCTTCTGCAGCCAAATCCTGATGTTGTTGTTTGTTGTTTTAAGGAAAGGAAAGGAATGATTGTGTACTCAGTTGTTGTTGTTTTTACTCTGCAAGCTCTCCAAATAGGGACAGGAACCTACCAGGTTAGGACAGAATACAAGAATGCTGCCTGATAAAAAATAGGGACAGTTTGAGCATATGGGACTTTTCCACTGGTACTTTCATGTGTGCACTGATCTCTGCTGCTTCTGTGGGCCAAAGTGATTCCTAGGCTCTCATGTGGAAATGGGAGAAGATATAGAACAGTTACCTTATGCCTTTACTGACACAGGACCACTTTTAACCCAAACATGTATTTGGGGTCCTATTTCTTAATCTTTTACCACATATTTGCATCGTGCATGTGCTCCTGTTGCAGGCTACATAGGATCAGGCTGTGACTCACGAGCTGAAGACCAGTGCTATAGAGGACCATACTTTTACAGGACGGACATTACATCTTTCTTTCTTTGGAATAGCTGTGCCTAAAACAAGGGAAGCAAAGAGGATAGCAAAGTGACTTCTGTCCTGATCAGACAATGGGATCATTAAAAAGAGTGAAATTCACACACAGGTTCTGAAAAGTTAAGGAAAACAAACAAGCCAGCAAAAAGCAGCAGCGCTATAAACCAACATTGGTTTGTTGTCATTACAGCAATCAGCTGCATGAGTTTCAGAGTATCTTTGACAATGTCTCACTGCAGCTTTTGCAAAGGTTAAGTATTACAATTAGGCAGTTAGGCAACTTGGCAAAGAACAGAATTGAAGCCACAGTCTCTGGATTTAAGCCAGTCCACACCCCACCATGAGTATGTGCACACAGAGACAGAACACACAATGTGGCTAACTTGTGCCAAACCAAATCTTTTTTTAACTTAATAAGTTAGTTATATCAGTGACTCAGTTTGACTCTCAATTGTATTGAGCTTCATTATGCTAAACTCTTTTAGAATCCCTTTAACGTTGTTGCCACCATGCTAAAGATTTTGGGGTTTTGAATATTATTTTGGTGTTAGATATTTTGCTAGAATTTGCACACCCAAATTCATGAATATATTAATTTGAAAACAAAATAGTGAGGCAAAGCAAGGTAAGGCACCAACTGCAGTTGCTCAGACTGGAACAGCTCTGAAGCCAAGACTTTATATATTAAGGTAATCATTGATTGACCGATGGGATCTATTGACAATTACTGCATTGGGTGTCTTACACTGCAGTGCTTAGTCACATTTGTAAGGGAGTCGGAGTTCTGGTGGTGCAGGATGTAAGGCACCCTGTATTGAATGCCAGGTACATAGGGAGAGGAAAGAGATTTGAATCAATTCTTGCTTTAATGTGAACCTGCCTAATTCACATTTTCCAGAAGAGTATATGAACTGAAACACTGGTATAGTTCAAAATTCACACCTGTCTGAATGTTGCCAAGTTCTCCAACCCAAAATGTATATAGTAAATGAAAGGCTGTCTGAAAATGCATGTATTAATGAAACCAACATACAGAAAAGCAGTATACATGGGAAAACTGTTTGCAAAAATGGTTACCTTAGGAGAAATTTGCAACAAAATAGTGACAAATTTTTCATGAGAACTGGAAAAAATAATCTAACTGTTGCAGAAGCGTGGTGAACTGAATTTAAGAACTGGAAAATGAGAAATTGAAGTCAACAGATTCATCCATTCCTATTGTTACCTAGGGATAAGGGAATTTGCCAATTTTATTTTCTCTTTTTCCATTTTGCCAATCTCAACTTCAGCCCTCCATATTTCCACATCAGTCTGTAGATTTATTTTTAAGCCTTCATGAAAATTCACCAGCATTTTAGTGCAAATAAGCACATGTTTGTATGTCATTTTGCCTAATATAAACATTTCTGCAAAGCAAGTTTCCTGAAACACAATGCAGTTTGGTATTTTATTTTCACTAATACATGCATTTTATGCACACAGTTTACCCTAGCGCATTCATTTTTGTACACATGATGCTTAAGTAGATTAGCTTTTAAACATGAACATAATCAAATTGCTCCCCCATCCCTACCAAAGCAACATTTTCATACACACCCCCTGATGCTTCTGATGTTTTAAAACTGATAAGAGATTGGACAGCACAGGAAATTCCTTTCTCTTCCATGCATCAGCTTTAGTCCACTGCTACTCAATCTAGAGAAAATATTCCCTCTTCCACTGATCCTCAAGCAAGGAAGATGAGGCGATTTCCTGAACTGGTCAATCTCTAATAAACACACACACATTTCCTTCCCTTACTCCCAGCAACCCCTGTCAGAGCCAGCGTGGTGTAGTAGTTAAGAGCAGTGGACTCGTAATCTGGTGAACCGGGTTCGCATCTCTGCTCCTCCACATGCACCTTGGGCTAGTCACACTTCTCTGAAGTCTCTGAGCCTCACTCACCTCACAGAGTGTTTGTTGTGGGGAGGAAGGGAATGGAGATTGTTAGCCACTTTGAGACTCCTTGGGGAGTGATAAAGCAGGATATCAAATTCAAACTCCTCCTCCTCTTCTTCTTCTTCTTCTTCACCCCAGGCTTCCCATTTTCCATGCCCACCAACCATATGTGTGGGAAAGGTGGAATCTGGGTAAGATTTTTTTTAAAAGCTTGTTGGCTTGTTTTCATGGGAAAGCTGAAGCCAAGTGTGGCAACTCTCAAAGGATGTTGTGGGACATAAAAGCCCAGAGCTATTTTGGGAAGTAAATTCCAACCAATGCAATTATGGACATGAGAATGATTTGGAAGTGAGTGCAAGCAAGCAGTAGAGAATGGCTATAATGTGCTCCTGGTGAGAAACTTTCATTAACAGAAAAGTAGCCATAATTTGTACTTGGTTTAGTTTCAAGCGGCCTCAAGGCATAGGGCTATGTGTGCTGCTTCTTAATAATAATAGCACTGTCACTGTTGACAGAAAGGACTGTTGGAAGCATACGTTTTAATGTATGGCAGAAAGGCGAAAATGTACAGATAAGTTACAAGATTTTGCAGAATGACAGACAGGCCATAATGGTTCCTTGAAGCCTTTAATTGACCTCCAATGTAAAAAAACCCAACTTATTGTGAGGCTTCCTTGGGTCCAGCAACAAGGCCCTAACCAGGATGAAAAAAAGGAGAAGGAGAGAGGTTGAATGACTGGAAATACCACAGATGCTTATACCTTTATTTTAGGAAATAAAGCTAGAATAAAGGTGCAAATTTCAAACTTGCTTAAAACTTGGCTGTTTCCCAGGTATTTGTGGGTTATTAGTTATTCAGTTTTGGTTGATTTATGTTGGCATCCTATAGTTTTAATCAAAGTTGTATTTATTTATTTCATATATATTATTCACTGTTACTTCAATTGTTTTATTTTAAATTGAATTTTGGTGTACCCTTCCCTGAGAAGAACATTTTCTAAGAAATTCCCTCAGAATCCTGGAGGTTGGAGATTTTGCTTCATACCCTGAAGGATACTCAGTGAAGTGCCTCTCTCAGTTTTGCCAGCCACAAAGAGGGTAGAGAATTTTGGGAGGCCAATTTCTTCAGCCATATGGAGTGTTTCAACTGGGGCTTTAAATTGGTTTATATGCAATACTTATTATAAAAGTTAAAAGAAATAGACAATCCAAAGGCACTTGTGGTGATATAGCGAGTAATGAAATTTACACAACAAAATGAAACGAAAAAGCAACATAATCAATTGTTCAACAATAAACAGCAACATTCTTCCATTTGCACAATTTTCTCTTTAATCACTTGCCTGCTTTTTGAATTGCAAGGATAGTCCAGTCTTATTACACCTCCTGCACTTTCTCCAAAGCTGTTTGGATACAGCTGCTTCTCAGAAATCATTCTTCATGGTGAAAATGGCACACAGCTTGGCTAGGAACAAAATGTAGGCCTTCGCTCCTTCCTGAACAAAGGATTTTTAAAGTGGAAGAAATTCTCTTCGACTCGCCTGAGTGGCTGGGTTGACATTCCGGGGAAAAGAGAATCCTAGTCCTATTGTCTGTAAGTGATGGAGATTCTTGTGCAGTCTTAATTGTTCTGTCTATCCCTGGTATCCGACACCCAAAACATAATGGTGCAATTCAAGGCTCCTTCATGTTTTTGACTTCGAGAAAGGATAAACAAAATCCTTTAATGCAGACTGACTCTTCTTATATTTAAAATTCATGGTACCCACATTTAAATAAACTCAGCTAATATGTTCTTTCTTTAATAGGAATACAGCTTTAACATTTAAATATTCATTTCTAGCTATGTTTTCCTTTTGTGGTAATAAAATTCATAAATGTTTTAATGCAAAGTATTAAGTATTGCTGCAACTTTTACTTGGGACATACTGATGAATTCTCTGCAATGTTTCCATATGAAGAATAATGGCCATGGGCCAAAAAAAAAAACCCAACCCACCATTATCAAAGCCTACCTCCTGATGATCTGCAGTACAAAAGTGCTTCCACTTCAGAATTCAATTCTGAAGCCTTGATTTCACCCCATCAATTGCCTCTTGACAGTAATGAAAGTGGAGCAAAGCATCCTATAGGTACAGTTATATTCAGAGCTTCCTCCTGTAAATATATATGTCCATTTTAACCAAAACTGAAGACTCATGTGAAGAGAATTGGAAGAAGATACTCTTTGAAAAATGTGAGGTTGATTCCATATCAAACCTTTACAGAATGATAGTTTGAGGACATTTAGAAATGATAATTCAGCCTAAATGACAAATGGAATATACAGTATGGTTCAAAAAACTATCTTTAGGTTTATTGCATAAATCAACAGATACCCATTGATTGTCTACAACAAGGCCATCAGAACAGTGCATCCATTAATGGAGATTATATTCTACCTGTTGTTAGTTTATTCAAATGGGTTTCTTGTCTACAAAAGTCCAGTTTACCACAGATTATACTATTCCAAAATGAAAAATGATTTAGAAATCAGGCTAACTTCTAAGTTACCCCTTCCAAGGTTTAGGCATGTATGAAACAAACTAAGAAGCACATTCCATACGTTAAGAATGCAAAATATGCATTCAGTGGATCTTGGGGGTCAAATTAATTGTTGAACTACACCTCATGTATATTATTCTTTTCAGGGACAGGTTTTTAAATAGAATATAACCACAAGAGTGCTGATAAGAGACTGATAAGAGAACAGAGGGACTACTAAGCCCTTTTTCTTGAATCATTTCCCCACCAAAACAGACTCCAAACACTGGGTGGGGGTGGGACATGCAGAGGGTGAAGATTACCAAGCTTCGCCCACTAACATAATTTGGAAGCTGTAGCATCACCACAAAGAAAAAAAGTGGTCCAAAAGGGGCTGAGCTCTTTTCATTTGTACCACGATACTTGACTGAGAGATCTCTACCTTCCTGAAGACCAATCTGATTTTTTGTGGGCGGGAGAATCAACATCCCAATCAGAATGCTGGGCTGGGTGGACGCAGATTGCCCCACTCTTCTGGTTAATAAAACTAGTAAAATCTGAACAAATTCCCAAAGTTTAAATTGATACTGGTTGTTTAATCTATTAATCAATCCCAATTAAACAACACCAATAATATATTATTGTTTCCTATAATGTAATAGCTTTTGTGTGCTCAGGAGAAACCCTGAATCGCCAACAGACCATAACTGTTTTTGTAATTACCCTTTATAAACATATTGTGTTTCGTGTGTTATATTTGTGTGTGTGTGTGTGTGTGCGCGCGCGCACGCCCAATCTGCAGGTTTTATAAAATCTATCTGTGGGTGTTCTCTTGAGAAGAGAGAGTCTAGCTTGTAATAAAAATATATGATTGATTTAAACTTCATTGCCCAACCTGCAATATTTTTGTAGCATTTGTGGGTATTGATCATATATCTTATGTTTTTATTAAAACCATACTCTCCGTTTTCCACAAAAAGGAAATAAATCTTTAAAAAGTGACGATTGCTTAATTAATCACAGGATAAAGTGAAACGATGTTGAAAACTGGAGTGATTAAATAAAAGCCAAATGAAACAGTAGGTGGCTCACAGGACTGCTGATCATGCTTCCTCCCCCACCCTGCCCAAAAAGAACCCACCACGAGCAATTTTAAAGAATATTTAGGAAAATACATTTGTGCTTAAAGCTTGCTCTGGAGTAAGACTATGGCAGACCTGACCAGCAGGTTTGGTGACCAGCATCCAGATAGAATTGAAAAAGACCTTTGTCTGTGTAGACAACAGTGAGCAACCTGGACCAGTAATCTGACTTTGTATACAGTGAAAATTTCCATTCTGACTAAACAAAATTAAGAATATACATAAAAAATGAGCAGTGATCAGTACTCCAGTACTGAAGGTTCGCATCCTACTATATTATTTTCATTAGATAGATATTCTATCCATTTGCATAATAAATTCCATATTTTTTCTCATAATGATAGCTGTCAAATCTCCTATGCCTTATAATGTTCTGCTCCATAATTAGTTTGGAAGCTTGTGATTGTTTGCATTTAAGTCAGCAGATAGATGCTGCCAAGCCATTTGAGCAGAAAAGTTGTCATAATGGCTTCCGATTAGTGCTTGCTGATTTATTTAATCTCTTTTGATCAAGCTGCAACTCTCAAATAAAATCACAGAAAATCAGTGCAGGATTTTTTTTAAGCAGCAAAGGCTGTTAGTGGATTGCTTGCAGGACAGAGTACATAGATATGCTGCAACACAAAATACATTGTTTTCAAGATCAGAGACTGTGCCAGAGCAACTTTTATAATGTAGCAACACCTCAAATAGCTTTTGTAGTTAAGAACATGAACAATCTGTGCATATATATTTTTTTTAATGATATTTATTAAAGTTTCAAGAAAATTACAAAAATGAAAAAAGGAAGAAAAAATCAAAAAATACCAAATACAGAAAAAATAAAAAAACGATTAAAAACATTTCAATCTTTCCATGTCTTATCTTTCATTTACTTATTTCCCTGACCTCCTTACACCTCCCGTTTTTGTATTCTAGTTCAATAGTTGTTTCAGCAAGTCCTAACCCTTTTTGCATTTATCTTAATGCTTTATCGTAATATATTATAACTTTACATCTTTTACATGTTAACAATCCGTTTTTACATATCTCTTGATAAGATTATTGCTAAAACCACTTCGCTTCATTCCAACCTCCCTCTAACATTCCTTAATTTTACAATGTTTCTGTAAATAGACTTTAAATTTCTTCCAATCTTCTTCTACCGACTCTTCTCCCTGGTCTCGGATTCTGCCAGTCATTTCCGCCAGTTCCATGTACTCCACCACCTTCATCTGCCATTCTTCCAGGGTGGGTAGATCTTGTGTCGAACAATCTGTGCATATAAACAATGGACTGTAGAGACCCACCATATCTGACCAGTGCTGTCAGAGTGTTCCCCAGTTTTATGATCATGGGAGATATTCAGAGTCGTGTGAACAAAAGTCCTCTCACACAACAGGCGTTTCTCTTCCTCTCTTCCCTCCATACGCCCACAAAATCTGCTTCTCCCACTCCCCTAGATCAGATTTGTGGGCATGCAGGAGGTTACAGGTTCGAGGAAAGGTAGGAGCAGTCCAGTTCTGCTCATGTGTCAGGAGCAGAAGTCCAGGACCAGGGACTCAGCTAGACTGGTAAAGAAAAAGCATTTTATATGTGTTGCATATATACGACATGACACCAGATGGCATTGTGGAGTTCCATCTTTCCCTATGGGATTTCCCTGTGTGAGAATACACCATGTTTAACTGAAACACTTCTTTGACATGTCTAGCTCCAGCCCAGGTCAGGCCTAGTGATCACAGCAACCCTTCCCAGTAGGTCTTTTCCCAATGAGGCATTTGTGAGGAATGAAGATCCCAGCCTTCCCACTGATCTCCAAGACTCCTCCCTCAGGTTCTTCCCCAGAAAACTGAGGCTCTGTCCCCTTATCTCTCTTTGGTCCACCCTCTCCATTCCTGTTCATGTTCTGGGAGACAAGGGGTGAGGAGAGCTGGTCACAGCCAGAGGCGTGAGGAGAGCTAGCATCCCAGGGGGGTGGGGCAGTGATGTCATTCCCCCTCAGGGATGACACCCGGGGCAGACTGCACCCACTGCACCCCCTTACTCCGCCAGTGGTCACAGCAGGAGGGGGAAATTACATCCACTCTGTCTCTTGAACCCCTGCTCTCCAGCCTCCACTTCAGCCTCTGGTGCTGGACTGCCCTCTTGTCACAGCCTCTGCATGCTCACGAAACCCTGTTGCCTCTTCACCAATCCCCTGGCCTTCATCCCCTGGGGGTTCCTTGGGGGTTCCACAGCTGATGCCTCCCACCACTCCTCTACATCCAGCCAGTCCATAACATCACGGAAGTCCATTCCTTTAGTGGGCAGATACAAGTGGATATTACTCTATGATTAGGATTGTTTTAAGAACACATGCAGCATATACAGAATTTCTGTATTTTTCGGTGTCCTAAATACTTGAAATATGCCCAGGATATCATACAGCTTATCATTCCAAAAATTAGGAAAAGATAACCAGTATTTTACAAAATATTGTTTTCTTCTGTTCATGCTAGTTAATTTAGCCATTGCAACATGCTTAAACTAATTATAATCCTGTTCAGATACATTTGAATTTTCTGTTCTCCAATATTTTGTTCAGAGGATCCTCAAAGAATTCACCATGTCTGAGATGAACAGTGCCATGCTATACATGTCTATTTAGAAGTACTATTTAGAGTTCAACAAGAATTACTCTCAGATAATTATGTATATGGGACTAAAGCCCAATTTTCTGTATTCTTAAAATATGTTTAGTATCTGTGAGAAGAAATAACAAAGGGTTTATAGCCAAGCTTTAACCAGTCAAATAATTAATCTTTTCTAGCACATTAGTCCAAAAATTGATTATAGCTGGACATAAATGATAAAAGAGAATAATATTATTCCAGCATTTCCTATAAGAGCTATAAGAGGGATTGTAATCACTACTTATTCTTTAAAGTTTGAACAGGGAGATACACTGTCTCATCATCAGTTAAATACTTTTTCTCTTTATTATAATATTGTTCATATTGCAGTCAAAGATATATTTTAAAAACACAAAGAATAGCTGTAAATAAAATTATAAAAGATTAGTGAGAGTGCTGTCATGCAAAATTAGTTCAAGTGTACATAATCAATGGCTTGGATGCAACTGTGCATGCAGGGAGACATCTTAGAATAGTGATATCCTCAGTTGTTCAGTAGAGAGGGGGACAATGAGGCTAAAGAGGGTCCCTACTATTGTTACTATACAGTACAGCTATTCAGTGCAATTATGACTTCTCTAAGTGGGTTCTCTGGACGACAGAGGACAACATGGTTGGATAGTGTTCTCGAAGCTACCTACATGAGTTTGACCAAACTTCGGGAGGCAGTAGAAGACAGAAGTGCCTGGCGTGCTCTGGTCCATGGGGTCACGAAGAGTCGGACATGACTAAACGACTAAACAACAACAAGAGGGTTCTCTGTGTGCAGCCCTAGCAGTTGGTTAGTGCAGAGGAATTGCGTAAGAAGCACTCAGTTCCTTGTCCATCTGTGGCTTCTGTAGGTACACTGCCCCCAGCAAGACTGGACTGAATAAGTATAATGGGTGAAATCCAACATTGCATGAACAGACTTCCACTAGCTCAGTGGGCATTTCCCATACTCTCCTTCCTCCCTGGAGCCCTCCATGCTTCTCCCTACTCTTTGGAACCAATTTTGGTGTAGGGGTCAAATTATATTGGGACTGCAGCATGCAGGCAGGGATGGTTTTCAGGGAGATCTCAGCTGATGAGAAAAGAATAAAAAACCTCATGTTCTTCACACTATGGACCTGATTAAAAATAAACTCCATACTTCCTATTAAAGAAGCAGTGTAGCTGGCAGTCACAAATATTATCAATTCTTTACTCAATAAAAACAATTAACAATTACCAAATTTGATGGAATTGGTTCAGCATTGGGTCATTAGGGACAGCTATCCTAATGATAGTTTCAAATCCTTTTATAAAAGCCAACCTCTGCCACCCTATTTTTTGAAAAACCCTCTACAAATAAAAGGACCCAAGCTGGCCATGGTTTTTCTAGCAAAGCCCTTTTCCTGTCCAGAGTATATTCCTAGTCTGTCTGAGACATAAGGTACCACATAATGCAAAATTTAATAGCACTCTCTCTGATGTTGACATTAATTGAAATTTGCGGACCACTCTTCCATATACTGTTCCAGCATTGTTCATCTAATTGTCTGTCAAAATCTTTGTTCCAGGCCTTCGTGTAACTTGGCAGATCCTTAGTGTTAACTTCCAACAACCAATCATAAATCTTTGAGATGAGCCTTTTGAAATATTAATCGAGGAAGGAAAGGGGTTTTTTTTCTTTTCCTGCAAAATGAGCAGAGCTATAAAAAGTAAAAGTAACTTTACAAAAATAATTGTTTATTTGATGTACCTGTTGATTTGCATGAACGCAAACAAAGATTATTCCATTGGTGATTATGCATCAAGCTACGTATTATGTGGTGTAATGTGATTTTTTTAATCCACTGTGGCCTTTCTAAACTTAAAGCAGAAAGGAAAGTACACACAAACAGCCTAGTAAACCTTTCCCCATAGCTTTGTATTTTAGGTGTGGATGGGGACTCCGTATCATTTTTCCACAAGCAAAAAAGCAGCTGTGGGGTGGCAATTTTGAGCTAGAAAAGAGTTTGCAGCCTTTCTCTAAATGTCTTCTTCACTCCCAGAACCAAGGTGGACATGACAATCTCTTTTGACCTTTGTGTGTTTAATTTGCTTTTTCAAAAACTAAACAGTAACCAGGGGTGGCACCTGAATCAGGACTGCAGCACTGGTAGCTTGGGTCTTTAACCCTTTATCCCTGCTGCAGTTCTGATGCTATCATTCAGTTAATTCCCCCAAACTTGCTGATATTTAGTAAGGAAAAAAACAAGCAGACAAGCATGTAATTAATCTTACATCTAGTAAGGTCCTCAGACTGGCGTCCTAAAAAGGGGAAAGATGTAGAATGTTGTATTCAGCTTAGAGTCTTCCCTTAAATACCAGCCCAGCCTCTGCCTTACCTTTTCCTTCCCAATTTCCAATGGACTAGCCTAGGATGGGAACGTTGTGACCTTCCAGATGTTGTTGCAGCTTCCATTATCCCTCATAATTAGATGTGCTGGATGGGGCTGATAGATCTGTAGCCCAACTATATTTCTTGAGGGGCAAAGGTTGCCCTTCTCTAGAAAAGCCCAGCTACAAACCTTTGTTCTGCATATAAATCCATTTAATAAACAGGAAACATTAACAAAACATGGGTGGTACCCGAGTGAGTAAGGAAGATTCAACAGACAACTCATTGTATGCAACATCACATTACTTGAAGTTTATGTTCGCAATGAAATGAATTGTTTTCTACAAACAGTTCCAGCTTCTCCATAGGGTACCTTCTTTTTGTATTGATCCCTTCCTGTCTACCTCCTTTCAGTACACTGTGTATTAAACAATAGGAAGATAACAAATCAAGGCAGAAGATTTATCAGGGAGCAGCAATGTTTTCCCCCTCCCTCCTCTTGCCAAGCTCAGGTGCGTGAATCTGCTAGTTAAACAAACAAGGAAAATAATACAGAAATGGAAAAAAGCCACATTAGACAAAGTGGGAGAGGGGGAGTAAAGAACACAATCTAAACTCTACACAAATTTAATTAGAGCTGCAGGGGACCTGTATGCCAATAATCAAACTCTGAGAACCTGCTCTAGTTTCTGTAGTGCATCTATGCCATGCCATTTCGTGTTACGGTAATTTGTTGTTGGAATTTGGGAGTGAGCATTAAAGACTGCTTCTAATAAATTCCCATTACTCTAAATGGATAAAAAGAATGCCAAATGTGTAATGCAGTACTGATAGGAGCCTTCGTGGTAAGCACTTCAGAGATCTACCATCAACAGAATTTTATTTCATTTTCAGCATGCAGTTTGTTCAATCTGAATTGTAAATCTTCTCTAATCTACATTCTAGTTTCTGTTTCTTAATATTTATCTGTATATCACATTACATTGCCATATACTATGTTGGGGGGAAATATTGGCACATGCATTACATTCGTGGTGGGTGGGGTTGTAAAAGAAAAACTAAACAATTTATAGCAGTCTTGATTGTTTACCTATATCTGATATTTCTAATTTTTTATATAGCTGCCCACCAGGTTCTCATCACTTAAAAGTTTTTTCATGTTTCCCGACTTCTTAGCATAGCCATTAGTTTGATTGTCCCTAGTTGCTCCCATAATTGCTTAATTAAATCTAGTCTGCTGGGCTTTCTTTCCAAGCTCTAGAAAATGTAATTCTAGCCAATGTAAGTATATATATTATACCTGAAGCTGACCATTTCTTACAATGCTGGTATTACTAACATAATTCAAAAGGCATGTTAATGTGTTAGCTCACATTCCAGTTTGGAAGATTTTGTTAATGGTTCAATAAGTTTGCACTTCTTGATGTTTCCACCAAAGGTGGAAAATGGGAAAACTCAATTTTTTCCTCTTCCCAGGAATGAGTGAAAATGTATATAGAAAGGGAGTCATAGTGACATTCAGTGGACACACACTTAATTTATAAAGCACTTGATAAAAGACATGCTGATCTGGATCCTGAACCAAAGTACAGTCCAAAAATACAAATACAATACAAAACTACACGCCTGTTCCTAGCGTTTACATCCTTCAAGCTATGCGAGAATTGGTTGCCAAGGCTACAGTTCTTCTAAACACCTTTCTAGATGGCACACCCACACTAAAGACAGTGGGACTTCCTTCTGAATAAACATGCATAGCATTGCAATGCCCAGGTCTGGACACCGGGCACAGGAAATACAAAGTTTCTATACAACTAATAAATAACAATGACAAATAGCAATGACAAACCTAGACAGCATCTTAAAAAGCAGAGACATCACCTTGCCAACAAAGGTCCGTATAGTTAAAGCTATGGTTTTCCCAGTAGTGATGTATGGAAGTGAGAGCTGGACCATAAAGAAGGCTGATTGCCAAAAAATTGATGCTTTTGAAATATGGTCTGGAGGAGACTCTTGAGAGTCCCATGGACTGCAAGAAGATCAAACCTATCCATTCTGAAGGAAATCAGCCCTGAGTGCTCACTGGAAGGACAGATCATGAAGCTGAGGCTGCAGTACTTTGGCCACCTCATGAGAAGAGAAGACTCCCTAGAAAAGACCCTGATGTTGGGAAAGATTGAGGGCACAAGGAGAAGGGGATGACAGAGGACGAGATGGTTGGACAGTGTTCTCAAAGCTACCAGCATGAATTTGACCAAACTGTGGGAGGCAGTGGAAGACAGGAGTGCCTGGCGTGCTCTGGTCCATGGAATCACGAAGAGTCAGACATGACTAAACGACTAAACAACAACAATAAATAACTGCAGAACTAAGCCTTCCAGTCGCAGTATGACTGGTTGGGCTCCAGCAGCTGTAATTTCTAGCTAAAACACTTGCATCCAGTTACCCAAACACCTTCCTGCGGCACAAGATGATGCTGACTGAAAATGAATATATAAATAAAATAAAACTGTGTGACTACATGACATTAAAGAGCTCAGTAGGCCAAGAGACACATAGCTTCTTGAAATACTGAAACACAAATATATTTATATTATAACTTTCTGCCTTAGGTCTTATTCCAGACAGTGCTGTGAGGGACTAATTCAAGGGTTCTTTATTAGAGGCAACAGCTATGCAGTTTTAGGACATCCATTTTGTGAAGAACCTCCTTTAGTCCCTAGTATACAATAACAGTGAATATAAAGAGAACCGTCAACACTTTTACAAGGATTGTTACCGCTTTGTCAAAAGGTAATCTTAGTCTCCGCAGTTATAAACTGTCATGCTTTTGGGGGACAGGTGAGGAAGTTTCAGTACCAGTTAGAGGTTAGGTTATGGGCTCACATTCCTAAATAATTGAAGGGCGAGCATCCTTTTACTCCCCTGTTTGTTTTCAAGACACCTTCATTTTCTTCTTCTCTTTTTCTTTCTTTCACATTTTCCCAGCTTTCCTGGCTCAGTTAATTTTGAAGTAAGAGAGAGAGAAGAGAATAAACACTGCATGTCTCCCATCCGTCTTCTCTTCTACAGGCTAAACATACCCAGTTCCTTTAACCTTTTCTCGCAGAACTTGTTTTCCATACCAATGACCAGCCAGACATAGAAAGTCAATGTAAACCAATGATGGAGAACCTAAGGCCAATTCCTATCTCACTGATCATTGGGCCATGCTGTCCAACTACATCAGGGGGCATCACAAGTTATTCATGTAAATGAGGATTATTATTTTGCTGAATTAAGAAGAATGAAGAATCCTCATGTAGTGCAATCCTAGGCATGTTTACTCATACTTCAGCCTCTGTGTTCAGGGCAGTTTACTTATCAGGCAAGTGTGTATATGATTGCAGCCACAGTCTAGCTTCCACAGTGAATGTCTGCAGAGTCAAGGCATACAAGTGCTCTTTAAAAGTCTTAATTTTCATTGCAAGATACTTTGTGACGTGGCTGATGGGGCTGAAAAGCAGAAGGCGGTAGCACAAAGATTTAAATGTGGACCAGAAGTAGGTTGTCATGAACCTCAAAGTAAGGACAGAAAGGAAAGGGGGAAAACAAGTGGGACAGCAGTATAGGAAAGTGATAACAGGTCTGGAGAGAAAAGTAGGACTAAGATTCATGAATAGATATAAAATGATAGCATAGGGACCATTAATATGCTCTTAACATGAGCTGATCTTAAAATCAGCCTAAATGTGATATAGATTATTATTCTGCAACCTAATGAATGTATGTTCCCAGTCCCATTTTCATAGATTTCAAAACTGCTTTTGCATTATGCCAAATGTCATTGATGTACATATGGTTGCTACGTGATTAACGCTGATGCTTGGGTTACTCTAGAAAAATATGGGATCATTCAGGGCGGAGTGCTCAGAGCAGCAGTTCCATGCTATCCCAGAAGCAAAAGCTTTTAGGATGCATAAATTCAGTTATGATTTGCCTTTTTTCAGTGGCAGAGATCACAACAGAGATCACAACCAGACATTACATGGGGAGGGAAATGCTATATCTGTTTTGCTTTTATGTTCATGCTGCAAATGCAAGCTAGTTTCAACACTATGCGGTCCCTTTTCTTCCATTTATTTTTTTGATACAGATTTTTTTTTGTACTTAAGGCTTTCTGTATCTATGTTTTGGCTTTATGTCAGATAACCCTATGTAAATAGCACTACTGGTTAATTTAACCTGAACATAGGGTTATCTTAATGCTTTGTGTCCAAGAATATTTTGGTAGCCTACATTCTACAACAACATTCTGTTCAACAAAGGACTTGTCCAACATTCATTGAAAGCTTCCTGTTTGCAGGCTCATATTATTGTGCTCTTTCTCAGTACAGCTTATTCTTCCTTATTTAATCATCTATTGTGAAACTACTGGCTTCTTTCTATTTAAAAAAATCTTTTCCTTCCATTATAACAATATAGCCCTATTTTGCTATTAATAGAAATGCAGTGCTTTGGAAATGGTATTGTGTGGATTCCCCATCAACAATAAAATGAGAATGACAGAGCAAAGAGCTAGTGTGGAAAGAATTCTAATCCCAGTAATAGTTCCTACAGTTCTTACTAAAACCTTGTGTTATTATTACTGGTAGTGTTATTATTATCATTTTCTGCATTACAGGTAGGCCCAAAGAAAGAAGTTAAAGAAATGAGATCATCCCACTACTAGGATCATGACTGAAGCAAGATTTGAAGCAAAGATTTCCTAGGCTAGAGTTTACACTCTTGGTAACTACAGTACACCAGTACTCACCTATGAACAGTATTAGCAATTGATAGCTTTCCTTTTATAAGTACTCTGTGTTTTCCAATAATATATATGGCTTTCCCTTCTGTTTGTATGCCTGTGTGTATGTATGCTTGTGAACACACTTCCATCACCCATCTGTCCAAGAATAGACTGTCTTGAAAGATTAAGTGCGCCTATTTTGAAATGGAGATGGCAAGTCATAATTTTTAGCTAACCCGTTTCCTTCTTAGTGAAAACAGAAATAAAAATATATTGTGCACACTTCATTGCCGGAACCTTTGACCTCTGCTGCCTGTCTAGCTGCGGCTGTGATGAATGCTTTGTGTCTCTTCATTTTTAATTGCTCATAAATTGTTATCCCATGAAATACAAAACTAGCCTTGTCCTCATTTGAGTAGGGGTTGAAGGGCAGCCTCATAGTAATACAATTAAGGAGGGTCTTTGTGTATGGGTGTGGGAGTGAGGAGGGCAGGGAGGTTACAGAAGGTTGTAGTTGTGAAAGATGTGGTTTTCTTTCTTGTGGAAATACAAAGCCCCTTCCTCACTTACAAAGAAATATTGTTCATGATAGACAATACGATACTGGAAAATGTTCTCTGGAAGACTTTTGGAAAGACATTAAAATAAAGTACTTTTGGTATATTCCTTTATAAGCTAATGTACAGTATTTTTAATACTTTAATTTTCTGGTATAACAGTTATATTCACTTAACACACCTTCCTGTTATCCATTTTCTTGTATTGTCTTCCATTCACTTGTATAAGCTACAAACATTTCTTTCATTACTGACTTTTACTGACATCCCTGAGGAGAGTTTAGACATTTTTCCTAATCCAAAGCTCCCCACTGCACCAAGGATTCCCTGTCTGAGCTGCTTCAGGTCGTGGCGGATTTTCTCCTGGAGACACCTAGTTTGGTTGTCCTAGGGGATTTTAACATCCATGCCGACATGACCTTACAAGGGGCTGCTCGGGACTTCATGGAAAGCATGGCCTCCATGGGGCTGTCCCTGAATAAGTTTGGCCCAACTCATAGTCATGGACATGCCTTAGACCTGGTGTTCACCTCTAGTGACGTGGGTGATCTGACACTAAGTAAAAGTGAAACAAAAGAAGTGCCATGGTCAGATCACTTCCTGGTGCAACTGGACTTCTCCGCGACCCTTCCCCTCTGCAGGGAGGTGGGACCAATTCGGATGGTCCACCCCCGCCACTTAATGGATCCAAATGGTTTCCAGAGAGTGGTAGGGGATGCTTTATCCCATGTTGATGGCCTTTCAGCTGATTCCCTGGTGGCCCGCTGGAATGCAGAGTTAACCAGGGCTATCGACTGTCTGGCTCCAAAGCGCCCTCTCCGATTGCATGGAGCCCGGACAGCTCCGTGGTTTTCTTCGGAGCTGAGGGCGATGAAACAATCGCTGAGACGGCTAGAGCGTCGGTGGCAAAAAACTCACTCCGAATCTGACCGGACACAGGTTAGAGCTCAACGTCGAGCCTACCAAGTGGCGATAGCGATGGCGAAGAAGACTTTCTTCACCGCCTCTATTGTATCTGCAGAAAATAGTAGCAGGAGACTTTTTCAGGTGGTTCGTAATTTAACAGAACCACCTTTACCACCGGGGCTGTGATGGCCTGGGATTCCGATTCAGAGGATGAACCAGAGGAATCCCAGCCTGCACAGGAGTCCCCGCCTCCAGGGCCGGCTGAACTGGGGCAAGGCCTAGATGCTGAAGAGCCTGCACCTGTGGCAGAGCACCAGGAGCTGGCCCCAGGTGAAACCCTTCAGGCCCCAGAGGGGCTTGAGGACTCAGTGGCTACAGGTGAGCCTCCTCCAGGGCCCAGTAACCCTTCGGCCTCTCCTGATCTGCAGAGGCTTAGGGCAGAGAGGCGAAGGGAACTGGTTGCTCCCAGGAGGAGTGCTCGCCTTAAGGCCAGAGGAGGCGGGGCTCCTGGGGGCCGGGACCGCCCCTGGCCTTAGAAGAGGATAAAAGCCCAGTCAGCCCGGTCCCAGGTTGCGGGAGCAACGTCGTTGTTGGCTTTGGACCTTCCTGTGTTCTTGATCCCTGCTTGGCCTCCTGTTCCTGACCATCCGGTGCTCCTGTTCCCTGCTCGGCCTCCTGTTCCTGACCATCCGGTGTTCCTGTACCCTGCTCGGCCTCCTGTTCCAGCGTTCCTGTTCCCCGCCCGGCTCTCCGCCTCGGACCTCGCCCCTCTTCGTGTGGACTCAGACTACACTCAAGGTACCTTTCCCCCGGGTCCAGCACAGGGGCTTTGTAAAGACCCCAAGATCTCCTGCAATGATTTTGCAAAGTTTTTTGCAGATAAAATCACTCATATTTGGAAGGAGCTAGACACCACCGTGGGAGCAGGGCTGGGGTAGGAGAGTGCTAGAGCTCTGTCTGGTCAAGTTGCATAGAATCGATTTCAATCCATTACCCCCGAGGATGTGGACAGGCTGCTTGGACGCGTGAAACCAACCACCTGTCTCCTGGATCCTTGCCCATCCTGGCTAATAAAAGCAAGCCGGGAAGGGCTGGGCGATGGGCTCTGCGGGGTGGTAAATGCTTCCGTCTGTGAGGGAACATTCCCAGATCCGCTGAAAGAGGTGGTCATTAAACCGCTTCTTAAAAAACCATCTTTAGACCCGGCCAGTATGGCCAACTATCGCCCAGTCTCAAATCTTCCATTCTTGGGCAAGGTGATTGAGCGTGTGGTTGCTGAACAACTCCAGGCACGCCTGGAGGATGCGGACCATTTGGATCCCTTCCAATCGGGATTCAGGCCTCATCATGGGACTGAAACTGCCTTGGTCGCGCTGGTTGATGATCTCCAGCGAGCTAGGGACAAAGGTGAGAGTTGTTTCCTAGTTCTGCTGGATCTCTCAGCGGCCTTTGATACAATCGACCATAACATCCTTCTGGACCATCTAGAGGGGCTGGGAGCTGGGGGCACTGTTATACAGTGGTTTCGCTCCTTCCTCCTGGACCGTGTTCAGAAAGTGGTGGTGGGGGATGAGTGTTCAGACCCCTGGGCCCTCACTTGTGGGGTGCCTCAGGGTTCCGTCCTCTCCCCCATGCTTTTTAACATCTATATGAAGCCACTGGGAGAGATCATCAGGGGGTTTGGACTGGGTGTCCATCAATATGCAGATGATACCCAGCTCTACCTCTCTTTCAAATCAGAACCAGTGAAGGCGGTGAAGGTCCTGTGTGAGTGCCTGGAGGCGGTTGGAGGATGGATGGTGGCTAATGGATTGAGGTTGAATCCTGACAAGACAGAAGTACTGTTTTGGGGGGACAGGGGGCGGGCTGGTGTGGAGGACTCCCTGGTCCTGAATAGGGTAACTGTGCCCCTGAAGGACCAGGTGCGCAGTCTGGGAGTCATTTTGGACTCACAGCTGTCCATGGAGGCGCAGGTCAATTCTGTATCCAGGGCAGCTGTCTACCAACTCCACCTGGTACGCAGGCTGAGACCCTACCTGCCCGCGGACTGTCTCGCCAGAGTGGTGCATGCTCTAGTTATCTCCCGCTTGGACTACTGCAATGCGCTCTACGTGGGGCTACCTTTGAAGGTGACTCGGAAACTACAACTAATCCAGAATGCGGCAGCTAGACTGGTGACTGGGGGCGGCCGCCGAAACCACATAACACCGGTCTTGAAAGACCTACATTGGCTCCCAGTACGTTTCCGAGCACAATTCAAAGTGCTGGTGTTGACCTTTAAAGCCCTAAACGGCCTCGGCCCAGTATACCTGAAGGAGCGTCTCCACCCCCATCGTTCTGCCCGGACGCTGAGGTCCAGCGCTGAGGGCCTTCTTGCGGTTCCCTCATTACGAGAAGCAAAGCTACAGGGAACCAGGCAGAGGGCCTTCTCGGTAGTGGCACCCACCCTGTGGAACGCCCTCCCATCAGATGTCAAAGCGATAAATAACTACCTGACATTCAGAAGACATCTTAAGGCAGCCCTGTTCAGGGAAGTTTTTAATCTGTGATATTTTAGTGTATTTCTGGTTTTTATGGAAGCCGCCCAGAGTGGCTGGGGAAACCCAGCCAGATGGGCGGGGTACAAATAATAAATTATTATTATTATTATTATTATTATTATTATTATTATTATTAATGCCCTGATGCCCACACATGACTTTGAGATAAATGGGGTAGCTCTTGAGCTGTGTAGCATTCTGCCTTCCCCACTTTCTCTCACCGTGCTCCATTTTTAAAATGGAAAGCACTAGGCTGCCCATCTCTCAGCCAAATCAAAGTTTAGAGAAGTGGCTTGGTTATTAAAGGAAAACTAAGCAATCTACATGGGATGCGGGTGGCGCTGTGGGTAAAACCTCAGTGCCTAGGACTTGCTGATTGTATGGTCGGCGGTTCGAATCCCGTGGCGGGGTGAGCTCCCGTCGTTCGGTCCCAGCTCCTGCCCACCTAGCAGTTCGAAAGCACCCCTAAGTGCAAGTAGATAAATAGGTACCGCTTTATAGCGGGAAGGTAAACGGCATTTCCGTGTGCGGCACTGGTGCTGGCTCGCCAGTTGCAGCTTCGTCATGCTGGCCACGTGACCCGGAAGTGTCTTCGGACGGCGCTGACTCCTGGCCTCTAGAGTGAGATGAGCGCACAACCCTAGAGTCAGTCACGACTGGCCCGTACGGGCTGGGGTACCTTTACCTTTACCTTTTAAGCAATCTACAAGTTTCGTAATCCACTCAGCTGAATTCCCCCCGCCCCCCAATTGTTTGGAGCAGTTTCCTCCTATCCTAAAATACCTCTTAACTTCCATCTGGTTCTAAAATTCTGCCCAGCCTGCTGCAACATCCCTTAGGAGAATTACATCTTTCATGGGTTCCTAGCTTTTAAAGTAAAGCACAGTGATATACTGGGCTTCTTGTCTCTGAAATGAATAACAAGAATTTTAAAACCCCTTCTCTAACTGGACGAATCGGGCAGTGTAAAAGTAAAGGTTTATAGAAAACACAAGTGGGAAACAAAAACCCCTTGAAGAGCACTCCAGCAAGTAAAGTCATGCCTTGCACAACCCCTCCTTCACCTATCAATCTAAAGTTTTGCAGGCTTCATCTCCTCAGAAGGGGTTATTATGCTTACAAAACCACTTTGTGCTAGGCTGTGGTAACACTCCCTCTAAAGACTAAACCTACCGTTTGGGTAGGTCATGGATTTCTCCCTGACTGGGGAAGTCCAGACAGTACTGTTGGCCATCAGTGTGTTTTATCAGGTTTAACTAGTATGCCAACTGCAGCCCTTTTTCGAGAGTGCAGACCCAGCCACTGTGACTCATGTTCTGGTCACAGTCAGACTAAACTAATGCAAAGCACTCTTTGTAGGGCTGCCTTTAAAGGCAACCACCAAAGTCCTGATGAGTGTATGGCACGATGGTCAGTTTCAATAATTCCTGTGCTATACAAGCTACACTGGCTTCAAGTCCATTTCTGGGCCAAATTTCAAGGGCTGGTTTTAACCTTTAAAGGCCTAAATGTTTGGGCCCAGAGCAATCTAATAAACATCCAGCTTGCCCACTGTGAGGACACACTGTGACCTCCTAAAACCTTTGACACATGAAGAGCTTTCTAAAGACATGTAAAGATAGAGAATGCAAAATAACACCAAGGTTTATAACGATAGCAGATATTTTTAATGTGTTGCCTTAAAGGCATATGCACCAGACTGCAGTTGTGGTCTCTTATATCTACTCCAATGAAGTGGGGAGCTCTAGGTATGCCACAGATGTGTGTTTGGACTGGAGCTAATCATAAATAGAAGTGAATGAGTGACTCTGACAACTTTTTATGTGCTTCAGAGCCCTTACACCTGCTGCCAAGTAGTAGACTGAGGTGAGTACTGAGTATTATGGAATATGCAGAATTATTTTCCTTGCACAAGTCAAGTTTGTAAACAATGTTGATTCATTGTTCTATAAGTAACTCCAACATCTGGCTGAATTAGAAGAACTTAACATGTGAAAAAGTAAAATTAAGTTCTGATTTATCTGAAAATTCAAATAAAGCTAGTTTATGGGAGTGGGTTTCTGTTTAGCTCTTTCACTTGGCTTATTGAAGATAGCTTTATGTAAACTATCAATATTCTTCATCATCATTTTTATCTAGGAGAAAAGTTTCATCCTTCAGTAGTGCACGTAATAGAATTGGTCAGATTGAGAAGCACATGTTTATCCTGGATCTTTAATATTTCACAGTTCAAGCAACAAAATTTAACTACACTGTTAGGTATATGACTGGTCACCTCAGCACCACATATCAACATATCCTGTGTTTTGTTCTCCACTTTGAAATGTGTAGAGATATGACCAAAAAATAATCAAATACTCATTCCCACTTGTTAATTAATGCTATTATAACATTTCTTATTCTATCTCTCAGACTAAATTTCCAGAGAAAATATTCTCACCTTCAAGTGATCTTCTTTGCTTGTAGTTTGGGCCCCTCCAGTTGCTTATCCCTCTTGCCACCTCAGATATCTCTATGGCTTCTATGCTTAGCTACCTACTAGGTCCCTTGACCAATTTTCAAATGAAAGAGATATCTGTGAAATATATAATAGCATTAGAGCACTGGATGTGACCAGATACCATTTCATCCAATTTCATGCACAAAGGCAGAATCCTCCACACATTAACTAACAGTTCATACCACACCTCATTCTCCCTGTGAATTAACCTTCATCATGTGTAGCATAAGCATGGAGCATGAATGAGCATGGCATGCCATGGTTGCAATCTCTCCAGGCAAGAACGGTTGAAACTTCAGGGCTACTAATCATTCACATTTGGATGAAATTTCCTTTTCTGTCCCATATATAGGAATCAACTAGACTGTACCAATATAACAGGTGGTGTGCCAACTTAAATATAGCCTCAGGAGTTGTGTATGATGGCTACAATCACTTCACTGAACATGTGACTGATGTTGCCAGGACTGGTGTCAAGTGCCTTGCAGGTCACCATACTTGCTTGTTAGGCTGTTCTCAGCCTGTGGCCCACAAGTACAAGATAAGTTAGAAAGAAAACCTCACCTAAAGATTTGTCTTGCTGATGGAACAAAGAGCTACAATATGCTATCTCCACTTGTGCCTGATGCTTCCAAGGCTGTAAAGGCAACCTGCAAAATCTGTTATACCAGAGATAATTGAAAAAGTATTAAGTGTATATCAGAAGCAACAATAACTATTATATACCTTTCAACTTTCTTAAAACTTATTGTCTTTGTCCAGGCTATGTGACAAATAATCTAGTGCAGACATGTTGAAACTCTTGACATGATGACTATATCACCTTATGTCAACGTTGGATTGGACCCTACAGGATCACAAAAATCAGTTTGAAATTCAGACAGTGCAAGGATTTTTGCTTGCACAACTTGTCCCCTCTCGTTTCCCCATGCATAACCCACACCCTTCCCAGATCTGTTTCAGAAAGTTGTAGGTAAAAAAGAAAGTATTTAGAGGGAGTGTGGGGTGGGAATTTCCATGGCACAAGTAGAACACTTTAAATTTTGCTTTATGTATATATAGAGCAGGAAAAAAGAAAAGTGATATTGTCCTGAAATATTTATACATATGTGAACAGTCTTTGTTTACACATGCTTGCACGTGCTAAATTCTATAGAGTTTTTCATTTGCTTGCAGGCCTACCTTTACCTGCCATCAGGCAGAGTGAGGTCGCTGCCTCAGCCTGCTGATGTTGGGTGGCCGGGAGCATTGGTGAAGTCTTGGAGGGCAGAGCAGTATTTGCCAAACAATCTGCCCTGTATCCTAGTAAACTGGCCTGCTTCTAGCAAGTGCACTGGAGGCAGCCAATGTCTAGTCTGGATTCTATACACTGCAACACGAAAATAAAAAATTGGAGGGGGGACACCTTTGAACTTTAGGTTACTAAGAATATTTGAAGATATTTTGCCATGCTGCCTTTTTACCCCATGTCCAGGCTAAAATGAAAAGGAGGTTCTCAAAGTTCCGTAAATGTGTATCCTGAGAGGTCTCGTGAGAACAAATTCCTCCAAAGACATGAGGAGCTGAGCATCTTATGTCTCTTTTGTTTTTGAAAGGTCTACTCAAAACCTTTGCTTCAACGTGAAAATATGAAACAGCTTTGCCCATACCTCCACCCTGCCCTTGTTTTCTCTGTTGAAAACTACACACACACACACACACACACACACACACACACACACACTGCTAAAAAACTTCATTGAGTTATATGCAATTAAGTGTTACTCAAAGTAGGCCACTGAAATTAGGGGACTTGAACTTAGTCATGGCTGTTAGATTTGCTGCAAACGGAATCCCTGATCTGGACCTTGCGCAGAGTAGAAATGAATTTGCTTTCCACCACAATAATACAGTGGTACCTTGGTTTAAGAACAGCTTAGTTTATGAACAACTAGGATTAAGAATGCTGCAAACCCGGAAGTAGGTGTTTTGGTTTGTGAACTTTGTCTTGGAATAAGAACATGTTCCACTTCCTGTTGCGTGTGTGCCATTTGTAAATTGAGTTCCCCGCTGCCATGGGAAAGCATGCCTTGGTTTAAGAACGGACTTCCGGAACGGATTAAGTTCGTAACCAATGTACCACTGTATGTTTCACAGTTTTACTAGAAACAGTCTTAAAATGGTTACAAATAAATGTTACAAAATAACACATTGCTATTTAATCGCAGGCAATGCAGTCCATTCTTGTTTAAGTTCAGTAACTTTCCTTATTGTAACCACAGGAAGAAAGCCTAAGCGACTTGTTTGTTCAACAACACTGAGCTGAGCATCTACAACTGCTGTTGGCTCCATCGAGTGACAAAGCCACTAAGTTCTCAGGTTTCATCTTCCTGCTATGAGTCATCTATTAGCAAACTCCAGTTTCTCCTTGCCACATTTATCTAGAGACGAACCTCCTGCCTAACTGCAAACTTCTCTGCATAAGTTTTTTTTTACCTCAATTCATACAGACACTACATTTTATGCATATTAAATGTATATCTTTAACAATGCCCATTGAATTCAATGCGCCTAATTTAAAGCAGGACTTCTTTGGATACCAACCCCTTTGTGTTCAGAATGGTGGTTACATTCCAAATAACTACAAAAGGAAGCTGAGAGATGCAATTGATATGGGAAACTAGTACCGCTTTCTGTAAGATACTTTATTCTGCTAGCTGGGTCGCTGTTCATTTCTCTTCTTCACCCCACCCCACACACAGCCATGACATGGTGCCTTTTTGTTGCTCGGCAACTATTACAGTACTGCAGCACATGCATGTTAGGCCGTAAATTCTTATCAACTTTCCTCCTTCCTCCTGTTAAATAACAAACTCCATAACAGGACATTCTTTCCCTCTCTTTCCCCCTGATGGCTAAATAACATCTGTGGGGATTTCAAAGGCTGCTTCATATGCCTGCAAGGACTGAGATAATTTATTACAATTCTTGACAGACACACACATATTCCTGACATGATTATCAGTAGACATCTCTCTGTCTCTGTTCCCCCTCTCCTTCTTCCTCTCTCTTTCTCTCTTTCCTTATTCCGTATCTTCGAAGCTGAAAGTGAGTGAAACACTATTTTTACAACAGATCTAACAGTTGAGAGGGACTAATTCCATCTACTTTTTGTGGAAGAAAACAGACAAAGCCTTTTTCCTGTGCTTCCCCTCCTTGTGGAAACCTAGCCTCCTGCTGCTTCCATTTGTTTTTGATCTGCCTCATTAAAAGACTATTGATGGCTTTAACTATTGTCCTTGTTTAGGTACGGATTTACAAGCACTAATATCTGACTGTGCTAAGATTAATGGGAGCCCATGGAGTTTACAATTATCCTTAGCTCCCTTGACCACACATGTAGGGGTTTTAGGAGGGGTCGTGCACTTCGATGAAAAACTCTAAAGCAGGCTTAAACTTGGGAATGTTTTAATAGGATTGAATCTGTAATAGGATTTGGAAGCTTGGCCTAAAACATATAGTGTATTTACATATAGATATTAATGTGGAATCATTATTACCTTTTCAAATAAAGTTTGCTGATCTTGCTTTTTAAATAAACTTAAACTTCTTACTAAAAGCAAGCTTCAAGAATGAACTCGTGGATACATAATATTAAGGGGAATACAGGAGCTGAAAGGTATTTTTTTTTACACATAGTTTCATAATACAAGGTGGATTTTAAAAGCTTTAAATTCGGTGGCATTTCTGATGTGATAATCTGTATATTTTTAGCTAATGCGCTGTAAAAAAAAAAAAAGGTACAGTAACACATTGGTAGTCTTCTGCCTTTTCTTAAGCAAAAGAATTCTCCAAGAAAACATGGCTGGGACTTTATTGAAGCAAGAGTCCTGATGAATAACAAAGCTCTCCCATGCTGGCTCCTCCCTTATTCAAACAACAAGGGCACATTAGGAGGCAGTGGCAGTGGAATAAATTAGATTGATTTAAAATAAGACTGCAAGCAAGGAAGGGAGAAAAAATAAGTGAAGGCAGGAAAGGACTCCAAAAATGGATTTTATCAGTAATTACTTTCCATTGGGATCTTGACAATGGCTCATTTGAGCTTTGTTCACATTATGTATTGATGTTTAGTGTTTCACCCGCCTTTTTTATTTCACACTGTATGCTGTTTAACTTGTGTGGCGAATTTACAGAACTGTACCTTTAAGAGATACCCATTCAGCTCTATTCTGTAGCACTGCTGTGAAGCAAGTGTGTGCGTGCTGCACGTCCTCAGGGTCATTCAAGAGCTTACCTAGGAGACATTAGTGGTAAATCCTAAGGCACCAGACAAGTCATTGGTGGCTGGAAGGTGTCATGAAAAAGTAACAGCATTTTAAATTACAGGATCTATAAAGCCACAGCTTCCAGAAATCGGAGCTTTGGGTAGAGAAAACTGCTCATTGTCATCTCTGCTCTGCAGAGTTCTTGCTTTCAGTAAAACAGTATCGAGGTAGGGCACAGGGTAATGTTTGGACTGCTGTGGTATTAGATCCCACCTGCAGAGTTGGTAGACTCTCCTTTACTGGGCACACATAAGCAGGGGCTGTGCAAACATATGCCAAGGATGCTGTAGTTGCAAGATTCTTACATTGAGCAAAGGGTTGGTCCAGGATTTTTGACAGTGCCCCCACAGCTATGGAACTGACTTCCTATTGATATATGCATTGCTCCTTTAGGTATAGGTGTGAAGATTTGAAGTTCTATCTTTCCTTTTTTTAATTTAATTTTTTTATTGAATTATTATGCAGATACAAACAAAACAAAGTATACAAACATTTCAACTGAATAAAAAAAAAAACAGAGCAAAAGAGAGCAAATGTAAAAAGTAAGAACATAAGTATATTACAAGATAACTATAATAGACATCCCAGAATGTCATTTCTCTACCAAGATGCTGACCCTTCTGAGGGTGGATCTCTTTTGATTATACTTTTGGTTTTTGACTTCCGTCGACCTCACGGTGGTTCATTTCTTATAACTAAAGCAATTTCCCTGTATTTCAATATATTCCTCATCTTGGTATAAGGAGCCATTTTCCCACTTACAAGTTTATTCTAAACACAACCAAATCTTGGTTATTGAACCTTGACTTGATAGGTAGGTATTAAGGCATTCCTATTCCTTCTGGACTATTTTATTTGACTTGTTCCTTAAGGCTTCAGCTAACTTAGCAAGTTCCAAGTACTCGCTCAGCTTTTGTAGCCATTCTTCTCTACTTGGTATATGGTCACCCTTCCAGCACTTGGCTATTAATACCCTAGCCGCCATCACTGCATAGAAAAATAATTTTAATCTTTCTTCCCAGTGTGGTGTAGTGGTTAAGAGTGGTAGTCTTGTAATCTGGTGAACCAGGTTCGTGTCTCTGCTCCTCCACATGCAGCTGCTGGGTGACATTGGGCTAGTCACACTTCTCTGAAGTCTCTCAGCCCCACTCACCTCACAGAGTGTTTGTTGTGGGGGAGGAAGGGAAAGGAGATGGTGAGCCGCTTTGAGACTCCTTAAGGGTAGTGATAAAGCAGGATATCAAATCCAAACTCCTCCACTACTACTACTACTACTACTACTACTTCTTCTTCTTCTTCTTCTTCTTCTTCTTCTTCTTCTTCTTCTTCTTCTTCTTCTGGAATATTGTCAGTTAGAATCCCAAGAAGGAATGATTCCGGGGTTTTTTGAAATGTAATTTTTAGTAATTTTTTTCATTTCCTCGTAGATCGTGTCCTACAACCACCACATATCAAAGAAGGTTCCCACTTGTCATTTACATTTCCAACATTTATTATTATCGTTTTTGTTGATTTTGGCCAATTTTGCAGGAGTTTGATACCACCTATACTGCATTTTCATCCTATTTTCTCTGATAACATGCTGTGAATTTCTGAATTTTCTTCCAGAACTCCTTCCATTTTTCTAATTCTATAGCATTAGAAGTTCTATCTTTCCTTGTGACCAAGGTCCCGCCTGCACTATGCATCTGAAGCATTATCATATCCCCCGAATAACCCCATAGCCGAAGAAAGCTAGGCCTCATCTGCACTATACATTTAAAGCAGTTTCAAACTACTCTAAACAGCATGGCTCCCCCCGAAAAATCCTAGGAACTGTCATTTGCTACAGTTCTCAGAATTCCCTGGGAAGAGGGACTGAGTGTTAAACAACTCAGAATTGTATCTCTGTGAGGAGCATGAAGGGTCTCTTAACAACTCTCAGAACCCTTAACAGTTCCCAGGATTCTTTGGGGGAAGCCATGCTGTTTAGAGTAGTTTGAAACTGCTTTAAATGTATAGTGCAGATGAGGCCTAGCTTTCCTCGGCTATGCTCAGCTCTCCGTGAATCTATTCTACTGAACCTGTAACATTTCTTTGATGTATGTCACTTTGTGAGATAGTAGCTGTGAAAAACAGCTTATAAGTACTTTGAACTATATGAAATAAAAATTCTAAGACTCCACAGATAAAAACAGGAAATACATTTGGAACTCTCCCATTTTCATCTCAAGAGCTGCTGCCCAAGTGTCTCTCCCCCACCCCATTACATATTGCTAAAGGCTCTACTCTGTTATACAGTATATTCATGTACTCTCCGGATCAGCCTGTCCTGCATTGATTTAAAAGCCAGGAGGATGTATGCACAAGGAAAATATAATTGTATGAAAGCAGGCTATTTTATTTATTTGCTTGTTTTTGTGTTTTTATAAATTTTTCTTCCAGCCCTCAATGCACTGTATTTTCCAGGGAAGCTTACATTATTTTATATGCTCGTACCCCTTCCAATCTGCGCCCCATCCCGAGAGACGAGGGTAGGGTGAGCAAGGATTACTCACCTCCGTCACTGGTGTTGTGCAATGCCAGGTCTATAGGCAACAAAACCGCCACCCTGCGAGATTTCTTCACCTCGCAGGGGGTTGACCTGGCATGTGTGACTGAGACCTGGGTGCGCGAAGGGAATACTGTTACCTTACGAGAGATGGCGCCCCCGGGTTTCTCCGTCCTTCACCAGTCGCGGACTGTGGGCCGGGGGGGAGGGGTGGCGTTATTAATCCAGGAAGATTGTCCTTTCAGGGCTCTACCATCGCCATCGATCCCCGGCATTGAATGTGTTGGCCTAGTGTGGGGCTCCGAGGTGAGCTTGGCTGTCTGGCTGGTGTACCGGCCACCCAGCGCACCAGCAGCCACCCTGTCAGGCCTGCTGGAGGCGGTGGCCGGCTGGGCCTTGGAGTTCCCTAACCTATTGGTATTGGGGGACTTCAACATCCATGCTGATGCCACTCCCTCCTCGCAGGCTCTGGACCTGGTGTCTTCCATGGCGACACTAGGGCTCTCCCAGTTTGTTTCGGGCCCCACACATCAAGCAGGCCACACGCTGGATCTGATCTTTGGCATCGGTATAGATGTGATCATGTTTCCTTCGATGAAGGTGCCATGGTCTGATCACTATGCCCTGAAAGCCAGGATTGACGTTCCACCCCCACCCTGCTTGGGTGGCGAGCCAATTTGGGCTCGCCCGCAAAGGCTGATGGACCCTGATAGATTCCGTCAAGCCTTGCGGGACCTTTCTCCCCCTGGCGACTCATTGACTGAGCTTGTTGAGGCCTGGAATACCCAGCTCCTGGCAGCCATCAATGAGATCGCACCTAAGCGCCCTCTGCGACCCCGCAGAAACCGGGCTCCCTGGTTTACCGAGGAGCTCCGGAAAATGAAGCGGGACCTCAGACGGCTAGAGCGAGTATGGCGGGGTGCCCGTGACGGAGCCTCAAGAACATCTTATAGGGTTTTTATGAAAACCTATGAGATGGCAGTGAAGGCCGCTAAGAAGTCTTACTTCTCGGCCTCCATTGCATCCGCTAGCTCTCGCCCGGCGCAATTATTTAGTATAATTCGGTCTTTAACGTCCCTCGAAGGACAGCCAAATTTAAATAACAATTTGACACACAGCTGTGAGGCATTTGCGAGCTTTTTTGCGGAGAAGGTCTTGTTGCTCCGCCATGACCTCCCTGCCAATTTGGATACAATAAAGGAACTGGAGGCCCCTCGACTGCCCTCGGGTTCAGTATTGGACCACTTTGACCGGATATCCCCAGCCGATGTGGACAGACTCCTCCGAGCTGGAAAGCCCACCACATGTCCTCTCGACCCGTGCCCGTCCTGGCTGATTAGAGCGTGTCCAGACGAGGTGCGGGCCCCCCTGGGGGATATCATCAATCTGTCCCTTGGCACCGGGACATTCCCAGGGGAACTGAAGGAGGCAGTGGTGCGCCCGCTCTTAAAGAAAACATCATTAGATCCCTTAGATCTATCCAATTACCGCCCGGTTTCGAATCTTCCATTCCTGGGTAAGGTGATTGAGAGAGCGGTTGCTGAACAGCTTGGTAGGTTTCTGGATGAAACATCGGCTCTGGATCCATTCCAGTCCGGCTTCCGCGCTGGTCATGGGACTGAGACGGCTCTGGTCGCCCTAACAGATGATCTCCGCAGGCAGCTGGATCGAGGCGGGTCGGGGCTGCTGATTCTTCTAGACCTGTCAGCAGCCTTCGACATGGTCGATCACGAACTCCTGGACCACCGCCTTGCCGACGTGGGGATCCAGGGCACAGTCCTTCAATGGCTGCGCTCGTTTCTCTCCGGTCGGGGACAGAGGGTGGCGCTTGGGGGGGAATTGTCATCCCGCCACTCCTTGGTGTGTGGTGTGCCCCAGGGTGCAATACTCTCCCCAATGCTTTTTAACATCTTTATGCGCCCCCTCGCCCAGCTTGTCCGGAGTTTTGGGCTGGGCTGCCATCAGTATGCTGATGACACCCAACTCTATCTGTTGATGGACGGCAACCCGGACTCTGCCCCAGACACACTGATCAGATGCTTGGAGGCTGTGGCTGGATGGTTACGTGGGAGCCAGCTGAAGTTAAATCCTTTGAAGACAGAGGTCCTCTGGCTGGGACGGGACGACAGGGGGCTGAGGGGGCAACTCCCATCTCTTGCGGGGGTGCAATTAGTGCCAGCACCGTCCGTTAAGAGTTTGGGTGTAATCTTCGATACCTCCCTCTCCATGGAGGCGCAGATTGCAGCTATAACAAAGGCGGCATTCTTTCATCTCCGCCAAGCTAAGCAGTTGGCACCTTATCTCTCACGCCCTGACCTAGCCACTGTGATCCACGCGACGGTCACCTCCAGACTGGATTATTGTAACTCGCTCTACGTGGGGCTGCCCTTGAGACTGACCCAGAAACTCCAGCGGGTGCAAAATGCTGCAGCGAGACTCCTTACGGGGTCTTCGCTTAGAGATCACATTCATCCGGTGCTATACCAGCTGCACTGGCTCCCGGTGGAGTACAGGATCAGGTTTAAGGTGCTGGTTTTAACCTTCAAAGCCCTATATGGCCTAGGGCCCTCGTACCTACGGGACCGCCTCTCCTGGTATGCCCCACAGAGGAACCTACGATCTTCAAATAAAAACATATTGAAGGTCCCAAGCCACAGAGAGGTTAGGCTGGCCTCAACTAGAGCCAGGGCTTTTTCGGCTGCGGCTCCAACCTGGTGGAACGCTCTCTCACAAGAGACAAGGGCCCTGCAGGACTTGACATCTTTCCGCAGGGCCTGCAAGACAGAGCTGTTCCACCTGGCCTTTGGTCAGGGCGCAGCCTGACTCCCTCCTCTGGCAATCTTTACAAAACTTTAGTTTATGGTTGCCATCAATTTTGATTTTAATTCATTTTAATCCATTTCTATAATGTTTTATAATGTTGTACTGTTTTAGTGTTGTTAGCCGCCCTGAGCCCGGCTTCGGCTGGGGAGGGCGGGATATAAATAAAATTTATTATTATTATTATTATTATTATTATTAAACAACAGCAAAGTGCAGCCGATAAACCAAGAACAAAAATTGGGGAGGCAGGGTGTGTGGGGGGAGGACAGCAGTATAAAATATCCAGGAACAGAACATTGCATCGATGGAGCAACATAAGCAATGTCGGATTTACGTATAAGCTAAACAAGCTATAGCTTAGGGCCCCACTCTCTTGGGGCCCACCAAAAAATGTAAAGGAGAAAAAACTGGATATACATTTCCAAAATATAAGATAAAAAAAACTATATACAGCAACAGTGTTATGTATTGTGAGGCTCCTATGATGTAAGTAATGGGCCCCACCTGCTAGCCTGCTCCCTAAAATATTCTTCTTAATTGTATTTCAGTTCAACAATTACTTTAATAAAATATACATTTTGTTATGTGCAAATGGCTTTAGATACCTATTAGGTCCATAAATTACCATATAGCATATATAGCATATGTAACTGGTGTTAGCCGCCCTGAGCCCGGCTCTGGCTGGGTATAAATAAAATTTATTATTATTATTATTATTATTATTATTATTATTATTATTAAACAGTGACAATTTGTTGTTGACAAAGGACAGCTGACCATATAAAGGGCCCAATTATCTTCAGTAGCTTAGGGCCTCATCAAACCTAAATCTGGCCCTGAACATAAGACTCAATAAGAATTAAAATACCTGAGCTTTTCACCTATCACTGACATTTGCATAGGTACCAAGTGGAAGAGCATTCCAGAGATGGGGCTCCACATCGCCCGGCTGTGAGTGTGAAGGCCGCTCCCTGCAATGCCCTTTACACCTGGCCTAGGGGGTGGGGCCCATACTCACCTGGCCCTACAAAAGTAGCTCCTCTTGAGGCCGAAGGAACCTCTCCTGGCTAATGTTTTATTGATTTATTGATTCAATATGCTGTAAACTGCTTTGAGATTTTTATTAAAAATATAAAGCGGTATAGAAATAAAAAATAATAGTAATAAAAGTGCCTCTCTGAAGCTTCTCCTCCTTACTTATAATGGAAGGTGCACCAGAAGTGGGCCTCCATCGGTGACCTGTGTATGGACAATGGTAGAACAGTTGGTTTACTTGAGAAAAGTTCTAGGTTCAACTCCTGGTTTCTCCACGTACGGCTGAGAAAGATTCTACATGAAACCCAGGAGAACTTTAGCTAGTCAGTGTTGATAGTATCATGCTAGATGGACAATGGTCTTGCTTGGTACAAAGCAGCTTCCAGTGTGGATACAGGTATAAGCATTTTTTTCCCCAGGCACTCAGCATTACAGGGCTTTGAAAATTTAGCACAAGCACTTACAACTGAGCTCAGGCTGGGAGCCAATGGAACTTTTTAGGCACATACGCTTTGATTCCTGATCAGCTGCACCCTGGGTCAAATGCCTTTTCCATTCTGGCTTCAGAAGCAATCCAAACCTATATGTACTTCTTTGGCTACAAAGGTGTGTACAGTGGTACCTCAGGTTAAGTACTTAATTCGTTCCGGAGGTCCGTTCTTAACCTGAAACTGTTCTTAACCTGAAGCACCACTTTAGCTAATGGGGCCTCCTGCTGCTGCCACGCCCCCGGAGCACAATTTCTGTTCTCATCCTGAAGCAAAGTTCTTAACCTGAAGCACTATTTCTGGGTTAGCGGAGTCTGTAACCTGAAGCGTATGTAACCTGAAGCGTATGTAACCTGAGGTACCACTGTAATGGCAAGCTGTGGGTTGCATTATCTTCCATTCAGATGCATTTGCATGAATAGACACTGAAACTAGATAGATTTCTTTCCTACCCAGAAGACAATGTCACTTAGAAATCACTGACATTCCAAGTGAAAGCAACAAGGAAACCTTTAACCTGTTAAGGATTAACACTTTTATTATGGTATAAGCTTTGTTGGGCTAGAGTTGGTCTCATAAGATGCAATTGCTTCCTGAAAGAACCAGAGGGGTGCAGAGGAGCAAGGGAAAGGTGTAGCCCGCATCTCGGACCCTTCATCATAGCCCAGTATGGGAAGGGAAGAAATATCATGGCACTGTAGGCTATGTATAGAATGAGGGAGCATGCAAAAGTACAAATGCATTCAGCAAGAAGAACTCATATTCCCCAAAAGCCTGTGCTAAGAAAAGCAATCATCCTGTATGAACCAGCTGTAACAAAACCCAGTTCTGAAGTGCCACAGGGAGAACTGATGTTCAAAGAGATGGCGACTCTGGCAGCTGCTTTCATGTGTGTGCCTGTGAGACCTTTTCGAAAATGTCATCTTAAGGATATGTAATGCATATTAGAACATAGGTAGTTTCTGTATTTGTCACATTTATTATCATCTACTGCACACTTCAGAAAAGTTTTAAGGACTGATCTTTATAATTTCAGGGTGGTTTTTTTTTTAAGTGCAAGAATGGTGCATGAAATGGTTTCTCAAGAAAGATTTTTGAAAGGGGAAAGCATTGCACAGGATGGAGTATGAGAAAACAAAAGTTATCCTCCTGCATTTGATCTCGTGAATGGCAGGTCTCCTGTAATGGAATGTATAAAAAGCTTTTTATAAAATGTTTCATATAAAATTCTTGCAGAGCACTTGTTTTAGATTGGGCTTTAATTGGTATAACCTCACAGCAGATGACTCAACTAAAAGGTACCAATTTTAGTTGGCTGGGATGAATTTTAATCTGTGCTTATTTTTCGAGACTATTTTATGTCTCTGGTGTTTTACATGCAGAGAATGAAAAATAAAGTAGTAGAGATTCCTTTTCCTTCTAACAGTGATAGCTTTTCTTTAAACATAAACCAAAAAAACCCCTGTAAGTAATCTTACACTTCCTTCAATGTTTCAAAAAGCCACCTACAGGATATTTTAATTTAAATGATGAATTAATCAGCTGCTCAGTTCAAAAGCAAACAATGAATCAACTAAAAATTGTTTTATTGGCAAGAGCAGTGAGAGGGAGCAGGAATAATTATTGACATCATATTCTCCCCCTCCATACTCTTACCATTGCAAAATGGATTCGGAGTGGGACAAGCAGCTTCAAGGGCAAGAATGGATTACAACACACTCTTCCTGCATTACCTCTCTTCACAGATGAGCCTTCCATTTCCAGTTCCACATACAATTATACCCTGCCATGTACTTACCTGTTTTTTGCCATACTTGGATAGAATGCCCTCCTTCAGCAAGAAAAGAATAATAATAATCACCTGATTTTCTGGGGTCTCTCTGGTGTGTGGGTCTTTTCTAGGGTTGCCATACAGTCATACCTCGGAAATCGACGGAATCCATTCCGGAAATCCGTTCAACTTCCAAAACATTCAGTAACCAAGGCACGGCTTCCGATTGGCTGCAGGAAGCTCCTGCAGCCAATCGGAAGCCTCAGAACCCGCCTTGGATGTTCAAGTTCCACAGAACATTCTCAAACCAGAACACTCACTACCGGGTTAGCAGAGTTCAGGAGCCAAAATGTCCGACTCGCAAGGCCCTCAACTTAAGAAGTACAACTGACTTTTGAAGAGCAAAAAAGGGGACACACTTGCCAACTTCTACTTTTAACACTGGATCGCTATGACGACTCTACCCATAACAAAGAGGACATATGGTGGAAGTCCCATACTGGAACATCTTCATGTTGCCAAAACAACAGTATTCTTTATTTTAAACTGGTCTGTCTTTGACCCTTTTTTTGAAAATAATATATCCCTACACTCTAGCGCCATTCTTGAAACTACACCAGTTCACTTCTGGTCCTGGGAGATTTCAAAATCTATCCATTCCTACTACTAGACCTCCTGCTGGCTGCTTTTATATATGAGCAGCAAGGACATTTTTATTGCAATGAGCTTTTGAAGAGTTCCATCCTTAATACCTTCTCATGCAGTGTTGTCTTTAGATGGTCCTATGGACTTATTTTTTATAAGCTCTGCCTCTCTGATATTCATGTATTGTGGCCACACTAAGCGTATGTTTAATTCTTCCAATGAAATCAATGAGGCTTCAGCTAGATTGTGCTCTTAACTTTAAACAATTTTACACTGTGCAACATTTTTAGATTGCACTTTAAAAATTCCTTTAGGGTACAAATATCTGTCTTGCTTTTTTTCTAATGACAACAAAAATACAGATGAAAAACCTCATTATGCATGCATGTGAAAATTGAAAGTGGATAAATAATGAGGGATTGTAACTTTAATATCACCCTAAAATTAGGAAAGTTGCCACTAATTATCTTCTTCAGAAAGGCTCCCCAAATCTAACTAAATATCTATGAAGAGCCTGATTTGCCATGTATCTTATATGATTATATCTTTCTTACAATGACTAGATCAATGGAACTCAAGTGTCAGTCATTGATCTAATGGACAGATGGTGATTTCCATTTGATAAGGATTAGGGTTTTGGCAATGAAAATGGCTTAAGGTAACTTTTTTTCCCTTGTGCTGATGATAATCTTTGCTAATGTCATCTGATTCATGTACAGTAAAAGTTACTCATGCATTGCTTTTCAAAATTCCATGTACATTTAACAGCGCTAAAATACACGTAACAAAATTATTGCATTTGTAATTGTCTAAGCTGTTTGTTACAATACTTGCAGAGAAGATTGGCACATAATGCGCACATCATTGCATATGTTACAAAATCTAAAAAAGAAACATGGGAATATTATAAACAATAATTTTAGACTCCTGTGACAGAGGGTACTACGGTGTGTGTGTGTGTGTGTGTGTGTGTGCGCGGGTGTGTGTGTGTGCGTGGCAAAAAAATCTTATCGTTTAGAATTCTAGAACTACTTCAGCAAATTGCATAATGGTTTAAGTAGTTGTGTGGTTGTGGATCATTGCTCCCTGTTACAGCTTTAATCTGTCTGCCTCAGATACAGGTAGACAATCAGGAGCTCCCTTCATTTTGCCTCCTAACCCTGCCCTGTTCAATTTATGTTTGTTCTCTTCTTTTAAGCACCTGCCCTTTATTTTTTACAAAATAACAATTGAAAGGGGAAGTATTTTCTTTGTCAAAAGCATTAAAAATACTTTTTTTCTGGATGGCTTAAGGAAAAGTAGCCCCTGGGCCACCCAGTGGTCTGAGAACAAATTGGTAGGCCTCTGCCTGTGGCATAGCGTGGGTTGCCAGCACCCAGGGCTGCAAGATGGGTGGGAGGGAGGGTGAGAAACCGATTACGCATGCTCATTCAACTGCCTAACGGTGTCTGTATCACCTAAGACAGGAGTTGACAAACTAATAGCCTTCAGGATCTGACCCGCGGACTGTCCATGGATCAGCATGGGTATTCCGTTCGTTTCAGGCCCAATAGCCTTCAGGATCTGACCCGCGGATGGTCCATGGATCAGCATGGGGATTCTGTTCGTTTCAGGCCCAATAGCCTTCAGGATCTGACCCGCGGACGGTCCATGGATCAGCATGGGGATTCCGTTTGTTTGGGCTGCGCCATTTTCCCCCTGCACCATTCCATTTCCCTCCTCTTCCTCACACACACTGTGGCGGCGGCACCTCCTCCCTCCCTCCTCCTGGCTTCTCCCTGCCCTGCCTAGAGGAGGAAAGGGGCTGGGTTGAGCTGGCTGAGGGCCATTTTAAACAGCCCCTCTCCGGAGCCAGCCCTTTCTCACTGCTCATCTTCCCTCCACCTCCGCCACCCTGGTGCTCCTGTGGGCCAGAGATTGGAGTAGATGAGCTTGCTCTGCCTACCCACAAGAAGCAGCAGCAGCAGCTGTGGTGGTGGTGGTGGTGGTGACAGCCCCAGGGAAGAAAAGCACAGCAGCTGGGGCTGGGGCTGGGGCTGGGGCTGGGGCTGGGGGGGGTGGGGAGGAGAACTACTTGCCCCCCTTGCCTCTTCTTCCAGCTCCACCCCCCGTGCCAATTCTCCAGCCCGCCATAAGGTCTGAGGGACAGTGGACTGGCTCATGGCTAAAAAAAATTGCCAACTCCTGACAAAGGAATTACTTTCAGCTGCTTTCCAGAACAGTAGCTGTATTGACCAATTGGACTTTTTTTTTTTAAAGCACATTTATTTGGCAGCAATCCCATCAAACACAGTGATGTTTTCTTCAGAGTATACCTGCATAAGATTGGACATTGTAATCTGAGGAACCCATGGTGAAAACTGAAGCAGAGTAGTCTTTATTCCAAGTTAGTCTATCCATAACCACTTTTTCTTGTTTTCCCTCCATCTCAGACTCTGCCTCCATCCACCACCAGCACACACAAGCTGGTAGGGCAAGGCTTCCATTTCTGAGCCCATCAGAGCAGGAAATTAACCATTTTGGGGAATGGATCATTTCAGGATCAATCTGAGGGGAATCCAGAGGGGAAAGACCAAAAAAAATGATGCATCAAAACAGTTCCTTCCCTGCCTCCCCCAAGTTCCTGGCCTTCATTGGAAGTTAGGCAATTGACTGGCTGCCATTTGAGCTGAGTATAACACAATACAACACAACACAACAGTTGTTGGACTGCTATCATGACCACTAGCTATGGTTGCTGGGGCTGATGTGAGCTGGATTTCAACATCTGGAGGGTTGACGTTTTCCCATTCCTAGAATATACCAAGGAACCTATTCTGTTAGGTTCCTGAGCAAATAACTATAACATGTAACATACACAACATACAAAAATATCAAAGCATTCTGTTAGGAAAACAAAAACTTGCAAAAGTATACCTTCACAACTTGCAAAAGTATACCTTCAGATAGTAATTTGGTTATAGTCTTGCTGTCATCGGCCAGTTGTCTAAACACACCAATGTTGTTGTGCAGCAAATGGTCTCATTTGATTCTCTAAAAGGTATATAAGCAGCACCCAAGGTATGCCTCCGGCAGCAAAAAAATCACAATGCTGAATTCTTGAGGGGGGGGCAGGGGGAATGAGTTACAGCAAAATTGGAGTGAAAGGGACACTTTCATAGGGCAACCTAACACACCACTGTCAGATGGAGGTTTTATAAATAAACAGCTGTCTTGGAACCAAAGAACTACAGTATTGAAGTTGAAAACACCAGCACCACATGATGTCATGGCTAAGAATGGACAAATTCATGGAACAAATAAGGACAAGTAAGACAACTGAGTGTCTGCCAGAAACAGATGCAAGCAGATCTTTTTTCTCCGTGCAACTGAATAAAGCCTTTCTATTGAAGTTATTGTGAAGTGGGAGAAATGGAAGGTCCTGGAAGCATCTTGTTATACTCGTGCCACTCAGTTGTAGGAAAAGCTCAAAATATTGAACTTTACATTTGATGCAGTTTCCCATCACACTGGGCACATCCATTTCAGTCTATCCAGAAAGAAATTATAAAATATTTCTCCAGGACATTTTCTTCTTCAAGGCACCAGACTTTTTCTAATAAATATTTCAGCACAGTAAAATTATGCTCTGGGAAAGCTTTTGTCATACAAGTTTCCAATCCAACCCCTCTCACAACAGTACAAGCTTAACATTCTTCAAACCATGCACACCTCTCAAATACTGGTAAATGTGTTAAATATTTATAGGTTCAAGTACATTGAGGTTTCCTTTCAGGGCCTATCCCTCACAAGGCGGCTTACAGACTGGAGCAGGAAATATACGAAAACATTTGCAACTTTGACACAATCATCTTAAAGATATAGACCAGTAACACTTCTTCAACATTTATAAAGCAATTTAAACAAATGAGCAATTTTACAGAAAACAAAAAAACTAGCAACTATTAAAAACCTTAGGGTAGGCCTTTAGAAACAAATGAGGCACAAATGAAGGCCTGTGGAGACCAGCCAAGGTGGAAGGGAATTCCATAATAAGGGGGCCACCTCTGAAAAGGCCTTGTCTCTTAAGCCTGGCAATCTAATTGATTTTACAGTTAGGCAAATGAGCAGTGTCTATGAGCAGCTTATATGACTGCAAGCACTCATGGTTAGCGTTGCTATACGTCCGGAAAATCCTGGATGTGTCCTGGTTTGGGAGGCCTACATGCCAATCCGGGGGGATTTTTAAATCTTACAGCAAATGTCTGGGGTTTTGGAGGAGGGTTAAATTTGGGGAGGTGGGTGGCTCAGGTTCAGGCACTGGGTGCTCTGCACACCGCAACTGCTGCCAGCCCGAGATGGGGAAAGAGGTGTGCAGGCACAGTGGTGGCACACCCATGCCCACGTGCCTCTTTCCTGGCTTGGGCTGGCAGCAGCACGGGCTGTCTGCTTTTTTGCTCTTCAAGATATGACAACCCTAACATTGGCTGCATTCAAATAGCTTATTCCTGGCATTTCCTGACCTGTTCATGTTCAAGTTTTATGTGGTCTTTCACAAAATACAAAAGCCACTTCTGGAAATCTAGTGCAATCGAGCAGACTTAGAGTTCATTTCTGTGTTGTTTATGCAAAAAGTCAGTGTGCTATGCCATTAACTAAAAATAAATAAATCATGAAAGCACTGGCAAAGGAAGAGGAGTGCGGGGGGGGGGCACACCCCGGCAGCACGATCCCAGTGGGGTGCGATCATGGCTACCCTTCCCCCACCTGCGCTGGGCACCACGCCCCCAAAGACGGCGTGTCACATCCCCAGGATGCACACCATGCCCCTACAGGTGGCGCACCATGCCCCCGGGACACACATCAGCCCCACCTGCTTTCTGCCCCCCGGTGCCGGAGCATGAAGCTCCACCACTGCGTGAGAGTTTCATGGGCAATCCACAGCCACTCATGTGATAAAGTTTGGAGTGATATTCTGACATCATGTTGTTTTACTGGTAACTTCAAATTTAGTGCAACATGGAGGTATATCAGACAAAATTCCACAGTCTCATAATGCAAGAGGTACTGCAGTGGGAAACGCATTCTAGGAATAGGGACAGAAGTGCTACCACTATAACCAGTAAAACTAAAGCAACAAGCACCATGTCCCAATTCAGCCATTGCAGCCCAGATCTCTAGGTGATGTTCTCCTGGTGGTTTCACGTAGGTGTTGAAAAGCATGGTGGACAAGGTGAAACCCTTTCACCCCGTAAGTCACAGGTCATGTGATGGACCAGATGTCCTCCAACTCCACCTTCTGATCCTGGTCTTCAGATGAAATAATTGCAAACAGACCTCCATACAGATCAGTATTTGGCTCCTTGTAGCTATGTGTGTGTGCCACTCCTGATTGCTGCATTTGCCAGCCCCACCTAACCCTTTCCCCTCCCTCACTCATGACCACCCCCAGCAACTTTTTCACCTCATTTACCCCCATAGCTCGCTTCCCCCTATTCTTTCTCCCAAAGCCACACACCCTTATTAAAGGCGTTTTGCAGAGCAACTTACTAAGCCACTGCGTGAAGGACCTCCCAGCTCCCTTAAACAGCTGCCTTGGACCTGTCTGCCATTCCTTACACAAACTGCAGAGTGTGGTGACACATAACATTTGCTATGTATATAGGAAGATATATATGATTTAAACCCCTGATTAAAGCTCAGAAACAACTCTCTAATGGACTTTAAAAGTAAAAACAAAAAAACAAGCATTTTGAATTAAATTCCGATACAGTACTAATTGGCAGTCAGTAGAAGCACTGCTCAGTTGGTTGTGTATACAGTCATCTCCCCAGGATGCCCATTGCCTCCCCAGGATCAGAAGCTGGAAATGAAAAACAGACCTGGGTATCTTCTGCATACTAACCCACACTATGGACAGCTTCTACAGTAAGTCATTTCTGGTATGTGTTGGCGGGGCGGGGGGGGGGGGAGAGAGAAGACCTCACTGCATCCTTTAAGGAAGATTTTCCAGAGGGGCAGTCTGTTGTACTAAAAAGAACAGAGTTCCCTTTGAAAAGGGACTGGTTGTTTAACTACTCTAACAATTAAATCTCTAGGAGGGGAAGAGGGGACTCCCTCTTAGCACCCTTAATAAACTACAGCCCCCAGAATTCTTGGGGGGGGGTAGTCATGGCAGTTTAACGTGATGTCATTGTGCTTTAAATGTATGGTGTGTGGCCTACATTATTCTGTATCGGTAACCCCGATGAAGTCCAAAAGTTCACCACATGAATTTCCCAAGCATACTAGTTCTAAAAATAAAAAAAAAGCCACAGCAGAATTTCACATGTAAACAATAAATGAAATTATGGTGTATTTTGTGTATTTGCACTGGGATGCCTTCAAAACACTGACACTTTAATAAATGCCAATGCAAAGTGGAAGAGGTAATGAAACAGCACTGTCAGACTCTTTCCAGCTCCTCTTTACAACTGACAAACCTCAGTTCTTTTTGTGTCAAGGAACTGAATCTCAAAGTCTGCCATTCCTGAACAATTGTAGTATTTCTCTTTTTGGAGATGAGAGTATGTGTATGCAGGGAATACCTTTAGCATTCCCTCTGTTCTCATTCATGTTCAAAATTATACACAGCAATGTGGCATTTGGGAAGATGCATGTTTAAGTGACTCAGGAATTTTTTTAAACTCATAATTTTATTAAACTATCTTTTACTGAGTCAGACCATGGGTCCAGAGAAGTTGAACTGGTGGCACTTCTCCAGGGTCTTAAATGCCACCTATGCAGGGTCTCTCCTAACCTTCATACAATTTTTTTAAGTGGCACATCAAGAAAGTGAACATGACACCTTCTGTATGTAAAGCACCTGCTCTGTTCATGACCTATGACCACACACTCGCAATTACTCACAAGAAAAGGATATTCTGACTAAATATTAGGAAGTGGTTCAACAGTGGAGCAGTCCATCGGAAGGTGATGGACCTTCGTTGGAGGTGTTTAAACTGAGGTTGGATGGCCATCTGTCAAGGATTTTTCTGCTGTGATTCCTACATTGCAGGGGGTTGGACTAGATGGCTCTTGGGTCATTTCCAATTCTATGATTACCCACAAACAGAAGTGAGAGGCACAATGCAGGGATGCAACCTTCTCCAACTTAGCGGTTGTTCATTTATCCCAACATGCCACACTACTGAACATCAGACATGAAAATGCTGGAACTGAAAAAGAGGAGAATGAGGGCAGAGGGAGGGATGCGAGGGGGTTAAGGGATTGTAGTGCTTTATTATAAAAAGTGAAAACCTTAATATAGTGGGTTTTTTTCTAAAGCATGGAGGCTAGCTTTTTCAGTGGCAGCACTGAATGCACTCCAGGCTAAAATACAAGAGGTACCATCTGCATTGTCATTCCACCAACTTTTGAAGACTCACCTGTTTTGGTAAGCATTCCCTTGATCTTTCCTGCTGGACTAGATAAGTCTTTGACTGGATCCATCAGGGCTCTGCATCTGTTTGGAAATGTGCTGCCCTTACATCAGTGTCTCATTTCCCACTAAATGTGTTCAGAATGGAGACAGAAGCCAAAACACAACATCAAAAATGATATTTTTAAAAAATAAACAATACTTTAGTGGACGTGGTGCTTCCCATCCCCTTTCGAATCAAGAAACCTAGTTCAGATGGAGACTGGTTTTGAATTCCAGAGGGCTTTGGCACATTAGATTACAGAAATGTTTGAGGAAACTTGTGCCCCCTTAAATGCAGTACCTACTAGAACTGACCAGATTTGATAACAATATGTCAGCTGTTGGTAGCCTATGTGAAACAAGTGGGTGGTCTCAATGTGACTAGTAGCAGCCTATTGTCTCCATCATGAAAACACCATCACAAATGACACTAATCGGCATCCTTGTTTGCAATCTTATTAGAGAGATCAAGGCATGAATGAATATAGAGAAAGAACTGCCCTCTCAGGTCCAGGGGTGGCCTCCCCAGAATGGAGCTCAAGCCAAAGCTCACAGAGAGGGCAGCGCGGGCAAACGGAGATTTTCAGGCTATACCTGTTTACTTTCCCATTTCCAAGAATGTTGATATTTTTCTCTATTGAAAAGAAAAATCAATGAAAAATAAAACAAATAAGGGACTTTTAAGACGTTTTTTAAAAGTATAATTACCTTAAATGCAAGTTTCTCACTGGGTCACATCTCTTTATTTAACGTAGTGGTTTAGTGATTCCTAAAGGAAATGATTATGTCTCTTTGTTCTCTAAACAAATAAGTTGTGTGTTCTTTATCCTCTGCAGTAGCTGATAATATGATAGGTACAGCTCTAAGGAATAATTATACTAAATGGCCGTACATACCTCAAAAGACTGAATCCATCTATTATGCAGAATTCCCTACAGAAATCTTAGAAATCTTATATGCATTGATTGCTAGTTAGCATTAGAAAGACTTTTGCAAGCTGAATTCACGATACAAGTAAGAACTATTTGCATTAGCAAACAGGCAATACAGGCTAGCTGATAAGTACGTGGTGAAATAATGCAATTAATATAGTTATGTCTGTTAATTAGTGTTTGCTGACTGCTAAAAGAAGATACCTGTTAGGAGACAAAGTTATTTTCCTGATAGGACCCATCTTGTCAAACTAAGGTGGACCCACTTTTGATCTAATTAAAACTGGCAGAGGAGAGACGACTGAAAACTTGTGCCACTCTGACATGCATTTGCATATTCATATATAAGATAGATTGATATTTGGCAATTAACATGGGCCAACGAGAATAAAACCTAATTAGTAAACATGCGTTCTTTATTAACTTTTGGGTCGCGCTTCTGTTGTGTCCCAAAATGACTGAACAGAAGGGCCTTTTCAAGGGAGGGGGGGGGAGTTATAAAGCCATTTTTCATTCAAAGTTTCTCTGCTGATTGTTTCCATACGTGCCTATGACTCATATCAGTTGCCTTAGACAGACAGTTGCATAGCTCCTTCCTGGTCTTTCGGCAGTAGTGCAAAGCTCACCTGCTCAAGAACAGGTATATGTTGTAGGGCAATTGGAAATGTGTCATATTTCTTTGTCGCAGCTGCACTACCACAAAATTGTGTGGCCTTGCCCCCAAAAGCATATTGTAGAGCTGGGAAATGTTCAGAAAACAGCAACAAAAGTGATCAAGGGGATGAAGCAGCTCCCTCATGAGGAAAAGGTTGCAGCATTTTGACCTCTTCCGGTTTAGAGAAAAGGAGAGTTAGAGGAGACACAACAGAGATATAAAATTACACAGAGTGTAGAGAAAGTGGATAGAACTCAGGGACATCCCTGAAGCAGAATGTTGGAAGATTTCGGACAGACCAAAGAAAGTTAAACTATGGAATTAACTCCCACAAGAGATTATGATGACCACCTACTTTTATGGCTTTTAGAAATAATTAGACCAATTCATAGAGAAAACTGGAATAAAATGATTTCTCTACTGTGATAGCTAGTATGGTGATTAAGAGTAATGTTAACAATAACCATGCTCAATTTTTAATTTTTTTTTTAAAGCATGCCTCTATTTTCATTTCTATTTTCAAGATAAAGCAACTCTAAAATGTACTCCCCATCCTGACTGGAGGTTGGTTTTCCCAGATTGCTCATTCTCACACCAACACCAGAATAAAGAGAAAATATAGTATTGGGAATACCTTAATCATCATAAGGATCTGCAACAAGCAATAACTACTTAACATTATTACAACCCACAGGTAGGCATCCTAACGGGAACAAGGAGACCCTTTGTTTCTTATTAGGCAATACCATCCGTTCTTGATGTACTGAATCAATGAGATAGCTGATCTGTGAGTATCACTGCTCATTCACTGAATGGTGGAACAGGGGGACTACTGGGATGCTGCACTGCTCTGCACCCCCCTTGCATACCCTACAACATTTCTCTAATGAAAATAGGGACGTCCTATTCCATAATGATAATTTTACTATTTATATCCCACACATCTTACTGGGTTGCCCCAGCCACTCTGGGCAGCTTCCAACATATATAAAAACATAATAAAACATTTGTTAAAAAAACCCTTTCCTATACAGGATTGCCTTCAGACAGCTCGGGAGTTGAATAACTCTATACCCTCCTACATTTCTCCAATGAAACTAGGGACATTCCGGGATCAAATAAAAAACTGGGGTGCCCTCTCTAAATCTGGGACATCCCTGAAAAATAGGGACACTTGGAGCAGGCTTCTTCGAACTCGGCCCTCCACGTGTTTTGAGACTACAATCCCTGACCACTGGTCCTGCTAGCTAGGGATCATGTAGGCCAAAAACATCTGGAGGGCCAAGTTTGAGGAAGCCTGACTTGGAGGGTCTGCATTTGCAGTGGACTAAAGCCTCCAGGGTCCAATGGCAGCTCTCTTCCCACCTTTCAATCTGGCCAGGATGTGGATGTGGAGTGGACAGTTATCCCTTCACTTCAACGGAGTAGCCTCTCTTACGCCCTCCTTGCAAGCACTTCCTGGCAAGTGTGACCAAATGAAGGAAACAATCAGCTAAATCACATACTAATGATGCCTATGAATGTCAGATATTGGTATGCTGTTTTACATGATATAAACTTTTTTTCAGTTCAGCAAACCTATCCAGTGACATAGTTTAGGTAACTTCAAACATAGAATAGAAACCTAGAAAAGTACAGGAAGTGTGGTGATGACAAACAGGATACAGAGAGGTTTGTTGGTCCTTGATGAATGCACCCAAAATTGAGGACCACGTAATCCATACGAAATCGCCAGGCTGACCTCTAGGAGAGTGTGCAGTTTCTTACAGTGCAATCCTGCTTAGTGTCTACTGAAAAGTAAGTCCCATTGCTTTCAATCAAGTTCTGTGTCACGTAAATGTGTTTAGGATTCTATCCTACACATAAGCAAACTGAAGCTCATCAATGGCTAACAAAGTAACACCACAGCCAGAATCCAAGCAGCTTTTTTCTTCTATCCATTCCTTCTTCATCTTTGACAGACATGAGGAACAGGTGGTTTTTCAGTGAAATCATTTATGACCATTATGAAATGCCTTTGAAAATGTTCATGGACAGAGGTCAGAAAATATATTATTATGCTGACCTAAGGGGGGTGGGGTGAAAATGGCAATAGGGCCATAATTAAATGTAATTATATATGTGTGCAACTGATCATGAACTTTCATCTTCAGGTAAATAACCTTTTTTCAGTAGGGAAGGTGAAATTGCCTCATTGACTATTATCTCTTTACCTGCCTGTCTGTGTTTGCCTAATACATCTGTTAATCTTTAACTAAATGGGAGAAAGAAATCAGATTCATAGAATCCATTTGCAAAATGAGAAGACACCAACTTTCCTCTTATGTACAGGTATTTATTTTAACCAACTTCAATGAAAAAGAGTGCAGTACACTTAATCACCTTCAATCAATGTCAACCACATTACTAGTTAATGGGAGTTTATACTGCATAATATTATTTCCTTTGTGTGAAGCATTTTCTGACATGTTACATTTAGTTAAATGACTTGTCACTGTGTATTTTACATGAGAGAAAAAAAAGAAATATAAAAATACATTAAGTGAACTTGCAGAAACCATGATAGAGAATCAATTCTTTAATATGATTACATAAAGAATTAATTATGGATTACAGAAAGTGCAAATAAACCTTTGAACTAAAACTGGGCAAAGTATACTCAGCACACTGAATGCCCAACATAATTTGACCTTTTAATTTCACAAGCTGCTTTTAAACAGATTGTAGTTTCTGTAGAATTGTCCTAAGTGCCTATTTCTGACATAATGTTTCCCACCCCCTCTGTATGGAACAATAATTGTGAAAGAATTATGGCAAGGGAATGCTACATCAGGATGCAATACTGACAAGGATTTTGAAAGAAAAATGTGAAAACAAGTGGCTAGATTCCCTGATAACCCCACTTTTGAAATTTGCCCCACAACAACCATGAGGTTTCTGACTTTCATTATTCCAAGAGTGTTTTGATGTGAGGGAAATATACAGTAGACTTGGCCTTACCATTTCTCTGTTGAAAATGTTCAGGTTGGGCATGTCATGTCTTATGCCACCATGACAGCACCGTGCTTGCATGAGATAGAGTTAGCAACAGCCTTTGAGGAACCCTGGGGTTTGCAGAAGAAAAAAACTCTTAAGTGGTGTGGGGGGACTCCCTTGAACAGCGCAAGGGTGACAGAGCATGTTCAATGGTGCCCTGACTTGGTCTGAACCTGGTTTGGTCATGGAGCCAGAGACAAGGGGAAAGCTAGCTCCAGGACTAGGGCTGACTAAACTCTGAAGGGTTACAAAATCAGTTGAACTGGCCACCCATACACTACCAAGACTGGATCAAGTTATTAATTTACAAGGCCCTTAACTTGGGTCCAGAGTAGCTTAAGGACTGCCTGAATCATTATATCCCTGCCCTACCTCCGAGGTCTTTGGGTGAGTCTCTGTTAGTGGTCCCCCATGGCTCAGATGCATGGGAGCAGAAAGTTTTCATGTGGAGGACTCATAAGATTCAGTTGTCAGTAATCTGTCTAGGAATAAGAATAGGTGAACCAGCTCAATTCCTTTCCATGTCAGGTTTCCTGCCACTGAAGCATAGGCATGCTTTGTTTCATTTTTCAAGTTTATAAAAGAATACATGGGAAATCTATGTAAATTGCATACACACTCTTCCTGTAAAATACACCTTTTTTTAGTGCTTTTCAGTATTGTTTTCCCCTAAAGTATGCATTTTAAATATAAAAGACATATTTTTGTGCACATTTTGGAGGACTGAAGTAGTATTGCAAAATCCGGATAAGTGCATAATATGACTGAAATTTGCTTACCAATTCACAAGCAAGTTCTGCGATGTTAATTCAGGTTGGTCCGGTTAGGTAAAATCAACATTGAAAATTCCCCCCATTCCCCCCCTCTTCTCAGCTCCAGTTATCCCTTTAGGATTGTCATGCCATGATACCTCAGCATCTTACCTCCTCTTTGTTCAACTCCAGGTCTTTGCCCTCACCCCATTATTTCGGTGTCCCACTTCCTTTGATCAAGACCTCTTAGCCTCCCTCCCTCCCTCCCTCCCCATAGCAGAAAATCTCTCCTGGTTATCAGTACTGTGAAATTTCTTCCAATCTCTCTCTCATTAGCCCTTTTCTTTACCTTACCTGCTATTGTGTTTCAGCTAGCCTTTTATGTTGCTGTATATACCATTTCCAGATTGGTTTCCCTATACCTGAACATCTTCTCCTCCCAAAATACACCAGTTCAATGAAGCTGTCATTTGTGCATGAGCTGCCAGCTGAACATGTGCAATCTGGTATAGAAATATTTTTATAATAAATAAATAAATAAATAAATAAATAAATAAATAAATAAATGATACACTGGTATAGAAATATTTATGATACTCTGGTATAGAAATATTTTTATAATAAATAAATAAATAAATAAATACAGTAGGCAGATCAAAAACAGTAGTACCTCGGGTTAAGAACTTAATTGTTCTGGAGGTCCGTTCGTAACCTGAAACTGTTCTTAACCTGAGGTACCACTTTAGCTAATGGGGCTCCTGCTGCCGCTGTGCCACTGTCGCATGATTTCTGTTCTCATCCTGAAGCAAAGTTCTTAACCCGAGGTACTGTTTCTGGGTTAGCGGAGTCTGTAACCTGAAGCATCTGTAACCTGAAGCACCTGTAACCCGAGGTACCACTGTACTCTGTATCTCACCCATGCGAATTTCAATGAAATGTCACACGCAAATGCACATGCACCTTTGACAAATTTCTGACAAATTTCAAACGCAAATTAATTTTTCATTGATGGAGAATGTTTAGAAAAAACACAGGAGAAATTTTCAACACATAACTATTATTTCCGACCAACTATTGTGCTCTTTTTTTAGCCAGGTGGGTAAATTTGATCCTTATTAATATGTGAACATTTTATGTATTTTGTACTGTCATTGTTGTTACTTTTTTTCTCTCCCGGCTTTGAGACTTTCTACTATTAAAAGTGACCAATAAATGAAATAAATAGTTTTGTTTTGTTTTTAAAAAGTGACAAATCCGTAAAGGGGGGACGTTAGTGAAATGTTTTTGTGAATCAGAAAAGAAGAAACCTTTTCTTTTTCTATGTGAATCTAAAGTTTTGGTCTCAAGATGAGCAGTCCGTGGTGCCATCACGGAACAACTTGGGGGCAGATGTCCCCCACTAAGGAGAACGAGCAAAATGCACCCCCTTCTGCCATTCACGCAAGGCTCAATTTCCGTCTAAGAAGGGACCCCCGTAGAACCATTCACTCCAGAGTCTAAATTTACCTAACTGCACCACTGTGGACACTTGAGCATTTGTTTTATTATTAGCAAACCAAATGAATGAATACAGACAGGTTGGGAAACACGAGTCTCCCTCCCTCCCTCCCTCCCTCCTTATGAGCTTAAAGCTGAGAGCAAGCGCAGCCAGCCAGGCACACATAACCTGCTTCAGAAGATGCCAGGTACCAGAGAGTTAAAACACTTGCTCATTGGCTTTCTCTGCTCCTATTTTAATTTGCTCTCGCGCTCTCTCTCTCGTTTTAGACAGCTCTGTGAAGACAGCCTGGTTCGCTGCCTCACCATACTAATGAGACTCATCCATCTGCCTCTGTCATTGCCAGCCTCTCCTTTCTGCTGAAAGTCAGAGATGAACGCTCAGGACAGGTCCTTTCTAGGCTGCAGTACTTAATCATTTCTAAACACGCTAGATGGCCTCAGGCAGTGAAGGCAACAGGCATTTAACCCAGGCTTGGCAGCTATGGCTTCTGCACATTCTGGCTGTAAACCTTGATAATGAAAAGTAGCTGTGCTTTTACTCTCCACTTAACCAGATGCTCTTTGCTTCTTGGGGCAAGAGGTTAAATAGATATAAGAACCCATGCTAGTTTGGCGGCCTTTTATTTGAAGTCCGTATAAGAGCATGGAATAGAACACGCTGCTCTTTTGAGCTCTACCTCTTGGGATCTCATATTTAGGCATCTGTCCGCTAACTACACTGGAATATAACCTTCTCACCCAAAGCTTTCCCCCCACTGCTTTTAAAGTAACAATGAATACAGTCCAGAGCCATAATTTTTCCACATAATAATTTGATGATCTGTTTTTACAGTAAAACTGGACAGAAGGGGTTTTATTAGTGTTATAAATGGTAAGACATAGATAACAATGAATATGTTTTTTTTAAAAAAACTTTTCCCCCATTGTGGTTTGAGCCTCTGATTTATTTTTCCACTCCATCTACCACTCCATATGTCTTCAGAATCTGCCTTTTTCCCAGAGCTGATGTTGGTATAAAGCAATTGTCTGGGATGTGTAAGAATTAAGTATCCCATCATTCAGACTAGACATGCAATTAGAAGAGTTCCACTAATTTCCACTGCTGAGACCCTGTCACTTTAATTTATCCTTACTTTCCAGCATTTAGGTCTTCTCTGGGTTGAGGCCAAAGGGTTTTTACATAGTTTCAGGCAATGATGGTGCTATAAAGGCTGGAGCTACAGGGGGGTAGCATGGCTGCCTGTGGGGGTGCTTCTGAGAGAAGGGGTACAATATGAATTGGTCTAATGAAACAAACATAGCTGGGGGACGGTATGCTCACATGCCTTAAAAACCACAATCCAACACTGGTATAAGGATGCTTAATCCCACTGATTTAACTATTGAGTTGTACTGCAGCCCTAACATACTTTCCATACAGCAAGCCCTCACCCCAAAAAGGATGTACAGTATACGGGATTTTAAAGGTATATTCACCATACATTATTTTTAATCTAGGAACGAATGAATGAATTTTGCTTTCTCGCTCTTCCAGACCTTTGTTCAATTTACTACATTAATGCATCGGTCTACGAGTAAATTCTCACGAAAATTCATCAGCATCTTGGTGCCAATTTCCACTAATATTCACATTTCTATGCAATTTTCCTAATATACAAATTTCGCAAGCAATTTTCCCCAATATAATGTAGTTGTTTTTTGCATGTTTTCACTAATCTATGCCTCTTAGGCACACTTTCTCCTAATATAAACTTTTTTTTTTTTTTTTTGGTCTGGAGATCTGCACTGCAAAATTTGTAGCAGTGCAAATTTCAAACGATAGCTGAGTTTCCATTCACATTTTGTTTCAGGAACTGAAAGTTAGGTAGGTTTGGTTTCAAATCTCTCCTCTGTCCACCCTCCTTCATTTTTAGCAATTGAATTTCGCTTTCCCAGTTCTCATCAATGACTTCATGAGACTACATATAGAAGCAAGGAATAGCCATAACTTTAGATCTTTCGCCACCCTGTCTCAGAATGGAATCAGGCTCATGAAATATTGCATATACCTTTCATGCATAGGCATCACAGCATGTACTGTGCAAGTAAACTGAGCTGAATTAGATACTTTTCCTTCAGTAGCATAAGTGCAATTGCAAAGCTAATTCATTGGCTCCTCTACCCCATCACAAACAGGTGACTTGAAAAGGAAGAAAGTCTTTGTAGTAACTGAGCCCCAAATTGCAAAGGATAATTTCTGCCTATTCTCATTTGAAATAGAAGATGCTTCATGTCAGTTGTCAGTTTCTGAAAGGCAAATAGTTGTTTTGAGGTGCACTCATACCCCACCGTAAAGCCTAGACCAATTCTGCAGTCGCTGCCATTATTTACAATGGTAAAGGGTGGGGGAGAGGAAAAGAGGACAACTTCAAATGCTAATAAGCAATAATAGCAGAGCATTCCCTCCTCCCACAAACCAGGAACAGATTCTTCTGTTGTTATTATGCGTAAATCTCTTGAGAAGTGGGGGGGGGGAATCAAGGAGCAGGAATTATATCAGGTAACCTGCATATCAGCAGGGTTATTTCTCCTGTAAGTGCTTTTTCAGGTATTCTATCAGAATTAAGTCACACCTCTTTCAAATCAATAGCACAATAAATACTAGGCAGTACCATTAGGAAAAGGGAAATGGCATATCCCAAAATACTGTCAGGAAAAGAGTATGATCAGCATGCCGCCCTCGGGCTCAGAGATTTTTTTAGAGGAGATTTGAAAATATTATTTTACCAGTAGAAGCAGTTCTACAGTGCAGACAAAATAATTTTCAAACGAACAATCAGGGGGATTTAAAGTTGCCCAGAGTGTCAGATATTTAGGATTTGGGAGAGCAGGGATCTTGGAAAGAATTCTGGTGCCACATCACCACTGGGGCTGTATTTGAGATCTGTTTGTTTAACAAATGTGTATACTGCTTGGCTGTAAATAAATCATCTCAGCAGTTTACAAAGTACATAAAACATACATTAAAAATTATCAGTAGAAATCAGAATTAAAAACAAGTTTATAAAAAGGCAACAGGAATCAAATTAATAGTTAATAGAGACACACTCAAAGCTAAAATTCCAGATTAAAATACACATCATCCTGATAAGGTCTATGTAGGTTTGCCTAAACATAAACTTTTTTAGCAGGTATTGAAAATACCAAGATGTCTGCCCAAGATCATTGGCTCCTCTACCCCATCACAAACAGGTGACTTGAAAAGGAAGAAAGTCTTTGTAGTAACTGAGCCCTAAATTAAAAAACAGAAGCCACCACATTAAAAAACAGGTTCCTTCATTGTTTCTTGCATGGTTATCTCTTGCATTTGCTACAGACACAAGGAGATGCTGCGAAAACGAGTCTTCCTGCTCAGAGCCCCAATGAGCTGTTCCTTCCGTGTAGGTCATTCCACTCCTTTTTCTCCCCCGTGTTCATTTTTCTTTCCCAAACATCCCTTTACATTCTGTGGCTACTGAGGATGCTCAGTCCTTACTGGGTTGTGTTTTAGGACACCCCCCCCCCATTCCTTTCTTAGTCTTTCTTTTAAAATATTTATTTTTGTCCTATAAACTTCAGGGTTCCCTTAAGCATGCTGGAACCTCCATCTTGTTTCTCAATGGCCTTGCTTTGACTGCTTGGAGGCAGCCTCTCCACTTGAATTTGCTACTGAAGGAGCGATCTTCATTAGATTTCATGTGTTTGCCACCCAAGCACTCTTATATTTGGGGGCTTAAAAGATGTGCTAACCATGCCAATGTAAAATGGCATGGACCAGAAATAGATTGATTGATTGATTGATTGATTGATTGATTGATTGATTGATTGCTTCATCCATGTTTAGTAGTATGCTTGGTGCCTTGTCAAACCTTGGAGACCAATGTATCAATGTTTTCAGACGGAGATTCGCCAGTATTGAACAAATAGTTCCCATTAGGGTGATGGGAGCTTAAGCCATAGATGTTTCTCTTCTGTCCAAGTCTGGATTCATTGGCGGGGGGGGGGGGGGACGACAAAGACAGTCCCTGTGGCATCAAACAAGGGCAGCATATGATATTTCAGCAGTCAGTAATCAAGAGTCATAACAAGGTTTGAAGGCCTGTTTTCAGACATATTAAAGATTAAATCTCCCCCATCCTCCCTCAAAACAGTGCACTGTAATAACACTGTTTTTATGCCTCGTAATAAATACAGCAATATTGTCCACTCAGGATAAAGAGGCTGACATTTTAATCAAAGGGATTTGAGCCTTTAGCATGCATATTAGGTGTATATGTCCATTTAATCGTTAATAACAATAGACATCCTGTGTGTCAGATCCATAAGTTAGGCTGTGATATAGGTGCTCCCGAGAAATAAACCCATGTGGTCTGAAACAGTTGCCCTGCCCTGCGTTTCCTAAATGCCACCCAACCATTGAAGATTAATAGTTTGTGAAAGGGCCGATACAATACAGCCCTGTTGGCCTGTATACTAACCCAGAAAGACAAAGGCTTTCATTTTGTACTTCACAGCTCCATACTTGCGTAAATAGAGTTACTAGTTGCCTAATGAATGTTAGCTGCAGTACTCCCTGTGGTCAATGGGGCTGTTGTTTAATGAATTGCTTAATGTGGTTGATTACTGCTACAATGCAAAATGAGGGAAACAGCCAGGGAGATTTGAGAGTCTCGCTAGAGAATATGATGAAAATGAATAGGATCAATAGGAACCTTTTGCTCCACTCTGAACAAGCGCATCATAGTCTGTCTCACTGCAGCTAATGTAATTCTAGGTCTTGTTCTTTTTTAAAATAATAAAAAACACTAATAATAATTCACAAATATATATCTCTCATTTGACATTGAATTCTAGGGCTCGCTTTCCTGGAGTTATAAATGTTCCCCTGACTCCAGTCCTGGTTACTCACATGGACAGATAAATTAATTAGGAAAACTTTTATGCCAATTACTTTATGCCCTTGGCTTTCGTATGTTTTTGAAGAGCAGCAGCTAATTAAAGATATGATTCATAATTACTGGTCGATAGAGGAGTTGAGTAATAGAATCAGGAACTGCTCCAAAAAATTATCCATCACATCACTGCTAATTGTTACATAATACATAAAGATGTCAAAATTCAAGTTAAAAAATCACTTGCTTGTGAGAGATTTGTTCAGAAAGGGTTTTGCTTCTGTAAGTATGTGCTTTGGCTTCAGTTTAGGATGCGGGGCACTTTGATGTCAAATTTAGCACTGGCTTTTTCCCAAAACTCTTAAGCATGAATGCAAATATTTCACTTGCATAAGTGCACAGTTCCTACATAATGTATCATCTGACGATATTCGCACATGCAAGTCATCACTTACAAGTAAGATCGCAGAACAGGGCAGTTCTCCACATTACCACAGCAAATACATAATTCCATGCTTGCTAAAATAATATAAATGCAGGTATATGAGCATCTATAGGTTGAGAATGGCATTTCCACCATTAGAGGGCGAGAATTTGCTCCACATCCACTTACCTGAAGGAGATGCTGATAAGTTTCCCAAGGGGAGGGGATGAAGCGGTCACCTGGTGTGAGTTTATTGATTCCAGGGGAGAGGTTCAGTCCAACAGGCAATACTTTATCCTTATCAAACCCACCAGTTCTCCCCTGCAAATGGTTCCTAGAATCATTTGCCTCTAAAATGGTTTATATCTGGTCTCAGACCTTCACAAGGGGAAGAAACAGTGAGAATTAGCAAATGGGCGAAGAGATATGCTCATCCTGCTGTTTCTACCCTGCAGTTGTCCCCCAGTCACACATGTTATTGCTATGAAACAAGCACAGGATTATGAATCCAGGTTTTGACTCCTAGAGTAGCATCAACAAAGTAGTTCCATTAGCGCTGGTGCAATGGAACTTCTCCTCTCCCTGCGCATTCCTGCATCATTCCCAAACCAGGCCTATACCCCAACTGAAATGGATCTAGAAAATCAGTTTCTTCTAAGAGCGCTTCTTACTCATGTAGTTTATACACTGATGAAGGCATGTAGCATAGAAGCAAAAGTAATTTGGAGTAGCCATTTACCATTCCTGGGGAGATGACGTTGCAGGGCAGGATAGCCCCTGCGCCATTGGGAGTCCTCGGCCATGTCATCCCTTGGGCTGACCAATCCGGTCAGTCAGGGGACATGGCTTGGGCTATTTAAACAGTCCGTGGTCAAGGACCCACCCCTTTTCTGCTTCCTGCTCGCTCAGTTCAGACAGGCAGCTACAATTCTGAAAACCTATTTATATCTTGTTCATTGTTGGTCATCTGTTCTGTATCCTATGCTTTTATGCTTTTGTGATATCTCAGTGATGTTTATTGTATGCCACCTTGATATTTCTTATGAGTTGGTGGTTTAGATATAGTTTTATAACTACAAATAAATATGCTTGGTACACTTTTACCCCTTTGTAATTTTTAGTCAAATGCACATCTCCACAATTTTTAAATCGCTTTTTAAAAGTATATATATAAGCTGCTGCCTCACTCTTCCTCCAAGGAGCCACAAGCTGAACCCCCAGCCCCCCCCTTATAGCAACAGGTTCAGCACCATCTTCTGCCTGCCATTCACTAGGCCTTTGATCGTGACTTCGATTTCAGATGCATCAAATGAACACAACCTTGGCAAGAAACCACCATAATATTATGCCTAGACTAAAATGGTATCTGAATAAGAAGAAAAAATTAAGTGGGTGATATCACTAAAACATTGTAGGGTGATTTATGGCTGTTTAATGCAAGGGAAATGTAACATCTGAGGAAGGCCAGTGTTTTCCCTACCCTTACACAAGAATTTGAGGCAGAGCAATAAAACCTAAAACGTCTGAGCCATGTGCATTCAGCACGACGTAATCTTCCTCTTATAGCACACTCTTTTCCTGGCATATCCTAGCTCTATTTATCATTCATATAGCACTTTCATGTGGTGGAGTGCAGGGTGGAGGAAGAAAATGGGGGAAGAAAGAGAAAGGAAGAAAAGTAATTTAAGCTCATGTACATTAAGAGGGTCAGTTTGTGGCAAATGAGCACACACAAATACACACCCACCCCATAGGTTATAAGTTCAAGTCCGCTGAATAATATACTTTAGAAGGAACATCACAACAAATGCCAACAAATTTATGAACCCACACATAAAGGCTACAGTCTTTTGCGTACTTACGTACCTGGGAGTAAGTCCCACAGAACTCACTCAGACATACTCAGACATACTTGACAGTAGACACTTTTAAAATGTATGTATATAAGCTGCTGCCTCACTCTTCCACCAAAGAGCCACAAGTTGAACCGCCCCCGCCTTGTTGTTCAGCACCATCTTCTGCCTGACTCATAGGATTGCCCTGAAAGCGTCTTATTTGGTGTAGGTCCAATTGACTCCTCTCCTCATGCAAACACTTCATGATGGCAGCCCCACAGCCATACCACCATAGAAAATTAAAACAATGCAACTCAATTTTTTCTATTAAAAAAAAAAAGTTAAATTATAATACAAATGTTTCCTACAACCTCAGGTAGGATGTGGTATACAATGACCCAACAAGATGTAATGTAAGAAGAGATCCATGATTAGTTATCTTAGGAATGGATGTTAGGGGAGGAAGCTTAATTTATTCGTTGTGGTGTTTCTCTAAATTAAATTTCACACTCCTCACCCCCAAAGCCACTTTAGCTTGCAGCATAAATTCTTCCTTGTGATAACCAGCACACAGCAAGCCAAGGCCACAGAGTTCTCCTTCACAAGTTTTTTTATCAATGTTAGGAATAAGGGAGGTTGCTGCAGTAGGAACCCAATATCCATGTCTGAAATAATACAGGCACATATGCAGTTCTTGTCATCAAGTTTGGGAGGCCCTCGGAAGCTTTAATACAGGTGTGGTGCCTGGGAGCTGTCCAAGGTACCTATAACTGCAATTCCCATTAAATCCAGCATCTTTTATATTGACCTAATAGGAATGTATGTATCCAGCGGTACCTTTATCCCCCTTTACACTCCCACAAGAGCGTTAAAAGACACAATATTAGAAAAGCAATATAATTTGAAACAACAGCACACACAAAAAAAATCACTAATACAGACCAAAGAGAATAAAAAGTTAATCAGGTATCAAGCCAAATGCTTCCCTAAACAGAACAGATTTTTCCGGGTGGTGGGAACCCATAAGCAAGAAGATGAGATAAAGCAGTCTGGGTGCTACCACTGAACAGAAACTTCCCCTTATTCCCAATAACCACACTTAGCTGGTGTTGGGACACAACATAGATGAGACAGTCGGAGAAATAAGCAGGAGGTTGGGATCATGCAGATTAACAGAAAGACTCACAATCCACTTTTGGTTTTTACCTGTGTTGTTTTCGTGGAGAATGCTGTGCTCTGTTCTTTTACAGTGCTCCAATGAAAGAGAAAGCATTTTCTCACTGGATGGGGAATAGGAGACACTGAGCTCTAACATTTCGGTGTGGATTTTTTTATTCCCTAACTGCAGAGCCACTACAAAGCTGACACTCCATGTATACAACATTCATGTATGGTTTTGTGTGAGAGTGTCATGGGGTGCTTTAATGAGTGCAGACCTGTAGATGTTTGAGTACGTCCATTTGAAGATTTCCCCTTTCTGTGGCATGTCCAAACAGAACTCATGGCAGGTGGGAGATGTTGCTTCATGTAGGTGCATCTGAAACCATATGTAAATTCCTGTTGTATGGAAGAGCAAAAAGCAAGAAAGGTAGGCAGAAGTGACACATTCCTGCCTCAGAGTTTCTCGTGACATCTAGAGCTGATCGGAGATTATTCAGGTATGTGGTTTCTGTGAGAGCTAAATCACCAATGAATGCAATAGAGCGACCACAAACCATTGCCTCATTGTGGGGTTGTGGCTCCAGGCTCCAGGGAGTCTTCTATTGCCTGGGTTATTGCAACATGCTGCAGAAAACATTTCTGAATCTGAGAAAATTATGTTTTTCATCGTCTTATCTTTTCACCTTCAAAATGTTCTCATGGAGGAAACTTTCAACCAGATAAGATTTTTGTCACTTCTTGGATTTCAGCTAATTATACACTTTCAAGGAGAAGGGATCATTTATTCTGCATGGGTTGGCTTCTTTCTGCCATGGTATAAATATTATTTTTACAAAATTTGAAATAATATGGTACATGCCACCCACATGTCAGATATAATCACAATATTAAAGAAGATGTGCTTCTAGGGAACTTTGCATCATCATTATTTTGTCACCTGTCTGAAGTCAACAGCAACACGTCTAATGTTGAGTCATATTCCTAGTGAAAATATCATGGGCTTCATATAATGTAAAACTTTCATTAGCAACAGAGAGCATTAATTATGGCCTGTGAAATCCCAAACAATCTTATGATGAACAATGTTAAGATGTATTGTCTGCAGAGTGGACTGCACTGCCATACACAGTGTCATTTATGTTTCCATGGACATGCTCCAACTGCTTCACAAATCAGCTCATATGTTAAAACACCAATTGCCACATCTGTGCCTCCTTATTCAGGGACAGAGCACATGTTAGCATCCAATAATTTAATTTTGAAAAGATCCCCATTCCTTCACCCCCCCCAAAAAAAACCACCATTGGCTCTACAGGTAAATTGCCAGATGGTAGATGGACAGAATTGTCTAGGACAGTGATGGCCAAACTTGGCCCTCCAGCTGTTTTGGGACTACAACTCCCATCATCCCTGACCACTAGTCCTGTTAACTAGGGATGATGGGAGTTGTAGTCCCAAAACAGCTGGAGGGCCAGGTTTGGCCATCACTGGTCTAGGACAATTCTACCTCTGCTGCATTGCCTGTAGCTCAGTTCATACAATTCCTCAGGATGACCATGTCTTTGCTCCATAACCCCAGAACTATTATTTAGCCCTGGTTAATAGAAGAAAGAAGTGATGCTTGTAATTTGGGTTCAGTTCCCCTCCAACCAAGCAGATGACCAGAATTGTAGCTTACTGCTTTGTGCTATATGCATCTTCTGGAACAGGTGGAACTGGATGCTGCAGGAAAGGTACTGAGTATGCAATGAACTGGAAAGGAGTAGCAGAAGAGATATGGCATTGAGGTGAGAGGTGGCTCAAAAGGAACCTCACAGTGTTTAAGGCCAGGTGGTGCTGTGTGCTGGTGGGGGATTGGTGGGGGTGGGTTGAATGAGGGGGAAGCAGGAATGTTGACCAAGGGATAGAATGTCTAAAGGACATAGACAGTGGCCTGAAAAGTGGGAATATGGAGAAACAATTAAATGATGGATTGAAGAAAGGAACCAAGGGGAAATAGGACTAGGACAAAACTTGACACATGGCCTGGAGACAGGGGGACCATGCATTACTAGACAGAAAGATGCCAATGGCACATAGGGTTATGCAGCCTGGACCCTTACAGGGCAATTCTTCAGGTTGTAGTTTCTATTGTCACTATAGCATTGTGACCTGAAAATCTTAAAGGGGCACAACAGACCTAAAAGCAGTGGGTAGTACGTTGTGGTAGAGTCTTAATTTCACATATTAGTTTAAACTAACTATCCAGTTCTTTGGCTGAAGTCTTCTAGTACCTTTTACAGACTATTTTGTCTTGGAAACTTGCAATAATATTTGACCTATTGTCAAGTACATTGCTTCCTTTGCGCCTTTATTTCCCTCCCACATCACTTTCTCAGTCTTGGGGTCTTTTTACAATTTTTTGTGCAACCTTTTGTACTTGCAATTGCTTTAGAAAAACAGAAAGATTATATGAAGAAGACAACGACAAGGTGTCATGATTGATCTGGTCAACCCTAATGTGCCTTAAATCCCACTTTAAATAATAGAAAGTTATATGGATGGAAACTAGGCATTCAGATATGCTGCTCTCACTCTAGAGCCAATAAGAAGAGGAGTGGTCATTCAGCAAAAAACATTTTTGAAAATCTTCACAATATTTTTGAAAATCCTCACAAACGTGATGCAGCCTCGTGCCATGTTGTAGTTATATTTATTCTGCAGTTTTATATACACATACCTGGGAGTAAGTCCCATTGGTCTTACTTCTGATCAGGCCTGCAAAGAATTGCACAGTAATCCAATCAGCTGAGAAAATGACATTTCCCTTATAACTAAATATTGCTGCTTCTTGAATGCTGGGAATTCTCCATCTACACCATCGGGGGGGGCGGGTAGGTGTTGCAGCAAATCAATAGCAGCTCACAATTTAGAAATAATATTTTCTGGAGAAGCCCCAATATTTGAATCCAACTCCAGATTTTGAGCCAAATTTGCCAGTGTGCAGATAAATATTTGTTCTTATGCCCACATTTTCTTTAGTTAACTGCTCATCTCATTTTTTTCATAATACAGAAAATAGCAATTTCAGGTTGATCACCTTAACAATTAAAATTAGTTTTTCCAATAAGAGTTCAATAGATTATTATCATTACATAAATGTGATTGTTCCAGTCACCTGTAATTATCCCACACCTCTTATAACAGTACAGAACCTCTTATTAAGCTGCATCTGAGGGCAAAGTAAGAGAAACAAGTCTAATCTGAATCGAAATACCAAGACAAATTGTGAGGGACTCTTCCTTTGTGTGTATATATAGGCAGCTTCCTTTCTTACAGGAAACACCATGCCTCCAATTTCCCTGATTACTAGTTTCATTGTCAGTCTTATCATGGCAATGATAGGCTCTCTACAAATGTTCTCTTAATGTTATTTGCCTAACAAAAGTGAAAGCTGACCTATAGCTCTTGAAGGTTTTTTTTTCCCTTTAAAAAAGAGAGAAGTCTTATCACATTTTTTCTCTCTCTCAGAAACCTCTGCATAGCATGCCAGCTTGCTACATAAATGTAATGAAGGACCCTTCATCAAAGAGCACATGGTAAGAGTAATCGCCGTGTTAGTTTAGATTATGGATGATTGAAGAAGTCCAATATGAACAAACCTGATCCACACCTACTGGACAAAAGTGCCGACTGAAACATAATTGCCTACCAGCTTTTGCGCTTCCTGGGTGTTCTAGTGAATGCAAACAAAAACGCATTCAGAAATGCATTCCTGAGAGAAAATATGTTTAAAATAGATTTAAGTATGAAGTTAAAAATCTGTAATGCAGACATTCGTTATCATCCTGCTAAGACCATTGTTCTATCGGCACAGATCTTTCTACCCTCCATCCCAACCATGCATGGTTCTTAGTGTTCTCCCAACTCTCAGGAACAGATCTGGGGCAGAGTGGAGGACTCCTAAGGAGCATGGAAGCCCCAGGGTGCTAGTAGGATCCCTTGCAGTGTCTTCGGCTGGCATGCCAGGTTAGTTGAATTCGGCCCATGGAACGGAGAGGACTAGCGATTTGTCACATGTGAAAGTGATATAAATTTAATGTGCTATAGAAGCATTAATGCTGCGTTTGTGATTGTGTTTGCTTGGTGAGTTTTGTGAGATTTATATCACAGTACATTTTATGTAGTGTTCTTGTATCTTCCAAGGATCTTAGTTCTTTCCTCAGGAGCAGCTGGTGTAGAGGCAGTGCCTCTTGACCCCAGCGTTATTGCAGATTACTTGGATGGCTGTACGGTGGGACAGCAAGATCAGGGTTGGAGGGATGCAACAGGAGGGTGACCAGATTGTCTCCACTGCAACATCTGCATGGTCCTGATTTTGCCACCAAGCCTTGCCCCAGTGCTGTCCAAGCAAGCTGCAGCGACACCGTCATCGGGAGGGCAGCTTTGTGTCAATGTCCCACCCCTCTGGCTGCCATTGTCTTTCCCTCTCTGTCTTAACAACCGGCTTGGGAGGTAAGTTAGAGTGAGACGTAGCGTCTGGCTCAAAGTTCACCAATGAACATAAGAAGAACCTTCTAGATCAGGGCAATGGCCCATACAGTCTGGCAGCCTGTTCTCATAGTGGTCACCTAGAGGTCTATGGGAGATCAAGCAAGACCTGAGCACAAGAACATTCTCCCCTCCTGTGGTTTCCAGGAAGTGGTGATCGGTTGCCAACAGGGCACCATTTGGTTCACTATAATTAACACAAAACTAAGTAAGGGTAGCTCATTACAGAACCTTCGCTATTGCTAAACAACTTGAAGATGCTTTCTGAAGGCCATTTGGTTTCCAGCAACTGCTTTCAGAAGCATTCCCACGGCAGAAGCAGAGCATAGCCATGGTGGCTCAGGAGCCACTGAGAGCTACATGGTTGAGTGTGGATTTGAACCGGGGCCTTTGAGGAGTGGGGTCCTAGCATAACCCATAGCACCACCCTGGCTCTCAGGAAACAAAGAATAGCAGACAAAGAAAGAATTTTCTTGAAGGCAAATTCTGTGCTAGGCAAGCTTGATTCAGAACCACTAATGGGGGGTTCTGCCACTGACTCCGAGAAGATGTGGCTGGTGCTCCGTGTGAAATAAATGGAAATAAATTTTAAAACAATAACCATGGAAAGGGGACAGGAGGATCTTGCATAAAGGGGTGAGTAATTAATCTACACACCAAGTGTCACGGTCCTCTGGAAGGCTACCCTGCCTTCCCCTGAAATTTAGGCTCTATTTATTTACAAGAAAATAAAGTGGACCCTTCTGGAAAGAAGCCTAGCGCAGCGGCTGCACCAATGCCGCCGTGCAGAAGCTTTAAATCTTTTATATCTCCCATACCTCCGGGGGCTGGTGTTGGATGGTATCGAGCCTGGGCCAATAAATAATTTATGCTAAGTAGCAATTTAGTTGTTTGGCTTGAGGTAAAGAAATCCAAGAAATTCATAAATAAAGTTCCCTCTCTTTTTTCTTTTCTTTTCTTTTTTTTGTGCTGTGTTCCAAAGTTAATTTATGTTACTCTGCAATTAACTAACATAAAGGTGGGAAAAAATATGACAGGCCTAAGGTAACAAGTAAGGCTCATAAATCTGCCATCTCTTAACTCATAGAGCTTTCGCAGTACTTGTTGGGTGTGTTGTTGAGAGTGCAAAGTTCCTGCTTAATCCAGTTCTCGTTTTTGGATCATTTGCAACTGGAGAGACACAAAAACAAAACGCGCAGTGATTGGTTTCTATCATCTCCCCATTTACTCTTAATGAGTGAAAAAAAAAGCCAACGTGTTACATTTGGTTGGTTGGGTACTGGTTTTTATAGATAATACTAATCTATTCTAATGAAAAGACTGCCGGTGATACACTTCCATAGAAAAACCTCAATTCTGTATACAAACAGGAAATAAAAGCCAAGGGCCAACCCAAATGTCTGTTACTTTGTGATGATTTGTCCTACTCTTATCCTACGCTATTAAAGCAACACATATCTGAAACAAGAGTAACACAGAACATCAATACAACCACCACTCTAGAAAAACATTTATTTTTTTAAAAAAGGCCAAAAGCTCAATATTTAAATCAGCAAACATGAGACATAAAAGATATAAAGTTTCCAATCATTTGTCCACATTGCCACATCAGTTCGACGATTTGATCCCCCTCCCCACCATCTATTCAAGATCATTTAATGGGAATTTCTCCTAATATTATGCAGTTCTGCTTAATATACACATTTTTGAAAAGCAATTTCCCCTAACACAATCCCTTTAGTCCCCCACCTTTACTTCAAGAGGGTGAATTAGGCTGGTTAAATGGCTTATATATTTGTATATTTATTAGCTGCACTTTCATAGGAAATATAGCAAGGTGGTGTACAATATCAAAACATTATACAACAATAACAATGACAGCAAGGCTGGATCTAGATACATCAAAGAAGCGTTTCATAAAAATGCGTTGTAAACTTTGTATGAGAAATCGCGTTGGCAAAAACGGAACTCCACAGTGCCATCTGGTGTCACCTTGTTATAATGCATATAAAACGCTTTTTCTTTAGCAATCTAGCTGAGTCCTCTCACTAAAAAAAAGTCAAAGGGTTTAGAGGATTGTTTAAAAATAATTTTTTTATATGCTTTTTTGTTTTATCATATCATCAATGCATACTGTGTTACAGTTAAACACAGAATAATAAGAGAAAAAAATATAGCATAGATATAAGACATATGTCTGTGAATAATAATAATAATGGGACACAGATGGCGCTGTGGGTTAATCCACAGAGCCTAGGACTTGCTGATCAGAAGGTTGGCGGTTCGAATCCCCGCGACGGGGTGAGCTCCCATTGCTCGGTCCTAGCTCCTGCCAACCTAGCAGTTCGAAAGCACGTCAAAGTGCAAGTAGATAAATAGGTTCCGCTCTGGTAGGAAGGTAAACAGTGTTTCCGTGCGCTGCTCTGGTTTGCCAGAAGCGGCTTTGTCATGCTGGCCACATGACCTGGAAGCTGTACACCGGTTCCCTCGGCCAATAAAGTGAGATGAGTGCCGCAACCCCAGAGTCGGACACGACTGGACCTAATGGTCAGGGGTCCCTTTACCTTTACCTTTATGTGAACAATAATGGTAACATAACTTATTAAAGGGTTTAGAGGATTAAGCCACACACAGTCAGTGCCACTGTTGCCAGCTAATGCAGTGACCCTGAAGCTGTTTTAAAGTGCTTAAAATAAACTTTAAAAAGCTGAAACATCCATATCACAGGTTTCCTGTATCACTTATGATTTGGCCCTAAAACTTTGAAAAGCTGGTCCTGTGCATGGTATGGTGAAAACTAGCGGGCCATGAAAGCAGCATGAGCATGTCTATGTCAGAGACTGGGAATGGTGAAGCTGTCCCCCCTAAAATGAGAGCCGTCGTAACGGGGCTTCAGCACCAAGGAGAAAGGAAACAAGTAAATAACTGTAATTTATTTATTGAAATATACATGCCTTTTCCTAAATGCTTGTGTTCAAGTCTGTTTTTTTTAAAAAAGGTATTTAACACCCTTTTTTAAAAGAAAATTGCCTACCAAATTGCTAGCAATTTGAGAACAATCAATTCAGAGACTTTTCCTTTCAGGATGCAAAAGGGAGAAATGACACTTTCCTCCCTTCCACTTTCACTCAGGCAGAGTACTGTGTTGCAAACAATTTTTGCTGAAATCAATGCCCTCTCAGAACTTCAAGAAGCCAGAGAGCTTCAAACCTGTTCGGCGGCAAAGTGACTCAGGAGAGTTCAGGTTAAGATACCTCCTGGTTGCACTTTCTGACCATATGAAAGGAATCCAGCCATTATCCAAAGAGTTCTGATTATGAAAAGAGATCACTGCCTGCGATGAATACAGGCCTAGAACAAGCCTTTGTGTTGGTGGTTATTGCTGTCCTCTTGCACTCATGGAAACATTTCATGCTCTTTCTCTGAAGTTTTCCTTGTGGGGAAAAAACACAAACGGAGTTTTCATCTTCATAATAACAGGCCTGTTCAGACATACCCACATAGTTTCATCTCTGTGAGAGACAGGAACATTGAATACAATAGGAGAGCATATTGCTACTTTCTGTGTGAAGGGGTGCATATTTAGATGCATTTTGATGTGCCAAATATTCAAGGGTATTGATTTTGGAATCAAAACCAAGGTACATTGTAGGGGTTCCCCCCACCCCACCCCCCAAAAATTGATTGTGTGAAACTTTTTTTCAATCCTATTCTGCACCATTATTTTCCCTGGCTGCTTCTCTCTCTCTCTCTCTCTCTCTCTCTCTCTCTCTCTCTCTCTCTCTCTGTTTCGTATTTGTCAACTGGATAATCCCACAGCATTAGGGATCACATAAGGCCAAAAAAGATGTTTTCAAAAGATTTGCTGAAACATGATTCATTCACTTCTGCTTTTCTTGATCATTAATACCAAGCTTTGTAGATTTTATCTGGCTTACCGTAGAAGTTGGCATGTTTGTATTTTAATATATTTGTTTTATTGAGACAGTAGTGCTGTGATCGGCCCAAAGAATTTTTAATGAAGGGTAGTACAGAAGTTCTTTGAAGAAATCCTAATTCCCAGCATTGCATAGCTACTTGGCTACGTGAGTCTGTCACTAAAGACAAATGAGGGCAAAAAGGGACAATATTTTGTGGTTGAGTCAGATGTGTGATCACAGTCAAGGAGGAATGATAAGTGAATGGGATGGTATCACAATTCTCTGTAGCTCATTAGATTTGGCTATACAGTGGTACCTTGGGTTAAGTACTTAATTCGTTCTGGAGGTCTGTACTTAACCTGAAACTGTTCTTAACCTGAGGCACCACTTTAGCAAATGGGGCCTCCCGCTGCCGCCGCGCCGCCGGAGCACAATTTCTGTTCTCAACCTGAATCACTATTTCTGTCTGTAACCTGAAGCATATGTAACCTGAAGTGTATGTAACCTGAAGCATATGTAACCCAAGGTACCACTGTATAATGATGTCTTTGAGGGTACATGACAGCAACTAAAAGTTAGAGTATGTCATTATCAGTTTAAAGGGGGGGGGGATTTTTCACCAAGAAACCAAACAAACCAGAAAAGAGAAGTGCAATATTCATAAAATGTTCCCATGAGTAGTTTGGGTTATACTGGTAAACCTTTTATATCTGTCCTATGTTGAGCCTGCCAATACCTATAATCCCAGGTTTATATCCAATATCTAGGCTTTAACAACTGAAGAAATTAGTATTAGTTTTCATCCTACTCTGGGACCATCTGGCAGCCGCATTCCAGGATTTGAGGCAGTTGGCATTCCAGCCCTACCCGCTGGGACTTGAACCTGGGATCTTCTGCATGCAAATCAGATATTCTACCACTACATCTCCCCACATTTGTATGATGAGGCGTGATTAGAACTGGGTGAGTGGGGCATAGGAGAAAATGAAGGAAGGGTAGAAGATCAAATTAGCTGTAGGTCAAGTTCAGCTGCTGTTACCCTTGGCATATACCTAAGCATGGTGAGCATCAGTTGCTCAACCAAAGTACCGGTAGTTTTCCAGGAAAACAACAATTTTAGGGAGCTACACATGCCCTATAATTGTCCACAGAGTACACAGCAGTTAGCAAATTTTTAATCATGCAGTTTGGAGGGAGGGAGATGCATGCAAGAGCCCTCCTCTCCTTGCTGCCACACACATACACACACACTTTTGACAGCCCTGGATCTCTCCAGATAGACCCAGTCTTACATGGAGCAATCCAGGCCAGTCTCACCCCCTGCCCCAGCTGAATCCCAGATCAACTCAAATCAGCCTGATTTGGATCCAGGATTCAGCTGCAGCTGGGGCACTTATGAAATAGCCCAATTCCTGAGCTTTTGTTGTGTTGTTTCAGAGGAGAGACCAGGGCCAGATAATGCAGAGAAACAGAAAGAAAGGGAGATACTTGAACAAAGCTAACTCCCTTCTGAAACACACATATACCACTGAGAAAACTTTAAAAACATCTCCCCAGAGATGGAGGCAATTTTGTGATATGGCATAGTCAGAATATGCCAAGCACCTTTCCAAATAACCTCACCCCCTTGGTGTTAAACTGGTTCTTTGAGTGTCTCTGAATTCATTCTGAAAATAGCTTGTTTTCTTACCCACACTGATGAGCACTTCCTCGCATGAGAAATACCAGCTGATTGCTATAGGGCTATTCTTCAAGATTAATTGCTCTAAATGAGGATTAACATAGTGAGGGGGAGAGTTACAGAAAGCCACATAGAAAGAGATAGCGAGTGAGACTTCTAACAAACACTTATCAGAAGGGTGGAGAGTACTCCAAATGACAGGTTCGTGCATCAGGAAGCTAAAGGAAGTCAATGGCGGAATAATAAAAGCAGTCACAGACTGCTTCCATTATCAGGGAAATGGCTGGATCTCGTAGCCTTGTCTGCAATGACTGAGCCTCTTCTCCTTTTTCCCTTCCCCTCCCTGGGTGTGGAAATGGCACATGTAGGAAACAATCTGCATAATGTGTGGAAGAAAGAAAAATGGCCTATATTATAGCTCATCATGTGTTGATCTATACATGCCCTTACTCTCCGCGGATGATACCATGACTTTCTGCTCTGATGAGTGATTTCTTTTCAACTGATAAAGCACTGTGTAAATTTTCAGAGCAGGCATATCTGCATGCATGCAGTGGATGCTCAACCTTGCTAGGGCTTTTTCTTTTCTTTTACCCCCTCCCCCATCATAGCCTTGTTTCAGCGCATGATAGGAAAATGAATGCATACACTGCGAGGCAGCGAGCCGTTTCTCAAAGATGCCTTTTAGCGGGAGTCTACTGGAAGGAAGCCCCTTTTGATTCCAGTGAGACTTACTGCTTGGGATTGCTGGTTTTCTGCTATTTTGGGAAGAATTTCCAAGATCACATTTCTTTAGTCTGACCTGGTAAATTCCAAATAAATGACAGACCCCCAGATCACACCATATCCATGCATTGAGGGGAATGCGAGCTAATTTTCATGATGGTAGCAGTGATAAGATTCCCCATCACTCTGCAAGTTACTTGCCTCTTTAAGAAGACTTCAGAAAGCTTCTTCTTGCATTTCTTGTAGTGCTCAAACACTAATCCAAGAGCAATATTCCAACACATCATTTAGAAAAGGAAATAAAGCATGTGCATAGGTTATTCCCACTGTTTCACTGTCACAAAACAGTCCAATTGCCAGGGTGATAGAGCTGTTCAGGAACAGCCAACATGGTACCTTCCAGATGTTGTTGACTGCAACTCTCATCAACCCCAGACAACATGGCCAATAGACAGGTATGGTGGAAGTCATAGGCCCACAACACGTGGATTGCATCCCACTGACTACCCCTGACATACCTTGCCAAGAAGGTATGGACAATAATGCTTTATAGGCCTAGGTGTCAGACTCCAATGTCAGGTCTTTCAATTTCTGAGTTTTAGATTAATTTGAAGGCACTATTCTGTTTTCTGTTTTTTTGGTCTCTGTTGCTTTTACTTAAGTGGCTCTCTTGGCCTGTAATTTAATACTGTTGAATTATGCTTTTAATTAATTAATTTAATTAATCTGGTAAACCATCAGCTGAAAAGGTAATTTGGAAATTTAAAAATAAATAAACATTCATGTAGTTCAGTCTTGCTAGCTTTAGCTTCCACATACCCTCCAACATATCTCCAATGAAAATAGGGATGCCCTGTTCCATTGTGGTTGTGACTGGGTTTCCCCAGTCATTTTTATATATGTTTTCTATAAAAACATAATAAAACATTAAACGTTAAAAACCTTCCCTACCCAGGGCTGCCTTCAGATGGCTCAGTGGTCAGATAACTCCAAACCCTCCAACATTTCTCCGATGAAAATAGGGACATTCTAAGGAAAAGCGGGGCATTCCAGGGTCAAATCAGAAACTGAGATGGCTTCTGTAAATCTGGGACTGTCCCTGGAAAATAGGAACACTTGGAGGGTCTGCTTCCATCTGCATAAAGACTACAGCCCCAATCTGAATGAGATGTCCAATGTACGATTCTGTAGCCTTTCCACAAAATCTGCAGTCATGCCAATCAGCTATTTGGTGTGGAGGAGGAAATCCACCCAGCACTTATTCTCCTCCCATACAGCCACCAGTGCTTTTGGTTGTATTATAAGTAAACACTATAGAAACCAGTGGGTTTTGGAAGGGTGCTCACTATGTGAAGAAACCTTGCAGCAGGTCTGCCCTAATGCCAGGAAACAGCAGGGGTCAGGAGAACTTTTGCAGTTGTATTTATTTACAGATCAACCTAGCAGCTAGGGCTTGCTACATAGGCAAGTTTAAGTTTGCAATTAGCTCTCACTCAGCTGTACAGGGAACCACACCCAGCCAGGGAGGGTTATAGACCCTCACTCACATAAGAAGATAAGAAGAGCCTGCAGGATCAGAGCAATGGCCTACCCAGCACTGCATCCTATTCTCACAGTGGCCAACCAGATGCTGGTGGGTAACCTTCAAGCAGCACAAGAGCACTCTGCCCTCCTGAGGTTTTTAGCCGCTGATATTCAGAAGCATCACTACCTCTAACGTGGAGGCAGAGCATAGCCACCATGGCTACAAGCCATCAATAGTCCACATATCCATGAACTGGTCTAATCCTCTCTTTAAAAGCTTGGTGGCCATCACTGCCTCCTATGGGAGTGAATTCCATAGTGTAACGCAGAAGACCTGGGAGTGACCCTCACTGCTCATAAAGGGGCTTAATTCACATCTGGAGCTGGGCTGCAGAAGAGGTACTGTACCTGCACTCCAGCAGCTGGATTGGCAGAGGAACTGCACACACCACCCCTTTTCCACATAGAGTTCCTTATCCAAGTAGGGACACGAGCATGAAATCCCAATGTTGCACACAGGTAGGCCTCCTAACTAGAATGGTTTTAAGTTATACACCCTCCGTTAAAAAAGAAACCTGTTTCACCGCTTGGTTCTTCAAAGCTGAGCTAATATGCACCTGACAGTGCAGCGCTTTCAGGAGTGCAGTATGTGACAAATGTTCACATGCATATGTTAATGTAATATGCATTAGACAAATGTCTTTACATTATGAATACATGAAGAAGAAAGACCTATCCAAGTGCTACAACATGCCAAGTTATATTTTATGGCTGCACAAACATGTTAGGGAAAGCAGTAGAAACATGGACAAAGCTTGAGGTTGTGTTGAAGATCTAAATTCATCCCCGAGGACTTAAATTCTTCCCTGACAACTCCACGTGCATCGAATTTAGCCCAGGCAGCTGTCAGCTACAATGCACAGAAGTAAGCATGGGGAAGCTGGTCTCATGCAGTGCAGGCCTAAGCATATTTTCTTGAAAATCAGTCCAAGGGTGTTCAATGGGGCTTATGCCCAGGTATGTGTGCATGGGTTTTCAGCCTTAGAGAGCCAGATTTCTTAAGACCACATTCATACCACTTGGCTTCCCACCCCAAGAATTCTAGGAGCTGTAGTTTGGTAAGGGTGCTGAGAGTTGTTAGGAGACTGCTATTCCCCTCAGCTACAATTCCCAGAGTTTCTTTGAAGAGGAATTGTAGCTCTGTGAGGGGAATAGCAGTCTCCTAACATCTCTCAGCACCCTTGACAAACTGTTCCCAGAAGTCTTCGGGAGGGGGGGCCATGACAGTTATCATAGTGCTTTAAGGACTCAGCTATACAGCTGCAAATAAAATGTTTTAAATGTGTTGTAATGTGCAATATACAAATGTGACACTAGATGTTGGCGACACTGAGCTATGCAAAATTCGATGTATTTTCAAAACAGTTTTTTAAAAGCATTTTCGCAGTGTTTTTTATATGTGTGTAGATTCCACCTAAACGTATGGTGTGAATTTGTCCTAAGTCTGTCTCTCTCATTAGCTACTTCTCTTAACTTTTCAAGTGCATGTAATCTTCTTTATTAATGTGAAAGGGCAACTTACCAGCATATTGGCCTATCCATTTCAATCTTCTGGCTTTCGTAAATCAGGATCTAGAAATTTGCAAAACACGTTTTGACTCAAAAGTTTGCATGCCGTGGGTGGCATGTGATCTACCACAGATCACTTACACACTGAATCATCCCTGTTGCTAGCTTGACAGCTCTTGAAACCTTTTGAAATTGAATGGTGCTTCAAGCAAGTTCCAGAATAATTTTAGTGTAGCATACAGAATATAAATATCCACCACATAATTATTGTATTAATGTAGATGTAAACTAAATATTGAGCCGTAACATAGCTGCCTTGTGCTCAGAAATTCAAATGGAAGCACACACACTTGTGGTCCTTCGTAATTATACCTGAGGTCAGCGTACGTCTAATTGCTATTTTCACTGTGAGGTAGGCTAGCCATGCAACAGAGATATTGATAGGAAGGCCACAAAATCCTCCTCTTTTTTTTAGCCCTGGCACTGAAAACAATTCCTGAGTTATCCCAAGTGATCTGCCGTCTCAAATTAAACCCTGAAATGTTTATATATATATATTTAGTACCTACCTAGAATTCATTGTTTTCATAGACACCAAGCATTTTGTGTTTTGGCATCTGATCCACTATTTTGTCTTTTATTTTATAGATCAATCACAATGAGACCAACAACTAATTCATAATAATTATATCTCCATAGTGTTTTCAGTGTTAGGAAATATTTTGTTTCTGCTCTATAGTCATCTCCCCTTCCTTTGGTGTTCTCCTATTTTATATACGTAATTGGCTATGACGCAGCACAAAATCTCAACCACTAACTACATGGAATTTCCCCTTCAATTTTTCACTGCTTCTTGTATGTATCTATCCTGTAGTCTCTTTCTCCACCACCACCCCGCCCCCAATCCTTAAATTTCTTTTTTTTTGTGGTCCCCAGATAGAAAATGAAATATTAGGTTTGTCAAGCGTATATCATTGTTTAAATGCCTGGAGATGATGGGTTAAACAGACCAATCAATGATACAAATCTCCAGTGCATTGCAGCTACTGCTAGTGATGTTCCCTCTGGCTGTTTAAGGCCTAGCAAGTCAATAACCTATTAATATCATAGTCTGCCAGGGTCAGCTATGAACAAGTCACACATGTCTTTTTAAGGCTCTGTGTGTAGCTCATTGGTGGATGGAAAGTTTCTAGTGTTTGGATTTTTAAAAAAGCAACAACACCATTGCTTTGTTTTAATCTTTTGAACAAGGTTACTCCATGTTGGCAGAGAGGCCATAAAATAGTCAAATGGTTTAATAAACTACATATCCAAACAGAATGAATGTGTATTATTATTATTATTAAAAAAAAAACCTCTAATAGGTATCCAGGAGCATCATCATCATCATTTTATTTGTATGCCGCCTTTCCATAGTTAAAACAATGCTCAAGGCAGCTTACAACATGACAAGATTTACATAATTACCAACATAACAAAAGTCATAAACCATAAATAAAACACATCAAAAGGTACACAACCAAATGGAAAACAATTTCCACATAAATCATAAAATCTAAAACTAAAAATACAACATTAATATCAATTACAATTTAAAATGACATAGATAAAATATAAAAACAATTTTAAAAAGGAGCCCTCTCTGTCGAGCAGCAGCAGCAGTCCTTTATGGAGCCTGTCAAGCCCCACCCAAAGCCAGGTGGAGAGAGGCAGGGCAGGGCCCTTCAGGCTCCCAGCAGGTCAGGAGCAGGTAACTCAGTCAAGCAGAGACATGGAAGCATCCTCCCAACAGTAGCATCTCTGCAACTTCCTAAGACAGGGCAAGGACAGGTGGCAGCGAGGTTGAGGCTTTGTGAGTGCACATGGCGGAGCGCCAGATTGGCTCTGCTGGTGTGGTGCAGCCTCATCCTCCACATCTCCTTGTTTTGCTCTGGAAGGGCAACTCTGTGTCCCCACCCGCTCCTGCAACTAAATATAAATATTTAGGAGGTGGTGGTGCTCAGCCACTGGCAGTGGTGTGCTGAAGTCAAAGCAAGAGGGTTCCTGTCAATGTGAAAGTTCATAAAGATCCATTTGGGAAGAACCACATGTGCAACCCCCCCACTCAGACCCCCAGGTACAGAATCAGTGTGCCACACAGTACCAAGTCCATAGCATGCTCCAGTCTTTCACAGTGAAGGGCCATTGCCAGCACATCCATTGCCTCCTAATCAGTGTATACCTATCACTGGTCACATCCATGCCAAACATTCGAAGCACATGGCTTCCCTCAAAGAATCCTGGGAGCTGTAGTTTACCTCTCACAGAGCTTCAATTCCCAGCACCCTTAGCAAAGTACCATTCTTTGGATTCTTTAGGGAGAGCCATGTACTATAAATGTGTGACGCAGATGTGACCCCTCTCTCCCTGCTGTAGCAACGGAAGGGTGTGGGGAGTCCACATCCCAACGTCCCTGCTTCCAACACAGCACAATAACATCAACATTTGGATACACTGATATCACCCATGTACACTTCTCATTGACCCATAGCTCTGTGAATGACACAGGCCTCACCTTCCAAAGATTTTGTCCACCTTCTGCAAAGTAGTAATCATTATGATCATGCTAGCTAGTGAGGATGGTGTTCTACCGGTTAAAGCTCTTTGCATAGGTGGAACCCAATGGTATGTTGGTTAGGGCTGCCATATTTCAAAAAGTGAAGATCCGGACACAGGTTGTTGAGCTTTCTTGCCAAAATCTCCCAAAAGATTGAAACCTTTGGGCTATTTTCAAGGAAATTCACCAAAAAACCCACTTCTGTCATGGGTTGCCATACACCCAGGTTTTTCCGGACATTTTTTCAGATTTTTGGAAATTCCTCCTGGATGCTATTTCCAACAGGCAAATCCTATATATATATATAGACCCAAACCCAGACCCTCTCCACAGATGAATTACAGACACCATCCAGTAGCCAATCCATGGTGGCACCTCCGGATGCTGCACCCCCCTACAATCCCTACACAGATCTGGCTGACACAAGCCACAAAACCACAGCTCGCCCCTATACACGAAGCCAAGCCAGAGCACAACTAAGTACAGTACAGCCATCTTCTCAGGAAAACTCTTCACAAAGTTCAAGAGGTCAAGACACAAAGACTTTAACAACTAATCCACACCTAATGACCCACCTAAGTGGTACTCAGGATATCACTCAAGAAATCACTCAAGATATCTCTCAAGTAATTAAGGAACAAAAGAAGAAAAGGCACACTAGCCTGGGAACTTCCTCTCTGCCCAGAACATTGGAGGCTATACACCACACCCCCTCTACAGTATTTATAGGAACTCAAACACTGAGATCCTGCTCTGTTCCAGTAACAAGAAGCCGAAAGCACCAGCCTGAAGATGACGAGTGAGACCTCGTCGAAACGTCGCCTAGACACCCCAACTTTTACACGGGAAGACACCCGAGGACACCAAAACCTGCATATATATATATATATATATATATATAAATCCTGGACGTATGGCAGCCCTAATGTTGTCAGGGATCTGCAGTTGTCCAGCACCACAGTTATGCAGGAAGAAGCAGCGCACTGGTGTACTAGAACCCATTGGCTAACTCTGCCTGTGAAGCTTCTTGTCATTTTGCATGCTATGCATCGTATAAGAGAATCTGTTAGGAGGTATCTGTTAATGTGTGAAGCTTTATGATGTTAGAGAAATAAGCTATCGAAAAAGCAATCACCCTCTTCACAGTCAACTATCCATTTTAAAACGAGTAATAGTTTCATCATCATTTTAAAACTTAAACAGTCACTGACTGTAATAATATTGGAGCAGTTGTGATGTTGCCATGTTGCTTGCTTCAGTGGGCACCCTGAGCCCATAGATCATGTTTAGGTGAAAGAAAAACCAGCACCTAAATAGAGTAGGGACAGAGACATGCTGTTCTCAAGTGTTCCAGCTGCCAACCTCCATAGGAGCACAGTAGTCAGAACATTAGTCTGTCTACCTTAGCATTGTCTAGACAAACTGACATAGGCTTTCCAGAGTTTCAGGCAGCAAATCTTTCCCAGCCTGACCTGAACATAAATTTCATTGCAAGGGATACTGTACCGCACTGTGCCATACGAGAAAAGGAGCAAAATATTGGACTTTTGCAACATTCGCTTGGCTTTCCTAGACTTGATCCCGTCAGTCTTTCCCCGATGGAAGCAGAGTCATTCTTGTGCACTTGAAATACCCGTAACAGAAAGTATCACTGCCCAAAAGCCCCCACCACTATGACACATTGCTGAAAGCTCTTCTTTGTCTGATATATTCATTTATTCCGTAGCAATCTGTTCTGTGCTTGCTTCTGAAGCAGATGGGTTAGCAAAACTGACCATAACCATTTTCTTTTTTTAATCCTTAAAAAAAAAAAGTTTAATGGAATGTTTAGTCTCACAACGCATCTGTTATGGAATAGATGAAACTCTGATTTATTCAGCAACATTTGCAGTTTAAATAGGCAATTGAGGGAAATGGAGGAGAGGCTAGCACACTCTAGGAACATGTGTGCAGAATAAGGGGGGGAAATGTTCCAGGCACAAACCCCCAAGGCCAGGTGGTGGGAACCCTCAGGCTCAGAATCCTTCAATTCTGTCTGTCTATCCCACACTGAACCTCTTTCACATTGTCGCATGTGCCTGGATAGAGGCTGAAGAGATGTATTATGAAAGTGTGTGGAGAACTCTCTCGCATCAGCATGGCTTCATTTTGGTCTGCCATATAAAGGTAAGAGTCATATCCATTGCTCCATCCACTGTTTTGCCTTTGGTCCTGGAAGGTCTTCCATGAGGGAATGTGGACCTTGGACTGAAATATGTTATCCAGCCCTGATCAAGGCTAACACATTGTTTCACACAATGGCCAAACAATGTTTTGTGGGATCTCTGCAGCCGAGGCATAAAGACAACACTCATTTCTTGCTTCTTTACTCCCCATCAAATGATATTCAGAGGAAGCTCTAGATCTGGAAGTTCCATCTAGCAGGAACTAACAGACCAATTTTTTTGCGAATTGCTTACCATTTCCCTTTTGAAGTTATCCAAATTAGTGCCTATAACAGCATGTTGTCACTGCAAGTTCTACATATTTATTATTCATTTGGAGGGGAGGTTACTTCTTTTTGTCCTAAACCTACTGTCAATCATTTACAGTGGTACCTCGGGTTACATACACTTCAAGTTACAGACTCCGCTAACCCAGAAATAGTACCTCGGGTTAAGAACTTTGCTCCAGGATGAGAACAGAAATCGTGCTCCGGCGGCGCGGCAGCAGCAGGAGGCCCCATTAACCAAAGTGGTGCTTCAGGTTAAGAACAGTTTCAGGTTAAGAACGGACCTCTGGAACAAATTAAGTACTTAACCACTGTATTTGGGCAATCCTGAGTTCTAGTAATATAGGATTTTCTCTATCTACTTCTTCCGCACTGTGCATTATTTTATAAGCCCCTATGGTGACTTCCTTTTTTTATTAAACTCAAAAGCCTAAACACTGTAGTCTTTCCTCATACTGAAGGTATTCAGCCTCCTTATTTGTGTTATCTAATATTTTGGGTACTTACAGTGGCAGAGGAAGGGGTGGGGGGGCGGAGCGCCCTGGGTGCCATCTTTGAGGGGTGACAGGAAAGCACCCTGTGAGGTGCTTTCACACCGCCTCAGCCGCATGCAGAGGATCCTCACAGCTGCACCCTCTGCCACTGTCTGTATGACGCTCAAGTGGCGCCGTCGGCAAACAACCCACTCAAACTCCATACGGAGGCCGCATGATACCTTCACCACCGATGCAGCCGGGAGTGGAGAATCCCTCTGCCACTGCTGGGCACTTATATATGTAACACACACAAAAAATTATATATAATTCACAAATTTTGGAGATAGTAAGTTGTATTCAAACACATTCTACTCAGAATACACACATTGAAATTAATGAACCTAAGTTTGTGAACTTCAGTGGGTCTACTCTGAGTAGGGCTAGAAATGGATACAGCTCTTATCATCCCAGTTATTATTCTACAACACGCGCAATGATATGTGTCATCTCTACAGGAGATATTTGCAGACAATGATATTGTAAAGCCAAAATCACCATCATCAACAGCAGCAGCAGCTAGCAAACAAATTAAAACTAACTGGGTATCCCTCTCTTACTGCTGTTTCTATGAAGTTTGAAAAGCCTGGGCTCAAATTAAGTGGGAAAGCCTTACCTGCATTATCCCTGCTTATAAAAGAACAACTTCAGGGGCTCTCCTTCAAGCTTTCTGGCAGCAAGAAACTTCAAAATCTTTCTTTTTCCCCACTGTAACTGAGAACCCCCTTTGAAGTGCACTGAAGAGCATTCTGGCTGTCCCCAGAAGCCTCGTGTGCCGCCGCTAGCCAGAGCTTCCCACCACTTCAGAATTAGCATCCGACTGATGCTCAAGAGCCACATGCCTAAATCTCCTGATGGATAACATATTCTGAAGACAAGCTTGTGTTGCCCACTGGTTGGGAAAGAAAGTGCAGCACTCCGTGGGTATTATCTCTGTTCCCCCAAGAGAAAAGCGAATATGAAACATCAAGCAACAGAGATTAAAAATACACAGTCATTTGCACGACTGTATAACGGGGGCTGCTCTTCTGTTTCTTCTTCCACAGACTGCCTCAGTTCTATATAAGAGTCTACAACAATGTAGACCTAAGTGGTAGCTGGTGTGTGGCAGAATAGAAATTCTGAACTGCAAATGAGACCTTGAAAAAGAACATTGCAGTACAGAGTGCTGCAGGATTCCAGCCATTCCATTCCCCCTTCTTCTCCATTTCTGCTTTTCCAAACAAACAAGCAAACAAAACCAATCATCAGCCAGTATTTCATGGCCATGAAGCATGATGGTTGTTGTTTGGGAAGTTCCCATTCCCTTTAAGTTTTTTCTTAAAGTTTTTGTACAACTGTAATTCTTAGTGAAGGATGAGAAACTTTCAGCCTGTGGGACAATGCCATTAAAAACAGAACAAAAAACAGCCACACCTACCTGTCAGTCAACTAATGTCAGCCAATCATCTGATGGGTGGGGTTCAATTCTGCTTGGCTGTGTGGACCAGTTCCCTGAAAGTTACTGGTGTGCATAGTCAATCCCTGCAGAAAACAGAATAACTACTTACCCCATGGCAAGCAGGAAGGTGCTAATTCTGCTGCTTACCTGTTCCTGCTTGTGGTTCAACTATGCAGGAAGCAGAATTTAAGCTCTTCCACCCACCAGCTGCTCAGCGGGGAGTCAAATCCTGCCCCATAACTATCTCCAGAGGCAGATTTAGGGGAGCATGACTGGTTCAGTAGCACTGGATGCAGAGCCTCGGGGCGACCCCAAGGCAGCTGCAACTATGATTTAGAATAGGGTGTGAGAAGCAGAGGGGCGCCAATTTTTGATGTTGCACAGGGCTCCACTGAAATTTGACACCCCAGGGTCTGCCACTGCCACTGCCACTGCCACTCCCTTCACTCTTGTAGGCCAACTTTTGAGAGGCGGGTGGTCCTGCCCACCTGATGGCCTGAGGGGGTGGGTAGCAAGATAAATATCTAGCCACCTCAGCCCCAAAAGATATGTCACCAAGGGAGACCAAGCCTGCTAATACCTTCTGCTTCTGTGGAAGTAGTGGCCAGTCAGACAACATAAGCAATGACACTCAAAGCCTAATCATTTTATTTAGTCATTAATCATTATTTTAAAATGCAAAGGAAAACAAAACCATTTTAAAAGGGTGTGAGTGAGAGCTCTATGTACCATTAAGAAGGGGGAAAGAACTATGTAAGTACAACCAAAGAGAACTCACTACAACCCCAAAATTAAAAAATGGAGGATTAGGTAAGCAGAAAAGTCCTCAGAACATCAGAAATTAGGGACAGATAACAGGGAAGGCGTAGTTCTGGTATAGTTACACATCTGAGTAAAAACCAGGAGAGAATCGGGTGGTAGACCACATCCAAAAGAGCAGAAAAAGGGCCAGGGATGTTCTTTTAAGTTGTGTCGAGGAGGTTCAAAATGGCTACCCAGAGTCTGCCTCCCTGAATGCAATGGCAATTACTCTCTAGCTAACATGCTTGAGAGTAAGTCCCACTGAACTCAGTGACACTCACACCCGAATACCTATGATTAGGATTGAGCTGTAGGTAATAGTGTGTGTGTGTGTGTGTGTGTGTGTGTGTGTGTGTGTGTGTGTGAAACATAATATCACAGGCATCATTTCAGTGGAGTCACATCTTCATGCTGTTGTTAAAAAAAATTCACACATTCTAGGGCAAAGTGTTATGTGTCCACCCCACCCCCACCCCCGCCTGTTCCTGCTACTTATGCAATAACAGGTTTTGGTTATAATGCCCTTTTTTAATTAAAAAAAAAAGGAGCAGTTATATTTAACTTGGATAATGGCACAATTTTCATTGGAATGCAGAATCTGTCGCTTCGAGTGTTTGTTCCACTCTAGCCGGCCTTTTTCAAATTGAAAATAGACAGAGGGCTATTCTGAATGCAACCTTCAAGGGTCCAACAATCTTGCTGCTGACACCTTTGCAAACTGTTAAGCATTCTCTAAAGTTGAGGAAATTCAAAACAAAATTGCATTTGGGTGCTTCAGTTTCTAAAAATAACATCAAAGTGGCAGATTTTTCCCCCTCCCTTGCAGATTCTATTAAAGCAAAAGATTGTATCTGTGAGAGAGAGAGAGAGAGAGAGAGAGAGAGAGAGAGAGAGAGAGAGAGGTGTGTGTGCAGGAGGGGGGGTATTTCACTATTAGAAACATGGTCATTTCCATTCAGCATCTTTTTGTAGGAAGGGGCTGCCTAGAAAGGCCATAGAAACTTAGTGGCAAAGCATCTCCCTTGAGTGCAGAAGGACGCGGGTTCAATCCCTGGCACCTTTAATTTGGGGTGGGAGAGACCCCTGTCTGAAACCCTGGAGAATTGCTGGCAGTCAGTGTGGACAATACAGAGCTAGATAACACCAGTGGCTTGAGTCCTATGTTGCTCGATAGATTTTCATTTCTTAAAGTGAAAGGTGGGATTTGCTTGGGACCTACCTCTCGCCCCATGTCAGGGTGCTTCTTTTAATAATGACTGACCTATAATATGAATTCATTTGGGGCCAACAGGGCAGGACATTGTTGCAGAAGTACAGGGCCCCACTCAGCTGAATGAGCCCAAACACAACCATACAGTGGACGCTCAGCATGTGAACGGGATCCGTGCGGGCCAGTGAAAGTATGAAAAAGCAAACTATGATAAAGCAGACTGCTTGATGTGGTTGTTCTTATTTCTTCTCTCTGGCAGCAGTTCCACACAGTATGTTTGAGATATGTGACAGTCTCTGGCATGGGCTCAAATACAAACTAATTCAATACACTCTCTGCATTGACATTACCTTCACCTCTAAACTAAATGAAAGTCAATTGATTTGCAAGTACACACTCTGGTTGCCTCTCGATGGTGATTCTAAGTACCCATGCTTACATCCTAAAGGGCAGTGATTTTCAAAGAACCGATATTCAGGAATAACTTTCTCACAATTGCTCTACATTTGTACATGAACTTTCTCCCCACAAACCCGCCCACCCCCAAAACGCTTTACGCCTCCAGAATTTTCAACATTCATTAGTCCAACAAAAGGTGCAGGCTCACTTTCCCATGCTTCATGTGTACATTCAAAAAGAATTTAAAAAATGGCAACAAGTGTTTTTGATTTCTCACCTGTTAGAGCTGCTACTATTCTTTTTTATTGCTTATACAGCAATGACAGTGTAGCTTCTCTCGATAGCAGAATTTGAATTTCTAGAAATACATATTTGTGTATCTGTGCATATGTGCTTTTAAAAAGCTCTAACTGCTACACAGGGCATCATTTATTTATTTATTTTTATTTAACAAGATTTTTATTTAATTAAAATCAAACAACCACTGCCTCTAAGCAGTTGATAGCTGATGTGGTGTAGTACAGTGGCTTACAGCAGATGTCAAGCAGGCACAGATGTGGTGTAGCATTGATGACAGTTGATGGAGTGTTGGCTTAAGAAGCATGCCATGTCAATTCTTTGATTATTAAAACTTTCACCGCAAAATTCTTGGGGGAACTGACTTCAGGCTTCCAAAACTGGGAGTTGAGGAGGGTAATTTCAGGTGGTGAAATCTTTTGACTGTTTTTTTTTCCCCAGGCTGTTTGCCACAGCAACAGTTAAAAAGAAAATACTAACAAGGGGGAAAATGTATTTCCCCTTTCCTCAAATCTCCCCTGAGTAATGCTATGACAATAGCTTTGCTGCTGTTGCCACCACAAGGATCAATGAAACTAGGTTTTGTGCCTTACTGCTAAGCAAGGTGGAGGGGACAGGACTACCACATTAAGTGACCCCAAAATCATCTGAAAATGTTCTCCTTCCAAAAAACAAAAATCAGTGAAATTGGGGGGCTCTTATGAACCTTTGGGCCCTTTTAGTTTAGACAAAAGGTGAGTAAGAAGTTTGTTAATTATACATGACATGGATAGAAAAAAGTTGTTGTTTCCTCTCTTGTAACGCTAGAACCCATGGCCATCTAATGAAAATGAATGTTAGAAGATTCGGGAAGGATTTAAGAAAGTATTGCTTCATGCTGCATGTGATTAAACTATTGAACTTGCTCCCACGGGAGGCAATGATGGCCACAAATGTGGATGGCTTTAAAAGAGGATTAGAGGCCAAGGCTGTTAAAAAAACTACTAGCCACAATGGCTTTTTTCTACGCCCCCTGACAGAGGCAGTATGCTGCTGAATACCAGTTGCTGGAAAGTGCAGGAGGGGTGAGCACAGTTTCACTCATATTCTTCTTGCAAGACTTCCCACAGACTTCTGGCTGGACACTGTGAGAACAAGATGAAGAAGAGTTTGGATTTGAAGAGTTTGGATTTGATATCCCGCTTTATCACTACCCTGAGGAGTCTCAAAGCGGCTAACATTCTCCTTTCCCTTCCTCCCTCACAACAAACACTCTGTGAGGTGAGTGGAGCTGAGAGACTTCAAAGAAGTGTGACTAGCCCAAGGTCATCCAGCAGCTGCATGTGGAGGAGCGGGGAATCGAACCCGGTTCACCAGATTACGAGACTACCACTCTTAACCACTACACCACCCTGGCTGGACTAGATGGGCCATTAGGCTGACTCAGCAGGCACTACTTATGTTCTTATGATGTAAAAGGGAACTCAGGTTAGTTTAAAAGCTAAAGTAGATGCTACCAATCTTCTCCCCTTGTGGTTGTACCAGATGGGAGAAGTGGGTGGAGAGTATATGAGTCAAAGGCTTGTTGAAACTCATTCATATAGCGCTAAGTTCTGTTTTGGCGTTATGTCTGGAAGGGGGAACACTATAACAAAATCAGCCTTTTAAAAAAATTACACAAGTGTTCTCTTAACTCATAGCTCTATCACTTAAAAAATTGCTGCCAATGATCAATTAAGCACCTTTAGTTAATTCATTTAATGATTGGTCAGCCAATTAAACTTTCAGCCCTCACTTTGCACCGTTGCACAAGTGACAAAGGCATTTGATGTTCACTTTGTGACACACAGTCAGGTGTAGCCATGACTATGTGTGGATTATTACAGCCCTAACAACAGCAAGTCGAACATGAATCCATTGAGCTTCATAGTAGGTGAAACCTGACTTAGTTAACAGTAATTATTACAACTTTAAGCCTCGCTTTCAACTGCACAAATTGCTTCAAAACTTATGGCAAAGACTTAACCAGCTGAGCCTTAGACATTTGGCAGGAGTCTAGCGATCCTAGGAACATACTCTCCAATCACAGCCTTCATCAGTTTAATTTCTTTTGGGTATTGCTGCAGGTTGAGGTACTTTGGAAAATAAAGGAGATATGAAGTTTTCGGCCTTTTCAAAATAAGCCTCTAGGACTAAGCCACTGTCTTCTTTCCTCTCCACTCCTCATTTCTCATTACAAGCAGCGTATTGTAAAATCTTTGCAGTCACTACTGCCAAGTCACTGCAGAGATCTGATCAGTCCTCCTTAGGCTCTGACCCCTCCAATGTAGCAGTTTATTTGTGTTCCTCATAAAACACTTAACAATGGTCTAGTGGTATCAGGTACCAATCGCTCAATAGAGAGGTTGGCACTTGATGTCATTTGCCTCAGAGTTATTCACGGTGGATAACGTTGGGCCTCCCCCTCCCCCCCCCCCCGTCTTAATTGCTGGAATGGCCGTGGATATAAGTTGCATGACACAAAAGGGTGACAAATAATGATGAGAGACACTAGAGTGCTGTCATGTGTGGCTTGGGCCAGGAGGAGAAAGGAGATTATTGCAGCTGAACTGGCCACATGGAATTTTCTCCTCCCAGCCCTTCAAGGACCTCTCCGGGAACAGTGTTCTTACAGGCTAAGAAAGACACAGTTGGTGGAAGAAGAAGAAAAAAATCTATTAACAATGACCTTTAGAATTTTCAAGGACATTGCTCTATGTTTGTGAAGTATAAATAAATGTGTTGTTACATTATATAGATTTGTGTGGGTGTGCCATTTCTGTAATTTACATGAACTGTAGCTCCACATTGTGAAAATAAGTGGTGGAGTGTGCTGCGTGATCATGCAGTTTAAGTGATAAATATTTACGTTGGCCATCTCTGCTGCTGATATTTCTATTATATTTTTAATTAACATTTAATCCCCCTTAAAATCATTTAATCCTTAGAATGCATTTGACTCCGAGAAATCATTGGTAAGAAAAGGCATCAAACAGATGAGGGTTTAAATTAATGGTTTTGCAATATATCAAATTCCTAAATTGTCCTTTTTGCATGTGCTGTTGTCTGTGTGTATGCTCATGCATGCAGATATATATAGCTATATATTTCACAGAGAGAGAGAGAACCTAGCACATTTTGTTACAATGAGGATAAATCCCTGAATGAACACATACCTTGGATTGCAAACATGTAACTCTATTTATAAGATAAGGAGTTGTCTTTGTGATTTTCAAAGTGAAACTGTTGCCAGTCATCTAGACAAATGCCTTGCGTGTTTGTGGAGCTGAGAATTAAAAGAAGGTTCTGATCTGTTCCTCCCTGCTCCTCTTTCAGTTTTTGTTTTTTGTTTTTTTTAAAAAAAGCTCTTTGTGGACTTCAAAAGCTGTTCCCATGCATCTACATTCCTTCCCTTTCAAAACTCAGAATCCTCTGCTCTGTGGGCTCACTCAGCGCTGCTCTTCATAGATATTCTTTGTGTACTGATGTTAGCGACTCTCAGTGCCTGTTCTTGGCTGAGAGCATGTTGACAATTTTTTAATTTAGGCAAACTCTGAAAGGTTTTAACACAGTGTGAATGGAAGTATGCACAATTGTGCAAATAATACGTAGGTAAGTGAATACTAGCTGTTGTGCCTCTTGTTTTAAATCACTCACAGGAGACATATACAAAAAGCTAATTTTAACACGCCATGAATGCTCACCCACTCCATTGACTGTTTTGTTTTGTTCAGTTCAATGTTAATACTTCCCATTCTTAACAGATTATATCCCTATTGTAAGGGTCTCAGGATCATGCATGTGATGTCTGCAATCCATATGACAGTTGTTTTTCACACAGATCATCTGCCTATGTGGCATATGCAGGCCACTGTTTTGTGTTTTGTGTACTTGCAGGACTTATACCCAGGGTTCTAAGGCAGTTCATAGCCCCAGGTTCACTATCTAAAATGACATAACACACAAGGGGAAATTAATGGGAGGGAGGAGGGGAAAGAAAGGTTGAGTGCAAATTCTGAATGTTGCAGCCGATGTCACTGGTGGTGCTGGCTGTCTTGTCCTCGATCAAGAGTCTCTCCTCTGAAGGACTTCCCCACATCCGCCCCAGTTCAGATCCAGTATCAAAACTGGTGACATCATCCAGGCTAGGAGAACAGAGCAGCCCATTCCAGGAGGGCCATAGCTCAGTGGAAGAGCATCTGCTATGCATGCAGAAGATCCCAGATTCAATTCCCAGCATCTCCACATAGGTCTGAGAGAGACCCCTTCCGGTCTGTGTTGACAGTACTGAGCTGGATGAACCCGTGGTCTGACTTACTATAGTGTGGTGTCATATGTTCCTTAAAAAAATAGGAAGGAATTCAGTAGGGAGAAACTTGGATCCTGTGATTATCGTCTGAGACCCTTCTTAGCATGCCTTTTCCACAAGAGGTCAGGAGGGTGGCAGCATGAGAAAGAGCCTTTTCTGCAGTGGCTCCCCACTTGCAGATTGCTGTCTCCAGGGAGGCTCGCTTGGTACCTTCATTACTTATCTTTAGGCATCAGGCAAAAATGTTTTTATTCAACTAGGCATTTGGCTGAATAACATTCTATGGTCTTTAAAAAGTCCCTGTGAGGGGCAGGTTATTTGCTTGCTTTTGTTTATGTTTCATTATGTATTTTGTGTCTCCATTTTGTATTTTTATGTTGTGAACCACCCTGTGATCTTCAGATGAAGGGTGGTATACAAATTTAACAAATAATAATAATAATAACATGTGAGGAGCCGTCACTGAAAAGGCCCTCCCCCAGGCCCCCATACCATGGACTTCATTCTAAACAGAGATTACCAAGAGGGTTTTGTCTACTGATCTTAAGGCACAGGCAGGTTTGCATGGAAGGCATTTTTACAGATATTTAATGACACCCCCCCCATGCAAGGTTTATTGGGAGAGTGGATACAATAAAGTTTGTAAAGTGGCTATATAAATGGAAAGTTGGTGTGCATATGTATGCATGCAGAGAGTGGGGGTATCATAACCACTGCACATGGACTTCTGCTAGCATAATGAAGCTTTCCTACTTTCTGTTTCAGTCCCCAAAGCCACTCCAGGCAGTTAGAAGAGAGACATTAGATGGGGCAAAGCTCAAAGAGGAAATAAGTAAAAGATTAGAGCTCTCCCCTTACTCCCAAGCAGGAGAGTCTTCACTTAGTCAAAAGCTTTTTTGATTCTACTTCATTGTATAACATTACTACCAGTTGCTATTTTTATGGTATTCATATCTGTTAAACATCAATGTGCTGGTGGGATTGTAGTCTTACATACACCGAACATTACCTGAAATGAATCAACATATCAAAAAGTTATAAGCTCCGCAAAGAAATGTGTTTTTAAAATTCATTGTAATAGCTAAATGTCAAATACATTTTATTTTGTCTTGCCACTGGAAAAAAAAGTCTGCCTCATTTCAAATTACAAAACTAATTGGGGGTGTAAATGGTAAACTACAATAATGGGATTTCCTTCCCCAATAATATATAAATGAATCAAGGTTCAGATCATTGTCTGAAATCTCTGAAATGTTGACTAAGTTTCCACAGACCTAGAAAGTATTCCTGGGACTAATGTTTTATTCTTTTATATTTTGGGTAGACATGGAAAGACAGAAATGGATGTTAAGAGAGATGTGTCTTTTTGTGAACTCAAAGTTTGCTACATATGCCTTCTAGGAAAATGTGCAGGCCCCGAAACCCGGCACAAAAATCAAAATGGATTTTACTACGCCTTCAGCAAACAGTGTGGCACAAAAGTCCATTGTGCCATGAGATAACTTTGGAGATGAATGGATTTAGCTGTCATTGAGGTGATTGTTGGGCTAGTCGCTATTGGATCACAGTCTAGGCCTGCATTCCTTTATGGTTCATCAGGGCCTGTTGGTACCACTGAAAGTGTCATGATCCTTCCCCCCTCCCCTCACTAGGGCCAGATGGTGTCCTTTTTGAGGCCTTGCTAAATGCCCAGCTTTCCACATGTAAAACTCCTGGGAAAATGACCTAACGCACAGCTGCTTAGTGAGGCTTGAGCAGGCCTTTAGAAACACTTCTGTCAGGAACAAGAAGAGCATACCACTATCTGGGAAAGGGGGGGGGAGGAAAAGGAAGGCGACAACCAGAAACATATCAATTGTAAACTATTTTTCGAGCCAGAAGGGAGAGCCTGAATTAAGATCTCGCAAATGTTACTCTCTCTTTTCTTGGGGAGGGGGGAAATGCCAAGCATCCTGAAAAGGTAACTTAAAAAAGAAGTTAACTGCCAGGGACAACGGCTATTTTCACAGCAGAAGTTTTACCTTCCTTAAGAGCAGATGGTCTGAATAAGACTCGAATGTGGTGCAGGAGGGTCAGGAAAGGACAAAAAGTGAAAGATTCCCTAGACAGCCACAAGAAGCCTGCAGAGAGGGAGGGGCCAGCGTGTTAAAAGGGGTGAGAGAAAGTGGAAACTTTTTATGTATAAGGGTTGTGTTTACCAATGAGCTGAATTATTCCCAGGAGGCAGGCAGTACTGCAGGTGCAGTACTTAAGAAAAGCCAGAAGCCATCTGATTTTCTTCAGTAGCAAAGTAATGCCGGACCAACAGAGCAGTTAGAAAGTCGCAATAAGCGTGCTGTGATAAGAAAATACCAGCGCTGACAGAAGCCTCTGAGTTCTTCAGGACTTTTGGCTGCATAAAACATTAAAGAAATGTTATAACCTACATGATTATGCATGTCACTGTGTTGCTCTATTTTCTTTTCCTTTCATTTTGAACTCGTACTATTTTTGCTTTAGGCTGTTGTGCCTCCCCTCCCCCCCAGCCTCCCCTTTGTCTTTTTAGCAATAGAGTAGTGGGTCTCCAATGCTTCCTCCCCCCCACCCTTCAGTCCATTAACAAGACAAGTTTAAAAGCAACCCTTACCAGAAAGATTTGCAGTATTTTCTCCTTCCCTGCCCACCCAGCCAACCTTTATGAACTCTAAAGGCATTTTTTACAGTGGTTTCAATGGAGCCAGTACAAGCAGCTAACTCCCAAATAGTCTACTATATTATGGTTTATAACATAAATGAATCAAGGGAGGAGATTCCCTTGGCAATCCCTGGTGTGGCATAGTGGCTAGGAATGAAAACAGTGAACTAGAAAATACTCAATTCAGCTTCAACTGTGCTTTGGCTTCAGCCATGATTTGGCTACGAAAACTTAAGCAAGTTATTTTCCCCACAATCTCAGCCCACTCTTAGCAATACCAGCCTACCTTACTAAGCTGGTGTAAGCTTATCCATATGTAGACAAACCAACAGAGAGACAGACAGAATAGTGCTTAGCCATAACAATGTGTGTGAATTGCTTCAAAGTGTAACCTATAAATATGATGTATTGCGAACTCCCAGGTCTGTCCAGAGAAGAGAAAGTGCTGGCTGAACCATGCGTAATCCTAAAATGTAATGCACTGGAACAAAATAATACTTACCAAATGAAAATAAAGTCACAGTTTCCGTGCTTCTAATAGCACCCTGAGATTTAAACCATTTCGACCATAAGAATAGGTTCAGAGCCAAAGCCTTGGAGCCAACAACCCTATGAAATGAGGGGAAGTTAAAAGCAGTAAAGCACATGGTCTCCCGAATTCAGCATTTGTCTTTGACAGCCCCCACCCTACCCGCAATCCACTGTGAGCATCTGTGAGCATTTGTCTTTGGTAACTTGCAGATTATTGATTTTATCGTTTGCTTGACATTTCACAGTGCATTGCCTCACTTACAGAAAATGTTCAGTATTTACGCTACAACGGGTACTGTCATAAAGTGAGGTAACATCCCATAAAATCCTAAAAAGGATGTGGGGGGGGCATCTTTGGTAAGCTGCTGTCCAATTTGGAAGTGCTGTGTTTGTGTTCCAGTTATGCTAGACTCAGTAATATTCAAAAATAGACCACATTACAAAAAGAACCAAACAGATTTAGATCTCCCACTACCAGTTAAAGTAAGTCACACTGAAAGTGCTCTGTATAACTGCTTGTGTTGACAGCCAAAAATCCCGCTGTCTCAGGCACCCAGGTGGCTTGAAATTCTACCAGACCTAGAATTTGAAGTTGAGTATCAAAAGGTATTTCTGTCAGTAGGTAAAGGTTTATGCAAGGATGTAGAACCTTTTAGACTCCATGTGCCAGATCCTTACTAGAATCAGTCCAGCAAGTCAAATTAGACAGGTGGGACACATCATCTACCTGATAATCACCTGATGCCACAATGATGCTGGGTGCAAGGTGCTCTGAAGTTCTGAAGCTGGGACTTCAAGGCACCTTGCAAGGCTCTGTTAAAATGGGTCTTTCCCCTTCCTTTTAGCAAGGGATTCCTATGCAAACACCTTCCTGAATCAGGAGCAGGATTTAACCACCTCAGTCAACAGCTGACAGGGTGAAATCATGCTGCCTTGGTTGTGCACCCCTGTTCCCTGCTGGGAATAGGTGTGTGCAGCCAACCTTCCTTTTCATCCATAAGATGATGTCACAAGTGATGTCAGTTGAGCATGGTTTAAGAAGAATGGCCTCATGGGCTAACTTGGACCCCCTGGCAGGCCAAGATTGGCCCATGAGCCAGAGGATACGTCATATGTTTTGGTTGCAGTGTAAGGTTCTCAGATAGGTGGGACTACTGGCTAACAAAGGAATCAAGAATTGGGGCTTCCAGTGCAACCCATTGTGATAGATAGTACCGAAGGGCCTTAAACTACTCACTCCCCTTCTAAAATCCATAACTAAGGGTTCATCCACACTTCCATTTATCCCAAGAATTCTAGGCACAGGTCCAAAATGTTTTGCCTTTGCCCTCCCCCAGAAAATCTGCTCTTTAACAGTAAACTGGAGTGGTAATCTACAGAAAACCCATTTGTTCCGATTCAGCGCTAAAACGTAGATTTTCCTGGGGGAAAGCTGGGGTGGGGGTGGGGAAGGAAGTCTGGATGAGTCCCAAGTAACTGCAGACGGCATTAAAGGGAGTCAAATAACACAGAAACTACTGAGGAACGTGATGTTAGATGGAGACATCCTATGCTTGAGTTGTTTTATTTTGCTGTTATATATATGCATATATAAATTCCACAGCAGAAGTTCAGAAACTTTGAAAGTTTAGGCAGACATTTATTTATTTATTTAAAGTTCTTTAATCACTAAGATATTCCCCCCCCCCCCCCGGAGAACAGGGCTCCAGGGCTTTGCATATATTTAAGAGCTGTTTCTTGTAACAGAAGGTGCTGATTAGAGATAACCAGTGTTTCTCCTGCTGAGTTGGTCAGATGCTGTCAGCCTTTTCCATAGAGCTACCCTTCTGTCTCCTTCCTTTCATGGACAGAGTAACATTTTGTACTGACACAAAGAAATCCTTCCTTCCCTTGATCACGAAGACACACACAAAACTAGAGCCTCCTCTTTAACATTTGCTGTTTTTCTTAAACTTTCTTCTTGTCGTCTGTGAATCTCTCATGCTAGGTACACTAGTCGCAATGTGGCCAAAGTTAAGCACATTTATATTGCAAAGAGAAACTTTCCAGCGCTGTGCTATAGTGGATGTGTTACAAAAATTAGACATGTGTTTCTGTGTGTTGTGGGTGGTGGGAATATTCTTAAAATAGCTGGGCATTGCTCTGGGAGAGTGATTCTGTCACCTCAACCCATTTTCTACCTTAATAAACTAGTTCCATGTTTTGCTGTTAATTTGACAAAAAACATAATTGAAAGGGTACTGAACTTTGGCAAACCCCAGAGATGCTGTCTTTGTACATGTTTGTCCCATAAAATGACGATGACAATAACAAAAACCAAACTCCCCTTTACCAAGGCTGCTCTTTATAGGGGTCCTTTCTGATATTTTACAATCATGCCATGGATTCTGTGTATACACGTGTGAATGCCAGAGTCTGTATTTTCTACTGGTGGTAATATCTCCACCAGCAACCATAGAGCATATGACTGAGATTTGGCTGATCTTCTCAGGAACTTAGAACAGTCTAGAAACAGAGATGATATTGCCAGATAAGCAGCTCCCAAACTTCAGATCATCAAATATATGTGCAACATAACCTTTTATGTGAAATTATTTGCCGTCTGCTGTGTGAGAAGCATAAAGCACAACAGCAATATAGGACTGAGATCTGCTTCAAACTAGAGTATCTTGAGGCTGAGTGTAACCTGTATTGCAGGTATAGTTTCAGCAGATTGGAATCCACCCATAAAAAGCATTTTTTTAACCTGTCTTGTATTCACAACAATGAAGTGGTAAAATTTGTCCTAGATTATTCCACATCAGGCTGCAGGTAGAGGAATCATGTTTGGACACTCCTCATCTAAAATCTTTCTTCTGACATGCTATTTTATTATGCAGAGTGAGGATCTTTTTCCCTCCTGGCGCATCCAGACAGGCAACCCCCTCACCTCTCCCTGCAGTTTGTGATGTTAAGGTTCAGAAAAAGCCGTATCAGTTGAATTTGCTGGATGTATAAATTGGCCTTACATAATTTATACATCAATCGCAATGCAGGGATCCTGTTCAGGTATATGCAAGTACAGGATTGGCTTGGGATTTCATAATGTGTTGTTCACATATTTCCATTGAATCAAATTGTTTATCCTTCCTTCCTTCCTTCCTTCCTTCCTTCCTTCCTTCCTTCTCTCTCTCTCTCTCTCTTCCTTTCTCATTTCCTGGCTAGATTGCGTTTGGTCTCTGTGTGTAAACACTGTGTAACTGCTGCCTTCTTCCCAGGCTTTTTAATGAGACTGTGCCGTCTGATCAGGTGCATGCACTCCACTGTCATTTGCAGCCTGACCTGCGGGTCAGAGGTGATTTGGGCAGGCTCAGGGATGCATACAAATCACATCCTCTTGTCTGTCTGTTTTGTTGACTGGTTCTCCTCAGGGTCACGGCTAGCTTAAGTAGCAGCCTGAAGGATAAAGTGTGCCCTGTCTGAGCTGTAAAACTTTGACTTTGGACCAATTGCATCTGACATACAGCAGCATGAGGTTTGGCTTAGCCTTTGGATTCAGAACAAATCACTGACCACCAATAGCTGATAGTGACATGCAGTTTACGGAATGTCTCCTTTTCTCTGGCAGCCATGTATTTTTCAGCAGCAAGGAACGTGCTTGGAGGTTTCAGCCATTGGGGTGCCATTGGGGTGTCACAAGCATTTCTGATGAACTGCTTCGAAGAAGAGGGCACAGTCACTAAAGAGGGAGGGCATGATCCTGTTGTGGAGGTGGTGGGGGTGACTAACAAAATCAATCCGCTTGGCAAACTGGGAATATCTACTCATTCACCCAAAGTTTAGGATATTCCACCATTCTTCAGCAGAGTTTCTTTTTCTTTGAGAAAAATCAGGGGCTCATGTAAATAAAAACTAAGCTATAATAATACCGTAGCAAAATAACATAATGAGAGAAACTAAATACAACAACATGAGGCAAGTAACAAGAAGAGGCAGTTGGTCCCTCTTAACTGACATCCTTAACGGAACACACACTGAAGGGAGGGGCTGATTCTGGAGCAAAACACACAAGCCCCGCCCACCAGATACCAAGCACTCTACTATTCAAATTAGGCCCCAGTGTTTTTCTTACAGATCCAGCCTAAGGTAAGTGCTTTATTCTCACTGATTTGAATGGCAGAAAGTTAAGCATATGCCTTAACTCTGAATTTGAGACCAGTGGGACTTAATCATGCTGGATTTTGACTGGATTGTGCTCATCTTCAGCAGGCAGAAAGTAACCATTTGGGTTTTTGTGTTGGCTTTTAAGAGTGCTGCATAGTATAAGAGGGAGGCAATCTATTGCTTCATTTTTTGCTTTTGAAAGAAAATGGACTAAAACCCCAATTTTTTTTCTGTGTGAAAGAGAATATTTTAAGTTTCAATCGCTTTTCAAAATGAGATAGCGAAAAGGAAATAGGAGCCTGACTGCTTCTATATAACTTTTAATCCAGGCTGGGTTCCTCAGTGTGAACAATTTATCAAACTGAGAAGAGCACAGATTGTTTTGCCTGATGGAATGTACTTCCATGTACTATGTTTAGGATCAGGTTAAAAGGCTATTGTCCTCAACACACATTTACTTGCATCAAATACTTTGTATACTCCAGAACTCAGGGCAAGGAAACAAGCTGGGAGATGGCTTGGATACAAGTGGAGGAAAATGCCAATCAAACACTGGTGAATGCTCATTATCAAGCCTATTCAATGGCAATGAAGGCAGCAAAGAATGCATATTTTGCTGTCTCCATTGCATCATAACTGTGCCTTCCAGCAAAGCTTTTCTGGATACCACAGGGCCTTTTAGGGCCTTTTAGTCTGGCCCAAAGGAGGTGGTAGTACTGACGGTAGCTCACTGACTTGTTTGCAAAGCATTTTGAGGACGAAATCAATTGAATCTGCCAGAACTCAGTTGTTACAGTGGATGAATCTCAAGAGGTGTCCAGAACACTGTCTAGTTCTGTTATGCGGGATGAGTTTCAGTTAGTAAGGCTTGAAGCCATGAAGAAGGTACTTGGTTCAGTCTGGGTGACCATCTGCACCCATGCCACTTGTGGCTGATAAAAACTAGCCGTGGGGAGATAGCTGGCTGGGCTAGGGAGGTGATTAATGCCTCCTTGCTAGAGGAAGTGGTCCTTGCTTGCTTAAAGGAGGCAATGATAAGGCCAGTCCTTAAGAAATCCTCCCTGGGTTCAGAAAATCAAAGTAATTACCATCCAGTCTTTAACAGCCCCTTCTTGGGAAAGGTTCTTGAGAGAGTGGTCATGGGCCAGATCCAGGCTTCCCTAAATGAACCCTATTTTCTAAATCCATTTAGGCCCAGTTTGGGCATGGAAACTGCTTTGGTTTCCCCGTGTGATGACCCCTGTCAGGAGAGAGATGGAGGGGGGATGTGTCCCTGTTAATTCTCCTTGATCTCTCAAGGGCTTTTGATACCATCAACCATGGTATACTCCTAGAGCAGTTAGGGTGGGTGGCACCACCTTCAAGTGGTTCTAATCCTACTTGGATGGTCACTTTCAGAGGACGGTGCTTGGGGAGTTTCATTTGGCCCTGTGGAACATTTGATATGGGGCTCCACAGTGTTTGATTTTATCACCCATGTTGTTCAGCATGTTGTCAGCAATATGCTGGTGACACACAGTTTCACCTCTCCTTTACAGCTGCAGTTGTGGCAGTGGATGTACTGGACTGATGTCTTACCTCTGTACTGGACTGGTGGAGAGCCAACAACCTGAAGCTCAATCCAGATGAGGCTGAGGCATTGTTAACTGGTGGTTCCCTAGGCCTGATGGGTGAGCAGTGGCCTGCTCTTGACAGAGTTACACTCCCTATAAAAGAGTGGGTACACAGCTTGGGGTTACTTCTAGATCCCTCACTGTCACTTGAGGCTCAGGTGGCCTCAGTGGCACAGAGTACCTTCCATCAGTTTCAGCTGGTGGCCCAGCAACACCCCTATATGGACAGGGATAGCCTAACTTCTAGGTTAGATTGCGACAATACATTATACATGGAGCTGCCTTTGCAAACAGTTTGGAAACTGCAGCTGGTACCCGAGGAGGGGACTCGAAACAGTTTCTTAGAAGCATGACAGGTGCTGTGGCAGTAGTTTATATTGTGTTTGCACTTGTGTGCGTGTGTGAAATAAACACCTGCTCTCTAGTAAATGAACTGTAACAGTCAAACTACTAAGGCTACTGAGCAGGAGTTAAAAAGTTACAATGTGCAGTTAGCCTGTTTCAACCCAGTGATCTGGAAGGGAAATGCTCTATCTCAATCCCACGAGCCTGCCAGTTTAGTAACACTTGCCTTATTTGAAACCTGCTCCAAGAGTCAATAGCTGTCCTTGTGCCTCCAAAATTACAGTTTAATAAAGCTTAGAAAGGTAGGTGGCATCCATCTCCCTAATACGCACTAGTTTTTTTTCTAAATGGGTGTTGAACTGAACGCAAGCTGGAATACCTGCTCTGTTCCTAATTACTGCGTATCTGTTAAGAGATTTGATGGATCACTTTTTGTCAAAATGTGCCTGTCATGTCTTCATCTGAGTTATCGCAGCCCTATTTAAAGGTAGGTTTCTTCGGTAGGTTGTTATTGATAAACAAATTGACTTTGTGTAGTATTTTGACAGACTGGAAATGAAACATAAATGCACCCATAAAAATCAAAAGAACTCAGGTGCCAATTGCTAAGACCTCTGTCACGCTGCGCACATGCTTTCATGTGCCATTTTCCCTTGGACTCGCAAACATCTCACCTGATGGATAAGAGAAGGCTGCTTTCTCGTTTCAGATGGCAGGAAATTGAATCATTTAGATCACACTAGTGAAAGCAAATATTTACTTCAAACTAATATGGTAAAAGACACAACAAATGCTTTAAAAACAACCCCAGGCAGTATATAGCTAGCCAACAAAAACCAATTAAAAGTTTTAACGCACTGCAAAAACATTCCATTTATATGTTCCCTGTGTAACTCTCCTGTATGGATTTGGTCTGTAACCTTGGAGCAGTGGTGGACTTTGGGCTTTCAAATTTCAGCAGCACCCCGTGTGATCCTAAAATTCAGCATGTGCCCTGCCTCTCACACTCTGTGCAGAGAGTTGTCATGGCACTCACTGCAGTGTGGCTACACCGGCTGCACAACCCTAAAACAGCCTCTGCCTTGGAAGCTGGCTGTTTATCACTTTGAACCTAGGAGGTCCAAGGTCTTGATGGAGGCCTCTACATAGCAAAGGTACACTGTCCTTTTTTGATCTGTTGTTGTTTAGTCATTTAGTCGTGTCTGACTCTTCGTGACCCCATGGACCAGAGCACACCAGGCACTTCTGTCTTCCACTGCCTCCCGCAGTTTAGTCAAACTCATGCTGATAGCTTCAAGAACACTATCCAACCATCTCGTCCTCTGTCATCCCCTTCTCCTTGTGCCCTCCATCTTTCCCAACATCAGGGTCTTTTCCAGGGAGTCTTCTCTTCTCATGAGGTGGCCAAAGTATTGGAGCCTCAGCTTCACGATCTGTCCTTCCAGTGAGCACTCAGGGCTGATTTCCTTCAGAATGGATAGGTTTGATCTTCTTGCAATCCATGGGACTCTCAAGAGTCTCCTCCAGCACCATAATTCAAAAGCATCAATTCTTCAGCGATCAGCCTTCTTTATGGTCCAGCTCTCACTTCCGTACATCACTACTGGGAAAAAAATTGATCTAGGGAGACCTAAATGTAGCCCTCTCCATTATCCCTGCAGGCTATAGTATAATCTAACATACGGTAGCGGATCGCATTGTGGGGCTACACTGCTCACCTGACCTCCATCCAGCTGAGCCACCACAGCATACTGGGATGGAGAGGAGGAGGGATGCAGCAAGGCTGGCAGAGTGCAAAAGCATCAGCAGGAGCACTGGATTGGCTTTACCAGTGTGTTTTCACCACACCAACCATGCCACCTCTGCCTGCTGAAGTAGCTCAGCTGGATGGAGTTCATGTGAGCAGTGCAGCCCAGCCACACACTTGTTGCTGCTTAAGCCCTTCCCCTTTCCAGATTTTTTAGGTGGAATGTTCTTAATCCCCCCCTTTTTTAATTCTCCTTTAACTCTTGCTGAATGATTCCTGCATTGCAGGGGTTTGATGACCCTTTGGGTCCTTTCCAACTCTACAATTCTGTTAATGTGCAGAGGGCAGGGACAAAATACATGGGTGCCATGAAACACAATCCCACCCCCTTCCATGCATTTATTTGACACAAGGAAAAGGTCTGAAAATGCCTTGGAAGTCTCAATGTTAGGTGACATTTAGGTGACATAGTGTCTGTTAGGGTACATGGCAGATGGTATAAATTAAGGTTACCAGACGTAGCCCGTTTCCCAGGGACAGTCCCCGGATTTACAAACCAGTCCCCATACAAAATCCATTGAAACTGAAAAGTGTCTCCGGATTTATTGAAAAAAATCTGGTAACCTTAGTATAAATTAGTCACATGTGTAGGCCCCATTTTTGCTCAAGATACAGTCCTGGAAGATGTCTGGCTCCCTCTGTACCTTTTACAGCTGCACCAAAAGGTCCTCAGCATTCTGAAAGTCTGGAAATTCAATGTCATTGTAAAGAGTTGCTGCTATTGATTCTGAAATGATGGGCAGGAGAATTGATTACGCAGCTCTTTTCCCAGTAAACTCCTGGAATGGGCGGTGATTGTTTAGCGCGAGGGGTAGGGTGAAAAAGCCATGATCCCTAACTATCACATAGACACTGCCAAAAAAAATTCAGCCTTGATTGACAGCTAACTGCACGACTCAGCTGAGCTTAGCCTGAAATCTTGGCTTATAATTACTGAGTTGAGCATTTTGAGAAATGGGCAAGATAAAGTGTTTCACAGAGGCCATGCGAATCTGCTTACGCTACTGCTTGCCTTGAGCATCTCTAATAAGAATTGATGCCATGTGTCATTTGTAATTTAATCAACAGCATCACATCTTGATCCTCAAATGGGCATCCCAAACATTTTCTCGCTGCCAAGCGAAAGATTAACGTGCACAGCAGATCTGCATAACTGTAGGACAAACTGAGAAACAGGAGAAGCGGAAAGTTACAGAGAACCCGACAGTAACCAACTTGCTACTTTATTCATAGCACTTCGCAGCTTGCATCTCTTCAGCATCTTCCTACAAGTTAAGCCATTGAGGAGTGAGCTATTGCTGGGTGCCAGAAAAGGCAATTCCCTACCCGCCTCCTTCAGCCACCATTAGATCTTACTCACGGCTTGCATTTTGCTGGTGGGTTCTAATCAACATTTAAAATACAACCCTCATAGCCACCTCTGCAACTCTGTAGCAAGACCCTCCAAAAATAAAATCCTTTTATATCTTTCTTATTCGACTGATAACAGTGCTCTAAAAAATTGTGTGCCATATTTCTTCAGTTTCACAGAGCCTTGCTTATGTTTCAATATGCACATGCCAGGAATGTTTCCTCCTTAATTGAAATGAAAGAAGCCTCATTCCAGGCACACTATGTGTGATGGGTGGCCCAGAGACCAGTGAGGAAGGCTCAGTTCCCATAGATCTCATAAGATGGGGCAGAGGCTGAAGACTTTAAACAGCCTCAACCTCAAGGGTTCAGGGCCATATTACCCTGTGAGCTTCCCATCCACCCTGGACTTAAGAGCATTCACTGAAATATTTGGGCTGCTGCTTGACTGGGCTGGAAATGTGTCCCCACCCCCTCAACCTGAATTGGCCCTTGGTAGGGGTTATTTTAGCTCAGTGAAATTACGGTTAGCTTCTGTTAAGCATTTGGCAATATTTGTATGTATGGCGGCAGAAATGGCATTGGGCAGGATCAACATAATAAAGGGAGCTGCATAAGGGTCCTGAGGGGGGGGGTTGACTATTGCATGCCCTAAGCTTAGGATGAGGCCCCTGCCTGGCTGGGATCCTCACCACAGTCACCCAGTGAGATCCTGGATACTTGGCTTGTACCATGACTGGGTTCAGTGCTGAATGACTCCCATGAAGGGGGCTTGGCTGCTTCTCAACCCCAACAGAATATAGAGGTGGGTGGAATGAGTAACTGATCCTTGCCAACCCTGCCTTGCCTACTGCAGTCAATGAATATTTGGCTTGGATTTTACACAACAACCAATGGCCTGTTCCTATTATTTCTCTGCACTTATGAACCCATGGCATCTACCAGGGCATGCAGTCTGTATGCACACTTTTTTAGAGACACAAAACAGAAAGTAATAATAAAGTCTTGAGAGGTCCACATGGACATCAGAACTCCTATAAGCCCCCAAAATACTTTTCCTTCATTGGGTGCACTTTGACATATCAAATGCAGTTATCACACCAAATGAATTTTTGAAACTTTCTTTTTACCCATTCTGAAGTCTCATTCAAAGGCGTCTAGGGTTGCCATATTTTGAAGAACAAAACAGAGGACATTATGATGGCCATTCAAAGCAAATAAATGCAGTTTGTCTCAATTTTTAACCCTGAAAAAGAGGACACGTCCTGCAAGAAGAGGACACATTGCAACCCTAAGATGTGCACCATTTTCACTGATTGTTTGCATTTATATCCCACCTGTCAGTCATGGAGCTCAACGTTGGATACCTAAGTTTCAATTCTTTTCATTATTTAAGGTATTTCTGCTTTTCAGCTTGTTCTGAAAATATTGTTACAGATTACAGAAGATTGTTACAGCAAGCATCAATGCAAAAAAGAATTGTTACAATGGAATTGAAACTGTTTTTGTTTACCTTCTTCTCCCTTTTCCTCAGGGCAGAATGGTCCTTCAGAAGCTTCTGTGATGACAACAGGGGAAAGGAGGTACCACCACCACTGGGACCTGGATGGTGGCAGCTGACCAGACTGGCTTCTTTCTTCTCCTCTTAGGGCAAGATGGTCCTTTAGGTTTCCAGTCACTGTCTATGTCAGGCACTAAGCAGACCCAGAGGTACTTTGTTTTAGCAAGATGGCAGCATTCAATGCTTTCACAGCATGCCAGGAACCATCATATGTAACTCATCCTGGCTCTTGAACTGGGGGAGGAAATAATGGGGCTTTTAGTTTAGAGCACAGGTAGGTAAGGGGTGCGGAAAGTGACAGATAGAGTGGAGAAAGTGAATAGAGATAGGTTTTTCTCCCTCTCAACTACAACTCAGGGACATCCAATGAAACTGAGTGTTGGAAGGTTCAGGACAAGCAAGAAAGAAAACACTTCTTTACACAGAGCATAGCCAAACACTGCTCCCACAAAGGTAGAGATAGTTACCAACCTGGATGGCTTAAAAAGAGGAATAGAGATAGTTATGGAGAACGAGGCTACTATCCATGATGGTTATGTTCTTCCTTCACTGTTGGAGTTGTCTGATTCTGAATACTAGTAGCTGGGAATCACATGCAGGTTGAGTGTTGTTGAACTCAGGTCCTGTTTGTGGGCTTCCTGTGGGCATCTTGTTGGCCACTCTGACAACAGGATGCTGGACGAGATGTTACATTCTTATGTACAGTCATACCTCCGGTTGAATATGCTTCAGGTTGAGTATTTTCAGGGTATGCTCCGCGGCAACCTGGAAGTAACGGAATGCGTTACTTCCGGGTTTTGCCGCTCGCACATGTGCAGACGCTCAAAATGACATCATACCATGCGTGGAAGCGGTGAATCACGACCTGCGCACGTGCAGATGCGCAGACGCGGGTTGCATTCGCTTCAAGATGCGAACAGGGCTCCGGAACAGATCCTGTTCACATCCAGAGGTACCACTGTACTTAAAAAGCTCCTCCGCTGTTTTTTCTGTTAGACTTTCCACCACAGCCGCTGCTCTGAAAGGCATAACCACAACATGAGGGCTGCCACTGCCAAACTCTCTCTTGCTGGCACCAACTTCATAAATAATATTATGTGATAAGAGTTCCATGTTGGAAATGATGCTGTGTTAGTCACATGAGCCAAGAGAGCAGGCAGTGTGTGTGATGGTGCAATTACACACTGATGTTAAACCATTTCTATTGTGGGTCACCAAATCTAATTATAAATAAACACAAAGGAGCATTTTGAGAAAAGAGACTTTTACAACAGCAAAAGTTCTAATTTTTGCAAATAGCGAAAATGGATAAATGTTTTCAACAGAGCCCTAGCTCATTGGATAATGACAATGATAGAAAATATTTTTGCCATGAAGAAGGTGTGGGTTTTTTAGCATGAACATCGTAACTGTACACCAGGAGCTGCTCTTTTGAGTCAGTTGAAGTCATTTTTTCCCTGAAAGCACATGGAAGAAGCCTTATGTAGAGCGAGAATAATGGTTACATTTTCTTCCTCCTTCCCAATCATGGATGCCAGTTAGCAGGGGGACTTCAGTGTAATATTATTACAACATTTTTTACAGTCTGAGTTATAATTGAAATTTGTTATGTATGAGGATAACTAAAACTCGATCATTTCACACTCTTCGGTCCAAGCCTCAGGATATTTTGGGGGTAAATAGATTGCTTGGAAACAGCTAGTGACTACAGCTAAAATTACATTTTACCAAGTGAGCGGAATGGCTTTTTAATTACAGCACTGATGTCCGCATGCTGTCACCACCGTCTAATACTGAGATGGTATTGATTTGATTTTTAACTTTGATGCACCAAGAAGGGGGAGTGAATGCAGACTAGGATATTTTTCCACCTTGAAATCCTATTTCCAAAGTAAATAAAGAATACAAATATTAACCTTAAGGAGTTTCTCCTTGGCTACATGCCTTAGAATTTGTTTATATCCTAGTCTCTCTTTTTTTTGCAAGTGCATGCATTCATGTAATCACTACCCCTTTGTAATAAGTCTCCAATGAGACGTTTTAAGCAAATGGGTAGCTGAAATAAGTAACTCCACAGCATTTGCAGATCTCAATCCTATCATTTTCATATACACACAGTGCCTGACCCAAAGCTATGTATTTGCTTCAGCCAGTGTATACAGCATGCAAGTCGGCATCCTCATTCCTTTGGATGAATGTGCACACACATCACTTTACAGATGTGCCAGCTGGTGGGTGGGATCACTCCATGCACACATCAGAGTGTTCTCTCTCGCACACATGCAGACACACACCACTGCATCACAGCAAATTGCTTCCTCTACCAAAGGAAAGTAGGTCAAACTCCATCCCAAGCTGCCTTTGGTTCATTTGAGAAATGTGGCTATTGAGGCAGTAGTGTGGATTTTGATCAACTGTAACTTCTCTGATCTAGCACCAGATAGATTGGGTAGCAGACCTTTGTGTATACTATAAAGATATAAAAACAGAGTAGGATTTCACATAAAGTATGTAAATTGTAGCGCCGTATTTCAGTATCATTGCATGCCTTCCCTTTTCTAAAGTACTGAGAGCTGGGGTGAGCTTTTTTCTGTTCCTTGTACCATTCTGCCATCACAAGCTGTGATGGAGCAGAGGCTACATTTCCAGCCAAGCCTCTTAAGTGAGTCTCTTTATGAGAATTATAATGAAATGACTTTCCTCATTGGCTTTAGAATCCCCCCCCCCCCCGTCATCTCTCTTTCTGCCACTTCACATCTGAAGAGCAGTTGAATTTTATCAAATGCAGGATAGTAACTACAATGTGGGCACTGAAAAGGTATGATCCTGACTGTAGGATAGTATTGAAGGTATGCATTTGTCACTGGGTTACCAGTGTCTGATTCATCAGAAAACCTCTGTGGAGGTATGTGATCTGATGCCACTTTGTGAGAGCTTGCCTTCCATGTGCAGTTCCTCAAAGGGTTTGTGACTGCACAATTTTTGAAAACTGAGGAAAGGGACCAAAGAGCCTGGACTTGGTGGGGGGAGGTGGAAGCAGAGCTCACAAAAAGTTGGGATGTCTCGGCTATTGCTCATGGGCCAACAATTCAAAAAAACCTGGCATACATCTTGGGTAAATTTGACTTTGTGGCCAAAGGCAAAACACTAAACCTACACTGCACTTCAATTCCTTCAGACATAAAAATGGAGATCACACCTCTTTCTCTCACAGAAGTCTTGTGAAAATAAAATCAATCATTGTGAGGCTCTCAGGGATTTGGTGATGAGTCATGCAAGTGTCTAGAAGGATTAATGAATTAATTCGTTGCTACTTAGTGGGCAAGTTAAGAAATGAGCCCCCTTGAAACTCCGTTCTGACCTTCGCTAATGCATCTTGAGCTTTTTTGAAGATTGTTCCACTGTTTTGTGTGGTATTGTGCTAGGAGACTAACCCTAAGCTTCGAAACTACGTATCCATGCACAAAGCTTGGGCAAACAGGAACTATACTTTGCCAAGTACCTAGGGAGCAGACCCCATTATATACCACTGAAATATATGCATTCACTGCTGTGCGAAGGACACTGAGGACCCATTTCATGACATTGAATGGATCCCAATTGAGCAGGAGGAGCCGGTCTAACTTTGCCTAAGACTCAGTGAAGATGACAATGAGGGTCAAACAATACGTTGCATAGCTTGCATATTGAGGTAGCGATTGCATTAGAAATAAAACATTGGGGCAGTCACAGAAAGGGCAACTTGCATGTTGTGCTGAGCATGTAAAAAGAACATTTCTTTCAAGTGATCACAGTGTTCTAGCAATGTGTGTTCTGGCTCAGGGTGGCACTATCTTCCCAGCACCATGAGTGCACAGAGATATGAACTGTCGGTTCAGGAGTCCTATCATAGGCCCTATCCGAAAGAACAGTTTCAACAATAGAGTATCCACTTTACATACAGTGGTACCTCAGATTACAGACGCTTCAGGTTACAGACTCCGCTAACCCAGAAATAGTACCTCGGGTTAAGAACTTTGCTTCAGGATGAGAACAGAAATCACATGGTGATGGTGTAGTGGCAGTGGGAGGCCCCATTAGCTAAAGTGGTACCTCAAGTTAAGAACAGTTTCAGGTTAAGAACGGACCTCCAGAACGAATTAAGTTCTTAACCCGAGGTAAGAACTTCGAACATACTGTGCAAGTTTCTTGAGTTCCCAAAGAAAATAAAACCGTATCTTGAGAGAAAGCTGAAGCATGTGCAGACCTCTCATTCCCACAATGTACACTGACAACATCCACACATTGGTAGAGAAGATGAAGAACTGGGAGTGGGTGGGGGAAGGAATGATGTGGCTCATTCTTCCCAGTCTCACAACCAGTTTGTGTTTAGACATGCAAGTTTATCAGACACAATGAGAAATGTGGAGCACTATGCTTATACATAGAATGGAGGAGAACCACCCTCACTGAAATGTGAGAAATCTCCTGCATTTTATTAAAAGCGAAATTTGGGAGCAGATATGAGTAACCCTCCAAACTGAGGAGACAGGGAGAGAGGGATGGGAAAATTCACTCATCTGCACACTCTGAAGAGTTAAGGAACAAGGAGGAATTTGTGTATAGCTCATTAATTGTTATATTGCATCCTTTTATCTAAATTGTTACTAGCTTGCTTAGTCAATTGAAACATATTACTTTAATGGTAAAACTGCAATCAAAATCTTTGTTCTTGTGCATGTTGTCGTCAAGAATAAAAAATCCTTCCAAAGAGGGCAGCTGGGATTATTGTACAGAATATTACAAGTAAATATAAGCCATATGCTCAAAATTACAGTAATCAAATGCAAAATGATATCTTGCGTATAACTTCAGTACTTCTGCCTTCTTTATTGTTTTAATAACATTCAGACACAAATGTATGAAGCAAAGGGATGATAAGGAAGGGCCAGATATAAAAGGGATCATTAAGACCAAACAAGATGTAATGATAGCACAACCCATCAGGTTACTCTGAATTCTTATGAAGTGAGGTTTGTTTAAATGGTATACATGAATAAGGGGGTGAGGCCAGAGAGGTGGAGTTCATGCTAACCTACCTAATTTGCCCCTTCTGAACCAATAAGCAAACCCAAACACACTTCTCCAAGTGTTACAGATGCAGTTCTCTAACCAAACAGCATGCACACAAAGCACATAGTTGTGAAGGCAATGTACAAAGCTACATTAGGAAAAACAGCATGTAGCAGAGGGAAATTCATACAAATTCATAGAAAAATTCACAAATCGATCTGGAAATGATGTGAAATGAAGCTTGGGGGGTGGGGAAAGGAGAAACTGAAAGAAATCAAAATTGACAGATTTCTTCATCCCTATGAAGTCATAGAAATAAAAGCACTGTACAAAAGGAAGAAGGGTATGCTGAACACTATGCCTTCCTTTTCTAACCAAAATGACTTCTCCAGAGATACTTTTACACCAAGAATTATCTTCTAATCTTGGAGCTTTTTGCCCATACAAAATGAAGTTCTCATTTGCGCATGGCACAAATATTGTCCATCAATATCTCTCCTTAGCTAGTGCCTCTTTTTTCTCCACTTACATTCAGGGGTCATACAGTGATTAAACAAACAAATAAATCCGCAGGTACAATTGCACTTGTCATTTTCTCTATGCTGGTCAGCCAGAATACTATAAATCCACTTAATTTGCAGATGACGCCAAAATGGAAGGGGGAGCTAATGCCTCAGAAGACAGAATCAGAATTCAGTAAGACAAATGTCAGGTTCTACACTTAGGAAGAAACAACTGCTGTGCAAATATATGATGGAGGACACCTGGCTTACCACTAGTACATCCAGAATCGAGGGGTCTTTGTAGACCACAAGCTTAACATGTGTTAACAGCATGATGCAATGGGTGGGTGGGGGGAGCTTATGCTATCCTAAGCTACATCAACAGAAGTATAGTGTCCTGATCAAGGGAAATAATAGTACTGCTCTAAAGGTGTGTGTGTGTATACACACACACCTCTATTCTGCCTTTGGCAGACTACACCTAGAGTACTGTGTCCACTTCTAGGCACCATAATTTAAGAAGGATATTGACAAGCTGGAATGTGTGCAGACGAGGGCAACCAGGATGATCAAGAGTCTGGAAACCAATTCTTATGAGGAACAGTTTAAGGAGCTGGGTATGTTTAGCCTAGAAAATAGGAGACAGATATATGATATCCATCTTCAAATATCTAAAGAGTGGCCACATGGAGGATGGAGCAAGCTTGTTTTCTCCGGCTCTGGAGGGTAGGATCTGACCCAATTGATTCAAGTTAGATGGGAGATTCTGACTAAATATCAGGAAGAACTTTCTGATGGTAAGAGCTGCTTGATGGTAGAACAGACTCCCCCAGAAGCTGGTGGACTCTCCTTCCATGGAGGTTTCTAAGCAGAGATTGGATGGCCATCTGCCATGGATGCTTTAGTGTCATGGATGCATTGCATGGGGTTGAACTAGATGACCCTTGGAGTTTGTTCCAATTCGTAGAATTGTAGAATTCCATGAAATAAGCCAATGCCTTGGTGTTCAATTAGTTTAAGTTAGCATTACTCAAGAAGAGCTGAACATAGGAATTGCTAACCAATGTAGAAAATAATTATCTGTCTACTCCAACATTTGTGGCTCACTCAGTGATTTTGGAATAAGGAGTGAAGTGCTTACTATGGTTCCTATATATATATTCATTGCTGTGCTGTGCTGTGGGCAGAAATTTGTTCATGACCCCAGCTTATGCCCTTAAGCAAGATCAGCTCTGCATGATCACTTTGTGCCCTCCAGCAAGTGGAAGGAGAGCGCTTGTAGATGTTACCTTAGCTGTGTGTCTGCTAACGCTACTTTTATTCATGTGCTCAGCCGCACTCTGGCTATATGATGCTCAACAGCCTGGAAATGACTAGAGCCTCTACTGCCCACTCTGATTGCATGACGGAAAAGCAGAGGTGAAAGCCGAAGGAAGGTTTATCCCAGTCAGCATTCATCATCTGTCACAAACCTGTACCTGCTCAGGAATGGGAGGCCACAATAATCTTTCAACGTAGAAAAAGACATTTCTGCCATCGTTTCAGCCATTGAACATATGGAGGGGCGTCTTGGTGTGCATTTTTTAAAGATGGAACAAATGGAAAAAAGGGAAATTCTAGTTTCTATGTCAACATTATTTTCCTTCCTTCCTTCCTTCCTTCCTTCCTTCCTTCCTTCCTTCCTTCCTTCTTTCCTCCACCCTTCCTCTGACCTATTGCCATTGTCCAGTAATGGACAGAGGAGGATTTAAGGAACCACAACTGGTTTGGTCACAGTGGGAACAGAGTTTCAGAGACATTGCAGGGGGCATCACAACTATGATGTAGAATGGAAAGCAATAGGTGGGGAGGGAACAAATTTTGGCATCGCACAGGGCACCACTGAAATTTGAAACCCCAAAGTCTGCCACTGCAATGGACGTGCATGTGTGAATTCATCCTCAGTGTGGAGGGACTGACCAGCAGGGTCAGGGAAGATAGTTCAGTTTCCCCATTCTCTATCGAAATCTGAGGCATCTCAGAATGTGGAAGTAAAAAATTATTTTAAAGCAAAGTACTACAGGACAAGTGGCAAAGAAAGTAAATACCCAGTAGTTCATGCTGGCCTTTCTGCTTTATCTGATTTCATGTAAGTGATAATGTATTGATCCCAATTCACTGTTGATTAAATACAATACTCAGAACAGTTCCAACTTCCACCCACAAAACTGAATACATTTTAAAGTAACTGTGAAAGAGAAATGGTAGAAGTTTGTTTCTTAAGCCACTGCCATGTGGATGGAAAGATAAAAAGAGCAATGCAAATGTGGTTTCTCCTAATCGATAACTCTGCCCTTTAAAATGATACCATGCTCCCCAGACATATGTCTTCTGAAGAGGTAATTTTTCCCAACCCATCTTAGCAGACCATTATTTTAAAACATAGCGCATGGGTTATACCAATGCTATATTATTATTCTTTGTTCAGTCTGCAGTCTGCACAAGTTGTCTGAATTCTGGTCCTGCACAGATTGTTTAGTAGGTGATGTATATATGTGTATCCTGCTAGTCTTTACTAAATCTTCTATAACTCATATATATGTATGTATGTATCATGCTAGTGCTTACAAACTCCTCCATAACTCATAACAAGAACTTCTAATCTTTCTCTTTCTTTCTTTCTTTCTTTTGTAATTATTTTTCTATTAAACTGTAGTCATGTTGCTTCTTTTGGTTCTAAACAGTCCTATTTCTGGTGGGGACGCAGGGGTACGCATACCCCTGGATATTTTGTGAATCTAAATTTGGCCTCAATGAGGGGCAGTATTTCAATATGAGTAGGAAAATGAGGGTACCCCTAAACCATTTTTTTAGAAAAAGGGGGGAAAGCACTGGTTCTAAATAAAGATACCATAAAATAAAGATATCATAAAAATATAGCACTCAGCTGTAATGAGAGATGTACTCTCATTTTATTGGTAACCAAAGGTGACACTTTTGTTTTTCTTAAGACTCATTGCTGTAAGACTCTTCAGCTTAATTCCCACAGGCACCTGGTTGGCCACTGTGAGAACAGGATGCTGGACTAGATGGGCCATTGACCTGATCTAACAGGCTCTTCTTATGTTTCAAGGCTTGTCGCAGACATCGTGATCCAAGGCTTCTCCACACTGGAGTTTTTTGTTTGCTTTTTTTGCAAATGTATTCTGCAGCGTATCATAGCTCATCAGTTCTGGGTTTATATATGATCATCCACACATCATTCTGCTTTAGTGGGTTATTATGCACTGTTTCCCCCAGTGTCTGGCAGGACACTCTTCCACTATATTGCAACAAATGTAGGACAACCCCTGCTCCCCACATCAAGTATTTGTGGCATAAAAAGTTGCTGAATTTCAGCAGGAACCAATGAGACATATGCACTGATTCAGTGGTGGACTTTGCACTCTCAAATTTTAGCCCTGTGCGGCACTAAAATTCAGCACACAGACATTCTTCTTTGGCGATCACTCGTAGCCAAGTAAGATTGTCTTCCATAAACACGGTTTTAACAATGAGTCCGTAAGTGACTGTGGAGGCCAGTCCTGGATCCACACATCCTTCCACAGTGGGGACATTGGTTTCCGGGTGGGAGTTGATCACAGTGTGGATTTGCCAAGCGTGCTTTCCTCTTAGCACGTTTCTCCCTTGCATCCTGAGTTCGAGTGTCTTCAAAGCCCATGACAACTTTGGTAAAGGCTGTTCTCCAACTGGAGCGCTCACAGGCCAGTGTTTCCCAGTTGTTTATACTACTTTTTTTTAGATTTGCCTTGAGACAGTCTTTAAACCTCTTTTGTTGACCACCAGCATTACACTTTCTATTTTTAAATTTGGAATAGAGTAGTTGCTTTGGAAGATGATCATCAGGCATCCGCACAACATGACCAGTCCAACGAAGTTGATGTTGAAGAATCATTGCTTCAACACTGGTGATCTTTGTTTCTTCCAGTACACTGATATTAGTTTGCCTGTCTTCCCAAGTGATGTGTAAAATTTTTCAGAGACACCATTGATGGCATCTTTTGAGGAGTTGGCGATGGCGTTTATATGTGGTCCATGTTTCACAAGCATATAGTAAGGTTGGTAGTACAATAGCTTGTCCCACAGATAGTATGTCCTGTTGGTTTCTATTTCCCTCACTGACCTGGTAGTGCATGCTGATTTGGTTGGTCCACTATCGCCCTCTTTGGGTGGAAACAGGTACTTCATGGTTCTCATTGATGCATTTTCCAGGTATATTTATGTGTACAATCTCAAGCAGAAATCAGAGGCTTTTCCAAGGTTCAAGGAATTCTGTGCTTGGTTGGAAAATGTGCATGGTAAGAAGATAAAGACTCTTTTCTCTGATCGCGGGGGGGAATTCACTTCTCAGCAGTTTGAAGCTTTTCTGACTGAGAAAGGAGACTTCCGGGTTAGCGCGATCTGGAAATGGCGGATTTCCTCCGAGCTGCGGAGGGAATCGGCTTCATCGAGGACGGGTCTTGCCGCGCCGGCGACGCGGGGACCCTTAGAAACCGCAGGCGCTGAAGCCTGCGGACGGGAAGACTCGGTGGGCGCCTTAAGCACCCCCCCTGACCCTCGAAAAAGGGTACGGAGGGCGGTGTGGCGCTGAGAGTCGATCGACACCTCGGTGGAGCGGAGCCGCGAGCCACGACCGGAGAGCGCTGACTTTCTCCCTGGAAATTTGGACTGAAAGAATTAACCCGTGAGTAAATGGAATTTGGCTTTAAGAAATTTTTCCTTTGAATTGGAGACGATCGGAGGGTGTGCTAAAAGGGAGTCCACACCCCCCCTAACTACGGACAATTTTAAAGCAAAGCTCAGAGAACTAAGGCGGAAAAGATACACTTATACATTATAAAAGAAACTTCTTCCACGATTTAACAAAGGAAGTGTTGTGCTGGAGAGTGAGGAGAAAACCTTTTTTTTCTCTCTTTTTTTTTCTTTTTTTTTGCGAAACCCCCCCTCCCCCCGGGACCAGGGAGAATCCCGTGTTTAAGTCTGGTGCAGAAAAACAAGCTGTCAAAAGAACTGTTAAATGGACAGATTGAAAATTTGTTAACTGATATCTCTCTGAACTAAAAGTTAAATTGTAACAAAGTGGTTGGAGACTCGATAGAAAGAAATAAAAAAGATTTGGACTGTTGGAAAAAGTTTACAAAGTAACCAGAATCCCTCTAGGGGGATTCCAAAGCTACTACAATGGCGGCAGATGGAAAACTACAGGCAGAGATAAACAGGATGTTTTATCTTGTGGGAATACTGCAAGAGCAGAGTCTGAGTATGAACAAACAATTAATGACCTTGACTTCAGGAACAAGCAACTCTGCTGAAAGCATGAAGGAACTGACAGGAAAGGAATCTGCAGCCGAAACAGAAAAGATACATCAAGAATTGGAGGAAAGAGAGCAAGGAGAGGAGAAAGAACAATTGAAATATACCAACAAAAAGTCCATAATGGTGGAACGCAAGGGAAAAGACTATTGGATTATCTGGATTACAACACTGCAAAAGATGTTAAGGATGAAGGAGGGGGCCCCTGAAGTATCTGCAACACAGGAACTTGAAGGATATAAGAAATATGATTGGGGCTATCCTTTTGATTATGAAAGACTCGTTGACCTTTAGCAGCAGTTCCTACCAAGCATCTATGAGGGAAGAAAAACCGGAGTGATGAAGAATGGATTCTTTCGAGATTCGAGGACCGATATAAGAGACTTCCAACAGAATCGACGGAGAGGAACTGAAAGGGACTTAAAGGCTCTCGACGTGAGGAATCCGGGCTGAAAATGATGGTTGATTTTTATTTGAAAAGGGATCAGAACCTGGGAAGGGGGGAGGGGGAAATATCTTTATTATTGCTATTTAGTTACAGAAGGGTAAGAACGATGATAAATTTTGGGTTGGGTGAATAGGGTCTATATTTAAAAATGGGAAATCGAGGGAAGGGAATCTACACCGACCTTAGGGAAAAATTTAAATGTCTATAAGAACTGGGGACAAGAGAAATCGGGCTAATTATGAAGAGATATATTTAAAAATATCAATTATAGGTTAAGAAGAAGAAACTAAAATTTGCTGAACGAATTTTGGGAATAGGGATGTATGAAGAGGGGGTGGGGGGGAGTCCGGGGAACAAGGTTAAGAAAATAAGGTGTTGTGATGATATTTGTTTTGTTTTTGTTGTAACTTTTGTGTCTGTGTTTTGTAACGTGTGTTTGTCTCTAAAAAATGTGAAAACCCAATAAAAATTATTATTAAAAAAAAGAGAAAGGAATTCAACACGATTTGTCTAGTCCTCGCTCACCATGGCAGAATGGACTTTGCGAGAGGGCAATTCAGACATTGCTTCAAGGTTTAAAAACCTTGCTGCATGATGCAAATCTTCCAGAGATTGGGCTGAATCTCTCTCTTGTTTTGTTTACAGTTATAATCACAGGTTATCTTCAGCAATTCATAGAATCATAGAATCATAGAATCATAGAGTTGGAAGAGACCACAAGGGCCATCGAGTCCAACCCCCTGCCAAGCAGGAAACACCATCAGAGCACTCCTGACATATGGTTGTCAAGCCTCTGCTTAAAGACCTCCAAAGAAGGAGACTCCACCACACTCCTTGGCAGCAAATTCCACTGTTGAACAGCTCTTACTGTCAGGAAGTTCTTCCTAATGTTTAGGTGGAATCTTTTTTCTTGTAGTTTGGAACCATTGCTCTGTGTCCGCTTCTCTGGAGCAGCAGAAAACAACCTTTCTCCCTCCTCTATGTGACATCCTTTTATATATTTGAACATGGCTATCATATCACCCCTTAACCTCCTCTTCTCCAGGCTAAACATGCCCAGCTCCCTTAGCCGTTCTTCATAAGGCATCGTTTCCAGGCCTTTGACCATTTTGGTTGCACCCCCTATGAGAAGATGTTTGGCAAGAAGCCATACATCAAACACATGAGACTTTTTGGTTCTGACATGTGGGTTCACACACCACAAAGCTCCAAGTTAAGCAAGCGTGGATTGCATGATATCTTTCTAGATTATCAGAAAGGTTCTTACAGAATAATGATGACTGACTCTAAGACAATTAGGCTCACAAGAAGTATTGAGTACAATGCCAAGTGGGGGAGAATGTGGGAATTTTCCAATGTTATCCTGATGACAGTGATGAGACTGAGGATAGGCAACAGCAACAGCAACAGCAACAGCCACAGCTGCCGCAACCACCCACACCCACTGATGAAGGTCCTGATTCTGAGTCTGAAACTGAATCGGGTGATTCAGAGGATTTCAAGAGTGTGAAAGCCTCTATGCGACCCTCTGAAAGCTCTGATCAAGAATTGGAGGAACCATTGTTCACAATAGGTCACTTTTCTCCTAAGAAGGAAGAGGAGAGTGTTGAAGACCTACGGCTAATTTGCAGGTCTCAGAGAGCCACAAAAGGCAGACCTCCAAAGAGATTTGCTGATGAGTTTGCTAAGACAGCAGTAGCAGCTGTTAAAAGCTCCAAGAAGGTATTTGAACCTTCAAGTTTCCAAGAAATCCAGGATTTGGATTCAAAGGATGCTGAGCCATGGTTAAATGCCATGAAGGCTGAGCTTGATTCCTTAGAGAGGAACAAAACATGGGAGCTAGTTCCAGTAGTTCCAGGAATGAAACTGCTTGGAAGCAAATGGGTCTTCAAAGCGAAGACTGATCAAAATGGCAAGATAGTCAGACACAAAGCCAGATTGGTAGCCAGAGGTTTTTCACAGGTACCAGGTGAAGACTATCACGAGACCTACTCACCCACCGTGAGGTATGAGAGCATTAGGCTTATGCTCAAGCTTGCTGCAGAGGAGAATCTACACGTTAGTCACCACGATGTGAATACAGCATTTTTGTACGGATCTCTAGGTGAATCTCTTTATATGCTTCCACCTGATGGCGTACTGGTAAAACAGGGATTTGTTTGTGCTCTGAAGAAATCCCTTTATGGTCTCAAACAAAGTGCACGGTGTTGGCACACAAAACTCACTGAAGTATTGTTTTCTCTAGGTTTTAAGCAAGGGAAAGCTGATCCATGTGTATTTGTCAAAGAGGAGGGGCAAAAGAAGCTGTATTGCTTGTTTTATGTTGATGATATTCTGTTCTTTTGGAAAGATGTCACAATGTACAATAACGCCCTAGCTCAACTGAAAGAGCACTTTGACATGAAAGATCTTGGTGAGGTAAACAACTACCTATCTCTGGAAATAGAGAGAGATCAAGACGGTAACATTCTAGTACACCAGTCACGGAAAATTGCTGATGTGTTAAACAAACTAAACCTGATGGATGCTAACCCTGTAGACACACCGATGACAACAGGTTATCAGGTAGATGACACTGAAGAAGCATTTTCTGACACTACACTGTACAGAGGTGTGCTAGGCAAACTAAACTTCATTGCCAGATGTTCAAGACCTGACATTGCTGTTAGCTGTAATTTGCTAAGCAGACAAGTCAACAATCCTACTGTTAAGGATTGGAAAGCTCTGAAACACATAGCACGCTATTTGAAAGGCACTATGCATTACAGACTGCGATTTAACAATCAGAAGTCTGGTGGTCTTGAGATATTTGCAGATGCAAGTTTTGGAAGTGACACTACAGACAGGAAAAGCACGTCTGGAGTTTGCTACATGTACAATCAGGGTCTTTTTGATTGGTCATGCAAGAAGCAAACAACAGTTAGCTTAAGTACTTGTGAAGCTGAACTGAATGCACTGTCTTATTCACTTAAAGATTGTGAATGGTTGTTACAATTGTGCAAAGACATGAAAATTCCTGTCAAATGTCCAATCCAGGTTTACCAGGACAACAAAGCATGTTTGGCTTTGCTGAATTCTGAAGGTTGTAAGCAAAGCACAAAGCACTTGCAATTGAAGTTACAACATGCTAGGGAACGTGTTCGAAAGGGACTCGTAACGGTGTCCTATATGCCAGGTAATGAAATTCCTGCTGATGTATTGTCCAAGGTTGTATCAAGGGATCAACACTGTACCTATGTGCAGAAGTTGGGTTTGTACTGATATTGTACGAACATGCTGCCCAGTGATGTTCACAGAAAGGTGGAGGATGTTGGTTTCTATTTCCCTCACTGAGCAGCAACTGCAGTCACAAGACATTGTTTTGCATTCCACAGTCAGAGTTACTGTTGCATTCCCACGGGAATGGGAGACTGGATGTGACGTTCACTGGTTTCCTGCTTTTCACTGTTCTCTCGGTGTTCTTTGTTTCCGAGAGGTGTTGCTTCTCTGCTCTCACAGAGGCAAGATGCATGTTTGTATTCTCTCAGCATAGAAGTGTAAATAAAGTTAAGAATGTGGCACATACTGCTTATCCTTCTGCTGTGTGGACTACTCTGTTTGGGCTCAAGATAAGACGAGCCTGTATCAGCTTCAGATGGGCAGAAGCTGGTCAAAATCTCACATGTCCCACAGACATACCCTGCCTCTCATTGTTGTGGTGCCCCCTGTGGCTGCACCGGTCGTGCTACCCCAAAACCATCTCTGACTGATTGGAAACAAAGCAATACACCTACTTCAAAATATTTGCAGGTGCAAACAGTATTGAAATAACCACCCTGACGCCATGAGCACAAATCATCTTGAACCCCCAATTTAAAAACCACAGCAACATGTCTGGAATGGTCCCTAGCCCAATAATACAGCCTTAACAGGACAATAGGCCAAAAGAGCAACACAATCTGAAGAATTTTTAAAGTTGGACTGAAAGGATGGAATGGATAATAAAGAAAGGCTTATGTAGTGGAAGACTGGGAAATGTAGTGAATAAGCTTGCCTTGCTACATGATCATCAGAATGGATTTTTTTAAAAAAGAAAAAAAATGTTTCAATGGAAGGGACTGATGAAAGATTAATAATTAATATTTACACAGCAGTACAGTATTATTATTTTTTGAAATGTAAATCTGGTGCAGAAAAGCAGTGCATTATGATAAGCAGGAGTAACAAGGCAGAGAGGCTTCAGGAAGATTTCCTGCTTAAAAAGAGAACACCAAGGAACATTTAGATGGCTTCTTTATTCTTCTGTTTTTAGTGCAGGTTTGCAAGGGGAAGCAAGGATATTGGGAAGACAATTTCAGAGCGACATCTATGCATCACAGAACAATATGAAGTAGCAGGCCAGCCTGAGTCTCTCAAAAACATAAATTGTTTGGACGCGTTCCTTTCCCAGGATGCCACTGGATTTATTTTCTGCCCAGTTGCGAAATTGGTTAATATATTAACTGGTCCCATTGCTGGCGAGAACTTCTATTTACATTATTATTCTCTCCCCCCCCCCCTGCTTTTAAGTGAACCTCTTTTGTGCTTGGCTCTGGGGTTGTCACTCTTTCTCTCTGCCCCCTCCCCTCCCCTCCCCTCCCCCTCTCCCCCCCCCCCCCGGCCTGTTTACATGATGGCTTTGAAAGCCTTGTCACCGTGTGCTCTCTTGGGAGTTGTGCGAATTGCACTACTGCTTCATTTGGAAGAGACACTCATCTCTGGAGCCCCCATGCTGTGCAAGAGTGCATCAAGGCCAAGTAAGCCCCTTGATGCTGCCTCATGCTGTGATCCTCCTTTGCACTGTGTCATGTGTCGTGGCGGTTTTCCCACAATGCTCTCTTTAGTTCAGTGTCAGGGGAAAAGAACAAATAATCAGCTGCCGTCACAGGCAAACATGCTACCCACATGGCAGAAAGAAGAGAAGCTCTACTTCCAAGTGGCCCAGATTTGCACACAATCTCCTATATTGGTCTGGTTTAGGGGTGTGGGGGTTGAACTATGCTTCCAACCCTAACATTATTCTTTTCATATCAAGAAATCTTCTTTTTTATCTACAATTAAGGTGAAGTAGGGCAAGGAGGAGAGATGTTTCAGAAGACAGGGGAGAAAATAAAACCCAATTTTCTTATGCGGAGAGCCAAGGTAGAATAAATATATCCCAGAAGATATAATGGCTGAAGCCATCTGAAATTAACATTTCATATTGACAACATAGATTTTCAATGTCAGAGGCATCAACATGCTTCAGAGAGAAGGGGTGGGGTGTGATTTCTGCTGTAATAAGGTATTAATCGTTTAATAAACATGTCCTGGCTGGTTCTTTTTTTAACAAAAATAATAATATTTATTACTTTTAAACCTTACAAACAAGAAGAAAAAGAAAAGGAGAAAAAAAAAGAAAAGAAAGAAAGAAAAAACAATACAATATATAAACAATACACCACACAACATTAACGCATTAAACTAAACAAAACAGAACAAAAGCAATTTAAAAACATACATCATACCATTTCAATGCCTTATCTTTCATTCCCTTGTTTCATCAACTTCCTCTCACCTCCCTTTTTGTATTCCACTTCTAATAATTGTTTCAGCAAATCCTTTCCATCTTTCACTATTTTCTGTCATATAAATATCTTAACTTATTTTAACCTTATTTTCCATTAATACTATAATACTTATTTATGCTTAACTCCTTATAACACTTCTACTAAGGCCATATAATTTCATTCCAACATTTTTCTAACACTCATTAATTTTACCATATTTCTATAAATAAACTTTAAACTTTTTCCAATCTTCTTCCACCGTCTCTTCTCCCTGGTCTCGGATTCTGCCAGTCATTTCCGTCAATTCCATATAGTCCATCAACCTGGTGCTCTTCTGTCCGAGGCTCTTAACTCTTTTCCAGGTCCCTTCTGCAAGTCTTCTTCGCATTTATACATACACTTTACTTTGTCTTCTGCTGATCTTGTTCTTAATTTCCTTTCTTTGATGCTGAAGAGTAGGTCTCGAGGGAGCTCCAACCTAACAATGTTTTTATTCCTTCTCGACATGTCATCCACATCTCCGTGGTTAAAACTAAAATCCAAAAGATATTTCAGGACGTGTTTCAAAGTCCCTCCAAATCTGCAGGTCCCCACAACTCCAATTTCCTCCTGACCCAGGTCCAGATCCCAAAGGTCAGTAAATCCCTGCATGAGGTGATCTATCCAACTTTCCTTCTCCAGTCCAAGCAGGGTTCCAATCTGACTTTCTCTGAATTCAATCATAGAGGGCAACAACTTGTAATCATCAAGTTGCCTCTGTAAGGCTGGGGCTCTCTCCCTCTCCACTTGTATTACTTTAGGTTCAACAACCACAACTTTCTCCCTCGCTTTCTCCACCATTTGGCATGTCAAAGTAGATTCCTGTATCGGTTCCTGAATAGTTTCTGTGTAGATGTTCACTTTTTGTCCCAAATTAGTCACTTTTTGTCCCAAAATATCAATTTTAATATTCATCACGTCCATCTTTTTATGGAGCTGTTCCAATGACTCACTTATCTTGCATAGTGCAATCACTAAGGCTTCTTCTGTCTCAAGCAATCCAAGGTCAATCTCACAGTTTTCTCTTGCAGCTGGAGATTCCACTAGCCCAACTCTTGTAACAATTTCAAAGGCTCCCTCTAGAGGGAAACAATTTCTGTTTGTATCAATCCTTTTAAGCACAGTAAAATTAGTTTCAATTTTCAGCTACTTTTGATCCTTTTTAAACGCAGAAGGAGACAATGAAAACAATGTATTTCTCTTATTTAACTAACTGTCACAGTCAGTGAACTTTCCCAAAAACATCAGTCTTACTAGCAGTCCATTTCCAGGTTCAGAGCGGTGGTGATCCAACTTTCTTCACTTTCTCCTGCAGGCTTACGCGATCCAAAATTTCCCCCCTCTTCTCCTGCCTCCAAGGGGGGTTTAATGATTTTAGCCGTTGGAAGTTTAATCCTTTACATAGGACTTTCCAAGACTTTAGCTTGCAAATTCTTTGCTTCAATCTATTTACAAAAGGGGAAGGCAGACTTCCTGTTTGAAACCTCCCTGTTTCGGTGCGAAATTAAGACGTTTAAAAATCCAATTTTCCGTTCTACTCACAGGTAGTTGTTTAGAATCAAATTGTCCACAGGAAAAAGTCAGCGCTCTCCGGCAACAGCAATGCAGCTTCACTCCGTGAAAGAAGCAGTCAATTCGAAGCACCGCGCCGCTCACCCCACATCGCTCCAGATACCCGAAACCGGGTCTCCCCGCGAGTAGGGGAGGCGCAAAAGGTGTCAGCCAAATCCCACGTTCACAGGCTTCTCCCGCCTGTGATTTTTAGTGGGTCTCCGCCTTCGCAGTGGCGGCCAGACCCTAAATTCCACGGAGCAAGTTCCTCCCGATCAGAGGAACTCCGCCATTGCCGGAGGCGCTAACCTGGAAGTCCTGGTTCTTGTACCCTTTATGTTGTGCCATCAGGTGCCATCAGCAGGCTGAATGATGACACCCAGCTCTATTTCCTTGTTCCTTCTGAATCAGGAGAGGCAGTTCAGGTGCTGAACTATTGCCGGGAGGCAGTGATGAGTTAGATGTGAGCTAATACATTGAAGCAAAAGCAAGACAAGATGTAGGTACTCCAAGTAATGGGCTTTCAAGTCCAGGACAGGGGGAGACATCCTGTTCTGACTAAAACACATAACAAAGGCTACAGACTTCGAATTGCTGATTCTGGGTTTGTTCCCATTGAGTCTATTCCAAAGGGAATGCATTTTCACTATGATGAGTCACTGGTAAAGGTTTGCCACAAAATTGTCTTTGGTAAGTGGTACAGTTTCCCATTGATGATGAAGTTGACCTAACCTGCCCTGTTAACATGCAATAACTAATTTGCAGCAACTACTAAATACAGACCATTAGAGATGCTGACTGGCTGTGATAAGTGTAATGTATTTGCCAGTAGCCTTATAAACTGCTGGCTTATACACAGCCACCACAATATTCAAGGTGGAGTCATAACCTAGTGGGACAATTCAATAACCAAGAAAAAAAAATGGAAATGTCCTGTATAATAGCAGACTCAACATAACCAAGTACAAAGAGCTTTTAGGTGACAGTGACTGAAATTGTACACATAAGAGCACTTTACAGGAAAAACCTGTGCATATCAACCTAGAAGCAAGTTGACCTGCATTAAACAGGTCTTACTCCTTTATTGGAAATTGCACAAGAGATGTTGTGAGGGGGAGTGGCATTTCAACAAATTCTCTCTCTGAGCCTTTATGCAGTCCCTGTATATTAGGCGCAAAACTGTGAGAGTCATTGCCATATTTAGAGCTCTGAGGTAGCATCCTTTAAAGGGCTAATTTTATGTAGTAGGTAATCACATAGGAACTTGTTTTTAGACTACGGAGATCCGTAGCCTTATGTGATCAGTACATGAGGTCAATCTGGGCTGATTGCCAAGACTGAGGATTGATTTATGGGTTTGCAAGATCAAAGTCAATGAATGACAGGGACAAGTACTGGGTTGGTTCATGTGGGAGAGGAGGTCCTTGAGGACCGGCTATGCCATAGCAAGGTCGGGCAGAACAACATGCAGCAGCAATGTATAAAGGGTGGGAGGGTAGGAGATCCAACAAAAAGCGGCTGCAGAGCAAGCCACATACCTGTGTAATACACCGGAGATGCCTAGAAACAGTCCCTGGGACTTCCCACCTCAGATCCCGGAGCATGTGGGAATGCCAGCCCGCAATGGTGCCCATCAGAGAGGGTGAGTGGACCTCTCTCATTAGAGTCCAATGACAAACACACAACCACCTTCTCCTCACTATTCTTAATCATGGGTAGGACAGCTCTGGAGAATTCCACATTTTTTTGATCACAATATATTGTTATGATGGAAAATCCCATGTACCCACATTTGAACCATTACAACTATAAGGAAAATATCGGCTTTAAGGATATTTGGAGTCTCCTGTGTCCTTTTCATGTAGAATAGCTAACATCTGTGCTGAGAAGTAACAAAATTTTCACAAGCAGGAAGGTAATAATGTGAATGTATTTATTTAGAAAGTTTAGATCCTTCTTTTCTCATAGAAATTCTCACTGTTCCCTAATGTGTTTGGTTGATAGGAGGAGCCTTTGTAATATCTCTCCATATTGTTAAGTCCTCCAGACTCATTAGGGAAAAGGAAGTGTTGATGGGCAAACATTGGCTGAAAATAACAGGATTCAGACTACGCAGTAGTAGATGTTTTGCTCCTTAATTGTCTTGTGAGAGCCCAACTTGACATGACTTTAAATGTTGTCTCTTCGCATTAATGTGAAAGAGACTTTTAAAAATGTAATTGCTAGCATCAGCTAAGCGGGTGGGGGTTGCCTGATAATTATTGGGATGCCAACAGGCAGAAAGGGACAATTTAACCCTTTCCTCACCTACCTGGTTCCTGATAAAAATCACTCCTCCCAAGCTGCTATTTGCATTGAGAGGAAATCCCAATCTGCTTTTCTCTGAGAGTATGCTTGTGAGAGGTCCTGAAGCATACAGCTTCCTCCCTTCTTTTTGATTTTATTCTGACATATACTTGCAATTGCTGCAGACTAGTTTTTTTGTCTTATTCCAAGGAAGACAAACACATCGATTATTAGGTTTATTAAATAGGTTCCTTTACTTAAGATTATCAGCCATTGCATGTTACCAACAGAAGCAAGGAAGGAAAGGGAAACTGAAATAAAACTCACAGCTGTGGGAAGCTCCCTAATGCCCCTGATACTCCCCTCAGTGACTTTTTCTTCACAGTACAATGGATACTAATTAAAGGCCATTGCCTATTTCAACAACTCTCTCTCCTACACTATTACTATCTCTCTTTTCCTCTGCTTCTGGTACAAATAGAATGTCAGTTATTGCAGACTTATTAACAGTGTGATTCTATGCTTCTACTCAGAAGACTGAGATGCACTACATTTTCAATGCCAAGTAAGTGTGCATAGATTGCAGTCTGATTCCTTAAAATAAAAAATATAGTATTTCCACTATTCTTTTATTTTGTTTTTGTGATAATTCATTTCAGCAAAAGATAGAAAGTACTGGTTGTTTGCGAGGTGGGGAGACCTGACACTAATTTTCAGTTGTTTAGTTGCTTTATGTGACAGCTTAAGACATGTTTGCTCTCCAGTCAAATGACTGGAGCTATAATACAAGGCTCAGGTAACAAATCATGCAACACAAACAGGATTTTATCTAAAACCAAGTAATTAAGTTTCAAACTTCAGTCAAGCTCATAACACATTCAGCCTGAAGATTAAAAAACAACAATAGTAAGTGATATTTGCAGCTCAGTTCACAGCTACAATCTATTTTTTATAGTTAAATGAACAAAGATTGAGATTGTCAGAAATTTCAGTCATGGAAATGTTTCTTTCTTTAACCAGCTTTCCCCCCTCTTATGAATATTTCTGCCACATATATACATTGCACTTAGGTTACTGCGTATAACATAGCATATCAAGTATGTGCAAGAACAGAAAAACATGCCTCAACACTGCTAAAAAAAAAGATATTCTTTAATTGTTTGCAGCCCACCAAATTTAAGTACTACTTAAGCACCAATGAGGGACGCAGGTGGCACTGTGGCCTAACCACAGAGCCTAGGGCTTGCCGATCAGAAGGTCAGAGGTTTGAAACCCCGCGATGGGGTCAGCTCCCGTTGCTCGGTCCCTGCTCCTGCCAACCTAGCAGTTCAAAAGCACGTCAAGTGCAAGTAGATAAATAGGTACCGCTCCGGCGGGAAGGTAAACGGCGCTTCCGTGCGCTGCTCTGGTTCGCCAGAAGCAGCTTAGTCATGCTGGCCACATGACCCGGAAGCTGTCTGCGGACAAACACCAGCTCCCTCGGCCAGTAAAGTGAGATGAGCGCTGCAACCCCAGAGTCTCCGTGACTGGACCTAACGGTCAGGGGTACCTTTACCTTTACCTTTTTAAGCACCAATGAAGTCCCATTGCTTTAGCAGAAGATGCTATATGTTTTCCTAGGTTCAGCAACATGCATGAATAGTGGGTGTTGTATCTAGAATAGCCAGATACAAAAGAAGACAGGATTCCTGGAGCTTTGATAACTATGTAGAAGAGGGAATTTCAGCAGGTTTGGCTTGCCCAGGCAGGTGCAGTGTGTGGCCAAAGTGGTGAAAATAACCAAGAAAGTGGAAAGGTAGGGTTGGCATGGCAATAGGGCGAGGAGCCAATTCCTCATTCCACTGGCTGGCATTGATGAAATGGCACTCTGTTTGGGTGGGGAAGCACCAAACCCACTCCCCGGAAGGTGCCCAGTGCTGAACCCTGGCACAAACCAAGCATCCAGGGTCTCACTGGGTGACTGAGAGATTCCAGCCAGGCAGAGGCCCCAACCCAAAGTCAGGTTGTCTCATAGTTAATCCTCCACCTCAAGCCCCCCCCCCCCCCGGGGGGGGGGCTACTTCAATACTGATCCTGCCCAGTGCCATTTCTGATAGAGTATATGAAACTTCCAACATCACCCAACAGGAATCAGCCGTGGCTTACTGAGGGAAAGGTAACCCGCTCCAAGCCCTATAACCAATTTAGGTTGAGATGGGGAAAAAATCATTTTGAACCCTGTGGGTCAGTGGCCAAGTATCCTAGTGAGGCTCTGGTGCTGAGGCGGGAATGGACTTTGGTATTTCAAATTTCAGTAGCGCCCTGTGTGAGGCCAAAATTCAGCGTACCCCCATCTCTCACCTTCTGTTCTGCTCCATTCACTATGTCATAGTTGTGATGCCCTGCAGCACCCCCTACACTCAGTGCCCAGTGCAGAAGAATAGGTTGCACTACCTTAAATCCATCTCTGACTGACTCAAGTCATGCCCAGACTGGAGTTTGTCATACAGGACAAAGGGGAAAGAAGTGAAAGTCTCCTTCCACTAAACACCCAAAGAGTATTCCTGCTTTTTGTGTATAGGTGTATCTAATAATACATACTAGTGTTAATCTATGTTCCTTTATGAAACATAAAGGCATAAACAGCATATGAAACCTTTCCCCTTGCCTAACTTTCAGTCGGTTTTTGCTGTAAATAATTGAAGAAAATAACCTGTACATTTAGTTCAGCTCTGAGTCCTACGTTTGCATAGTAAGTAAACAAATTACCTTGATTTGTGAAAGAAATTGAGAAAATGGATGCAATTCCCAATTGCTTCAGAGCATGTGACAAGTGTGGATTTGAAGCAGAAGCCAATGGCAAGATTAAAAGCTGAAACAGGTTTCCCTCAGAGTTGCAAATGATCTACTCAGACAGGGCAATTAAACAAGCCGTTGAAAGTGCTAGTGTACTGCACAATGCTAGAAACAACCAGCAAATTGTAAAATTGTCACTAAAAATAGCCCCCGGCGTGATATGTTTTTACAGAGCATCTTAATGCAATGCTAAGAGAACAAGGTAGCAAGGATTCCCAGTTCTGTTCTAATGGTGGACAAAGTCCAGCATCATACAAGGCACTGCCTCAGTAGAAGTTAAAGGATATTGTCCACAGGGCAAGTGGTAGTTGAGTTATCTATAAACACATTTCTCTCAGTGCTTTGGGGAGACAAAAATCCTTTCGACTTTATTGAATGAGCGTTTCTGTCTAATCCCCTGCCAGGCCATTGTTAGCATTACCAGTGGCTGCAGAAACGACCTCCGAGTTGACCTGATCTCCCTCTTTGGAAAAAAGTCACAATTTCTAGAGACAAGATGTAATGATATTTCTAATGGTGGGCTGAAAGAACAGGTGCCTCCGTGTCAGCACTCTCTGCAACAGGGAAGACAACAGCCGTGCGGAAGCTGTGTGATTTTTATAGCCGAACAATCACTAAGATGCTGAACAATTAAAGCACACCTGCATTTTTATTTAGTGGGGAATAGGAAATCTGTTGTGGGTATATGGTCCTAAACATACCACCAAAGTAAATTATAGTATACTATATGAAGTATGGCATATGAATTCATTCCATGGGATTTTCAAATGTGCATATGTTAAAATCACAGTACCATCACGAAAGCTAGAATTTTACCACCATAGAGTGATATTTTATCTCTGTATGGTCACCACATACTGCCTCTGCTTGCATTTGCTGGTATTCGGCCACTACATCCAGATTTTCCTGAACATTACCAGGATTTCAAAGGCAAAATTGACATCTGGGGGGGGGGGATTTCTGAAATGTGGTGCTTTGTCCTGGATCTTAGGCAAATCGGAGGGGGGGATATTTTATTGTTCTACAACTTTGGGGGTGTCCTGGTTTTTACTTTTTGAAATATGACAACCCTACACTATGCTTTCAGGCAACTGGCAAAATTCAGCTTCCCAAAACCATGATCACTTATTACAAAAGCCATGACAGATTAGAAGGAATTCTAATACGGAAGGAAGAATTCAGTGTTGCGCTCTTCTGGTCATTCCAGATGAAACAATCTTTCTCTCTTTCACTCCCCTGTGTGCTGTTCTGGGGGTTTTCCTGAAACTCCGGAGCAGATTTGGGTAATGTGAGGAGGAGGAGGAGGAGGAGGAGAGGAAAACCCCATGGTACTTTATCTCCATCTCCACTTTAAAAAGGGGGAGGGGACAAACACCGTCCTTTAAAGCCATATTTCATCATCACACATTAAATATTACAAATTCTTATTAAGTGAATGACATATCACTTGTTTTATATTCTCTGGCGTTATAAACGATAGGAAAATATATTAAGAAAAATAAAATAAAAAGGAAGAAACAGGTCAAGTGTTTCAAAATCAAGTCTAACTTGGGGTGGAGGGTCTCAAAACATCTTAAATGAATCTTAGTAGGGGTTTTTAAAAATCTGATAATAGAGCAGGACTTTTTTAAAAAAATTCATACCCTAAAGAATCTGCTTTCTAAGGGTTGGATCCAGACTTACATCATACTTAAAGCCTTAGTCACGACAAACCTAAGTTCAGTTTAATTCAGTTAAGCCTGGATCCATCCCTATATTTTCAACATCACATTTTAGGGACTTTTAAAAAATTGTCCCACTTTATAAATATATCATAGCCCCACAAAATAAGATGGTAATCTCATGGGGGGGTGTTGGATATGGAATGGCCTCTTAGTCCTTTTATAGAGTGGTGATCATAACAATGGAGGTGACCTTGATTCTAAAGTCTATTAAGCACTTTGCAGCTGCAGGTGTTGAATTTTTCCGTCAGTCTCCTTTCAGAGCGCCTTGCAGCCTGAGCGCTAACATCAGGACACAGCAGCGCAGAGATGAAAGTGCAAGAGACTTAATAACCATTGAATGCTTTCCACTTTCCCAATGTATCACAATTACAGAAACACCTGTTCTAAATAACTGTGTGTGCTTATTGATGGTGAAAATGTACAGTGCTCAACAGCCCTCAAAATTTCTCATTTAATTTTTATGGCGGGTGGTCTAGCAGCAGCAAATTGGGTGCAGTGCAGGGCATGTTGGAGCACCGGGTCAATGGTTTGTTTACAGTACCAATAAAATACATCTGTGCTCCTATTCCCTGACTGTATAGCATGTTCTTTTATTAATTGTTCCCAGAATTAAAAATCCCAATCACATTATTTTGCTTAAGGAAACCCATACACAGCCCATCTGCAACTGAGGTCAGGAGGAATATAATGGAGAGCAAAACAATATGTTTGCCCTTCCATAAAATGTTATATGCTTTGCTAGATGCAGAACATGGACTTTGTGAGGCAGAATCTTTTTAGATCCATTTCCCTAAGCATTCAGCAAAACAGGAGAAACAGTGGAGGTTCACGGTACAATACTGTTACCACAAAATGTGAATGTTAAACTGCTCTAACTTCCAGTTTCTCATGGGACTTGGAGAGTTTTAAGCTTAATTTTGCACAAAAGCAGCATATGAATGCATGTTCCTATAGAGCTAATGTACCTACGCTTTCCCACACAGCTGATAAAAATGGTGTGCGCCTTCTCAGCATATCAGAGCTCTCTCGCAGATTGTGCTAGGCCTTCCCTTGCCTGTTCCAAATATTCTACATACTGAGCAGACAGACATATTGCTGCCCCTTGAGCATGCTATAGATTGAGAGAGAGAGAGGTTGTGTGTGTGTACTAGCTCCCCACCTGTCCTTTCCTAGTATGGGCTGTGGCATCTATCCCAGATATTGTAGTCCACTCTCGAGTTTTGGTGGAATGGATCATAGAATTGTAGAGTTGGAAAGAGGGTCCCTGAGGCTCATCTACTCCAACCCCTTGCAATGTGCAGAACTGTGCAGCTGTCCCATATGGGGATCAACCCTGCGACCTTGGAGTTATCAGTACCATGATCTAACCAGTTGAGCTATCCATTGTTTCCTCCCTCTGCACAAACCTTTCAGGGCAGGTTTGACTCCACCCAGTCCTAAATATAAAGCATCCATTGCAACAATGGGCATGGTATGGGTGGGGTTTGGATAAGGCAAGGCCCCCTTGGTGAAGCAGTGCATTTCTGTGTGTGCGCACAGTGGTACTTAGGCTGTGAAGGCCCCTTTCCGTTACAGTGCCCTTTCCATTGCAGCTTCCTCTTCTGCCAGACTTTTCATTAGGGTTGAATTATTCCACCACCTGATGTTTACTTTCTACAGTGTTGCATTTTCATTCATTCATTCATTGGAGTGGTGTACAACAAGGTGGAAAATAAGATAAAATACAAAACAAAGAGCCCAAAGAACAATTTAAAAAATTCTACAAACTCTAAAAACATTAAAATGATTTCTACAGATGTACAATTAATATTCTGTTAGTGACTGGGTTGCACTTAAGAGAAATCCCTCTTAAACCAACAAATAAAAAATATTCTGAAGGCACCTAAATATCAGGAAGCTGTGTGCCTGCGTATTCTGAGCTGGGAGTTGATTCCAGAGGGCTGGAGCTGCAAAACTCAGTTTCTAATACATCAGCGATTTTATTTCTAGTGTTGAAGGGGGAAGGGCAGGAAAGTTTACCTTTTGCGCACCCCTCTAGAAACTGTCCCTATTTTCTTACATCCTCTTTGGGTTTCTTATAAGTAAAAGCCAGGCCATAAAATGGTACAGAATAGCTTATAAGCCCATTGTAACAGTGACACCAAGTGCAGCATTTTACCCCATAGGAGCAAAAGGCAGCCATTCCATCCATTTTTTATGGAGCAAAGTACTCAGGGATGTCATTGGAGTGGGCCCTAAACCCACCACATGACTCGGCCCCGGACACACTGACCAGATGCTTGGAAGCTGTGGCTGGATGGCTGCATGGGAGCAGTTGAAGTTAAATCCTTAGAAGACAGAGGTCCTCTGGCTGGGTCGGGACGACATGGGGTTGGGGAGCCAACTCCCATCTCTTGTGGGGGCTCAGTTAGTGTCAGTGCCTTCCAGCAGGAGTTTGGGTGTAACCTTTGATGCCTCCCTCTCTGTGGAAGTGCAGGTTGCAGCTATAGCAAAGGCAACATTTTTCCACCTTCGCCATGCTAAGCAGCTGGTCCCTTACCTTTCTCACCCTGATCTAGCCACAGTGATCCATGCAACGGTCACCTCCTGGCTCAATTGTTGTAACTTACTCTACGCAGGGCTGCCCTTGAAGCTGACCCAGAAACTCCAGCCAGTGCAGAATGCGAGACTCCTTACAGGGTCCTTGCTGCGGGACCACATCCATCCAGTGCTATACCAGCTGCACTGGCTCCTGGTGGAGTACAGGGTCAGGTTTAAGGTGCTGGTTTTAACCTTTAAAGCCCTATATAGCCTAGGACCCTGGTACTTACGGGACCGCCTCTCCTGGTATGCCCCACGGAGGACCTTATGGTCCGCAAATAATAATATCTTGGAGGTCCCGGGCCTCAAGGAGGTTAAACTGGCCTCAACCAGGGCCAGGGCCTTTTCGGCTTTGGCCCCAGCCTGGTGGAACGCTCTGTCACTGGAGACCAGAGCCCTGTGGGACTTGATATCCTTCCACAGGGCCTGCAAGATGGAGCTGTTCCACCTGGCTTTCAGTCCAGGCCCAGTTTGACCCCCCTCTGTGGGACCCTGGGAGTTACCTCTTTGGCCCTTTTATCGACTCATGTGGGACCAACATGGATAGCTGGCCCTGATGAATACTTGAGGTTCCCGACCCCTATGGTTGTAATTTCATGGGCAGTCATTTAATTTTATCCTGATTCTAATTTTTAAGCTGTATTTTAATCAATTGTTTGAATGTGTTTTAATGTATTTGACATTTGATATTAGTTGCCCTGAGCCTGGTCTTGGCCAGGGAGGGCGGGGTATAAATAAAAATTTACTTACTTACTTACTTACTTACTTACTTACTTACTTACTTACTTACAAACACTGTTACATTGTGTTTCTTGGCCACAGTATGACATGACAGAACTGGCTATGCTTACATCTTTACAGGAATTCGTTCTCATTATCATGAAATTGAAGGCTACAGTATTTTGAGCTCTGTTGTGTCTCCCGCCCTGCCGCCCCCCAAAAGTCTTCACTTTCCACGGTGCAGTTAAAGAAGCCATCCGGTGTCAATTATATACATGGGTGTGGGGATGTGCAGCACAGTTTCTCTGACTTTGGCTTTTATTCACACTTTGTCTTTCACTTACACATTATGTTCATGGTGCAAACAAATTTACAGACACATGACAGTAGTTCAAAAAGGTGAAAACTAAAAGGCAGACGAGCTGCAGCCTTTCATCATGCCACAAACACTCACGCACAACAAAAAACATTTCTATTTTCTGCTTTCTATTTTCAAAAGTGAGAAAGTTATCTCTTAGAAGGGCTCACAATAAATCTAACACATTTTCAAAACTATTTTTTTTACTGTGCCGTTGAAGTACAGTTCAAAAACTTTTTTAAACTGAAAGATAACTTTGGGCATCATCTAGCCAATGTTAAATACTTCTATGCTGCAATCCTGTCCACATTTTGCTGGAAATAAGTGAGTAGATATTTCTAGGGTTACACTGGCAGGCAGCTAATTCTACATCAGATGTCCAAAGGGCAACTCTTCCAACCATAAAGATTGCATCCTAGTTTTGCTTTAAAAACTCCAAATTCTCTGACAAGATTTAAATTGCTTCTAGCTATCTTTTTGCCCCTCCTTCAAACTCCGCTGGCTGTTACATGCCCATGTCTGGATCCCATAAGAAGCATTCTGACCTTGAATTAACTTTCTGATCACTGTGGGATGTGAAACACAAGAACAGTCAAGTACAACATCCCTAGAGTGGACATAAAAGGGGATGTCTGGATCAGCCAGTCAAAACTTCCTGTTTCTCCTAGACTGGGACAGACTTCCTCTGCATGTGACTAGAGGTGGGCGTGACCTCACCTGCCCAGGTAACAAAAGAGCAGGACTGGTCAGCCATCTCTCTCTCTCTGACCACATTTGTCGAAGAAGCAACATCTGCTTAGCCTAAGATGCTCTCTTGGCTTCCAGCGAAGAGAGGACAAAAGGGCTGTCTCCTTATGGGATCGTTTCCAGGTGTATATTACTTTTCTAACTTATGTCTGCCTTCTGGGATCCAATTGTGAACATAATGTGTGAGTAAACTCTTTTTATACTTTTATAGAAGACTGTGCCGTGTCTATCCTTTTATGAGGGACTAAATGGGGAATTACCAAAAGGAAAACGTATTTTAGAGGCTTTAGCAAGCCTGAGCAAACGCATCCACTGTGCAAGTTTAAAAAGGGGAATGTTACTCTGCTAAATTGTATAACTTGTTAACACAAGTTGGAAAGGATATAATCAAACAATAGATCCTCTCCTGCATCCCTGAACATTCCCACAATCACCCATCAGGTTAATCAAACAAAACCATAGCAATAGGGCCATTTGTGATCATCAGGATATCCAACACATAGTTGCATGGTGTCTGAAATCTTGAAGATTTCCCTCCCATGCGGATTAAACTGTAGCTTTGAAATTCCCAACACACTTAAGGTTAAAGCATGCATAAACATTTGTAGTACATATTAAAATCTACAGAACCGGCTGTAATGCATTTGTTAAAAACTGCATCAGGGTTTTAATCAAGTTACAGAAGACCTGTGAGCCTATGTCTTGTTTGAAACTTTGTTTTATCTGCCTTGATTTGTGATGTTATTATTCATTTATCATAAATAAATTACCATTATCCCCTAATTACTTAAATCATCACCTTTACTCTCTCCTTCTGTGCCTGGCTAAGACCTTGGGGACAGTGTTAGATAGTAATTTGCCTGATAACCTCACAGCAAAAATTTCCCTAAAATCCATTTTTTTGAATTATTAATTAGTTTTAAAAGTTACCAGATTGCCACAGTGTGACTGACCTATTGCTTTTTAATTACCTTACAGTTTTTGATACTATTAAGTATGACATGTTGCTGACCCAGTCACAGTTCCTTCCTTGGCTTTCATCAGCAAAACAAAACGCTTTCCTTGAAAGAAATGTCTTCTTTCTCCTATATCTTGGAAACAAATGAACTGCGCAGTTTGAACCATCTCCATGTCCTTGAGTTTTTAGTTCCAAATTCTGCGTTGTTATGGAGTGTTAGGGGAGGGGTAATACCTTTGGTAGGGGGCATGTTGTGCTCCTTCTGAGGTAGTTTGTCCACCTTTGGTCCCCACCCTGCACTTAACTCTCACCTGTAGCTCCAAGAAGCTGTCACCATGCAACAGAGACCACGCCCTGGCCAGATAAACCAGGTGAGGGTAGCCAATGGGTCTCAAGTAAGTAAGTAAGTTAGGGACTTCTCCTACATGTGAAGACAGACTCTGGCGGATTGAGCAGATGAGACTAATAGTGGGTCCAATGGTCAAGAAGGCAATTTCTGCAGGTGCTGTAAAGGAAAGTGAGGGACAGATGGGCTTTTCAACCTGGGAAGGTAGCCGATCTAGAAGAAAAACTCTGGTCCTAAACCTCCTCTGCCTTGTGGGATATCTTCAGAAGAAGAAAAGGCTAAAGAGTAAACCTACACAAGTCCGGAGTGACGTCCGTAAGATGGTGGGGTGGCAACTTGTACACCTCATTCTGGCAACTTCTGCAGCTAAGCTGGTGTCAAACATATTGCTCTGCTTTCCTCTGGACCACATCAGCAAAGCCAAGAGGAGGGTCTTGTCTTGACTTTACTCCCAAAGGCATACCCCATTGCCTGTCAAGACAGATGGCTGCCAACAAAAAGTATTATTATTACAAGCCAGTATCCAGGTAACTCATTCCATCAGTGCAAGGATTTCCAGTTGCACAATGGAACTTTTCCCCTCTCTTCTTCCATGCTCCTCCTAAATCTGTTCTAGGGGTATCCCCAACCCTTCGGAACAGATTTGTGGGAGGATGGGGGAGTTCCATTTGGCAAACATAAATCCTTGCACTGACAGAACAAGTTAGCTGATAATTGTTATACCTCCTTGTCATTATATCTTTTTGTAGTGATGCATTTTCTAAGTTAACGAAGCCTAAATTTACAAGAATTAGCATGTGGTGCCCAAAAAGGTTTTGAGATTAAAAAAAGGACCCTCTAACTCATGTCTTACAACAAATGTGACATTTTTATCCTAAAAAAAAAAGTGATCTTGATGATACTGAAATGCTTCTAGCGCTCTTTCTGCTCTGGCCATTTTCCTACATTTTCCATGAAGTTTGTTCAGTTAATATTAAAAGCACTGGTAATATGCAGTGGAAGTAAGTCAATGGGGCTCACTTTGGAATACACCGTGAATAGGCTTGTTCTATCAATTTATTTAATGAATATTTCTTTTCTTTGCATGTTATATTATAGTTTGATATGTTTATCAAAAATATTTTTGATATTGTTATTATCAGATGTTTAAAATAGTTAACAGAGTGATAACATTTAGGGCTAGTATATTTAGTGGGGGAAATCAGTCTTGCAGTGTAATCCTCTGCATATTTATGCACTAAATTTGATGGATTACAGTGTGATGTACCCTAAGACCTCTGGGTATAGGGTGGTATATAAATTCAATAAATACCGTATTTTTCGTCCCATAGGACGCACCTAGTTTTTTGGGGGGGAAAGAAAGGGAAAAAAAATTCCTTTATTTCCCCCCCAAAACCAGGTCGGGGAATCCAAACCAGGTCGAGGAACATCGGGATGGCGGTGCTGCGCCTCCCCGCTGTCCCCCGAGCTTGTGGAGCTGCCCGATGTCTGCCCGAAGCGCGGGGTGCTCTGCTTTAGCACACCCCATGCTCCATTCAGCAGGCTGCTATCCACAGCCTAGGGAGCCCTGCGGGAACTCCCGCGGGCTCCCCAGGCTTGCTGATAGCTTCCTGAAGCCTGGAGAGCGAGAGGGAAAGCCTGTATTCGCCCCATAGGACGCACACAGATTTCCCCTTCATTTTTGGAGGGGGAAAAGTGCGTCCTATAGGGTGAAAAATACGGTAATAACAATAATGCAGTGCAATCCTGCACCTACTTACATCAGAAGTAAGTCTCATTGAATTCAGTGGGGCCTACTCCCTAGTAAGCATGCCTAAGACTGCAGCCTTGATCTTTCTTTACTGACAGTACCCTCCAAACATTACCTCAACCTAACCACATAGCAAATGCTTCCGTTTTTCACATATCCCTATGAAAATGCTTCAAACCAGTCATTCAAAAGAGAAAATCTTACACGCTTTGTATGCATTGAAACTCAATAATAATTGTGTTATGTTTACAATCTGACTTCCCTTTACAAAAAGAAAAAAAATAGGTTAAGGACAAAAAGAACACGGCACTAAAGTGTTTACAGCTTGACTTTGAAGAGGCAGCTGATGCAGTTCTGCATTTGAAGCTAATTGTCTGTGGAACTTTTGACACGGTGGGGGGGAATGGAAGGGAAATCATAGAGGTTATATTTTGAAGTTTTGTAACTAGATTATTATTATTGGTGTGCTATTACTGTATATTTTTTGATAACAACATAAGGTTCTTACATCCACATTCTCCTCCCCACCCCCATTATTGGAACATAATGAAATAATTTTTTCAAGGTGTGTTTTCGCAGCGAAGAATGCAAAACCTTTCCACCTACTGTTATCATTGCTACAATCACACTACATGCCTGCTGTCAGGCTGTTAAAGAAAGCATATGAAAATGCACCACCTCTAACTCAACAATTGTTGGTGGAAGAAAAGAAACAATTGATCTTTTGCTTCATTAGAAAGAAATGTATTTTCTTTTCACACCAAGATTTCCTGGAGAAAGGATTGAGCATTTTGAGGTCATCCATAGCTTCATACCATGATATAAGAACATCAGGCTCAGTATTATTAAGATATAAGAACATAGAAAGCTGCCTTAAACCAAGTTGGACTATTGGTCCATCTTGTTTAGTACTGTCCATGATGACTGGCAGTAGCTCTCTGGGTTTCGGATGGGGGACACGCCCAGCCCCACCTGAAGATGCCAGAGATTGAACATGCGATCTTCTGCACTCAGGTGCTCTTGTACTGAGCTAGGGTCCCTCCCATAATTGGGCTACTGTAGGGATGATCGCGGAGTGGGGAATGGGATGTGGAGGGAGCACACTCCCCACCTGCAGGCAGCTGCAGCCTGCCTGCACGCGTGACCTTGGGGTGCGGAGCACACACACCGCTCACAGACAAAGCCACGGCTGTCTGAACATCGTTCCCTCTGTCTAACCTTTTGCGGTCTCAGTAGTCTGCAGTGCCCTTTGTCTCTGAGACCTTTTGTCTCCTTCATCATACACTGTGCAAGGGGAAAATGATGTGGTGGAAACAGGTGCCAAAATAACTTTGAACCACCCCACGATCTTGGGACCAGAAGATGTGTAAAGGTCACAGCCCAAAATGTATTTGCCTGGTTTACATATTTGTCTCAATAAAAGGAGGCACCACAGGGCTGGCCGGCAGCTTGCATGCAGCCCACTTGTGCGCAGCTCACCTGCATTATCAACTCCTGCCTCATGTCCCTCACTTCAGGCTACATCAGATTATCTTGTCCTAGCTACATTTTTTTTTAAAAAAAAAAAAAGGGTACAACCCAGATAAAACTGAGCGCACATAAGCCCAGTTGTTCATTACACTAGAAGGCAGGACTAGAACTAATGGACTGAAACTGCAGGGATGTTGATTTTGGCTAAATATTGGGAGAAACTTCAAACTATAAGAGCTATTTGACAGGAGAACACATTGCTTTGGGTGGGCAGAAGCAAAGGGTGGGCGGTTAACTGGAAATCTCTGGAGATATTTAAGCAGAGGCTGGATGGTTATCTGTCAAGGATGCTGGAGCTGCATCCTGCACTGGAGATCCTCCATTGAGTGTTGACCAAGATGACTTCCAAGGTCCCTCCCTAATGTCAAGTTTTATTAAATCAATGGGTCTTAAAAGTGCAGTCCTATGCACATTTACTCAGAATTAAGTCCCACTGTGCTCAATAGTACTTCTTTCCAGGTAATTGTGGGCTGCATCCTCAAGTGATTCATTGTGCACTTAAGTCCAATTAATTTCTATGGGGAAATAGCATGGTAGATTTTTTTTTTAGATATATAAATTCAATTTTTGTTTACCCTAGGTCAGCAATCTGTTCCAAGCGTGAGTACTCTGATGGATATACTGAGCTTCCCTACCTAGAATGGCTCTTTCCTTCATTTCAATCAAGAGAGATGTTCCATATGTGGCTTAGGTTGAAGGCATGGATTAGATCTCTCTTCCACCATACATGGAAGAGATCTGCTTGCCCAGAAGCACATAAGGCTCTCTAGACATGGCACTTACATCTAAAAGCAAAAATCATTTCTCTTATCCCTTGTAAAACCAGCCAGTAAGCTAAACTCAGTTTTACAGAACTGAAACTATGCAGCCTAGCTCAAGACCCAGAATGCGAAAAATGAGACATGGTCCCATGCTTGTTTTCAGTTTTTGGACAAGTGTGCCAGGAAAATTGTTTCATTTTTCTCTGGTTGGCTTAATATCCTGTGGAACCCATAGTCACTGGCACCAGCTTAATATATTTTAACCTTAAAAAACTAACGCAATTCCAATGGCATCAGACCAACGCAAGCAGGAGAATCATATACAATCACATGTATTTATTAATGTCTTAACTTATAGGTCAGTATAAATGTATTAAATGTGCAAATCCCTTGCACTTCCAGCAGGCTCCAGAAGTTTCCCTCAAACTCTCTTGGCTCTTACATCTGATGCATCTACAACTCCCCTATGTTTGCTATTTCTTCCTCATCTTCATCTTTTCTCCTTTTGCCACGGAAGCCTCAACCTGTTTAATTAACAGTGATCTCAGTCTGACCTTCTGCCACATGGGCAGTACTTGGTAGAATTTAACAAATAGGGATCAGCACTGATTGTGAAGTCCTGGCCAATGAAATGAAAGACCTGGATGGATGCAGAATATTAACCTACATGCATTAAGTGCATGGAGAAGATGTGATGACAGGAGATGTCACTGCTTTGCTAGCCCTATTCCTGGTATCAGTCACATCACTGGCCCATCCCCTCAGTGTCAGTGCATGAGGAATTCTATGTGCAAGCAGCTGCTTGTGCACAGACTTCCATGCATTCAGGACTAGCTTGTGATTGGGAGTCTCCACTCCCTGATAACTCATCCCCACTCCCCTTCCTGGAATCAGCCCAGTGGTCATTGAATATAAAGATGCCTTATGCCAGTTATACTGCTCCAGTGAACCATTTAGATCAGCATTTCACGCTCTGACAGTAGAATTTAAGTTTCATAGGCAGCGAGTTTTCCCAGCTCTGTAAGCCAAGATGCTTTCAAGTAGAGACATCAGGATCCGAGCAAAGGGATCATTCACTTCCAAAGCAAGTGTTCTACAACTAAGCTATGGCTTCTCCCTCAAGTAGTAGCTGATTTGTACTATAGTCTGATATTTAAATGATATCCAGGAGCTTTGACATCAATTTGTGGGGGGAATCTCAAATTTCAAACTTGCATGAGAAAATTCTGGCCCATTACTCATAGCTGCCCAAGGTGTTATAATCTAACTTTCAAATGTGAGGGTTTAATTTGAAATGTCAAGCAAATGTCAAGTTCTGGTGTGTGGATTTCAGCTTTGGCTGAGCCAGGTTGAAATATTAGTCATGTGTTCAGTTTCAGCCAAAAAGAAAAAAATTTGCCATACATTCTGGTTCTGAACGGCAAATATTTCTAACAATATCTATGTAAAATTTTCCGAGTCATTTATCTGATATCATTCTTTTGATATTAGAAAGTTATTCCACTATTTTAACTTGGAGGGTGTGGAAATTCTCAAATTCCCAAATTCTACATTCTCAAATGCAACATTTTGCCAAGTATGGAATCTACAGTTGACACAAGCCATTTTTTCCCCCCTGAGAAATGCCTGTAGCTCCAGAACTTCAGAATCCTCTCAGGGTTTATGAATAAATATAAGCCATAACATTTTTTAATGCTCTGAACACTCTCTCTCTCACCGCCGCCGCCGCCCCCCCCCCCCACACACACACACTATATTGCTTTTAGGAAAGTATAGTGCATTTCATAATTTTTGAATTTTCTGTAATGTTGGATTAGATCATATTAGATAATTCAGAGTAGTGGTCTGTAGCATATTGTTTAGAGAAAAATCGTCTTTTAAAAACTTATTTATCCTTACATAGAATGAAGAGCAGCTTTGACATTCCTAGCAAACTACAGTGTTGTTTTCACTGTTGAGTGATTTCTCTATATTTCCCAAGTAAGAGTGAACATCAGAGGAAGTCTAAAATCCAATTGATTATCCACATAGTGGTTCTCATTCTATAATACACCTCTTTAGAATTATGTCACACTGTGGTTATATTTAGATCACAAAACCTAAGGACATATATCCCTTGAAGATGGATAAACAACCAGAATGGATGTCTTTTCGCAACAGGAAATCTTTAACACCAATTTTTTTAATGGAGAGGGAAGAAGGATCTAATGCAGATGATATTCCTCCAGGTCATCAAAGTAAAAGGTAAATAAATGTATCACAGAGGCAGAAAAGCAAAGCACAATGATTTAATCAAAAGATAAAGTATGACAGTCATCACACAGCAGTTCATCTTGTTTCATAGCTTCAGACAAATTTGAAACAGTAAAGACCAATTAGCTTGACTAGTGAGAAATTAATAAGGAGGAAATCAAGGTCATTCAAGACTATTTTTTCCTGATTGTTTCTCCTCATTTCAAATCTAAAACTAGGCTGGTGTGGATGGGTGGATATGGGTGTTGCTGTAACCAAAATCCCACAGTACTTTTGAATTAAAATGCTCCTGGCTTGGAGTAGAGATTTTACTGAATGATGTTTTCTTCTTTTAAAAGCTCCCTAGAAGTATAAAAGTATAGAAACAAAAACAAAACCAGCATGCAAGGAAAGGAATGGGCTAAACCCATTTTCCCATGCTTGCTCTCTTTTTTTATGATAGAGACACCAACAAAAACAAACTAGCAGCTCCAGTTACAGGACAAAGGAGGTAACCATGAGTTGTCCTATCTTTACATGTCCAGCAATTTTCTGTCATTTTAATTATTTGTTTTATTTTTCAGGCAAAATGGACCCATGAATACACTGATGAAGGGGACTTAGTCACCAGGGAGTGTGTACATGTGGCAGCAGAAGCATATTGCTATGCATTGTCTCTAACTTGGCCTAGCCTGCCATTTCCATTCTGACCACCACTCAGAGCTGGCTCTACAATTAGGTAAAGTGACTTGGCCACCTCAGGCAGCAGATGCTGACAACAACAACCCCTGCCCATTCCCCTCTATTAGAGATCAGAGCTATGTGTGTTACATGGCATGTCCTACCCACACCTAAACTAGTCTGCTGCCTCGGGTGTTGTGGGAAATGCCACCGTATTACCAGTGGAATAGGGAAGGGATACCATCATCCTTCACCTCAAGCAGCAAAATGTCTTAACCCAGCCCTGGCTCACTTTGGTAGCACTGTGGTAGTGTTAAGCCAAAGAGGAGCGTCTCCACCCCATCGTTCTGCCCGGACACTGAGGTCCAGCGCCAAGGGCCTTCTGGTGGTTCCCTCGCTGCGAGAAACCAAGTTATAGGGAACCAGGCAGAGGGCCTTCTTGATAGTGGCACCAGCCCCGTGGAACACCCTCCCACCAGATGTCAACAAGAAAAACAACTACCAGACTTTTAGAAGACATCTGAAGGCAGCCCTCTTTAGGGAAGCTTTTAATGTTTGGCAGACTATTGTATTTTAATATTTTGTTGGAAGCCACCCAGAGTGGCTGGGGAAACCCAGCCAGATGGGTGGGGTATACATAATAATAATAATAATAATAATTATTATTATTATTATTATTATTATTATTATTATTATTATTATTATAAAAGACATCTTCCTGGGCTCAGTACTGAAGTATAGATTCTGAACAGGTCGGTACAAGCTGGTCATGGGGTCACTGCCCAGTAATGTAGGTCATTGAAGTCATTGATATAAAATCTCTATTGTGACAAATTTTTGATTCTCCCCCACCCCTCTTTTCTTTCTTGAGCTACTCCTTGGGCTGGAGAATGTCAGTCTTTCCCTAGAGAATATCCACTGTGGATCCAACCCAAAATATTTTAGTACTGTTTAAGGAATCAATGGGCTTAGTCTCTTTTTCCTTCCAGTCTCTTAGCCTTTCTATTCCTTCAACACCAATATGAACTAACAACAGAACTTCATTTAGCATAAAGTGTGCTGAAATTTCTTCAAAGAGGGGGGGAAATGTTGGAGAATTTTACTTTCCCCTTTCAGAATATGCAGGAAGATGCCCCCCACCCCCACAATTTCACCACATACAAATAATGGGGAGACTTTTGAGGGGTCATTTTCATTATGTCTTACCTACCTTACCAGGCTCTCTGCAAAGCTAGGAGGGCAGCCAGTATAGAGTAGAATTTGGTGGTGGTCAGTCATCAGGACCTGGGACAGCTCACTGTGGTTGCTAGAGGCAACACTTAGAGATCATTCAACATTTAGTATGTGTGATGCAGCAGCACTAGCATCTTTTATAATGACAGGTAGTGGTGGTGGGATGACAATTATTTGGGTCACAGCAGTCGGGAGAGGGAGATTAGCTTTTCCCTCCCCAGCTGTGGTCCTGATGAACATGGTTTCTTTGAAGCTTTGTCAAAGTAGCGTTTCTTTTGCTCTGCTGCTAAGGAAGATTGTCACCAAGTGGGAATGTCGGCAGTAGAAGCTGGTCTGTTGGGGTGAATGGGGCACTGCCCCACCAATCTCAGTCTTAAAGGTAAAGGTAAAGGGATCCCTGACCATTAGGTCCAGTCGTGGCCGACTCTGGGGTTGCGGCACTCATCTCGCTTTATTGGCCGAGGGAACCGGTGTACAGCTTCCGGGTCATGTGGCCAGCATGACTAAGCTGCTTCTGGTGAACCAGAGCAGCACACGGAAACGCCATTTACCTTCCCGTGGTACCTATTTATCTACTTGCACTTTGACGTGTTTTCAAACTGCTAGGTTGGCAGGAGCAGGGACCGAGCAATGGGAGCTCACCCCGTTGCAGCGATTCGAACTGCCGACCTTCTGATCAGCAAGTCCTAGGCTCTGTGGTTTAACCCACAGCGCCACCTGTGTCCCTTATCTCAGTCTTACAACCAATCAGTGGGTGGCTGTGCCTCTCATTGGCTCTGGCTCCACCTACTGGTGGTCTCCCCGCCTTCCACTCACTAGTCCCAAGGGTCACCAGTTACCACTGGTTGCTGAGCTTGCTGGGCACTACTGGGAATGACAATCAGTGAAGCAATACTTCTTTATTCTTTTCAATCCTCCACTTGTTCTCCAATCTGGGCAAGGAAGTGAAGTCATAAGAGGTCTTCAGAGAACTCTAAGCAGGACAGAGAAGAAATAGCCCAGTCACCTACCTGTAAGCTCTTTTGAAGCATCCCTTGTTCTGGATCTAAGAAAAGGGACAAGAGAGAAATTCTGAGTGGAGGCAAAGTGGTTTGCAAACAGGATCAGGAATGCATTTCCTTTCATTCTTCAATGGACAAACTCACCCCACAAGTCATTTTCGTCTTCCAAATGGACTCTCTTGCAATTTCATAGCATCCTTTTTACATTTCCTGTTTTAGCCCTCTTTGCTCTTTTGCTAAAAATAAAATGAATTATGTTGGTGTTGCTGTAGTCATTTAGCAATATCCATTAACTGACTAACTCCTTCCCACTCTCCCGCTCCTGCTCCCTCTCTCCCTTTCTACAGGAACCTTTTTATCCTTCTAACAAACTCATGAGACACCTGAACTCAATACATTGCTAGTTGGCACTCTCACAATGCTTGCTTTGAATACTCACTTGTCCCAAAGTTCTAGCCTGGTCTAATTAAATAATAGCAATTATATTAATGATATGAGTTCTGAGCAAGATTTGATTTATTCTTTGTTCTTTCACTGCTGTTGACACAGTATGATTATCATCCAAGATTCACCTGTACCAGCTTTCCTTGCAATCAGACATTCCATATAATATACTAATCATGGAACCTTTCCACTCAGGATGCACCAATCTATTAGTTTCCTTTTCTAGCAATTTCTCGTGTTTCTGGTCTTAAGGTATGTTTACCACATTTCTGCATCAGTTGGAGATTTATTTTCTTTCTTTCTAAAAAATCCCATGAAAGTTTGCCAGGATTCTAGTGCACATTTCTGTATGTAATGTGCCCTAATATGTTTGCAAGCAATTTTCCCTTCAATAATGCAATAATGCATTTTTACATATAATTTCCCCTTAATATATGTATTACTGTATGCATTTTATGGTTGGCGAACTGCATCACAAAATTTGGAGTACAGATTTTGCAGGATAGATGTGTTTCAACCCATGTATTGGTTTGGGGAAGTGTAAATTAGGTTGGTTAAAATGCAACTGAATTGAATTTATCCCTATTCCGACTTTCTACTCACTGGTTGACGGCATATATGAAAGGATAAAGCTTTTGCAAATGTGAAGGTGTGTGTGTTTTCAGCAGCTAGGATCTGACACCCTACCACATCCATGGGCATAGGTGCCAACTCCCTGTGGCCCGGGTCACCCGAGCACCTACAAAATTCCCCATAAAGGGGCTGGGCACCCACAAATTTCAGTGCCCGGGCCATGCACGCTGAATGGCACCCATTGCCCTGGGCACCCATGGTCACAGGGCCAATTTGGCACTCCTGTCGACAGCTGCATTTCTATAATACGCCTTGCAGACTGTCCATCAAGGATGACACATAGTCTGCAAGACAAGCTGACTTGTCCACTGACCACTTTGAACCAGTCTGGCTCCACAGAGCCTTAGAATAGCCCAGCCTCAGAGCTACATCTTCAGCCTAAGACTTCTCATTGGAAAGGACCCTTCCTGGAGCAGACTATTCCATTTCCACAGTGGCCAGCTAGATGCCTGCTGTTTTCCTCCCTCCCTCCACATTGTTCGATAGACCCTGACAGACCCTGACAGTTGCAGATGTGATCCTTTCCTTATATTTTCACTTTACAGCAATCATGTTAAACCTTTCTTCGGGTGCCCATCAAATATCTCACACCCTAATGTGCCACTGGTCAAGTAGATAAGCTTACATGAGGATTCAGCTGAGTCTAGAACCAAATCAGGCTGATTCAGGAGAATCCAGGCATCAGTTGGGCTGAGGCAGCCACAGATTGCAATGGGTCAGGTTGCATGATCCAGGGCTGTTGAGGAGTGGGGTATAGGAAGGTGAGGCAGGTGTGTGCAGGAAGAAGAGTAAAACATGGGTAGTGTCACCTCTTTTATTACACTCTCACCCATACTCTCTCACTTTGTGCCACCCCTTCTCTCTCTCTCTCTCTCTCTCTCTCTCTCTCTCTCTCTCTTTCTTTCTTTCTTTCTTTCTCTCTCTCTCTCTCTCTCCTCTGTTCTGTTAACAAGTCCTTAACTTAAGGATTATTTCTCATGAGAAACAGCAGCTGCCTATGACTGAGTACCAGTTTAATCTTTCGTGGTTGGCTGTCGCTTAACAATGATGTTACCAGAATGTCACAAACTCTTTTTTTAGTCACAGTTTTGTTGCACTTTGCATATTAACTGATTAAATATAGTTTTGCTTCACAATATGAATTTGTACATGCCAGAACTATATCTGTCATAAAACAGACAAAGCAGCTGAGAAACTGCAAATGGGTGGCAGCAGACAGGGGTGGCAAAAGCTGGCTTTCATTTTTCTGTATATCCATATTTTTGTTTTTGTTTTTCATGGTTGGTGTTGGGTCCTTTATGTTTTCAAATATTTATACAGGAAAAGATTATATTGTAAAACATCTTGTCCTTCTAGAAAGTTGGTGCCTATTATTGGAATGATTATATAAATGGATAAATATTGTGCATTATTCCTCCTCCCTTTTTCTGCATGGATGTGAAATATCTATGTTATGTTGTTGAACTGTGTCAGAAGAAAACCTTGGCTGCCTTCTGTTGGAGAAACCCCCTTAAATGCCTTTGAAGTGACAACTAAACTGGGAAATATAACTGACTCACAGCCTTTAAGCGATCAAGAAGTGATCAAAGCTGTAACTCTGGAACTCAAAAAGAAAAACCCCAACGTACATGCTTAGGGAAATGAGCAAAGCTTACTGCCAGCTGATATTCAAGGAAACAGAGAACAGGAATTGTAATTATTATGGAACACATCTTTTTATGCAGTGGTCATAAAAGAAGGTGAACAACAGCCTCTCTCCCAACTTTTGTTTGGCAAAAACCACCATCAGATTCCATTCCCTGAATCACAAAATAGCTATGACTGTGGAACATCATTTGGGCAACCTTAATTTTCAGGTTGTGATTAGCTTTTCTACACAGAGTGCACCACTCTGGTCTTGTGCAATTGGTGCTTTCTCTGCAAACCTACACAGAGAATTATGTTTAGATGATACTGGACTTAATGGAGAACATGGATGGCAAACAGCATTGTCACAGTCACTGCGATGATTGATCTTTTCCAGATGTTGGTGAATTACTGAGCTGATGCTAAGCAAAGACAGGAAACTGTTTCATGTTCAAATTCTAAAAAAGCAATTTTTCTATCATTAGACAATCCACTGCAGCTACATCCACAACCCATTCCAAATATTCATCTTCCTAATGTTGTGGAAGAACCATTGCTACAACTGCTGCTTTCTGATGTTATTATGCTTTTGTGCAGGTGGTTATTGTAATCATAGCTGATATTCGTAATATTGCTCTTACTGCGCATATTGAAAAATATAGATAGGACACCCGCACCGCCTCTTTCTCTTATGTCCTTCAGCATATTGACCACAGCTGACATTTCCTAAGAATTAAATCCTTCCTCAATAATGAGCTGAATATGTCACTTTGAAGTGGTGCTTACTAGACCAGTACTGTGCCATATTGTGCCAGAAAAGTAGCTGTGTATCTTCAAGAAAAGTTCACATTGCCCTGATAGTCACAATAACTCTATGCAAAAGCTCCTTGCTTTCAATGCAAGCTCAGAGGAATTAGCTTTGAACTGGTTTTCAACTGCAGACCTAAACTCTAGAATATGTGCAATAATAACTGAAGAGAGTGCTTCTGAGTATCTGCAGAGTGGCCTTTTCCTCGTACCACTAGGTAACTTCAACCATATTCCCACATTCACATTTGAGTTTTCAGGGTATGAAGTTCTAGGCCAGCATCACATCCTCCACAAACACACACTCTCACTCTGGAAGAAACAAAGCAGTGCTTAGGCTCAAAGGGCGCTCACACTAATCTTATGAGTGGTTCAGCCCAAGAAAAACTTTGACTGTACATGACATAGCACAAACCACTTTAGAAAGGTTTTTGTACGCAAAATTTCAGCTTGTCCTGATGATGAACCACACATATAAAGTGGTCACCCTACTCCCCCTCCCACCCTTATTTCTTACAAGGATGTTGTACTTTAAAGAGCTACGTGGCAGGTAATGAATTGGCAGGAATGGCTTTTGTCAGCATGGAGATGGTAGTGATAGTAAAAGTGACTTGTTGCAGGTTAAATTTCTCTTTAGCTGTTAAAAACAAAAACAAAAGGCTGAGGTGGACATTTTTAGCCTGGATTTAAGGCAACGGATTTGCCAGGTCCACAAGAGTTCTTCCTGCAGGCAGGTATGCACTGGCTTCTCCCCTGACAAATTAAATGTTTTATTGATGCTACAGGAGGATAAACCAGCAATATATTTATGGTCAGTGTTTTAGACACACACACAAACAAACACCCAAGATGATGCAAATGCAATCCTTATTATAACTTTGGTATCACACTCTAAGTTTTTAACACTCTTTCATTATGGGAAAAGCATACACACGTTAGCAGAGGAGAAGTGCACATTATTAAGGGAAGGAAGGATGAGCTTTACTGACAGACATCAACTTGCTATCTGCCACAGATATATACTACAGCATTAAAGTAAAAAGGCTTCAGGGCAGCAAAAGGATTTATCTAATCATGTGTTTTCTAGCGCTGTGCATTCTTTTTGCCAACATCGACTCTTGTGTACAGCCTAAGGGCCTAATCCTGTTCTCCTTGAAGTCAATAAGAAATTTGCTATTCACACTGATGAGTGAAGCAGCAGGCCCTGAAATACTGCTAACAGGCTGCATTCTTTCAACAGTGATCCAGGTTTGCTTGTATGATGAGATTTTTCTTTAACCTACAATTAGCTCAGGTTATTTCCTATAGTATTAAATATATAAAAAGCACATACATAGTCTATGTTTCTCTTTATTGTTTAGTCCAAAAATATATGCCTTTTCAGCCTCTATAGGGAGCTGAGTAATGAGGAAAATCAGGGTCATTTGGGGGTTCCCCCCTCCCCAAGTCAAAGCACAGTCAGGAAACCCTCCCAAATCATATCAGGACAAGCCACAGAGCATCCTTCCACTCTCTTTTTCTGTCCTTTAAATGCCAGATAGCTAACTTTTCTTAATCTCTGTGTTTCTCTGGGTCCACGGGCTTTAAAGAGAGACTGTACAATATGTTGTCTGTAAAGCACTGAAGAGCTCTGTTTTTTGTTGTTGTTAAGCAAAGTCTCACTTCTTTACTTAGCCACTGTCCCGCAGTGGCATATCTCTCCTTCCTTGAATGAATGTATCATCCTAGCAACTACAACCAAAATTCATCCCTGGCCCCAAACATTTTCCCATCATTTATCCAGCCTGTCACACAGCTATGCTCCAAGTCTATCCACATGAAGTTTCTGTAGTCAGCTGACCACCAGGCTGAGTCACATGATACTCCAGATGTTCACCTAATAAAATGACAATCAAAATTCAAAACATAGGAAGACACAAGACCTACCCACCTTGGAAGAATGGAAGATGCAAGTAATGGACTACATGGAATTGGCGGAAATGACTGGCAGAATCAGAGACCAGGGAGAAGAGTTGGTGGAAGAAGACTGGAAGAAATTTAAAATCTATCTACAGAAACACTATAAAATTATTGTATGTTAATGACGTTGGAATGAAACGAAGTGGTTCTAGTAATAAGGTAAAACAAGAATATGCAAGAGTGGATTGATATTAGATGAAAATTTGAAGTTATAATATGTGAGGTTAAATAATTAAGGGTAAACTAAGAGGGTATGAATTTGCTGAACAAATTTTTAAATGGAATACAAAAAAGGGAGGTGTGAGGAAGTCATGAAAACAAGTAAATGAGTGGTAAGATATCAGAAAGAGGGATTTTTATTTTTTATTTTTTATTTTTATGCTTAATTTTGGTTTTTGTATTTTTTTGTATCTTTTTTTACTGTTTTGTAACCCTTTTCTTGTTAAAAATTTAATAAATATTATAAAAAAATTTCAAAACATAGCCTATTGTTAAAAAAAATTAAAATCTGATTTTAAACAATCTTTTTATTTTTTAAAAAAAATCTCTTACCAAATTGTATATACATCTACAACTATATATAGAACCAGACCTTTGAGTCCTATGATATTTATGGAACTAGTAGAAAACTTATAATGCTTTTGTGAGCAGAACTATAAGGTCATGCAAAAGAAAAGCACGGGGGGGGGGAGGGGATATGAGCAATATTCATATAAGCAGGACCACATCTAGACAAGTATAAGCCACCACAACATCAGAAGCAGAAATTGAACAGAAAAGAAGAGTAACGACCTATAATAAAGAACATCATAAAATCCTTTTATGATCACTACTATTCCCCTCTTTAAAAAGCAAGCAACAGTAAAACATATTTTCATATATGAAAGTATATATATTATTCTCTCTGTGTTAAGTGCCATGTTCCATTAATTCAGTAGCAGGTGCAACTCAGAATCATTCTGAATATCAATCAAAACTAATGCCCATGTGATCAGTGAGGAGTAAGTACCATCTGATTTTGAAGCTAAAACATTTGAATCTTTCTCTTAAAGTTATAAAAGAAATGTTATAACTGGAGGTTTTCTCCGCCCCCTCCCCACCCTACCCATCAGGGTTCCTGCAAATCCAGGTATTTCAAAGTGACAAGTAAACTGGAGTTATTTTACTATTTAATTTATGCTGTGAAAGACTTGCATTCATAGGCATACAAGTCCCATTTTATAAGCATCTGAAGGTTATGGGTCAGTGAGCATTCTTGGGCTGTGCTGTTTCTCAGATGAAGTTTCAAGACAACCCCTATCTCTAATGATGGGTCAGGAGCAGGGAGGGGAGGAGGGGAGAGAATATTCCAAGGTTGTCCTGGATTCATGCCAGAAAGCAAAGAAAGGGGTCTTTGTGAATGGACATCTCAAGGCCAGGGGTAAACATGTTAGCTGATACTTAACACCCAAAGCCACTGCCAAAACCGTTAGACACTGAGTAATCCATGCCAGTTCCTCTGGCCTTCAACTGCCCACGACAATAGGGACAATCTCCTCCACTTATGACATGCATTTCTCCAAAAACATCATCCCAGGAACTCCCAAATTAGCAGTTGCCTCAGAGTATAGAGACTCTGTTTTCATCAACAAAGGTGAACCGTTCAGCCTTTTCCTGCAGACAAGTTGTATCTTTTTGTTGTTGTTCACCTTTACAAGACTATTTATTCATTTTTGATCATTTGCTTGTATCTATCACTCCTTCAGGAATTTAGCAAAGGAAGACAATGCAAACCCACACAATTCTAAAGAAAACTTGGCAGCTTGGCTTTCACATGAAGCACATCTAATTTATGTCATGCATTTTGATGTGGCTTTCCCTCTTCCCTCCTGATTCTCTTCCCTGCTGTCCTCACCTGCTTTCTTCTCCTCAGCTTTGAAAAGAGACTTATGCGCCTGGAGCAACATCCACACAGGGCATGTGTGTAGTAATGCCAATCCAGGCTTCCCTACGGTGGAGTGCAGCAACGTGTCTGCTGCTTCAGCAGTACTCACTCACTTATAATGTCCCCTAGGAGTTGACTTACCCCAGGGTCCTATCTAATCACATACCTTCAGCCTCATCTTGGACTCTTCTTGCTGCCTTACTAGACAGTCCTTCCCGTTATATGCATTCTGCATGGACAAGCAGGTATTTTTCACTCTACCTAGGGATTTTATTTTATTTTCCTGCAGGGTCAAGACTAAGGTTATTATATCCCAAACCAGTGAGAGAGAGAGAAAGAGAGAGAGAGAAAGAGAGAGCGCACACACACTGATAGCATCATTGCTGTTATGAGAATGGGTAAAGGCCATTCAACTGCATAAAGTTAATGACTTGGGCAAATTGGAATGACAATTTTATACCAGCTATGACAATCCTAGCCACATTACATTACAAGGATGGAGATGTATTCCAGTGTTTTGACGTAATGTCTATAACTGCCAGCATAAGTCCTGTTTCTCAGAAACACCGCTTTTGGGTTTTGTACCTGCATTGTGAGGTTTGTGTGGCATTCACAGGAGAGGCCTGCTCAGCCCTTATTTGCTGCGTTTCTCTCAAAGATTTGCCGTGAATCTTGTTAATTTGCATCACATTCTTGTAGAGATCATATCTTGGCATCCTCTTTATAAGCTAACCAGGACTAATTCCTTTAATCACTGCTCATCAGTTTCCTAGTCCTGTTTTTGTTCTATTTGCTCATTGAATTCATTAGTCCCCAATGTGCTGACGAGAATAGGTATTCCATATATGCAATAGGTATTCCATATAAACAATAGGTATTCCATGGGTCATGGTACCACCAAAACCCTGAGGCGCCATGTAGAGGAACAGCAGAGGGTGACCCCCTTCAGAGGGTCATCTGCCTCCAATATGCTGTCACATTTCAGTCCATTTGTGACTATTTCTCTGAAGTCCCTAACATTCTCACTGGTTCTACACACTTAATCCATCAAGGGAGATCCACCCATATAAGCAGACAGTTTAATATATATTGGGAAAGGGCCCAGCTCACTTAAAATATAATACTGGTGCCTTTGGCATGCATTGGCAACTTAGGTGTGCATCTGGATGCTGCAAAACAGGCAACCGCTTATTTAAAAGAAGGTGTGTCTCTTTGAGTTGTGGGGAATAAATTATGTTATGAAGTATAAAAAAAAGTAATCGGAGCAAAAGCTCCTAATACACGTGCATTTATCCACAATCTAATTGTGAATGTATCCAAGAGCAGGCCTTGAACTCTATATATGTCTCATGTCTCCTACTGAAGTAAATGGGATGTGAAAGCACTTGGCTCCCTTTGGATCATGCCTAGTATCTGCAGAGTTGAAAATTGGTTTCAGGGAAACCCCTGAGAGAAACCTGCATAGCAAGTTTACTGGATGTATTTGTTGTACTTTCCTGTTTCTGAAAAACTGGCATATAGAGAGAGGAAACGGAGAAGTAGTTCTAAACTCAGCTGGTGAGTGCCAACAGGATTTGGAGCTATAGCAGAGCTACTAAGAGACAAAAATAAGGTAGTAGCCTGCTCATGGGAACCCTGATGTTTGAAGTACAAAAAACAAAACGTACAAAGAAAACCTAAAGCAGCATTCCCTACAGAAAAAATATAGCTCAGAATAAGAAAATATGAAGAGCTCTGTTAAATCAGACCAAAGAACTATCTAGTCCAGCACTCTTTCTCTACAGTGGCCAACTTGTCACACTGGGATAATATAGGCATCATGGCAAGCAGCCACAGAAAGCCTTATCCTCCATGAATCTGTCTAATCACCTTTCAAAGATGTCCAAATTGGCAGCCATCACTGCATCTCATGGTAGTGAACTCTAGCTATACATTTTGTGAAAAAGTAATTCCTTTGTCTGTCCACAATCTCCCACTATTCAGTTTCTCCGAGTGACCCTAGATTCTAGTATTATGCATAATTTTATATATCTCTATCACATCCCCCTTACTTGTCTAGAAAAAGCCTCCTGTTTCAGAGCCTACTTGTATTTCTGATGACTGAACAAAATCATGCAGCACTTGAAATTTGGACAGCGTAGAACTCAAACAAATGGGATCAAGACTGAATCACAAGAAATTAACTGCCTATAACCCAGCTGTCATGAACAACCGAATACGTATTGTACATAATATGTACATAAGTAAATATTGGCACTATCTCCAAGAACATTTACTCCTAGGCACTGGCGGAGGAAGAGGAGTGCGGGGGGTAGCGCACCACCCCCAGCAGCACAATCCCGGTAGGGTGCCATCGCGGCTACCCCCCCAGCTGGGCGCCATGCCCCAGGATGCATGCCACGCCCCTGCGGGCACCACGCCACACCCCACCCCCAGGGTGGATGGCAGCCCCGCCCCTGCCTGCTCTCCACCCCCCAGTGCCAGAGCATGAAGCTCCACCACTGCTCCTAGGTAAAGACTTCTCACATCAATGGCATTTTCTTTCCAGCAAATGTCCTGCTCATTGGGTTATCAGCATAGCTGTCAACGTTTTCCTTTTCTTGCGAGGAATCCTATTCAGAATAAGGGAATTTCCCTTTAAAAAAGGGAAACGTTGACAGCTATGGTTATCAGGCAACAGTAGAGATTGTATGTACATCTTTTGCCAAATTAGTACTCAAATGAGAATTGTCCTGATAGGTCACTGATAAAAAATCAGGCCAGCTAGAAGTGATACAGTCCAAACAGGTCAGTTAGAAAATAAATTACTTAAGGTTTGTATCAAGGGTAGAAACAACCTTGGGTGTACAATAGGCGTCTAGAGTCATTTCAGTGATTTTCAGATAGCTATTCATAGTGATTCTGCACTACTTAGAGCAGAATTACTGTGGGAAAAGTGACTTTCACAGAAGAAGATTACACTAGCATAATAGTAGCAATTCAGACCAAGAAGTTTATTCACTCTTGTAATTGTAGTTGGAATGTTTATGAAGACACTCACTTTCAGAAGAAATAAAGCAATTCTGTTTCACTAAAAAAAATTACAAGTAGTGTTTAATTTATTTTAAAAGAGAAAAGGGGTTGGGGCTAAGGCATCGCATCATCTGTCCTATAAGCCAAGCTTTCTGGGTCTACAGAGTATGGTTACTCAGTGGTGACTGACTGACCCTACTCAGGGTCTTCCTGGTTTGAGTAATTATTTTACATTTTCCATGGCTGAACCCAGCCATTAAAGTCTTGTGGCTGAACCCCAGTATACTGTCTCAGGGCTGAGCTCTTCCTAAAACAACCTAAACATAACTGATGCAAGCAGTCACATATGATTTTATAGTACACTCCCCATTGTGTGCACATTGTTTCATTGTCTGATACATGACAATGTGATATATACTCTGAGTTAAATCAGGTCTTGGATAGGTGTGACCCATAAATGAACAGCATGCTCAGCCCACATAAGATCACAAACATTAAACAGTGGCAGAATGCTGTCCCCAATTGTCACTCTTTTCTGCTGCTACTATTATTGTTTGTCTGTCTGTCTGTCTGTCTGTCTGTCTGTCTGTCTGTCTGTTTTTAAGAAACCACAACTTATTTATTGATTTTATAAATGTATGCGCTGCCTTTTAGGGCAAGAAACACTCCCAAGGTGGCTTACAACAATTTTAAAAGCAAAGCAATCATTTAAATACAATTAAAATCAATCAAAATATTCAATTAAAATAACATCAAGAAGGCAGAGTGAGGGCAGAAAGCAATACCTTCTGTGGCAATCACACAGGGTCCCTGGACATTTCGCTGTCTATTGATCACTGTGCCACCACTTTATTTCTCGCTGCCACCACCCAGGCCCTACATGGTACAATACTGAGTCCAGTCAGGGATGAATTGGAACATAAACTTTTGTTTATTTATGGCAGTTTAACAAGTGTGTGGTTTCATAAACGGTATCGGTCAGTTACAATCATGGGGTGCCTATCCAGACCTATAACTTCCGCTACCTGCTCTCACTCACTAAACCACCTCTCAGATATTTACTTGTCTTCCTAGCCCCTAACTATTCCTGACTCAGCTTATTTCGCTACACTAACTCAACCTACCCACAAACTCTATCCCAGTTCACTCCCACTCCAACCAATTACCCAACTCCCACCCAACTCAATGAACTCCTCCCTTTGCCCCTCCCAGAGCTGGTTTTATAGTCCCTCTGACTCCACCCCCCTGGGTCCTGATTGGGTAACCTGTTTAACTATTTCACCTCCAGCACTCTCATATGTTAACGTCGCACCTTCACTCTGATTTTGCTTTAGATGTCATCATGTATTGCTGGGCTATTACTCCTGTCGCTCCAAACATTGGCTAACCCCAGTCAAACTTGCAAAAATATACCACTTGTCTGATAACAAATGTTGGAAGTGTAAAGAAAATGAAGGAACATTCTTCCACCTCTGGTGGACCTGCCCTAGAGTGAAGGCTTTCTGGGAAATGATATATAATGAGCTGAAAAAGATATTTAAGTATACCTTCCCTAAGAAACCAGAGGCCTTCCTTCTGGGTATTGTCGGCCAGAAGGTGTTAAAGAAGGACCGAACATTTTTTATGTATGCAACTACAGCAGCAAGGACACTCGTCGCTAAGCATTGGAAAACCCAAGATTTACCCACACTGGAAGAATGGCAGATGCAACTGATAGACTATATGGAATTAGCTGAGATGACTGGCAGAATCCGAGACCTGGGAGAAGAGACGCTAGAAGAAGATTGGAAGAAATTTAAGATCTACCTACAAAAATATTGTAAATTATATGAATGTTAAGAAGGATGCTAGAATATAAACAACTGGGCACCATTAAGTTAAATATGTGATATATGAAGATAAGTTAAATTTAAGAAAAGAAAATTTTTTGGAGAATTTTAATGATATATTTAATACTTTAAGATTTGAATAAAGGATATCTAAAATTAGAGATACAATATTGGAAAATTAGACAACAAGAATGAAAATAAGGGGATAAATTTGTTGGGAAAAAATTTTTTTGGTCAGGAAAGCAGGAGTGAGGGATGTGAGGGAGTCCAAAGATGATAAGAAAATTATGTTAAGAGATATGCTTCATTGTTTTGCTTATTGGTATTGTAATTAAACTAAAAAATTGTTAATAAATATATTTTTAAAAAAACAAACATTGGCTAGGCAGTGTGGGAAGTGTGGGAGGTGTAGTCCAAAAACATATGGAGAGTGAAGACTGACGAACACCGATGGGTATGCTCAGAAGTGTAACTAATGTTGTACTGTTTTAGTGTTGTTAGCCGCCCTGAGCCCGGCTTCAGCTGGGGAGGGCGGGTTATAAATAAATTTTATTATTATTATTATTAATGATTCCAAAACAGAATAATTGAATATCTGTTCAGGATGTAGAGGAAAAGTTTATAATCTCTGGCTTTTATGCTTAATGATAGCAGTAGGCCAATTAGAATGGCATCGCAACAGAGTCTCCATAGTTCAAGGCCTTCATCCTAATTCAATAAACCTCATACAACATAGTGCTGAAGCTACCAGCAGGACTTCATACACATACACACACCAGCCTGTTTGAGCAGCGAGGACTTGCAATTGCAGCTGAAGTACTTTTAGGCCCACAATCATTTTTCACTTTATCCTAGCAATTCTCAGACAGAAGGGAGAAAGAGAAGCATAAAACTGGGAGTCTGCCATGCCTATAAAACTAATTAGTCACAGCTATTTTGTGGGATGTCAAAAGCAGGATAGTGCATCAGTGACTGTGATAACTGTTTCCCACCCTCCCAATTTCCTGACGACCTAGACCCAGTGTCCATGGAGGTCCGCCTTTGCTCTCTTCATTTCAGTCTACCAAAAAACCCCAACTCTGGATACTCTTAAACTTAAAGCTTCAAAACTGGTTCCATTTTTATGTAAATCAAACACCAGTAAACATGGAACATCCATTCTGAATTGAAAGTTTGCAGGGTGGGCAAAAACATATCCAGAGGACACCTAACTCTGCCTTTATAATTATACCCTATCTCTATCTCTATCTCTATCTCTATCTCTATCTATATCATCTATATCTATATCCTTCATTTTCATGTTGTTTACTGTATGAAAAGAACTGCAAAATGACAGGCTTTTTGTTTGGAATCACCCACAATTATTGTAAAGGTGAAAGCAGATACTGCACATTTAACAAGGCTTTCCATGTGAACTAATCACATTAGAATACATTAGTAAGAGTACACATTGTAGGTTTTCCGTTCCCCTGGAAAGGTCATCGTAGATTCTGGTTACATAGCTAAAGAGAGGAAATCATATTAGCAGAGTTATCCGGTGAGCAATTGCATGATAAGTTTCCTTTGATTTGCATTATCTGATTGTAACAGTCATTCTCCTTTTGCTAAATGGGTAGGAAAAGACCTCCAGTGACAATAGAAGGAAGTTCAAAGCCTTTGAGTTTTATTACAATGCACTCATTTTCTACAACTAGGCTAACGACTGTACAGTCCTGATGGGATGCTGGCATGCTTTCTATAAAATACTGAACACTCAGTGAAAGTTTCTCTTATTTTTGGCAAAAGTCAACAGGGTTTCTGCTTCTTCAAAGATATATCAACCCCCTGATGTGCCACAAAAAGAATGAGCTCACTTTCTCTATCCTCTCTCTGGAAATGATTCCTAACTGGAAGCCGCAATTGTAAGTTGTGTTTTCCTGTATAAAGAGGCGACTGGCCTATATCAGAGACTCAAAGAAATGCATTATGCCAGCCAAAAATCCAGTCTTTTTTAAAGATAGATTTTCAGTGAATTTTAATATATATCATATAATAACTTCCCTTAAAAAAAAAAATCCATTAGCAACTCTCTGGCTTGTCATCCTTTCCTTGGTGGCGAATCCCATGCCAAGGATCTGTGGACAAAATGATCCAAAACTCACTGGTCAGTAAGGTGTCAATCAGTTCCTCCACACAGAGTGTCTTATGACTCAGGGCATATATATTCCAGTCATATTTATCAAGTAGTCATTATTCCTGTGCAAAGTAGTCCAGGGAACTGTGGTTCTCAGAGAGGCAAGAGATACCTAACAGACAATCTTCAGCATGCCCAAATTACAATACTCTGGATTCATTAGAAGAAACCATGATGGTTGCAATGCTATAAAACCAACCCAGGTTTAAAACGAGGGTGCTAATCTGTAGCTAAGGAAGGGGGAGAAACTCAATACAGATCTCATTTTGAGGGGAACCTAATTTCTGAAACAACACAAAAACCAAACCATATCCATGTTCCAAATGTCATACTTCTCCAAGTTTTGCAAAGCAATTCCCAGCCAAGTCATATGTACAAAAATGCATATACTGGGGTAAACATCATCCCCAAAAGAATCATATATCATGCATTATTTTAGGGGACATTACTTTGTAAAAATGTGGTTTTTTAGGCAATACTGCATACAAACATATGTATAGGATAAAGCTGCACTAACATGCTGATGAGTTTTCATGGGGAATTTTTAAAATTAAAAATTTCACTTACCTGTGGCCCTCCAGACCTTGTGAGACTTCATCAACCCCAGTCAGCATGGATAAGGGTCAAGGATTATTGGAGCTATGGTCCAATAACATATGGATGGCCACAAATTAGCCATCTCACCTTAAAGGGAGACCAGTGTGAGCATTTCAGTTTATAAAAATGGATGTTGGATAGAGTGTGCAGATTACAGATCAAACAACACAGAATATTGATATATTTATAAAGCATTTCTATTCAAATTAACTTATCACTGAGCCTCAACATTCTTTCTCTCTCTCTTTCTCTCTCTCTCACACACACACGAGAGAGAGAGAGAGAGAGAGAGAGAGAGAGAGAGAGAGAGAGAGACCATTTCAAAGTTATAGGCTGACAGTTTTCAGGACTAGCAATAACCATGTATTTTAAAAATCCTTTATGGGGTTCAACTTAATAAAATTACTGTCAGGCTTATTTTATGCTCAGCTGTAAATCTTGAACACTGAGACAAAATCAGAATTATCCACACACAGCAATAGTTTCCCCTTTCCTGCTAATTCCACATAAAACTAATTACTGCCACTTTCTGCTATTACTCTGGCGCAGTTCAGCACCTCCTTTAATAAAGAATAGCCCTTCAACTGAACTTATAGCATACACATAGAATATAATCAGACTTATTTCACCAGAGTTGTAAGTAAGGCAGTCTAAAGCAAAGGTTCCCAAACTTGGATCTGCAGACCACAAATGATCCAATACCTTCCTTCAGGTGGGCCACGGTGTGTCCACATTAAAGATTCACGTTGTTTTTTAAATTGCAAATTAAATTGTTTCTTTTATTTCTTATATTGTATTTTATTGCATTGCAATTTGAATTCTAAGGTGAGGGTCCAGTGTTAATTGTTTCTTTTATTTCTTATATTGTATTTTATTGCACTGCAATTTGAATTCTAAGGTTAGGGTCCACCAGAATTCCAGTATTTCCAAAACCTCAGAATTTTTCCCAAGAGATGATGATAACTATGATTTTCATTATTGAAGGATTGTCTTGTCACCTTGTAGGACAAAGGCTTTGTGCTTTAGCCAGCTGTATAAGGAGAGGGGGAAAGGTTGAAGCTTTTCCTATCATTCTATTTCATTTGTTATTTGCAGGGCTTTTCTTCATCCAGAACTCACCAGAACTCAGTTCCAGCACCTCTTGAGTGGTTGCCATTGCTATTCTAAGAGAGGGAGGGAAGTGTTCGTGGTGAATTCCGGCACCTCTTTTTATAGAAAAATAGCACTGGTTATTTGTATATCCCACCTACTCTCCAAGGAGCTTGAAGAAGTATACAGTATTATTTCACCACCCACCGCTATCTGTTTTAGCCTCACAATAATCCTGTGAAGTTCAGGTTCAGGTTCCTGAATCCTGTTCAGGTTCAGTTGAGAAATAATGACTGAGCCAGGGTCACCCAGTGAGCTGCATGGCTATGTGGGGTTTTGAAACAGTCTCCCTGGTCCTAGCATAACACTCTAACCATCACACAATATTGCACTATAACTATACGTTTGTGCCAGGAAAATGTCTCCAGTCATTCAATCTGTTTGACTAACTTTAGGAGAGACAACAATATCCTGGTAGGGTATTACATATATGAGCTTCCTGGGGGTGCTCTTTGACCTGCAATGGTAAACACACACACAAATTGACCTGCAATGCTTTTTTTAAAAAAACCATTAAAAAAATAAATATCATAAGAATAAACAGTGGAGATTGTAAGTTCTGGCACTGTTGCCTCCCTTTGTCAATATTTTTAAGCAGGGGTGTAGAATCTGCAGTCCTCCAGATGTTGTTGGACACCAACTCCCATCACCTCCATCAGTTTGGTCAATGGAACTGATGACTAGAACTGTAGTCCAGCAACATCTGGAGATCCACAAGGCCCCTGTCTCTGTAAGAATATATGACTGGTTTATGTGACTTTTCTGCATGTCCACAGGCCCATGTGGCAACCATCGTGTTTAACAACTGCTCAAATGTAGGAAGAGCTTCATTTGACCATAGGAAGAGTACCACACCACCAGCAGCTGGACGGAAGTACACGTTACACGTAGTTTTGTGGTTCTTTTTGCAAACTTATTTTGTCTTTTACATTCCACAGCTGTTGAGGCTTCAACTTTACAGGGAAGAAGTCATGGGGCTTCTTAACCTTTTCCCTTCGCACCAATTTTCCACCCCAAATCCCCCCTCTCAGCTCGAGTTCCAAGTCTGTGGAGAAAAAAACGACAAGGAGCCAAGTGCAGGGGCTTAAGGAGAAGGATTAAGTGCTAATGCAATGTTTCCTGCTTTCTGATTTGTAAGCTGCCTAGAGAATTTTATTGATAGGCGGCTATATATATGTATAAAATTCCTCTGAAATTGAAGCATTCTCCTGTAATACAATAGTGTAGTCTTGATGACAATCAATGCACTACACATCAGATTGGAATTTCATCCACGCATATTATTGTGTCCCTCCCATTCCTTCATTGGAAGCTGCCTTATGCAGAATCAGACTTTTGGTCTATTTAGTTCAGTATTGTCTACAATGACTGACAGCATCTCTTATGGGCTTTTAGGCTGATGTTTTTCCCAACCCTACCTGAACATGCAAGGAATTCAACCTAGGACCTTCTACATGACAACCATGTGCTCAGCCATGGAGCTATAGGTCCCTTCCCGTTAAACAGGAAGTTCAGGGCGGTGTTCTAGTCTCATGACAACCCTGTTGAGAGTGACTTACTGTGTCTTGAAGGAGAATTTGAATGTGGGTTTCCCATCCACACACAACATTCTTGAAAGAGGGAGATTTAAGGAGCAGGTCACGGGAGCCAGTGTGGTATAGCAGTCAGACTCTGAAGCTATGGTTAGGGAGGCCTGCACACAAAAGCCCTCTCAGCCTATGCAGACGAAGCTCACTTGGTGCTCTTGGGGCAATCCCTATCTCTCTGCCTTACCTACCTTACTGGGTACTACATCACTGGAATAAAAACAGGGTCAGCTCCTTCAGTTCCTTGGAGGAAGGGAAGAATACAAGCCTAATAAATAAATAAACAAACAAACAAACTTTCTTGTGCATTTCCCCATCACTTTTCTTACTGCAAAAAGCCCGGCTTGGGGAAGGAAGTAGGTTTGTCACACAAGAGCTCCAAATCATCTTTAACTGCATCATTGCAAACTGAATTTGCCAGTATGTGATTGAATCCAACCCCCAAACAGCAACCCTCAAAAAGCATTTGTGTCTTCCAGGCCTTTTCATTATCAGGGTACTTTCTTCTCCATCACAGCCTTCTCACTAGCAACTCAAGTTCCTTCCCAAAAAATATGCTGCAAACTTGCTTCACTGAAGCACCCTGGGCTGTAGCAAAATATCACTACATCTATACTATTTGTCATTTTGCATACTCTTCCAGTGGCAAAACCTTAATATTCCTGTTTCAGACCTTTTTTTTTTCCTAAAGCTAAAAATTCTGAAACCTTGGTAGTAACAGTCATTTTAAAATCACCATACATTTTGTTATTCTATGTCACGTTTTCATCACTCTGAAATAATAGGAAATTCCTCAGTGCTGTATTTTGCTAAACCAGTGTGAATATAAGAATCTTCCAGTGCTTTCAGTGTTAATGATGTATGCTCCAGTCATAAAGGGCAACTGAAATGCTGGTGGAAGAGATGAATTTTCTTCCTCTAGACAGACATTTCAAGCAGCGAACCCCCCCCCCCACTGTGATGCAGAAATATCCATGCAAAAGAACAGGCTGGCTTACGAGAGCATGATTACTATTCATCTTTATCCTGATTAGTTTTATATCAAAGGGTTGATTTAAAATCAAGAAAGCAAGCTGAAATATGGGGTTAATAATGAACATCTATTTCATGGTTTCAGTTATATGCAGAGATTTCAAATGGTTAAAAAGTTCCACTCAAATATGGAAATGCCATTTTGAACATAAAAGAGGGTGGTTAATATAAAAACAAACCGAAACCAGTAGAGAGGAAGTGTCACAAACACCCACCTTGCTAGCACTTCAGATAATATGCTGATTAATGGCCCTGATGGTATTAAGCCAAACCTCCTGCCATATTGTCTATAAAATAAGCTCAAGACAAAACTACAGATGCAAGCAGCCATCAGCAGCTGGTGCCTACTAGATGGGGGTGGGTGCTACTAAGATGTCACGAGTGTGTGGCCAAGTTTTCTCTCAATCCTCCTCCTTTGCACTTAAGCACTTAAGCACTGGGCCTTTGGACACTTAAGCACTGGGCTTTTGCAAACTTCACCTAACTAAACTTAATAATGTCTTGCTTTGGTTCACAAGGGGTCATTGATGTCACAATTGCTCCTCCACTGAGAGAAAAATTGTGTGGCTTCCACCGGCAGCTGCTGAAACTAATAACCACTCCATTCTTCCCTTCTGCTGTCTGCCTGCAAAGAGTGTGCTTCGGTCTGTTTGGAGATATGGTCTCAAAAGGAAAGAACTCTGAGCATGCTCAGAACAGCTCCCGGGTCTTATCCAAAAGGCATTAGACCAGTTAGCATTAAATACATTTCGCTGCATTGAGATATTGACAACAGGAGGGAAGGAGAAGAGTGACGGGAAAGCATCTAAGACTCTTTCTACACTGATAGGGATTGTGGAAGGATATGTGGACAGAAAATAGTGCAGCTTTAAGGTTTTAAGTCCCACTCATTTCAGTGAAAGAGATTACTGTGCAACCTATACATGTGTATTCAGGAGTAAGACCCATAGGGTTTAATGGGGCTTACTCCAAGGTAAGCATGTAAGATTGCAGCCATGACTCACCCTTCAAATTGATGAGACTTAAAAATGCTTAAGTGCAGCTGTTTCATGCCCTATATTTTCAGAGAGTTGAGTTGAATTTTTGGAGTTAAACCAAATAAATATATATGTGCATTATGGTTATTTTTACCACATGCATATCTTTATGCTAATTAACACTGCATTTCATCTGTCAGTTTTTGCCCTCTTGCCTAGCATTCTGGAATCCTTCTGTAGTTTTAACACTCCATTATAGACTTGGCAATATGGGATTGTTTTATATAATCGACACTAACAAATAGGATTTAATGGGCAATTTTAATCATCTTAAATTTTGTATTTTTTAAAAAAATTAAGGCCTAGAGAAATAAATAATTCACTCGCAAGAATGAAATATTGCCCTTAGTTAATGCAACCTATACCACACTTCATCTATTAGACTTACTGGCAGTAACACTATTCCATGTAAGAGATGGATAATGTAAGCCAGGGAGAGCCAATGTGGTATCTTCCAGATGTTGTGGACAACTCCCATCAGCCTCAACCAGCATGACTTGTAGTCCAAAACATCTGAGGCTCCATGTTGGCTACCCCTGATATAAGCAGTAGCCTGGAACTCCAAGCACACAGATGTGCATAGTTGTGAAGTCATGCATAATGACTTGTTCTGATGCAGCTCTGGGCCTGTCGCAACCTTGGCAAGTAGACAAAAATCTGTCCATGTAGGCTGTACTGCTTGACATGACTTTTGCAAAGCCATTTAAATGGATTATTACTACATAGCATGCTCATATTATTGTGCCCGTGGAAAGGGTTTGGCTGGCCAGAATACTTCTTGCTTCATCTAGTACTTGTCCCACCTTATTCCGCATTCTGGCTGGAGCTAATAAGGAGTTGTAGATCAAAACACCTGGTGAAAGAGGTTAACAACGCCAAACCAAAGTGCCAGAGTGGTGCATGCTCTAGTTATCTCCCGCTTGGGCTACTGCAATGCGTTCTACGTAGGGCTACCTTTGAAGGTGACTCAGAAACTGCAATTAATCCAGAATGTGGCAGCTACACTGGTGACTGGGAGTGGCTGCCGAGACCATATAACTGGTCCTGAAAGATCTTCATTGGCTCCCAGTACGTTTCTGAGCACAATTCAAAGTGTTGGTGCTGACCTTTGAAGCCCTAAATGGCCTCAGCCCAGTATACCTGAAGGAGCATCTCCACCCCCATCATTCAGCCTCCCAGACACTGAGGTCCAGTGCCAAAGGCCTTTTGGTGGTTCCCTCACTGCGAGAAGTGAGGTTACAGGGAACCAGGCAGAGGGCCTTCTCGGTAGTGGCGCCTGCCCTGTGGAATGCCGTTCCAGCAGATGTCAAGGCAATAAGCAACTATTTTACTTTTAAAAGACAACTGAAGGCGGCCCTGTTTAGGGAAGCTTTTAATGTTTGATACTGTATTGTTTTTAATATTCAGCTCAGGGCAGCATACATTTCATTTGCATATATATATATTAATGTGAATAAATATATATATATAATGTGTGTGTGTGTGTGTATGAAATATATATATATATATATATATATATATGCTTTCGTAGATTTTCACGGGTACAGGAATGCAGGTTTTGGTGTCCTCGGGTGTCTTCCCGTGTAAAAGTTGGGGTGTCTAGGCGACGTTTCGACGAGGTCTCACTCGTCATCTTCAGGCTGGTGCTTTCGGCTTCTTGTTACTGGAACAGAGCTGGATCTCAGTGTTTGAGTTCCTATAAATACTGTAGAGGGGGTGTGGTGTATAGCCTCCAATGTTCTGGGCAGAGAGGAAGTTCCCAGGCTAGTGTGCCTTTTCTTCTTTTGTTCCTTAATTACTTGAGAGATATCTTGAGTGATTTCTTGAGTGATATCCTGAGTACCACTTAGGTGGGTCATTAGGTGTGGATTAGTTGTTAAAGTCTTTGTGTCTTGACCTCTTGAACTTTGTGAAGAGTTTTCCTGAGAAGATGGCTGTACTGTACTTTGTTGTGCTCTGGCTTGGCTTCGTGTATAGGGGCGAGCTGTGGTTTTGTGGCTTGTGTCAGCCAGGTCTGTGTAGGGATTGCAGGGGGGTGCAGCATCCGGAGGTGCCACCATGGATTGGCTACTGGATGGTGTCTGTAATTCATCTGTGGAGAGGGTCTGGGTTTGGGTCTGGTGTGGTTGATTGGTGTTGGCGTTCTGTGTGCCTCTGGATCTGGTGTCAGTTTTTGTGGGGAGGGCTAATTTCCAGATGTCTGGCAAGCGGGATGTGTCGTCACGCTTGTTCATGTTGTGAGGGTGTTTCTCTATCTCGATGGCTTCCATGATTATTCTCTTGTGGTGATGTTCCGTGTTAAAGAGCAATTTGGAATCTGCAAAATTAATTTCGTGTCCTGTTTCTTTCATGTGTTGGAAAAGAGAGGAAGTTTTTTCTTCTTTTTTGACGGCATTCTTGTGTTCTGCGATACGTGCATTTATTCGTCTGTTTGTTTGTCCAATGTACGTGGCTGGGCAGACTTTGCAGGGTATTTCATAGATCCCTTGGTTTTCCAACTGGATTTTATCCTTGGGGTTTCTGAGGATATTGGCTATTTTTTGGTTGGTGCAAAAGGCTGTTTTGATATTGTGTTTATGGAGGATTTTGCTAATTTTATCTGTAGTGCCCTTGATATAAGGAAGGAGGGCCAGATCCAGAGGCACACAGAACGCCAACACCAATCAACCACACCAGACCCAAACCCAGACCCTCTCCACAGATGAATTACAGACACCATCCAGTAGCCAATCCATGGTGGCACCTCCGGATGCTGCACCCCCCTGCAATCCCTACACAGACCTGGCTGACACAAGCCACAAAACCACAGCTCGCCCCTATACACGAAGCCAAGCCAGAGCACAACAAAGTACAGTACAGCCATCTTCTCAGGAAAACTCTTCACAAAGTTCAAGAGGTCAAGACACAAAGACTTTAACAACTAATCCACACCTAATGACCCACCTAAGTGGTACTCAGGATATCACTCAAGAAATCACTCAAGATATCTCTCAAGTAATTAAGGAACAAAAGAAGAAAAGGCACACTAGCCTGGGAACTTCCTCTCTGCCCAGAACATTGGAGGCTATACACCACACCCCCTCTACAGTATTTATAGGAACTCAAACACTGAGATCCAGCTCTGTTCCAGTAACAAGAAGCCGAAAGCACCAGCCTGAAGATGACGAGTGAGACCTCGTCGAAACGTCGCCTAGACACCCCAACTTTTACACGGGAAGACACCCGAGGACACCAAAACCTGCATATATATATATATATATATATATATATATATATATATATGGTTCATTTCATTTCAAGTAGTGAGTTGTTCTTGGAGGCATCATTTCAGGGGTCCCCCTTCCTCCTTAGGTGACTTCTAGCGCTGTTCAGCATGAGTGGAACAGACTTCCAATGGCAAAATTGGGATTCCCCATCCTCTCCTATCCCTACAGTCACTGGCACATGCCAAAATCTGACCAATTAATTACCTGCAAAGTACAGTTTCTACAGGAACACGGAATGATGCCAGATTGCTGCCCATGCTACATTCAATACAGCATGCATACAGTCATTTGAAGCCCTTTCTGAATTAATTGTGGCCTGGGTAACAGGATTACTTTGTGAGAATAATGGTTTCTGCATTTAAAAATCTGAAAACTTGGGGAAAGCCTTAGAATTTGGTGGGATGTTTTGCTGGCAAGATTCTGTCATGGACAAGCTGGGTAGATATATTTGCCTATGTGCCTGGCCCAAATCGCCTGTATAAAAGCTAAAGGCAGCTGAAAAAAGAGAAAAACAATTTCATCTTAGAATTAAAAACTACACACATCATCAACAATAAAGCATGATCAATATTTCTAAAATACCTAGGTATGCTGTCCAATTGCATTGCCGTTTTTTATAGCATCTGGCTGTTGGTTTGTTTTAGCATGGTTCAGAATACAAGGTAAAGGTAAAGGACCCTTGACCATTAGGTCCAGTCGTGACCGACTCTGGGGTTTCGGCACTCATCTCGCTTTATTGGCCGAGGGAGCCGGCATACAGCTTCCGGGTCATGTGGCCAGCATGACTAAGCCGCTTCTGGCGAACCAGAGCAGTGCACAGAAACACCGTTTACCTTCCTGCCGGAGTGGTACCTATTTATCTACTTGCACTTTGACGTGCTTTCGAATTGCTAGGTTGGCAGGAGCTGGGACCAAGCAATGGGAGCTCACCCCGTTGCGGGGATTTGAACCGCCGGCCTTCTGATCAGGAAGTCCCTAGGCTCTGTGGTTTAACCCACAGCACCACCCGCGTCCCTCAGAATACAAAACACAAAGCAATAAGAATCAGAACCTAGGATTCTCAAATCTCATACTTTCAGAAACAGGACAGCAATGGTCTGGAACTAGCATGAACAATGGCTGGGATTCAACAAATGAGTCCCATCAATTGATGCCCTGTGCAGGGACTTCCACTTGCACAACAGATGTATCCCCTGTTTCCTCCACCCATATTCCCCATCCCCTCTGAAATCACCTTGGGGGTAGGAAGAACTCCAGAACAACACACAGGGAGAGATGAAGGTGAATTGCTCTGCCTGGCATGCCCTGGTAGAATGCCTCCCAAAATGCTTGCCCTGGTGGAATTCCTCCCAATGCTTCAGCAAAAATAAGGCTATACAATCACAGAAGCAAAGAGTGGCCCACTGAGAATGCAAAACACAAAATAGTCCCCACAAAAGACCCAGCAGGATAACACCTATGTACAGTGCCTAAATGTTTGTTTTTGCATTCTGGTGTGCATCAATGTCTGGTCTCAGTCATGGTAGGACACAGGTGGACAACCTGCAGCCCAGGAGCCCAAATTTATGCAGTTCCAATGTCTCCTTAGGCTGCTCAGTTTTTCTGTCCCATTAGAGATCCTGTCTGTTTTGTCCTTATTCAAAATTTAAAAGAACCACCTAAATGAAAGAAAATATCCACACACTAACACATATTCTGCTCTGGCTAATGCAAGCTGACAGGGCTTTAGAAGCTGCAGAATATCCATCACTTTACTTCCCTACCCTATTTATTTAGGAGCACATTGCCCAATAACTACTTAGTTTTCAACAGGATTTTATTCTTAATGGTTGTGTTTTGCTTTTGTATGCTGCCTAGAAGGCTTGATAGTGAAAAGTAGGAAAATAAATATTTTAAATTTTTTAAAAATGTATTTTGTTAAACTTGTGCTTTTAAAAAAATCACATGATGTGGCTCAAAAATAACACATGCAAACAACACAAGGATAAAAAATGGCAATTATCCAGATTTCCTCTCTTGGGGAAAGATTTCACAAACATGAATTGAAAGACAAAGTTTGTATGTACAATTTTTCTCTTCAGAATCCACCTGGGAGTAGATGGTAGCTCCAGAAGCGTGAAGTTTATCAGAAGACTTATAAAAGATCCCATGCTCGGTAATACTCAAAGAAAAGAGAGTCCAAGGTGGATGGGAGTTTCATAAAGGTGAAATATTGAAGGCACAAATGCAGACAATTCCAGCAAGAAAGGAAAGTGGGAGGCATCTAAAGAAACCAGTGTGGCTGCATAGGGAGCTTACAGGTGAGCTGAGATTTTAAAAGGACATTTATAAGAAAAAGAAGAAAGGGGAAATCATGAAGGAAGAGTATACACAAGTAGCCAACGATTGCAGGGAGAAGGTCAGGTGGACCAAAGCTCAGAATAAATTCAGGCTTTCAAAAGAAGTTAAAAATACAGTAGTACCTCGGGTTACAGACGCTTCAGGTTACAGACTCCACTAACCCAGAAATAGTACCTCAGGTTAAGAACTTTACCTCAGGATGAGAACAGAAATCGTGCACCAATGGCGTGGTGGCAGAGGGAGGCCCCTTAAGCTAAAATGGTACCTCAGGTTAAGAACAGTTTCAGGTTAAGAATGGACCTCCAGAACGAATTAAGTTCTTAACCCGAGGTACCACTGTAATTTTTAAAAGGTTTATTTGACTATATTTGAAGCAAGAAGAAGAACAAGCAAGTAGTAGGTCCTCTGCATGCAGAAGACGGAGAAATGCTATTGGGTGACAGAGGAGGTGGAACTACTCAACTCCTACTTTGCCTCAGTCTTCACCCAACAGGAATGTAGGACTTGAACAAATGGCTTCAAGTTACAATAAAGGAGATTCCAGCTAAACATCAGTAGACCTTCCTGACGGTAAGAGCTGTTCAACTGTGGAATGGATTCCCTCAGATGGTGGTGGGCTCTTCTTCACTGGAGGTTTTTAACCAAGGTTTTGATGACCATCTGTCATGAATGCGTTAGTTGAGATTCCTGCATTGCAGAGGGTTGGACATGATGGCCCTCAGGGCCTCTCCCAACTCTACAGTTCTATGATTCTATTTAAAAGGATATATATAGATATCAGGTATATACAACATAGAAGAATATAAAGGAGTGGAACTAAACAACGTAAGCCTTCTAAGTTTACACTTACTTGGGAGAAAGAACCACTGAACTCAACAGGGCTTACTTCTGAGAGGACATGCCTAAGTTTCTACAGTGTGCCTTATTTGGCATCATATTCTCTGTAGTCTGCTTTGGTCATTAAAAACATGGTGCCATTTTGTTTTTAAGGGACTTGGCAAACCCAGTATATATGCTCCTTTCCAATTCTAGTCCTTTTTAACATGTAGGAAAGTTCAACTGACTTTAGAAGAACTTACATCCAAGGAACTGTGCTTAGGATCACAACCTAATACTCAGACACAGAAGGTTGGCAGGTCAGGTCCCTGAACTGCTATGATGCAAAAACTAGCCCTGTGATAGATTTTCAGTAATGTGCCTGTTAAGTTTTAAGCTGATTCTCACTGTATTTATATGCTTTTTCCCTTGAGTATGATAAACAGGTTAGCAATTAACTTTAGCTTTATGACCTCTAACAGGATAACTAGTTTTCTAATTGTATTTAGTGACAGTGGATATTAGAGGGTAATGTGGTATGGAAATTATAATCACTACAGATTACTCTAGCCTTATAGAAAATCAGATGCTTTCTGCAGAAACTCAAGCAGCAAGTATCTCCAACTACTGTGATTTTTGTTCCTTATACAGATGGCTTTCAGTATCTCTTGCCACTCTAGATTATGTTTATTCAAGCAACTTGCTACTTGTAGGATGAACAAAGAGAGACTATAACAGGAGACCTCAGCAAACCAAAGTTGTGGTCCTTTTTCTATTTATATATGATCCAAATATGTTGCCCATACAACTTGCTAACAGATGATCTCATGAGTTTTCAGACAGATGTAGCTCTTGGGTGTATATGCAAGGTGCATGGACAGCTATTTAAAAATATGTATTTTCACATGTATGATCAAACACTCTAAGACCAATATATTGTTACAAAATATTATATTAAAAAAATCCAGGTGTCTGGGGTCCTGGTAAGCTATGGCAACAAAAATCCCCTGACTCCATAAAAGCAAATCCTTTTTTATTGTGGCAACGTATCAGAAAATGCATGAAAGCTATGGATGTAGGCATCAGAAATACAGAAAAAGAACAGCAATGTTAAAGAAAAGAGATCAAAATTACAATAGAAATGATGGTGGAACCACAGAGGTATTAGACTATTATTGAAGAAAAGGATTATTTGGAATAGATTTAAAGTTGGGCTGTGCACTGACAACAAGATTTTGTTTGGAACCTAATTTGGAGATTTATATAATAGCCAGTTCTTTTCAGACCAATTCACAGGCTTTCAGTTCAGCACAGGGGTCCAAGTCAGCTTCATTTCTCCATGTTCATTCATTACTAACAAATAAAAAATGACTATATCTTTCCTTTTAACAAAAGTGGATGAAATTTGCAGGCATAGTAAACCCTCCAGAGAGGATAAAACCTGCCTAATTACAGGCAAATAACTGTAAGGGCTTTGTGTTAGATACCATTATTATTATTATTATTATTATTATTATTATTATTATTATTACTACTACTACTACTACTACTACTACTACTATTGAATTGCCTTTTTTAGATTTTTGACTGGAATTGGATAAATTGTTCAGTTGAAAGCTGTTTTCCTGCAAGATTTTGGGAGGGGTGAAAAAGGAATAATGTAATTGCTCCTAATGCAGGGTGTGTGGGCAATTGGTCTTGAAATTGCACACAATGAAGAGTCAACCCTGGTCTGTACAAATAGGTCTAAGGGCTTTGGGCTATCCATCTTTAAAGTTGCTGTTGTGGTGGGAAGAGAGACCTAAAAGGTGTTTGCTTTCTGAGTAAAAGCATTCCTTATTATTGCAGAACTACTCCTTCTGAAAAGAGCTGGTGAAATAATTCCCTCTGTTTACAAGCTAGACCGATCAATCGCAACAGTCCCTCTCCCCACTCTGAAGTTTGCTCTCCTTTCACCACCATCCTATTCTGAATTTAAAGTGATATGGTAAGCTTAGAGACATTACTTTCACTTTCAGCAGATGCTGTCTGCAGCATTTTTTGATATCTGAATCACTAAGGTTGCTACAAAGTATTTAACTTTGTATTCAACTCGTGCCACATATTAGAAACCCCACTTCACCTCTGACAAACCAAAATACCTCTGAGCACTCCTGCTTTGCTTTGGGATTCAGGATTTGTCTGACTCTGATGTATACCTCTAAAGTAAAGCTCATTCAACTAGATCTTCTTTGTTGTCCACAGCAAATAAATTAAGAATCTGGCCCAACATTTGTTGCAATTCTGATTCACAAAATTTGACATTACATGAATATTACAAAGGGGTTCAGTAGATGGCTCTTCAGAAAGATAAATAACAGAAATGCTCCTTGTTAACAGATAGCGGGTTGGATTCCCATACTCCCCAAACTGCTTCTTCAGAGGCCTGGGGGTGGGTGGACTTCTGAACAATGTGTGATGTAGCACAGAGGGGCTCTCAAGGAATTCTTAAGAATCACTCGTGAGCTTCCATCAATTGACTTCTCATGATACATGTCACTGATTTCAGTTAGACCCAAGCACAACTAACTTCCAGCATGAATCCAACGCTATGTGTTCTACTCAAGCATAAGATGAATTATTACACCATTACTGGACCCATAAATGACTCCTGATTCTTAGGGGGTGCTGGGGCAACAGCTGTCCACAGTTTCCTTCTTCCTCATTCAAGCTACTTCAATATTTATAATATATTCAGCCTTTCTTGGCGCAATATTAATTGTTGCCTTGCTACAGAGTTTTGTTTAGTTTTGTTTCTGCTTTTGAAAATGCAGGGTATATAGAGCCCAGAAAAAGTATAGAGAAAAGTGGGTCTGTGGTGTTTAGCCCTTAGCCACGTGGAAACTTTTTCTTTCTCAAGAAGAAAACACATATGACAATTTATTATCTCCTGAAAAAGTAAAATGTAATGAAAATCCGAATGATATGAGCACTGGTCTCCTACAGGTTTTAGAGAGTTTAAGGTAGTGCTTTCTTTACGTTCTGCATCTGGAGATACTGACATGTCAATGCATGGCAGCCTGATAATGGGTTCCACCCAGTTTGTGAATAATCCACAAAACCTTGCTGTTGTTTCCGTCCCACCTGAGCTAATTTGTAGCATGGTACATCTTGGTTGGCCTACCTCAAATGGAAGTCAAGCGTGTCATGCACTTTTCACTTCACTTCACCAACATAATTGCAAGAAATTTGCCATATCTACTTTTTACTTTTGCGACCTGAATTATTTAAGCCAAGTGGAGCAAGACACTGTTGAAAAGAGCTAACCTCCACATGTCATACCATAATTCCTTCTTGGTGGTTGTCCTAACTGGAACAGAGTGTGTGTGTGTGTGTGTGTGTGTGTGTGTGTGTTCTGGGACAGCTTTTTTCCTACCATTATCTACAAAATGTGAAAATCTGATCTTATCGGTTTTAGTGATAAGATTGGTATGATGATGCTTTGTTATTTTTTTATGTTATTTATTGTAAACCCCTCAGATAACTATGCTAATGAGCAGCCCATAAATTGAATGAATAAGAGCTCCAAATTTCCACTGGCTTCATAATGAGAAATATCATTTCCTTGCCACTGAAAGACATTGTTCCTGCTATTTCCTGAAATGCTGATTTTTTGATTAATTTTGAGCATAGGAACGATGGTTTTATACAACTGTGCATTTGATGCTTTGCATACTTTGTATGCCTTGCATACAATTTATAACACTGTACACTGCATTCTTCCAAACCACCGAAATAACTGGAAATTTAACAAATATATATTTCCTTGAATGAATTGGAGCACGTTCAAATAATGACATGCCAAGCAATCTAGAGTCAGAGAGCCTTCTGCATAACAGGAATGCAGAGGTGCTCTAGGCATGCTTCCCCCACCCCCACCAGCACACACAAACACTGTGGTCCTCATGGAGTGAAACAGCTGTTTCAGTTGCTTTACATCATCTAGATCAGATTCCATTATACCACAGAATCTCAGAGTAATTTTTGTAGAACCATGTTGCTGGATAGTTAAGTTGCATTTAATGGATCTGGGTAGATCTGTGACAGCTTCACCATGCAACCAGCTTGCAATTCTACCCCACACTACTTTACAGCACTGTTGTAAATGTGAGTGGCAATCTGAGCTGGACACATGGTGAAGCAACCACACAGCTGCTCTCATCACAATGACGAACTCTGGGACAGGAACAAAAGAGTGGCTGGAAGAGGCCAACATGCTTAAAAGTGTTCCCAAACATATTTTTAAGTAATAGGGTGCCTATCATACACACCAACTCTATTGTGCTGAGGAGTACCGGTAATTAATTAGAAGAAATCTAAGGGTCTGAAGGACAGGAGGAGCCGGCTTGGTGTTAAAGAGGAATCATGTGCTGATTTGAAACTTAACCCCCAGGCATACATAAACAATGTGTTGTTTATTGCAGAAATTGGAGGATTTCTAATTGATTTCTACCACCCTACTCACATGCACGTGGTTCCAGTGCTATAAATGGGGAAAGGTGATTAATTGATCAAAATCAGCACTTTCACAAAGGACGCAAATATCCTCAACAACATCTTTGAATGAATGCTATTTTAGAGCTATTTTATTCACTTTTGTATTTTGGATGCTTTGCTTTAGCAATTTCCATTTTATGGACCAACAAAAGCAGAGGACAAAGGCAGGATTCCATAGCATAACTCCTATGAGTCTCATGGACCTCAGTGACAAACTTCTTAGTAAATATGGTCAGGTTTTCTGTGTATATTTTGTTATCTACGGTGTGTGGTCCCAAGTACTACTTGGAACTAAAGATCCACTGAAGTCAATAGGGTTGAACCCCAATCTAAAACTGGAAACCTGGAAATTTTAAAGGGGAACCAGCTCATCCCTGTGAATGAGAGTTTCCCTAATGCCCTCTGTTAATTTCATTAATTTTCTTGCCCTGCAGGAACTGCTTATACATTACATTATAGCTGCTCCTGCTCTGTGCTTGATCCTGCCTGGATGGTGGGTCTGGTTTTAGCAGACCGCACATGACCCTTATTACAACAATGCTTCCTTGACTGTGGTACTTTAATATCCTGATGTCCCACAATGGACCATCACTGCCTCTCACCTTAGCTTTCAGTGTTACAATAGCCCTCTATGGTATTAAGAATCCATTCCTTTTGGGAGAAGAACTGGTGGGGGAGGATTGGAAGAAATTTAAGGATTATCTACAAAAACATTGTAAATTGTATGAATGTTAAGAAAGATGTAAGATCTGTAATAACACGGCTCCAACAAATTAGTAACAAGGAATATAAATTTGAACGTAATTGAAAGAAAAGACAAATTTTGGATAAACAGTATTTTATAATTAAGTTTCAATAAGAGAGTTGTTAAATTTCAAAATTTGAGATATTAATAGTGGAAAATTTTATTATATAAACTAAACTAAGTTAATAATTTGCTGGCAAAATTTATGAGTTTAGAAAGCAGGAACAAGAGATGTGAGGAAGTCCAAGGAAGTGTACGAAATGTGGATATTGGAAAATGTTGTGTTATTATGTGCTTTTATTGTTAAACAAAAATCTAATAAATATTATATATAAAAAAAGAATCCATTCCTTTTGTATTTTTTACTTGGGAATAAGCCTGACAGAACAAAATTGAATTTCTCCTGCATAATGATGCATAGGGTTATACTTGAAACAAATGCCTTGAGCATGCAGTTTTATATGTGGCAAGGAGTTCAATGCACACCAAAAGAAAAAGAAAAAACCAAGGGTTGGTGTTTTAAACTTGAAGTCAAGGGCTGTTTTTCTAGACTAAGGCAGAAGTTGGATGTTAACAGTGCAACCTTGTGCATGGTTACTCAGAACTATGTTAATAAGCCTTACTTCCCAACAAGAGTCCATAGAACTGCAGCCAAAGGTTGGGCAGGTAGGTAGAGTTAAATTTTAGTATTGCTATAAGAGGACTTTATGGGATATAGTTATCATGCCTATTTGCTTAGTGATCGTTTATCCATACCTGCTTATCTTCTGAACAGCTTCTTCCTTACATAAAGACCACTACAGCACTGTGTTGCCAGATATAAAGGAAAGAAGTACAGTATCAGGCAGTTTTGAGAAATCAATGGAAAGTGCAGTTCATAACACTCACAGCTCAGTCCTATATGTGTCTGCTCAGAAGTACCACCCTCTGAGCTCAATGGGGCTCATTCCCAGTTGAGTGGGTATACAATTGCAGCCTGGTTGAGTGACAGCAGGGGTTGGAAAGCTGTGGCCATCCAGATAGTTTGAAACCCCCATCAGCCCTAGCCAGCAGAGTCAATATTCAGGGGTGATGGGAGCTGTAGTCCATCAACATGTAGAGGGTCACACATTCCCTATCCATGAACTACAGCTCCAGAACTGAGCCTGGTCTTCTTTGCTCCAGAGGAATCTTAGTAGTAGTATTAGTAGTAGTGTTGAAGTAAGAGGATTGTGAGTAATATGCTCTACCTCTGGGACTCATTCTGAGACATGAGGTCTCAAACGGGGTACAGCAGGGACCTGTGGCCCTCCAGATGTTTCTGGAGTCCAGTCCCCATCAGCATGGTCAACAGGATAATGAGAGCTGGAGCAACAGCATAGCGGGAGCATAAGTTTCCCACTCCTGAAGACAGTGTACATAGAGTGAGACTAGGTGTTCCTTTAAACATGTGGCAGTGCTCTTGTTTCAAAGATGGCTTGTGCAATAGCATGCGCTTGCTTATTTCATATTTTCAACTATAATATTCCAGAGTTTCTGTACAAATGGAAACTGAAGAGGAACCAACCAATCCTACAAAATGTTATTCACCTGAGCAATCCCTACCCTCCTGGGAGCGCTTTTCACCTTCGAGGCAAATTACTCCAACGAGCATCGAACCAAAAGGCTGGAGAGTTATCAACGCAGATCAGATGAAACCTAAGACGTGGCAGAAATACCAGCGAGTGTTATATGCACCTTCGAAAATAAATTATAGTGAAGATTTATGGGTGGAATCAGGTGATCGGAGAATGGCACTTTAGAAGGGGGGGGGGAGACACAGAGCTGTCCTTCACATGTGATGATGAGCTTTACCTTGGCAGTTATTTTGTCTAAGGGACATCCAAACCTTTGTTGATTACCTAACAATGCGATCCTAAGGACTCTTACCTGGGACAAAGCCCTATTGAATACAATAGGTTATCCTTTCCAATAAATTTGCATAGGATTGCACTGCCTGCGTGGTTAGTGTTTTATGAATAGGAGACTTTCGGTACAATGTTCAGCATTAACTACAGTGGTACTTCGGGTTACATATGCTTCAGGCTACATACGCTTCAGGTTACACACTCCGCTAACCCAGAAATAGTGCTTCAGGTTAAGAATTTTGCTTCAGGATAAGAACAGAAATCGGGCTCCGGCGGCGCGGCGGCAGCAGGAGGCCCCATTAGCTAAAGTGGTGCTTCAGGTTAAGAACAGTTTCAGGTTAAGAACGGACCTCCGGAACGAATTAAGTTCTTAACCCGAGGTACCACTGTATCTGCCTCCCCGCCCCTCCAGGATGCCTATAGCTAAAGGTGCGGTCCTGTATCTCACCATGAACACAGTAACTGGCATTTACTCCAGAGAAAGCATTTCTAAGATCGGGCTTAACCGCCGGCGAAAAGTTTGGTTTCTCGTTTACATTTCGATGCTCAAACCACAAGTACGACAGGGAAGTAAACTCTACAGCGGATGCGCACAGGAAACGCGCTCTTAAGCCTCGAGTGTCTCCGACTTCACGGCAAGGTTCCCTGTAATAAATCAAAGCAGCAGCGCTAGCTAGCGGGAGGCGCCATAGCCCGCTGCACACAATGGGTGCCTGCCTCGCCTGGGAAGACGAGCTGAACCGCGCAGGCAGAAAAGGAGAAATGGCTTCTTGGAAATCAAGGGTGCCCTTGTGCATCTCGATTCTACGCGCGCCTAGTCCTCAGCAGGCAGTCCCGCTGACCGGGCGCGACGCACTTAATTGACCAGCAGCGCAGAGTCTGCGCAGCGCCCGAAGCCACGTGGGTGAAGAAAACGAGGACCCACCCAGAGAAGCTGCTTTCGAGGAAGCCTGAAGTCCATTGGCTGGAAGGGCACGTGGCGCGGGGGCGTCCAAATGGAGCTGCCGTAGGAACTCCTTCGTGTGGCGATCAAACCTCGGCAGTGTCCGCAAACCAGGCAGCCGCGTCTCCAACATGCGCCCTGCTGCCTTTGCTTTCTATCCAGCACCTCGCGCTCTGTAATGTAGGTCGCCCAGGCCACTTTTGGGATGGGGGGGGGGTAGAATGGACCGCACCACTTTTTACTCCGAGTGGAGGAAGGAATCACATTTTTGAATGTTCTCCTAGTTGAGCCCCAGCCAGGAAAGGGTTAGGCTAGAATCTTTCCTCCTGATAAGGCTATGCTGTTACTTGCAGGGCGCTTTTTTTCACCTGAGAAGTGTTCAAAAGTACGATTTCCCATTCCCACCTGCTGTACACTTCACCTATATGGTGCACGTGTAGACCCAACCTCAAATGTTTTCTAAGCCCCTGACTTAGTTTTCCTTGTTTTGGGGCTCCCGCGCCCACCGTGCCAGTAGGTCTTAGTGAAGAAGACAGCTACAGCCAAATTCATTCACAGGGCACAGTCCTTGCCCTCGCTTCCTCAAAAGTAAACTCCTCTGAAGGAGGGGTTCCTAGGCAAATACCTAGCGGGTTGCGCTGTTTAACTTTCTTTTTTAGACAAAACGTGGTTGCCCATTCTGCGGAAGTCTTAAAAGCTAGGAAAAAAACCTATGCAGTCTTTCTTGCGAGTAGGTCCCGTGGTTTAAATGCGTGTTGAACAGCAAGGAATAAGTAGGTTTTCCTAAGGAGGAATGCCACTTAAATCACAGCTTTCCCGGAGAGACCAGCTTGGACTGATTTATGCTTGCAGTGCAGATCTACGACGGTGGCAACATACTCCGTGTTTCCCAACAAGCATTGCAGCTACACTGTTGTTTCTCGAGCTTCCTTCTGCTTTCCCCAGCATCATGCCTAGTATCTCGCTGCACGTGTGTCCTCAGGTCCTGACCTGAGTCCACCTCACTCCTTTTCTCTGTTCCTCATTGTTCTCACCCAAAGTGCATGCTGAAACTCTTCACTTCGTCCACACACTCATGCCCCCCACCCCGCGTTTCTGATCTTTTAATTATTTTTATTTGTGATGTGTTTCATATCTTGCTGCTGCTGCAGAAATCAAATTCTCACGAAGGAGGCATAACAAAATATTTTCAATAAAATGCTCTTCCCCTGCAAACATTGCTCTCTCATCACGCCTTTTCCTTCACATCCATTGCTTAGCCTGGAGGCATTTGATCTTTGTGTTGTGGTAAATCCCAGTTGGAGTCCCCAGAGGGAAGAGAGGCAATTCCTTCTTCAGCCAAGTAGCTGACCACCTGTCCACTCCACTCCACATGCTGGACCCTTGTCCACTTTTTTGAAAAAGTACTTTTCAGAGAGGTTGTCCTCCAAGAAATGCACTTTGTTGCCCCCCAATATTTTTGTGCTGCCCCCACTGAGACCCACAGACTTCGGTTCTGCTTACTCCAGCCCAAATTATGCATGTATAGGATGATCATCTGTTACTCTGTCTACTTATTCACCTAGGAATTCAAACGGAGACATACTCATGCATAGTATTTGTACATGTTGCCCTGTACACTGTAAAAACCTGTAACTGTGATGCTTTCCACAATCTGGTGTTCTCCATATGTTTTTTGACTACAACTTGTTTCAGGCCCAGCCAGTTTGGCCAAAGATCAGGAATGGTGGGAGTTGTGGCCAAAACCATCTGGTGGGTACCAGGTTAGGTAAGGCACCATTATCCTGTCTATAACTAGTTTAGCTGTCACAACAGATTCCTCCAAGGAATCCTGGAATCTGTTGTGTGACCAGAGTGCAAAACTCTAGACATCTCATGGACAGAAGACCTTCACAGACGAAGAGTGGGAAACCTTTAGCAGTGTGTAAGCACAGAGCAAAGTCCAGACATCAAGCACATCCAGGTACCCCAAGTGTTGGAATGTGAATAGATGCTAGCAGATGATACATTTATTAGATATTATCCTTCCTTTCTCACGTTTGTGACTTCAACAGACTGCCACCCAATTGCAACTTAAAAGGAAGCTCAGATAGGCTAGTTTTAACCTTTTCATTTAAGTAATCCAGGATGCTTTAAGGTAGACTGGATTCTCCTAATATTTCCCCCCTTTCTCCCCCTTAAAATAACAATTACACAAACAGTCATATAAAAGGTAAAAATGACATTTACCCACTAAGAATACTTGTTGAAGAGTAACAGATACAGCAGCTTTGCTGTATTTTGTAATTTTGTTGCAAAGACATACTTAGGTCTAGCTTAACAGGAAGTTTGAGCGTGGGAGCTCAGACTTAGCAAATGTTCTCACATTGCTGGAAGAGTGAAAGAGATGGGAAGAGGAAGAGAGTGTGCTCAGGCAGGCAGGAGAATTTATATGGCTACTCCCTCCCCCTGTCAAAGTACAGTGGGAATGTCTCTTAGAGAGTTCTCTCTAGCAAGTTTACAGGAAAGCTGTGAGCTTCAGCTCCTATCATGTGCCTATCTAGCAAAATTTTTGGTTTTGACTGCACCTTATTTTCCCATAGGAAGTAGAGGGGGGCCTGCTGAAACAGACTAAAGGCCAACCAGATGTCCCCACAGGCAGGGCAAGAAGACAACAGCCCCCTGCCCTTGTTGCTCCCCAATAACTGGCATCATTCAGCAGTGGCGTAGCGTGGGGGGTGCAGGGGGGGGCCGGCCGCACCGGGCGCAACATCTGGGGGTTAGGGAAATCCATGGGTTAGGGGGCGCAAATCCACGGGTTAGGGGGCACAAATTACTTGCCTTGCCCCGGGTGCTGATAACCCACACTACGCCACTGTCATTCAGTAGCATGCCACCTCTGAACCTGGATAGTATTTTTATTTTATTGCGTTTCTATTCCGCCTCTCCTCCAAGCAGCGCAAGGTGGTGTACGGGGTTCTCTTCCTCCCCATGTTGTTTTCCTCACAACAACCCTGTGAGGTGGGTTAGGCTGAGAAACTGTGACTGGCCCAAGGTCACCCAAGTGAGTTTCACCGCAGAAGTGGGGATTTCAACCCTGGCCGGGTCCTAATCCAGCACTCTAAACCCTATAACTACAATGGCTCCAGCGATTAAAAGCAAATGGTAGGCTTCTTCTCCATGGATTTGTTGTTGTTGTTTAGTCGTTTAGTCGTGCCTGACTCTTCGTGACCCCATGGACCAGAGCACGCCAGGCACTTCTGTCTTCCACTGCCTCCTGCAGTTTGGTCAAACTCATGCTGGTAGCTTCAAGAACACTGCCCAACCATCTCATCCTCTGTCGTCCCCTTCTCCTTGTGCCCTCCATCTTTCCCAACATCAGGGTCTTTTCCAGGGAGTCTTCTCTTCTCATGAGGTGGCCAAAGTATTGGAGCCTCAGCTTCAGGATATGTCCTTCCAGTGAGCACTCAGGGCTGATTTCCTTCAGAATGGACATGTTTGATCTTCTTGCAGTCCATGGGACTCTCAAGAGTCTCCTCCAGCACCATGGATTTACTGAGCTTCTTTTCAAGCCGTCTGAACTTGTGGCCATATTCACCGCATTTCCCCCCCCCCCCAAAAAAAAAAAATAAACCGGTGTGGAGAGAGGGAACGTGGAATCGGAGAAGGGGCTGAGGTATAAACTTCCGAGCCGCCCCAATCACTCAGCTAAGCTACCCTAGGCAGGTTGTTGTGGAAATAATACGACGAGGCTAAATTAAGCGCCTGTTCCTTGGCCTCTCTGGAGGCGCAGTCAGTGCAAAGCGGGGCTGACTCTGGTCTCCGCAAAGCCCTCTTCGCTGTCCGCTGAGCCCACGTGACAGGGCACGGCCCCCCCCCCCCCGCGCTACGACGCCCTGGGAAACTCCGCACCTGTTGTCCTGCTAGCGCGCGAACCCTCGTGGTCTTTCCCGCCTTCCCGGAGGACGAGGCTGCTGTCCTTTTCGCTACCAAAGCTGAAGGCAGTCACAGCGCGGTCCCTAAAACTCGTCAAGGACAGCCTGCGTGCCGAACCTTTGTTAGAAAGGTTTGTTTGGGTTAAAAAAACATTTAGGCAGCAACCTCGCTAAAGGCGAGAGATGGATGTAAACTAAAGTATGTTTTCTAGAGGTGAACTGGGTCAAAGGGTCAAATATCGGTCCGTTGAATGCGGAGTGTGGAGGAACCCGAACGAAAGTCTTATTGCGTTTTCCCCGGAGTTACCTGAAGTGAAGGAGTCACAAACTTAGGAGAGCGGGCTGGGCGACAGCCAGTCCTACCATGAGGACTAGAAACCTTCACCCGAACTGAAGGAGTTAAAAACACCAGAGAGGCGAGTCCCTTTGAGTTTGGGCGGGGGGGGGTGTGAGAGAGTCCCGTCATTCCTCCCCACCCCACAAGCGCCTTCTCCTTCCTGCCCCCAAATCTTTGTCTCTCCCAAGCTGAGGGCACCGCCGTTCAAAGAGTGCGCGCGCGCGCTATGTCACGTGATCGATTATGCGGGGCGGGGCTTATCTCACCACCACCACCAGCAACAACATTTTATTCCATATTCCCAATATAATCGCGTCGCCACAGCGCTTGGCAAAATCAGTGGTCGGATTCTTTGAAGTGTCGTTGTCAATCAACTGTTTGCGGAGGAGCCCGGGAGGGCCGGGGGGGGTGGGGGTTGCTCCGCGTCTCTGCCCCACATAGACAGTTTGTGTGTCCCTGAGGAGGAGACTGGAGCTGGGGGGGGGGGGCGGGGAAGGAGAGGAGGGCCCGAGATATTCGGCTGCCCCGTAAGCCTGAACCTGCGAGAGCCGTTTCTTAAAGAAGGGGAGAGACTCTCGGCACCTAGTGGAGTGATTTGGTACTGGGAAGAAAGCCTTCTGCGTTTTGATGATTACCTTGGGCTGGCAGCTTGGATCTGCTAATTGGCCAGGCACTTGCAGTGGAATTGCTTAAAGAAATCCAGCTGTAGGAACAGGTTGACCCGAGAGTATTCCCTGGACTCCCGTTCCCTGCCGCCCGCCCCCTCCCCGCCCCCACCGCCCACCACGGCAAACTCCGGAAGAAGCAAAGGAAGGCAGCCTGGGGACTGCTAGATCTTGCCAAGGCTCGGAGGAAAGAACAGCATGCCCACACCCCTCCCTGATTCATTCTGCCTGCTTGTTTCTTTTGGGTGGGGTGTTTTTTTTCCCGAACACCAAAATCTGGGAAAGGAAATGGTTTGATGTACTAGAAGATGTTATCTAATTAGGGCGTAAGAAATTTAATCTTTCCAGCAAGCAGGTCATATAATTAATGTTAATTTAACGCTCAGATTCTCAGTCATTAATTTTTATTCTCTTAAATGTAGTTTGGCAAGGCCCCCTGATCCATAGCAATGGATTTTACTGGATGTAAGAGCACAACTTGGTCTTTGGAGTGTATTACCGCAGACCTCCCTATCCCAATAACAAGATCACATCATGTATGCATTATTAAGCCATGTAATTGAATGGTCCATAGTTTGCATATCAGACTATTAAAATAATGTGCTTTGCTTTTCTCCCAACACGTAATGATACAGCCTCTGCGAATATTGGGTGATTCTGATAATTATCACCAAATTACTACAAATGTTCTCTTCATTAAGATGATTTCTTTCAAGCGTTTTTATTAAAATGTGAATAATGCATTAAATGACGGCCTGTAAAAATCCCCCCCCCACCCTCTGTACCAATAACATTCGTCAACTGCCGTTGGAAAACTACACAGACTAGATGCATGCGCGCGCCCGCATACACGTGTACTCTCTCACACACACACACCGCATTGGATAAGATAATGACTGTCCAGTATAATTAATTAAGAGTTCTTTATTTCTCGTTTCAAGTGCCTCGGGTTTCTAGCTATAAAGTTTCACATCTACAGAATTCTAAACCTTGTCGGGTTTAGATCACACAGAGCAGATGAAGGGGAGGGGGAAGCAAGTTATGACAGACCCATCCTCCTTTTTCAGGGGAGGATAGACAGACAGACAGACAGACAGACAGACAGACAGACAGATCCATTTGAAAACATACTGACCTCTTTTCTTTAATTCTCCTGGGGAGGGGGGTGACATATAGGGAGAGGGAAGCTACTAAAACAAAAAACGCACGCCATTAAAACAAACTGCTGGAAGGACCAGAACAGTTTCTCAGTGAACTAATTCCCAATTAACTAAGTAACTAACTTTCTTGTCACCTCGAACCACGCGCTTCACTAAAAAAATCTTGAGCCAAGAACCTTCATTATATTGCCTTCTCCCTCCTCGCTATTTTTCGAAGCTGAATAGCAAGGCAAGAACTACAGAAAGGGAAAAGGGAAAGAAAAGAACCCACCTCTGCAAAATAAGAGTCTCTTATTTAAAAAAAAAAAAACTGTAAAGAGCTCTGCTGCTCTCCCACTCTCATCCTTACCCCAGAAGAAAAGGATTGCTGGGTTGTGTTATTGTTGTTTTCCTTAATTAGATAATAAAAAGACAAAGAGGTATGCCTCTGGAACAGAGACAGTACAAGTTCGGGAGAGGAAGAGGAAGTTTCTGTGGCATCTACTGTTGTCTGCCCAGAAGTAGCGCTCTCTAGCTTGCGTCTGGCAACACAATCCCTAGTATGTTTTCAAAGAAGTAAGTCTCGCTGAGTTCCACGGAACTCAGACAAGATCGATATAGTAATATTGCTTCCAGGTAGACAGTTAATAGTGCGTTTCGTTTGGTGGCTTGGAGTAAGAACGAAGGTTGAAACAAAGCTTTATTTATTTGTTGCAGAGGACTCCGCCAGTCCACTTTGAGACGATATGCTTGACGCAAAGCGGATGATAGCCTCGACCTCTAAAACTAGTCAGTGGTGATGCTGCAATCCTATGCCCATTTTATTGGGAAGAAGCCCCCTGGGTCTTCCTTCTGAGTTGACATGTATAGGATTGCGTTATTCAGCCAGTTTAGACTGAAAACATCTTGGGAGGGTGACTTATCCTACCCGCTGGCCGGATCCCTGCTTCTCCCTAATCCTGACCTGCGCGCTCTCCTCTATCCCTAGTTTGAAGACACGCACCTCTCTTGGGTCAGTGCTGGCGCTTTTATTTTGGTTGGGACTATGTTGTGGGGGGCGGGTGGACTCCCTCTCACAGAAGCTGGGGAGAGCTGAGCGAGGCGAACTGTGTGTGCTCTTCTGTTTGGTTTTGCGTCCTCACTATAGCAACCAACAGTGGGCTGACAAAAATGCACCCTCTCTGGACAATGGGCCGGCCTCCGTGTTTGCCTCCCTTCCCTCCGTCGGCGTCCTCCTCCTCCTCTTCCAAATCCTAGCAAAGAAGAAGCACATTCCCCCCCTCCGCTCAGTCCCCGAGCCATTTTAACAATTTTCACAGCGCTCCTGAAACAGAGCAGGGGAGGAAGGGGGGGTGTTCCTAATTTAACAGGCTGTCTCTTTCTCATCATCAACACACCCACTACCTGAGATGCACACCCGTGGCAAAGTACCCGCGAGTAACACACTCAGGCAATGTACAGTTGGCTTTTGCTGCGATTTGTAACCTCGACCCTTCGTGACACTGAACGGGCTCCAAACGTGCTTTAGGCTGCAATGCTAATCAGTACTGAAAAGTAACTTCGAGAAGCCACGCTTAGAATCGCAGTGCGCTGACCAGATGAGGCTGGTTCTTCTTGTAATACCCAGTAGGGTAAAGTCAGTTTAACCGGTTCTAGTTAGCTGTACTTGACAACTTTGTGCATCTCTCCCAGTTTTCTATGTGCATAATGTGACTTCAAGTAGGCCACTGGCCCAGTCACTGAGTTTTGCGTTTGTATGGAAAGCACAAGAGTCGCAGTCCTGTTTGCATTTAAAAACTTGGACGCTGCAAGAGGATCAGAGCCGTCCCCTCCTTTTAACGTGACATGATTTACGCATCGGTCTCTGTTTTGTTTGGTTCACAAAGGAGATCGAGGGGGCACATGCCATAAAAAAAAGCCAGAGAGAGCGCAAGAGGAGAAATAAATGACGCCCACCACCGAGTTCATTGGAACTGTCTTCGCAGTGAGCGTGTTTAGGGCTGTCTGGGCTGCCACTGTCCACTAAAAGCTTTGAGTGCGGTAGCCCCGTCTTGGCTTTTGCATTTAACTTCTGCTGCACTGTCACAGAAGTGCGGTGGGTTGCATTTCTGTTCAAGATTTTGCCCCACTCCCAAGAAAAGAGTAGCAAGCATCTTCTTTTTGAATTCCTAACATCATCATTATCATTATTATACGGCCAAATATGCGTAAGTTTCAGTGTCGCTGGCTTTGGGCCTTCCTCGTCCTTCCCCTCACCCCACCACTCCGCCTTCCAAGCATAAGCTGAGTTTACAGTTGCTGAAATCGAGCCCCGGTTCTTTTATGGGGAGGAATCCTGTCACCACGAATCCGTTGCCTTCTCCTTTCCCCTTGGATAAAGTGAATCACAGGAGACAGAACAAGTCACTTGAGTGCTGCTTTATTTCGTCTTTCTGTGCGTCTTCGTCCTTCCCCCAACTCGCCATTCACGGAAACATAAGAACATGTAACCTGTTCAAGGAAGAATAATTTCCCTGAGTCATGTACAATAAGAAAGAAATCCTTTCTGAGCTGCATGTATCCCCCCCCCCCTCCTTTAATCCTCTCTTAGGAAAATAACAACTTCTTTAGTTGTCAGGGGGAAGCCGGCATGATGGAATAGTCTCCCCCACACCCACCCACACCACCACACATCGCACACGATCAGGAGTAGAAAGGAGGACGTCCTAAATACAATACATAAAGTTTTTATACTATAACCTTTTAAAAGTGCATGTGCAGCGGGGTAGATTTCACAAATGCCTTGGGTAGACTCTGCTAATGACATAATATACTGAGATCTGCTTTTGTCAGAAGTATTTGGGATACATCCAGTAATTTTAGGGACAGACGCAATCTATAACATTCCAAATTTTAGGGAAAGTTTCCGCGGGTAATTTAAGGGCCACAGGTAATTTGAAATAAGATTCATGAAACCCGAAGATGGATGTGCGAGGCATACATCTTCAAACAGTCTGTTAAAAAAGAATAAGGTTTCTCGTGAAAATCTTCCTACACCAGCTTAAACAGAAGCTTTGAGTGATCCTTGCAGTCCCTCTATAGCTTATTCACCTACTTGCCTGCCAAAAGAAATCCCCTTTAACTCACATTGTTAAAGGGGAGAGGGAAGAGTCACTTTAACAACAAAGCCTTTGGAAACGACACCGCATACAAATAAACTCTTCTCTACCAATAAATAGCATCTTGTCTTCTGTCTGAAAATTCAGTACAAACAAGCGACATTAGTTCTGAGTACAGGATTCGCCTCCCAGCCTGATGGAAATTGTCCCCCTTCATTTCCCCCCTTCCCTTCGTCCCCCCCCCCCAAGGCCTCATATTCACCACTCCAAATTTAGCAGCATTCCTTTGATAAATTACTCAAAGTAATCCCTGAAACAGCTAAAGTCTGACTGGTTGACGTTCTGTTAGAAGTGTTCGTAGTGGTATCTGCCTATAAAATATTCACTTGCGGACTACAAAGGGTGGATCATTTTTAATGACAAGATTCAGAACCGGAGGATGAAGCAGGGATGGGGTGAGGAGGGTGGGGAAAAGAGACTAATATCCTGGAATTCAAATCACTAATTTCAAGTACTGAACGCAGAACATTCTATCCTGCTTGTTTGAAACAGCGAGGCAGATAAAATTTGGCAGTCAGCTTAGGAGTTGTCAGCGGAATACTAGTTGGAGGAGGGAAAGTGATAAATCTTCAGCGTTCCCCCTCTCAAACTTTTCATGGGCTGGGTGGGAGGGGAAAGAATCCTTCTCTTTTCTGTCTTCTGGGGATATCGATACTGTGGCAAGTAAGTTGGCCTTTTTGTCTGAGGGAGGGAGAAGCCGATTCAAATGGTGAGCGTGGGAAGTGTGACCGCGCGCAATCAGAGTTATCAATTTCTGTCCATTCTGTTTAGGCTTCTTAGTTAAATCATGTGTTTGTTACAGCCACCCGAAGGAGCCCCGACTTGAAAGTGTAGCTTTTCAGTCATCTTATAAATGCATCCCTGAGGCTGCAGCTCTTGCGGCTTGAAGGCAGATTTCATTAAAACAGCCCAGCTGCCTCTTTGTGCCAGATCGGATTCTTCAAGCGATCACTTGTGAAGCCCCGGCTTCGGAGAGGGGCGCTTTTTTCCCCCTTCCCCCTTCCTTCCTCCTCTTCACCCCCCCCTCCGCCCCCCGCGTTTCTTTTTCTGGTCCTTCTGCGTAGGCCCTTAAAAGTTGAAGTTTCATTCATGTGTTGTTGGGGTCTCTCGCTCTCCACTAAATCAGGCTCATTCGAGCCCCAGTGGAAAAAGCTCCGCCAAAGCGCAGGATTGAATGGTTCCTCGTATCGAAAGGTTAAAAGGGAACAAGATCAAAACAGCCCAGGCTCACAATAGTTACATTAAATGCGTCCTAGGCTAGCACATGTGCGTGCACACATCTCCAGGCTCGGCCTTTGAATTGGAGGGGGGAGGGGAGGGGAGAAGGGAGGGGAGGGAGGAGGAGCAGCAGCAGTGCCTGTGTGCGTCCATCCGTACTGGGCTGTATTACAGCTTCTTCACACCTTAAGCCCATGGCATGGGTGCTATGTCCATGTATTTTAGGATCAAGGGGTAAAAGCGGCAGGGCAAGGGGCGTGGGAGAGTGGGGAGGTCGCACGATCCTATGCAGGTTCGAATGGGCGCTAGTCCTACGGAGTTCAGCGGGGCTTAGTCGCCAAGCAAGTAGACACAGAATTTCATACATTTTCCCCTAAGAGGCATGTGTCAGCTGCAAAGTTTTCATTTCTATGCATTAGTGGAAGGAAAGGGCTGTGAGAAGGGGGGAAGGGTTGAGAGGGTAGCCTGCCTCAATATGGAAGACTTTTTAAGATGGTAAAGTCTAACTGGATCAATTCAATCTGTGTGTTGCTTAGGAAATTGCACTACCTGAACCCAAGTGGATTGCTGTTTTTGTTTTCTGTTAGTCCAGAAGTACAATTAAAGGTTTCATGGCATTTATCTGTGATCAGCAGACGAATCGATAAAGCTTAACAAACTCATTGTCGGTGTCCTGTTGGGATGGTTGACAAGTGAGCAGGGGAACCGTGTTGGATCCCAATCTGTTCGTGGGTGCCTGAGCCACCACAAAATCTTGCTCGAAATGTCTCGAGTGTTTTCTGTTTGTTTGTTTGGTTGGTTGTTTTAAATCATTTTGTATCCTGTGTCTTCCTTCTCCCTGCAAGAGAAATTTAGGGTTTGCTGTGAGTGATTCAGTGTTTGCCCACTTAACCAATGGGAGATTTCACAACCCCAGCTGACAACAGGAGTCTGAAATCCACACAAGGTCCACCTCTGGAACTGCTTTGATTTTGATCCTGCGCTCCCGGTAGGATCAGCCCCTGGAGCCCACCTTTGAACGGGACCTTCTACGCGCGCAGACACACACACACACCATTCGACGTCGTCCCCCTCTCTATCTTTCTGTGTATATCCTTTTTTCCCCTCCTATGGAGAATATTCTCAGGGAGCTATACTGGAATGAAGGAGATATCAAGGAGGCCTGTCAGTTCAAAGCTTTTTAAGGTTTGTTTGAAAATCCTCTTCCCGTCAAAGTAAGCAGCCCTAGTATTTGAACAGCTGCTTTGAACAGTGATGGGCGGGAAGGAGAAGAAGGACTGAGCTGAATGAAGAAAGAAAGAAAGAAAGAAAGAAAGAGGGGGGAAAGGGAGAGAGAAAGAGAGAAACCCATTGCAGCGTCTCTGCCCAAGACATCGCCTCACCTTCAACCTGCTTTTCTGTGGGCAGAGAAAAGGAAATAAAGGCTCCGGGGACCTCTCCATCCAGGGTCAGCTCAGAGACAAAAGGGACAGGCACATGAATGTCTCTTTCACACTCCCAGCGCGTGGACCCAAACCGCTTCCAAGGACCCGCTCGGCCCGTTCCGAACTGAACGACGGAGTCTCCGGTTCTTGAAACCGCCCCCTCCCCGCCTGCCCGCCGCCCGCGCTCTGTGCTCCCTCGGCTGCTGCGCCCTCCCCCGCCCTGCAGTCAGACAACCGAAGCTCCTTTGCTGCTTCCAGCGGCGGCGGCGGCGGCGGCTTCTTCCTCCGCGGACACAGAGAGAGGGAGGGAAGGGAGGGAGAGGGAGAAGCGAGCGAAGGATGCTTATAAGAAACAATATTCATGACCGGGATCAGCAGAATGATGGAGACGGGGAGGCGGGACTTCTGCTTCTGGCGCCTCCCGAATTTCACCCACTTGCGCTCTGAGCACTTCCCCGCTGGGGAAATTCATAGAAGACGTTGATTTCGTCGGTGTACTGTAGGGTGGGGGGAGGCAGGAAGGGGTAAGAGGGGACAACGATGCATGAAGGAAAAGGAAACTAACCTTTTTCTTCGCCCGCCCCCTTTTTTTTTAGGGCAACATACTCTTGTTTTACTTACTTATTTTTACCATTCCGTGTTAAGCTGCTCTTTCTAACGTGTGTATGTGTGTGTGGCACGCAGTGGCCTCGTCCAAGGATTTGCAGCAGCTGCGCTGTTCCAGGAGGGGGGAAAAAGTTAAGCCTGGCAATTTAGTGGTCCTGTCCTGGGACAAAACAGAATCCTGTTGCCCGGGCATCCCAGCTTGCCCGGCTTCCTAACAGCAACAGCTGCCTCTTTGCTTCCAACACAGACAAATGTGCACACGCACGCACACGACTGACTTCCCTCCTCCTCAGCGGGAAGAGGAGGACTAATTTCACGTGGCTAGTTAAAGTGTTGACCGGGAATAGGGGGGGAGGAGGGGTGCCGCTGGCCGCTTTCCACTAATGCCAGGGGTGGGTTGGCCTGTTGGGAGATCTCTCTATTCAAGTAGACTGTCAGAGAACTCGGTGGGAGATGCGCCTAATAAGAGGCCATGGAAGGAGAATCTCACCCCCCACACCTTCTTGGCTTTCAACCCGCACTCCTGAAAGAAATCCTTGCAAACACCAGGCAGAACTGAGAAGAGTGCTTCCCTATTCCAAAACTCCTTTAATTGTGCAAACACACTTTGCTTGTTTCCACTGACTTTCAGTGGTTCAAGACTGCACATCGTGTTCGCTTAAAAGCACTTCAATATGGTGTTTGGGAGGGACACTAGCCCAATTGCATTGTTCTTGTATGTTATTCACAGCGTCCAGCTGCTTTGGGCTGATGAGAAACAATACATAAGTGTTAACAAAGTAAACTGGGACGAGCTGGGGGAGGGGGAGAACTTCGGTGTATTCTTGTTAAGCCCCCCTAAACTATACGGTCAAATTCTACCGCAGCTCCGAACTATTGCTCCTGAAACAGCAAGGAGCGTTAAGGTAGCCTAAAAGGCTATGGCATAAGCTTCCCTGTGCTAGATTCCACTTCATCAGATGCATAGAGTACAACCCTAAATTGGCAGGCAGCTATACACACACTGGAGTGGGGCGAGATGTGCCTCCCGATCCAGGATGAAAGTGGTCCAGGAAAGCTTATGCTATAATAAATCTGATGCAGCGCAATCCTATACATGTCCAGTCTGAATGCCCTTCAGTTCAGTTGGACTTAATCTCAGCTGAATGTGTAGAGGACGACAGCCTGGTTAATCTGGTTGTTGATGTAGCACAGACTGCTATTCTGTGGAAAGGCTGCGGTGAAAGTTATGGTATTGTATAGATATGATTGCATTAAATTTGTTCGAAGAAAACCAAATGTTTGCAATCCTGAAAAGTCTCGAGTAAAGACTTTCCCCCATATAACTTGCATATAAAGACGCCAACCCGCGTAAGTTATTTTCTTCCTCTTTCTTAGAATCTAGCAAAGTGGCCAGGCCAGGCCACAGCCGTGATGTGCACCCCTTACAACATGGGTAGGCAAACTAAGGCCCGGGGGGCAGATCCAGTCCAATCGCCTTCTAAATCCGGCCTGCGGACGGTCCGGGAATCAGCATGAGTAGAATGAGTAGAATCAACATGAGTAGTATTTAAAATGCATCTCTGGGTTATTTGTGGGGCCTGCCTGGTGTTACATGAGTAGAATGTGTGCTTTTATTTAAAATGCATCTCTGGGTTATTTGTGGGGCATAGGAATTCGTTCATTTCCCCCCCCAAAAAAAAAATATAGTCCGGCCCCCCCACAAGGTCTGAGGGACAGTGGACTGGCCCCTGCTGAAAAAGTTTGCTCACTCCTGCAACAAGCTAACCCCTTGAGTTATTTATGTACGTTGACTTGTATAAGGTGACTTACCTAAGACATACATAAATTGAAGGAGACTTGCTTCCAAATTCAGGAACGTGGTAGTCAGTTATGATCCTGTGCACACTTCCTCGAAAGTGTGAGACGTTCCACAGTGGAACGGACTCTCAGGAGAGGTGGCGGACTCTCCTTCCTTGAATGCTTTTAATCAAAGGTTGGATGGCCATCCCGTCATTCATTCATTCATTCATTCATTCATTCATTCATTTATAAGTTGAGATTCTCGCATTAAAGGAGGTTGGACTAGATGACACTGGGGACCCCTTCCCACTCTATGTTGCATTGACTCAAAGTATGACTGACTGGCTTCCAGGTGCACTGGCAACTAGTTGGTCTGAAAGTACTGAAGCCTTCCTACAACCCTTGCTGTGTCCAGAACCTCTCTCTTCCTGTCCATGTGTTTCCTGTTTGTGGAACCTCTTGCTTGCGTGTGCAGACGCCTCTCTCGCGCAGAGAAATGTTTCCAGCCAAACAGCCTTCGCTAGGATAATGAATCATGAAAAGAAAAACCTTCTGAGAAAAGCTACTTCTCGCTAGTGATGCTAGTAAATCTCCTCCCCTTCCTGCCCTGGTGTGGTATTTCGGGTAAGATCATTTGGAGTGTACATTGTGTCCATTCTCTGACCTGGTTGAGTTTGGTCGTAGGACAACAAAGCTCTGGCTTCTCAGATTGGGGCTCTAACTCTTGGAGGTCCAGCGAAGTCTGATGCCAAGTGCCCCTTATTTTAAGGCGAAACCCAGCGTGGTCACAGAACACCATGGATGGTTCTGTCGTTGCTAAACATTCCGGCCCCTTAGACCTCAGCTCAGAAGCTGCAGCATAGCTTTAGCAAAATGTTTTTGGAAATGTTGGCAAGGATGTTATTTACTCGTAAGAGAACCACACTGGAGGATGGGCCAGTCAGCATCACGATGCATCTAAAGTTGTGGGGCGACACATGGGCTTAAGACCTACATCGATGGACTTATGGGATTTTGTTTTGTTTCCATAAATGTGCTTAACTGGGGAGGGGGCGGTAGCGGGGGGGGTGTCCCCCATTCCCTCTCGCCTTTTCGTAAGCTCCTGCCCGAACAACAGAAAGAAAGAAAGGAAAGAGAAAAGTTGCAGGTCTGTAAACATACTGGTGATCCCCAGGGAGGGAGAGCCTCGGCGATTCTGCGAACAATAGCAGTTGGCTTTGCCTCCGCGATTTGCAAAGTGTTAAGCCTTGAAATTCTTAGCGAATCCTAGTTTTGTTCTCAGGCAGCACCTGCTTCTGGGACAGTTTGGGGACTTGACAGAGCCTCTCTCCCGAAGCAGCAGCAGCAACATACAGCCCTCCCCTCCTCGCCCCTTTCTCCATGCAGTCATCTTTCTTTTCCAGCCACTGTGGAGAAGGGAGCAGCAGGTTTATCTCGGATTACTGGGTGCAAACACAAGGAGAAGCGCAAGCGGGGGGTGGGAGAGAAGAGATATTGAAAGACACGTTTGGGAGAGAAGAGATATTGAAAGCTTGAAGCCCCTTCACTGGCTGCAATTCTATAAATGCACTTCTTTAGGACCAGATCCCACTGACACCAGTGGGGCTTACTGTAAACATGTAAACATGCGCGCATGGAGGAAGCGAGGCCGCCCCTCTCCTTCTGATGATGTAGACTGAGTAACTGGAAAGCAAGAGTCCCTGCAAAGTTGGCAGGCTGATATTTACAAGAAGTACTTGTTTAATATATAAAGTTGCCCTTTCCTGATAAACAGTATCTGGGAAATGTTGGGAGTCGGTCTACGGACGTGACGGAGCGGTGCGTGCCTGTGTGTGCGTGGATGCACCCAGTCCGCCTGTCAGCCAAGTCAAGAAAGGCATTGGACGGGAGTTTACAGGGGAGGCTCCCGCAACGAAGCCTGTGATTCTGGCAGGGCGTGATTCGGCCGATCCCGTCCAGTCTGCTGCTTGCCGCTTCCTTCAAAGAATACCTTCCACTGAAAGGACGAGTCCTCCTTTGTAGCCTAGCAGACGGGGGCGGAGTGAGGGGAAAGGGAGGGCGCGGGTTGGGATGCGGAACGAAACAGCGATGCCGTCCTGCGCCTGAAAAGAACCCAACCAAGTTTCGGAAACAATGCGAGCAACAGGAGAGCAATACCCACCAGTAGCCTTAACCACGGCGCGCCTAGGGTCAGTTTGTGACCTACTTGCTTTTCCAGTAAACATAGACAAAGGTGGTTTGCCTATGTGTCTTCTTCTTGTTGTAGTTGTTCTTGCTGTTTTACAGAGGAGGTGAGCATCCTCCGGTCTCACACACAGCCCCCGTTATCCGGACTCAGCCCATGTGGCTACAAGCAGAGGAGCTACACTTTTCCTCCTCATCATCATTATTATTCCCTTTCTTCCGTGTGTGTGTTTGTGTCTCTTCCCCGCCCCCGCCGCCACTTCTTTTCTGTTCCTTCCCCCTTCCTTCCTTCCCTCTCTCCCTGCTCCGAGTTTGATTACAAAGCGAGCGAGAGGGAGGCTGTGCGGGGGGCGTGGTGTCAGCGCCAGGGCCGGGGCCAATGGGAGGCTCCCCCTGCGCCGGTTGCTAGAGGTCTCCACGTAAATCAAAGCGCAGGGAGCCAATGGGGGCCGGAGGGAGGGAGGAGCGGGGACGCGTGCCTTTGCAGTGGGCTCTGCCAAGCGGACTTGCGGGGGAAGCGAGCGGCGAGAGGAGCCCGAGGCGAAAAAGTAGCTGTCAAATGCGCGGCTCCTTTAAGCGGAGCCCTCAGTCCGGCTCGGAGAGTCATGGCGACCACAGCGTCTAACCACTACAGCCTGCTCACCTCCAGCTCGCCCATGGTGCACGCCGAGCCGCCGGGGAGCATGCAGCCGGGCGCCGGCTACAGGGACGCCCAGGCGCTGGTGCAGGCGGACTACGCGCTGCAGAGCAACGGGCACCCGCTCAGCCACGCTCACCAGTGGATCACGGCGCTGTCCCACGGCGGCGGCGGAGGGGGAGGCGGCGGAGGAGGCGGCGGCGGCGGCGGCGGCGGCGGAGGGGACTCGCCCTGGTCCACCAGCCCGCTGGGCCAGCAGGACATCAAGCCCTCGGTGGTGCAGGCCAGCGGCCGGGGGGACGAGCTGCAGCAGCAGCAGCAGCATCACCAGCAGCAGCAGCAAGGCAGACCGCCGCACCTGGTGCACCACGCCGGGAGCCACCACGCCGCCGTGGCCGCGGCCGTGGCGTGGAGGACTGGCGGCGCGGCTCACCTGCCGCCCGGCATGGCCGCGTCCAACGGCGGCGGCCAGGGCGGGCTCCTGTACTCGCAGCCGCCGGGCTTCACGGTCAACGGCATGCTGGGCTCCGGGCAGCCGGGCATGCACCACCACGGCCTGCGGGACGCCCACGAGGAGCCGCCGCCGCCGCAGCAGCCCCCTCACCACCCCGACCACCTCCCCCAGCAGCAGCCGCAGCAGCAGCACCCGCACGGGCAGCAGCAGCAGCAGCAGCACCACCACCCGCACCACCACCACGAGGCGCACTCGGACGAGGACACGCCGACCTCGGACGACCTGGAGCAGTTCGCCAAGCAGTTCAAGCAGCGGCGGATCAAACTGGGATTTACCCAAGCGGACGTGGGCTTGGCCTTGGGCACGCTCTATGGCAACGTCTTCTCGCAGACGACGATCTGCAGGTTCGAGGCCCTGCAGCTGAGCTTCAAGAACATGTGCAAGTTGAAGCCTTTGTTGAACAAGTGGCTGGAGGAGGCGGACTCGTCGTCGGGCAGCCCCACCAGCATAGACAAGATCGCGGCGCAGGGGCGCAAGCGGAAAAAGCGCACCTCCATCGAGGTGAGCGTCAAGGGCGCCCTCGAGAGCCATTTCCTCAAGTGCCCCAAGCCTTCCGCCCAGGAGATCACCTCGCTGGCGGACAGCCTCCAGCTCGAGAAAGAGGTGGTCCGCGTGTGGTTTTGTAACAGGAGACAGAAAGAGAAACGCATGACTCCCCCGGGAGGGACTCTGCCGGGAGCCGAGGACGTGTATGGGGCCAGCAGGGACACGCCGCCGCCACACCACGGGGTACAGACTCCTGTGCAGTGAACTCCGCCGTCGGCGGGGAAGGAGGAGCAGGGGGGAACTGGGGGGGCCGAGCCTGGCCCCTTCCCTAGAACCCCTTACTCCTCCAACTCTTTCGATTGTTTTCTCCCTATTCCCCTTTTAAAAAAAAAAGCAGACAAAACAAAAAAAAGGAAGGAAGGCGAATGCACTGAACTATCCTTGAAACGGTAGCAAAGTGTGTAATGAATGGTGTGTTTCTGACCTTTACAGGCGAGTAACCAGGCAATGAAGTGCAGTGAGTATATGGATGTGTGTGTCAGAGAAGCGAGTGCATGTTGGCCCCTTCCACCTCTCCCCCGCTCTCTCTCTCTTTCTCTCTCTCTCTTCCTTGCATCCAGGCGCAGGCAGATAAGAGAGACGCCCCATTGCAAATGCCAAGGCGCTGCACAAAACCTTCCCCCCTCTGGGTATAGGCGAAAGCCGGCCGGCCTTTTGTAGCAGGGGGCCTTGCCCGTTAAATACTTCGTGGGGTCTTCGCCAAAGGCGCCTAGAAGGAAAGCAGGAAAGATGATGCTTCGATGCTCTGCAGCGCGCTTTAGGTTGGGTTGCTTTGGCTAGGGGTGGGGGGCGCGGATACAAAGGCAAATGTGGTAGGCAGGTGTCATTAGAAGGGTTATGCCGTTCTTGTAAAGAGAGAGAGAGAGTGAGAGAGAGTAAACCGTCTGAATTTGCACTGCAAGGAAACAGAAGTTTACAGATCTCTCCCTTTCCTGCCTCTGTCTGGAGGTGACTTGCATTTTGTTCTCTGTGTGTATGTGTTTGCTGGCCAGCGGTGGGACAATGTACAAAAATCCGTGTAAGCCTTTGCCTTTCCTCTTTGTGTTGTTGGACGCGAAGTTTTGGAGTCAGCCTTCGGCGGAGGTCATGTTTAATTTGCTTTTTCTGCCATCCTTAACCTCCGGAGTGGGGGAAGCTGGGCTCTCCTTAGGGTTAAGTAGATCTTGAGGGGAAGCGTTAAGAAAAGGACAGAGACGAGAAGGAGGTGGGGGAAGAAACAACTGCCACTTCCCACACAGAGAAATGTGGCTGTGGATATGTATTTTTTTCCCAGATGCAAGGCAAGGTAGGTGTTTGTGTGAATGAGTGAGTGAAACGGAGAAGGGGGCAGGATTGGGGGAAGGGACGTGAAGAATTAGAAACTCGCAGAAATAAGATTATAAGTGTGTGTGTGTGTGTGAGAGAGAGAGAGAGAGAGAGGGGGGGGGGACCCATTCATGCTTTTCCAGCAGAAAGTGGCACTTTGAAAGAAACTAACAAGTTTTTTTGGGGGGGGTGGAGTGTCAGATGGGAGAAAGAGAGAGAAAGAGAGACTAATGCTTAGCTTCACAGATGCTGTACAGAAAGTTCTCTGTCTGACTTGTCCAGCGCTGCCCCTGCCCTATGCTGACATCTGCTTTTAAATTTGGAATGGGGTGGGAGTAGAAATTCAGCTCAAGAACATTCATTCTGATCCTTAAGATCGTCACTTGGAAGTAAGTTCCACTGATCTAAGCAAAGGTGCTCAAGGTTGCAGCTCTGGGCTGTGATCTTGAGATGCATCATTTCCATTTGGGAGAAGATAACACTCAGTTCCAGAGTGACACCCACTTTAGGTGGGATTTGCTTTCACATCATGTGCTGAAAAAAATCAGGATTTAATGTAAGCTGACTAAGAACTGCAGTCCCATTCATCTCAATGGGAGGTTTCCAACTTACTTCAGCAAATATGTGGGATTGTATGAAGTACGCTCTGGACAAGAGAGTGGAGGAATTTTAAGCAATGATTAAACCCATTGAAATCAGTGAGGTTAAGACTAAGAAGGTAGCCAGGATTTTTCCCATTGTAATCAATGGGACTTATTTCCAAGTAAATGTTTCTATGGGGATTGCTTTAAAAATCCAAGTACTGTACTTGGTTTTCAGTGGTCAGTATGTGGGAGTTGTGGCCACATGCACCTGGGTGAATTTCTCTTTAAGGTTTATTCTCACATTTTAGATCCATCCCAGGTCTCCTTTCTTGAGACTTCAGCATAACATGTGGCATGAAAGTCTCCTTTCTTGAGACTTCAGCATAACATGTGGCATGAAAAGGACCGGTTTAACTTTGTCGGCCTTTTCTCTTTTCTCCAAAGGGAGCCAAATGAAGGGAAAACAAAGCAACCAAAATGCAACCATTTTTCAATTTGTCTTTTTCCTGTCCCCTTTGTGTTAGTCATTTAATAGCTGCATTTTGCTTGGTAGAAAATGGTTAACTTTCCAAAAAGCAAAAGGCTCTAGAGAGGGAAGACAGGAAGGGGAAGTTGAAATTGTATATTATATTCTATATTGGGGCAAAGGGGGAGGGGGTAACCCATGAAACTGTGAGAGTGACATATTCATATTTTGAAACATCTACTCAGCACAAAAAGGGGGTGGTCTGTATAACTTTTTAAAAAATAATATTTACAAAGTTTGCCTAGTGGAGTGTTTGAGAATTCTGAGGCCAATGAAATAATCTCTCCGAGAAACTTGCAGATAAACATTGGAGGAAGTAGGTGGGATTTAATAATACTATATTCTTCAACTGTTTTTCTAAGCGCCAGTGTCTGGCATCAGATTTTTTCCCCTCCCCACTTCCCCTTGAGAAGACAAATACAGCTTTCTGAGAAGCCTATTCATTGGGCCTTTATTCTATTTTTGCAACAGTGTCCCCCCCCCTTTAAAAAACTATATGGGCACTGGTTTCTCTTTAATGGTATTGAGCTGCTGTTGATTATTGTATGGGGACAAACTTCTTTAAAAATATTCAGGTTGGGGCAGTGGAAGTGGCAAAATGGGGGGGGGGCAGTGACACTTATTAATATCTGGGTAAGGTCAAAAGAAGGAGTTTGGGGGAAGCAGATCCTCTAAACCCTCCAATAAGTTTACTTAAAATTTTAAAACAAAGTTACCACACAAACCTTACCACTCTGTATATATGTTTAATATTTGTCCTTTGAAATGCAGAAATAGTTTAAATGTTTTCTTTGTCTATTTTTCTTTTTTTCCTTTTTTTTAATGCTACCCAGGGAAATATTTTCATATCATTTTTAAGTGGGCTGCCTCAATGTATATTTATTTCTTTTAAAGCAAACAGGTTCTGGAAACTGTTTTTTCTGTAGCTTTAAATGAGTAGGTGAACAAACAAACAAAATCTATATGGGATGTAATTTTTTTTTTTTTTTTTTGGTTCAGTCTCTTTAAAGAAATACTTTGTTTTTTGGTACATTTGGATGTGCTTGTGGGGAAAAATAAAAGCGCAGAGATCCTTATATATTTATGTTAAAGTAATATTTTATTATCTACATAAAACAGAAATACACAAGACCTTTATAGTTTGTTCGAGTTATTGGCATATCTTTTATTTTCCTTTAAAAAAGAAAAAAGAAATAGTACTGAGAGTGGCGACATAGTTCTTTGGAAATGGGAAATATGTGGGAAGAAATAGAATCTAGCCTTTCTATTGCCTTGCATTCTCTATCCTTCCTTCTTACTTCATGACATTTTGGAATAAAATGTATGCCTAATCTATTGACAGATTTCGCTGGTATAATTCTGGCAGCTGGTAGAGTGCAGGAGGAATGTGGGCCGGGAAGGAACACTGTTAGGTAGGCACAATTGTCTTTCCAAGGTTCGGCCTTTAATGCTGGAAGCCACCGCAGTGTGTATATTTTGATGCTCTGGGAACCAGTTTTTCTTGGAACGCGTGTGCGAAGAAATATATAGCTGGTTGGAGGCTACACAAAATCTAAGCATCTACATGTTCTCATTGTCAATCGCTGGGCTGGGGTTTTCGATGTAGCGTGTGCCGCTTTGGGCTGCGATCATAAGCTCTTACACTTACTTGGCAGTAAAAAGTTCCATTCAAACCACCAAGACTATATTAAGTTGAAGGGCAAACCACTTTCTCTAGAGTAGGCTCGTTGATTTCCCATTGCAGTCCATGGGATTCACTGCAGCACTATCGCCACGGTGGATGGATAACTGCAGCCCAACGCCTAAGTGTTTTGTTTTTAAAGGAACAGGGCATTGTTACTATTTTAAATCAAGCTCTTTTAACGCTAAACATGCGGTTGTTTATCTTGGACTTCTTTAGTCAGTCTTGCTTAGCCATGTGCATTTTGTCTCCTTCCAAATCAAAGTTTTGTCAGGTAGATTGCCAGTTCTTCTTTAGACATTTGAAAGGCTTCCGTGGACTATGCGACGCTTTCGTTCTTTCAAGTAACAAATAAATTATTCTTTGGAGTAATTTCTACGCTGCAGTGTAGATTCTACAATAGAGATGCAGCCAGATCCCCAACTGAGGAACAGCTCAGCTGAAGTGCTATAATCTAACTGGACCCGCGGCCCTAAAGGTTGTCTCTTGGAGGTGAGTTCCTTTGAAATCAATGGAACTTTACCCTCAGGAAAGTGAATACAGGAACTGGAAGTTTAGTTCCAATGGAACTTGGACTTTCCAACTAAGCAATGCATAGACTGGATAGATTGCACGCCAGCTCAAATCAAATTGCTTTCGCCCAAGCTGGGTGTGGTTCAGATTGCTAAAGTGTCTGCACACGAACAACATTATAGGGGGCGGCTATAATCCCGCTATACATTTCTGTGGAGCTTCGGTTTAGGTCCTTGTGGACATGACTAGGTTACTGGGTGCTATCCCCGTCAATAGCCCATTTCCTGGGAATGGCATCTTCAGCGTTAACATGTTTCTTGCGTTTTTAGAAGAAAACTCCACCAACGCCACAGCCACTCCGCCCTAAGTCTTCCCACCACCGCCTTTCCCCTTTTAACGATAGTTTCCAGGCTTATTAGATTTAATCATCTTTTCTAACTCCTAGTCAATATTACACGCGTCCCAAACAGATTCAGCTAAATGATCTTATCAATAGTCTGGAAACGAAGTGACAGAAAGAAGGAGTGTTCTGTGACCGCAGATATGCTGATGGGTAAAATGTTTAAGCTGGGTATAGATTGAATGTCCCTTGGTCAATAGCTCGCTGAATTGTCAGTATTTTTTTTTTAAATAGTGGAGGGGGGTTGTTTGAGGAGTGGAAAGCTGGGCAGCATCTGCCCTCTGCAGGACATTTCAATGGTCTTGGAAATGGAATCTTTTGCTTCTTCCCCCTGCGCGCGCGCCACCCGAGTTTGTGTGTGCGTTTGGAGTGGTGGTGGGATCACGTGCGCGACGCTTGGTTGGGCCAGGTGTGATTTTTAGTCGAGCGCCTGGCTTTCATATCTGAAAGGAGGGTTAGTTTGGAAAGAAGCCTTTCCCTTCCTCCCCCGCTGAAGAATTTGAGCCTCCTGCCTATATTGATAGAACTGCTGGGTGATGGTTACAGCGTTGGGACAGAGAGAAACTACTTTGGGAGAGGAGCTCACCCAGGGCGCTTCAACCAAGGATTTAGCGTTAGGGATATTGAGGAGCATATTGAGGAGGAAACTGGTCAGGTACCGTCGAGGTTCCCTTTCACCGTCACCTTGTATTAACTGTCAACAATTTTCTGCTTTTGTGCTTCCCCCTCCCCTCTTAAAAGACTGTCACCAAGGTTTTGTGGAAAGAGGAGCTGGTGTCCCAGTAACAGCAATAAATACCAGGAGAGCGGTGGGAAGTAATGGGTGCTAGTCAAGGTGTGAGCGACGCTTCTGAACAGCTTCTGAGCATCTCTAGACAATAGCAAAATAAGGGCATGCCCTCATCTCTTGCAGGAATTGACAGAGACGCGAGGATGTTAGATCTGGTATCAAGCTGTGGACGAGAAGGCCCAGTGCTTGGGATTGAAATCCTAATTTCAAAAGTGGCTTGAGAGAGAGGAAGAGAGTTTATCTGAATAAAGAGAGAGGCACGGGGAAGTTGCAGTGATAACAATCTTTTCTACAAACAATAATAGTTGAAAATCGATTCATTCTTCGACGGAGCTTCAGTTTGGCTTCAATGCCTTGCCTAATAAGGAGGTGCTAGGAGTAGTGGCGAACAAGAGATGTATTTATATTTTGCTTTCTTTTCTTTTGGATAGCAGAAAAAAGGAGATGTTCTCCCAGTGTTTCTTTTATTCTAGTGTTTTTAGTTGTTCAAATGAGAAACTTTTCCGTCAAGATGGTCTTTCTTTTCTTTTCTTTTCTTTCTTTCTTTCTTTCTTTCTTTCTTTCTTTCTTTCTTTCTCTTAAGTTCCACGGTTGATGTTTACATTTTCTGGGCCATGTGATAAATGCATATGTAAACGTTGCTGATTTTTTTTTTTTAAAGAAAGGGTTTTTCCCCCCACGAGGCCTTGGTATGGAGGCAGCCTGTTTCTGACTACAGACCACCTCGATCCACAAACTAATTAAGCCATGCGGATTTCAGCTTCCTTGCCGTCAAAAATACTCCCACTTCATTTGCTTGCGATCCGGAGTCGAAAGCAACGCGGGCGCTTACCGCTGCTTGCCTCCTGCCCCCTCTCCCATTTGCTGGTTCTGACTTACCTATAAATCCTGGAAGGCAAGAATATTGGCAATAATTTGGCACAACTTTAGAATAACAACAACAACAACAACAAAAACGGCTCACCGTTTCTAAACTTCCTAGCCTGACCTGAATTTTTCAGCTAAATCCTATTGGATTTGCTCTGACCTCTCTGAATACAAGAGAACAGAAAGGCCATCTCACAGACAAATAGAAACCCGCCTCTTTTCTTAAACTTTATTCAGTGTCTTTCAATACAATTCCCCACCCCGCTCGGATCTTAGACTTGCTTCTTTGGAAGTACGACCCACAGAGCTCCAGGGTTTTACTTCCTGGTAGGTATGCTTAGGATTGCAGCCTTTTACCCACCTGGTAAAAGTAGAAAGGTTACGCGGTATAGATACGGATCTTGAAACTGGGAAAGATTGCAGGAAGTGAAGGAGGGGATTTTGGAGCGAGGGTGTAACTTTCACTTGTCAAATGTGGCAGACACCAAAGCGTTAACGAAAGTGATAACTGAGAGTTAGCAGGTGTGTATGCTACATTATGTGTGCCAGACAACAGTAAGTTAACTGCATATTACTGGAGAAAACAACTTCCTTGTAAAATATCCTTTATGAATGCAGAATTTTATATTTTTGTTTTAAAGTTTTAAACAGGATACTGTAATTATGTCTCAAGCGATGACAAATCACCCAGGCAAGGAGAATGCCATGACATTTCAGTATAAAGGCTGCAGTCAAATCCATATTTTTCTGGATATAAGTCCCATTGAGATCAATAGGTCCTACTTCGTGTGAAGCGCCCTGAGATCTTGGATGAAGGGCGGTATATAAATCTAATAATTAAATAAAAAATAAAACCCTTAGGATTGCACTGAAATGAACATAATTTGCAATTAAATGCAGGCTTGAGGAAGATAGAGACTTCTCATTCCTGGGCAGGTAACAATGGCCGCATTTTAGTTTGTTTCTCAATCCCTAGATTGTGTTCGAATTTTTAAGACTACACTCCTTACTTGAGTGTAAGCCCCACTGAACGCAGTAGGGCTTTACTTCTAGGGAAAATGCATAGTATCGGGCAGAAATACTACAATCACATGCAAATTCTATGAAATTCAGGTTTAAGATGCAGGATTTTAAATCCCATGAATGAAATAAATCTCACTGAACTCAGTAGGAGTCATTTACAAATAAACATGCGTAGGATCGTGCTGCAAAGCACATTTTTATTGGAAACAAAGTTCTGTGGTGAGAGTTGATACAGTTGAGAGAATAATATGCTTTAGACAGAATTAAGCAGCTGGATCAAACGCCAGCAGAATAGCACTCGGCTGCTTGTGAACCAGCTTGAAGGTCGAATACAAACACACACACACACACACACACACACACACACGTGTGCAGATGTTTATGTTTAAAAACCCACAATCACCCTGTCTGTAGCACACTTAAAAAAAAAATACTTTAGCTTGACAGCTTATTCTTTATATGATTTTTAAAAATATGCTTGATACTTAAGTATCAAGGGAACCGTTAAAAAATTAAATTCCTATTAATGTAACTGGCGATTCAACCCACTTTTTCAGGGAAAGTCCCATTACAGTAAACAGGGCTTGGATCGAAGCCACAGCTGGAAAAGAAAGGGTTTTTTAAATCAATGGAATTTCTGTCTAATTTAGAACTGGAATATTAGTGTAAATAACATTAAAGTCTATTGGCCGTTTATTTGTTATGTTACATTCCAGCTCAGTGCTGGCTCGGTCACAAATCAGCAAACCATGGTGATTTCCATACACTCTGGGTATCTTAGAACGATAAAGGTCGATTTGCAACAGCTTCTTTTGCTTATATTGGCATCCTTGCAGGATTCACCTATCCTTACGGAACTCCTAGGTCTTTCAGAATGGTTATATTTTATCATCTGACACCCTGTTCTCCACTTGCAAAGGGGGGGGGGGAGGAGCAACAACAAACCATTGAATTGCAAAGGGAATTTCTTTCAGCAAATGCGTGTCTAATATCTGGGGTTTTAGCTAGCTTCATATGGTGCCACATTTGAGTAATGTCTTTTGCCAAAGCGAAAAGCTGAAACATAAAACCATAGGGAGAAATAAGTGAGCAAAGAAATTATGCTTAAATAAAAGAAAAGAAAAGCGGAATAGCTGAAAGGATCGTGAAGGAGACCTCTAAAGGGGACCTCTTAAAATGTCATGGCCTCCTTTCTTTCTCCCGAGTGGGAATAGTTTTTGAGCACTGTCTCTAAACTAGTTCCTCATCGTAGGCTAACTAGCAGTTCTGAACAGGAAAGACGTTGTTGAGCTCCCAACGAGTTTATTAATGGCATCGCCAACAAACAAAACACCTCTGCTCTTGTGTATGAGACCACTATAGGCACCTTAAAGTCTCTAGTTAGTAGTACTATGCAAACATATTTCGAATTTAACTTGACTGTCAGTCAATGAAGACTTGACGAGTGGAAATGGGTCTTTCAAAAAGACTTTCAGAACACTTTTCTGCAAAGCTGTTAAAACTCAAGAGCGGGCATTCGGACAACTGACGACCCATAAACTTACTGGGAAGTAAAATTATTAACGTAATAAACGTATTGCTCTAATGTGGGATTTGGAATTCTACTAGAAAGCGAGTCTCGTGGATTCTTACGGACATGACTGCTAAGTAAATACTCTTTGAATTGCTACTCCTCTGAATCCATTTTTGGGTGGTAGACATCCAAATATTTTGCCTTGATAAAATAGGGAGCCAGTGTGGTGTAGTGGTTAAGAGCGGTAGTCTCGTAATCTGGGGAACCGGGTTCGCGTCTCCGCTCCTCCACATGCAGCTTCTGGGTGACCTTGGGCCAGTCACACTTCTCTGAAGTCTCTCAGCCCCACTCACCTCACAGAGTGTTTGTTGTGGGGGAGGAAGGGAAAGGAGAATGTTAGCCGCTTTGAGACTCTTTAAAGGGAGTGAAAGGCGGGATATCAAATCCAAACTCCTCTTCTTCTCTTCCTTGACTGCTGGATTTAGCAGGATACCAGCAAAAGGGGTGGGAGTTATAGGTCGTCCCACAGATCTCGGTAGGTGAATACAGAGGACCAACTTAAAAATCACGCCATGTTTTAATTAATTAATTAATGCGTTTTGGACCACTGGTCCTTACTGTCGAGTAGGCATGCTTAGGATTGCAGTCTTGAGCGCCAAGAATGTGCACGATAACCGTGTTGTCGTCGTCATCACTGCTTTTGCGCCAACCCCGAGGAACTGGTTAGAGCTAAAACTGCACTGAATAATGCGAAGGATGGTTGCCAGGATCTAGGACCAAGGGAGAGACAAGTGTAGGCATCGCTGGGCTTTTGTTGCCGGAAAGAAATTGTCTCCTAAATTCCTAATGCAACGTCCGCCTGCCAGTGACTCGACGATCGAGTCTGGTCTTGTTGCCAGTTTACTGCGAAGCCAGTCCCATGTTATTCAGTGGCATTTACTCCCCAGAAAGTGTGCACCCGATTGCAGATCTTTCTTTTATCCCCCTCGCGCCCCTGCCAAGAGAACAGACCCATTCTGGCCCAGCCTCTCCCCACCCTCCAGGCTTGGTTTCCAAGTCTAGCCGGCCCAAGGAACTTCTAAGCGAAAGTTTTCGGCAGCCCGTCTCATTCATTAATTGCCCGTCCCTGCTCGCTTCATTCATGGCTCCTCCAGTCATTCATTGCCAAGTCCACGGAGGCACCAGCTCCTTGGTCAGTAGGGGAGACGCACAAACAAGGATGGTGCTATTTATTTCCCTCCGCCTGTGGATTTCGAAGACATTCAAGCAGGCACAATCATTAAACTAATTTGTATTTGATTGTTTGGGCGGACGAGGGTGAGTTTTATTACACTAAAGCATTCAAGCACGCACGCACCGCTGATTAGCAGTATACATTAAATAAAGTTGTTTGTACACATTGTCTTACCACATATAGGCAGCCTTATTATTCTAATTACTCTAATTAGGGCATTGCAATGGTTTCGATTTGATTTGAGGAGGCATGGATTCGTGCTAGTCCTTTTGGAAAAAAGGAAACCGCTCTCTGTGAGCAGGTTCTCTCACTACTTCCATTTACGCCTTCAAAATGCATCACATTATGGGCCAAATTCATAAAGAACCTTAGGAGACATCAGAATACAGTAGAATGTTTAAGGATACGGAGTCTAGTCTCAAGAGAGATAGTATGTGCGTGTCCCATCCCTCTGCATTATTATTATTATTATTAATTATTATTATTATTATATTTCAACCAACCTCCAGACCAACAATCTGCAGCTTCTCCTACCTGCTCCCCTCCCCGAGGTCTCTCCTCTCCTCTCAGCTATTGTAACGCTCACTTTAGAAAGAGCTATCTTAAGTATATATATTTCTGGAAATCTGTTTCATAAGCTTGAAATGAATGTGATTATTATCTGATATCAGTTCATCAAACGTGTTACATCTATAGGGGACTTATAATTAAATTCTTAATCCTGTTTGAAACTTCTCCCTGCCCATGCCTCTCCCCCCCCCCAAAAAAAAAAGCCAACAGCCGAGTCTGGGAAAGAGATTTTACATTATTTAAAATATTCCTTCTTTCCCTGTTTTTCTTTTTTAAATGAGCAGCGTTGAAAAATGTCTTTGCGGAAGAGGCATGAATTTGTTGTCTAACTAACCAGCCGAATACAGGGTTCTCTTAAAACAGGACTGTTGCGAAGCTTATACTTCTCATTCAGCAGAAACAGTCTTTCCTTCTGTGTTTGTCTGTCTTTTTCCTGGGAAATCCGGCTGATTCTTACATCCACCTCCACCTTGGGGGAACTTGCCTGAAAGAAGCGCTTGCGGTTAGGCGAGTAAAAATGTTCTCCGTGGCCCGCTTGTGCTTCTAACAGCTCTTAAAACTGTGGATTTGCAACGATCTTGTAGATGTGTTTCTCATACCCCAACTTTAGCTAACTCTCTGTCTCTTAATACATCGCCTCTCTACAGTGGAGTAAAGGGAGAGAGTTCCTGATTGACTTTTGCAGATCACCCAGTTGCTCAAGCGTCTTACAAGCGTGCCCACCCCCCTCACCATCCCTTCCATCAGCTGGGAAGCCTAATGAAAAACTGACACCCCCCCCCCCACTTTCGCTGATTGTACCTAAAGGTGAGGGATAAACGGCCGTGAGTGTGAGTGTGTGCGTGCCTGCGTGTGTTTAATGCACACCAGGAAAAACCACCCGCCTAAGCTCCTTTGTGAGGCTTTGGCTGAGGAGGAGAAGGCGTGTGGAGGCGGCTGGAGCCTTGAGTTCTCTGAGAACTCCCTTTCAAGCTTGCTCGGGCCTGCTTTGGGTTTATTCTGCAGCTCTTGGTTGCTTTGAAAACCAGGTGGACCCTCCACGGTTTGAGAAGCTCAAGCCACATGCTCTCAGCTTCTGGTCCACCCCCCACCCTCCCCATTCATCCCACCGGGCCCACAAAGAGAGGGAGCGGAGGGAGGCAGAGGGGAGGGTTTGCGCTGAAAGGGATCCAGAGGCTTCCAGCGCCAGGAAAAAAGGAGTGGGGGGCGGGATGGCCTTGTAGAAGTCCCTGCAGCCCAGCCGAGGGGAAGAGGATGGCCAAGGGTTGCAGGGAAGGGAGAATTCGGCTGGGGTGGCTTGCCCGTCTGGCGGCTACTTTCCAGAGAAGATCAAATATTCCTCCAGCAGAATCGCGAGCGAGAGAGCGCCTGGAAAGGACGAGGGCGGGAGGAAGGGGCGGGTGGGAGGCTTCGAGCCAGCCAAATGCCCCTCTCTGCCATAACCATTCTCTGCGTCCTGGATTTATCCTTCCCTGGGGAGTTCATTGTACAACACAGCCCGCCTGCCCTTCTCGCATGAATCTGTTTTGTAACAAAGTCTCCCCAGCGAGTGTATTAGAGAATAAAGCCTCTCTTCCCTCCCCCCCCCACCCCGTCCCTGCCCTCTTTCTCCCCACCCCCTCCCCATCCTTTTGATTCACGCCCCCCTCCCCTCTTTCCCTTCACTACAGCATCTGTTCTGGGAGCGCTCCTCTCGTCCTTAACTGCAGGGAAATAAAAGAGTGGAACTCGGGCGCCCCACAGCGGACACGAGCGTAACTTGCTGTAACAAACAGAGGCAGCGGGCGAGAGGGCTGGGGGAGAGAATATATATATATAAATCCAGGCGTCTAACCTCCCGCGCCTTGTCCAGTTCGGAAATAAACTTGCCGATTAGGATATGTCGGTTTGAATAATCGCTTTTCAAGACAAACCCGCTCATGTCTGAAGCCAGCCTGTAGCAGAAAGGTTAAAAGAAGAAGAAACATGAGGTGGTTTTAAAAAAGAAGAAGAGGGGGGAGGGGGAGAGCGTCTCCCTCCCGTCATCACCTCCTCTTGTTTATTTCTTGCTTCTCTCCACAGATCTGGAACAGATCAGGGATTTCTGTTGTTGTTTTAAGGCCATATGCATCCTCCATAGTTCACATTGCAACGGGGCAGGATATTGGTTCAGTCCTTTGGTTTCATTTGAATTGCCTATAAATCTGGTATAATTTTAAAATACAGCCAGCAAGGTCAAAGTTTGCTTTTGTTTTGTTTTTAAGTCCAGATTCAAAATGCTTTCATAGATGTAATAGTTCTTAGCTTCTTTTTGTTTTCGACTTTGCATTCCCACACATTTGTAATTCAAAATCGTGACATTGGCTGGAAGGTATATTCGTTTTCAAAACAGATCTCTTCTGATTTTCATCCCTATAGCTTTCTGCAGTGGGTGTTAGAATCTGGGCCAAAGTCTTCCAGTGGAAGCCTTCGCAATGCAGTGCCTTTTCCTTCTTCTTTCTTTCAAACTGGGTCTCCTTTGTATCTAGAAATACTCTCGAATCTGAAAGCTCCCCACCCCCTTAACAACAAGAGAAAAACCTGTGCTGGATTGGACCAAGGGTTCAGCAAGGCAAGCATCCTCTTTGCAGCATGGACCAGACAGATACTTCCAGAATTGCCATCCCCCCACCACCACCCCAAAACCTAAACTATTACTGTTGCTGGGTGCCTGCAAATGGTATTATTCAGAGGTATACTGGCTCTAAACAGGAATGTTCCCTTTAGTTATCCTAACTAATAGCTGTTGAAACTGTTGACAGTCTTATCCTGGATAGGAAAGCTGCCTAAGCCAGAGGTCATCACTACATATTGCGACAGCAGATTCCATAAGTTAATTATGCATTTGTTCAAGGTAGATATAGAAACTGTCTGCAGTTATTCAGTGGTGTGGGCAATGTTCCTCAACTCATATTCTGGATCACTTTTATACCCTTTTTTTTTTTTTTACTTAATATGTCCCAACATCGAGCCCTGCCACACACTGGTGGGCTGTGCAATGTATTTGTGCCTGCAACAGAAAACAATAATTTCCCCAACAGCTGTTAAGGTTCCAATCCTACATGTGCTGACCATTTAATACAACAGGACTTGTTTTGAAATAATTTATTATAGACCGCTTAGAGTTTTCACCTACAATCAAGCAGCATATCGATTTTGTTAAATACAATTTTTTTAAAAAAAATCAGAGTAAGGATAGATAAGATTGCACAGCACAGCTCTTTGTTTTATTCCTGCATGTGTTAATGACTCAAGAAAGCCTTCGTCAGCTGGGTTCTTTCCAGATGTTTTGGACCACAACTCCAATCAGCCCCTGCCAGCATGACTATGGTGGAAGTTGTACTCTATGGTGGAAGTTGTAGTCTAAAACATTTGGAGGGAACCAGACTAGCTACTTTAAGAGGCAATATAGGAAAATGTGCAAAAGCCTTTATCAGTAATGTTCAGGCTTTCATGGGACCATTTTACACATCACCAAATGCCCATAGAGGAGTGTAATTCAGATCCTATTTCTGAAGTATGATGCATGATCCTATGTGCCCTAAGAAGCCACAGCTGGCAGTCAGTTGTGCTTCAGCTTGTACACACAATGCCTGCATGCAGTCATTTCTACATGTGCTATGATTCACCTATCAGGGTTGTACAATTTCCTGTATGGATGCTGATTCCATGTAGGGATTTTGTAGTTTACTTAAATAATTTATATCCCATTTTTTAATGCTGAAGTTTATCCAAGGCAGCTAGGTCTGAACCTGACAGCAGATATGCCCTACGAAAGCACAATGTACTCACAACGTAAGGCAGAAACATACACAGCAGATGTGTGCCCATTTCTAAAGAGAGCTCACTTGCAGATAGCTTTTTTTCAGGTAGTCAGACAGACCAACCCTTGAAATCATACATACATTAAGCACAGAAAGCTGTGCGGTGCAAGCAGGTGTGGGAATTCTCCTATGCCTTGTGTTACCTATTTGGCAGTTTGCCCCAATCTTCTAAACCAGCAGTGGGAGAAGTTACTATTCATCCAAGTTTGCATATCACATAGCATGCACAGTAGATAGGCGAGTTTGCTGTTCCGCTATCTGCAGCGGAGTCAGGAAGAGTATTGGTGTTGGGTCATTCCGCAATCAGTGTTCCTGATGCATGAATCGGAGCTCAAGCCAGTTTCCCAGCATGTGTTTCCCTTTCTTCTCAGCCTCTGCATACCTCCACAAAGCAGCTTCTGGTATTCTAGCCACCACAACCTCACTCACCTGCTCTGCAATGATAAAAAAGGTAAAGGGACCCCCAACCATTAAGTCCAGTCGCCGACGACTCTGGGGTTGCGGCGCTCATCTCGCTTTACAGGCCGAGGGAGCCAGCGTTTGTCCGCTTCCGCAAACAGTTTTTCCAGGTCATGTGGCCAGCATGACTAAGCCGCTTCTGGCGCAACGGAACTCTGACACCAGAGCAGTGCACAGAAACACTGTTCACCTTCCCGCCAGAGTGGTACCTATTAATCTACTTGCACTTTTGGCATGCTTTCAAACTGCTTGGTTGGCAGGAGCTGGGACCAAGCAACAGGAGCTCACCATGTCGTGGGGATTTGAACCGCCGACGTTTGATCTGCAAGCCCAAGGCTCAGTGGTTTAGACCACAGCGCCACCGGCATTTCTACAATGATACCTGTCCGCAAAGTTGATATCTGGGGATCAGCAAAAGCTGAAGTACTGCCTTGAAACAATCAAGTCCCCAAAATAGGAGCTGTGTGTGCCTGTCCCACAGTAGCTATTTCTATCATTTTACAGCTCCCAAAAATCCTGCCCTGATCCTCATCCAGCAAAAGAACTCTTGTAGTGACTTTCCAGTTGGTGTAGCTTAAAAAGAATATTGTAGCCTTTGAGATGTGTTGATGCTCCTTTGGCATATGAGACTGAGTTGTCGCCTTAGGGAGGTTGATGTAGTATATGAACAGCAGCTGTCTAGGTTTCAACTTAAATAAGAATTTTCAAGTGGCATGTCCCTATGTTGATATTTATAGTCTAATCTATTTTTTAAATCCAAGTTTGCTCTCATTTCCATGATGAGGCATTTGCTGCACTGATATTCACTTATCTTGGATCGTGCATGCTTTGTTCCGCTACTTCTTTTTGGAGGGATATTCTAATTCCACCATCCTTGAAAATTGCTACAATCTCTATCAAGATTCAGTACAGTTCAAATGAGAGCTGTAGTAATCAGAATCTAAGGCTGCAATCCTGCGCACACTTACTTTAAAGAAAACCCCACTAGACATACTGGAACTTTCTTCAGAGTAAATATGCCTAGGATTGCACAGCAAGCCTCCCAGATTCAACAAAGATTACAAATGTTTGCATCAGAAACAGCGCCAGGTTCTTGAAAAAGACTTCACACATAAATTGTGTGTGTGTCCTCCTATTTTCCTGTTCTCCATATCACTGATGATGACTTCACTGTGTTATGCAATCTGTGTTTAGAAATACATTAAGAATCGAAGAGTTCACAGGATGAAAAGGTGGGGATGTTACCCAGATAATTTAGGATTCAGAATTGGCGTGAAAGAGATTTTCTAAGCACAGAAACGCCCATTTCAAGTTGTGATGCTTATCCTTCTTGTCTTGATAATCAGGAAGGAGCCCAGAAATGTTGACTTTGTTTTCAGGACTGGCGAAATGTAGCTCTCTTATCACCTGTGCTGTCTTCTTCATATGCGTATGAACACGCTCAGACACAAACTCGGGGCCAGGAGAAATCACTTTAAAAAACAAAAAACAAAAAACAGTGTTTAAGTCTGCCCTCTTGAAAAAAATGTTTTTTTAAAAATGTATGTTATATCTGAGATACAGTACGACAGCAGTAGATTGGAACCCTACCCAGTTCACCAAATAGCACACACTATGTGTATGTCTGTCTGCACCCTTCAAAGTAATGGGCACGTTCTTCACCTGTACTGTTTTTTTCTTTAGAGAATCTTTACGTAAACCATATATGGTCTAAGGAGAACCAAGCCTTTTCTGACTTCAGCCATTTTCTCTGGGTAGTTCCCATCTTATCCCAGTAATGTACACATTATGCACATATTGGATGTTACTTATTCACATTCATCTAGCAGCTGCAGCATGATGGATAAGAGCATAAACTATAAGCAAAGATGCCTTCTGTTCAAGACACAGCTTCAGAGTTGTCTTAGGCGAATTGCTGTGACTCAGACTCAGCTCACCATCAGTAAAACAGAGATGAAAATACTTGTCCGAGTATTTTCATCTTGTGGTGGCGATTATTTAAATAATTTATTTTTATTATTTTTATTTTTATTAATAAATTATATCCCGCTCTACATTTTTATCAACACGGCTTACACAACACAATATGAAGTACATTCAGTATTTTGGGTATAAGCATAGAAGTATAACGCATGTGTGTATCAGTGCACACACACACACACACACACACAAGTGTTTCCAAAACAGACACATGCTCAAATCTACATGACTAAACATGCACCTAATTGCTGCTGTTCTTATACCATTCGTCCTAGGAATGGGCTCACGGATTTCAGAGGGATACTTTGGTGTAAGTGGTTTGATGATTGCGTACCTAGCCAGCCAGTATGTCTGTCTTTCTCTTGATGGGGTACACGTTTTTGTTTTCTTTTTTTTAAAAAAAAACAAACCTCTCACAAACATGCTCTTTGTTGGAAATCTTTGGCAGCATATGAAGGTTCAGAGGCAGCCTGTGTTTCTTCCTTCTTGTTACAGGAAGAAGACTGGGGAGATGCTCTTCCCCTCCCTTCAAACCACCCCCTGACAACGTTGCTTCAAAGCTGCCTTTAATTACGGAACAACTTGCTTGATAGTCGGATAGAAGAATGCGGCCTTCCCTTCACAAGGCATCCAAATTCCACATGCTCCCCTATCTATTCAACTAGCCCTAATGGGCTTTAGCTTTCTCATAATATTATCATTATTATTATTATTATTATTATCTCTGGGGTGGTTCTGGATTATGTGGGGTTTTTTGCTCACCACATCATGTCTTTATCTCTCTCTCTCTCTTTCATTGTTGTTACTGCTGGTAGTGGTGGTGTACAGTTTTCTCCATGGAGTGAATCATTCCTGTTTAAGACACAGTAGGGGGAAATGCTGCTAATAAGCAGGATCGCTATCATTTCTGGCTCCTCTTTCCTAAAGCTCTTATAACAAGAACTTGGCAGGAATGCACTTTCAGCTAAGAACTATTAAACAGTTAAGCAGCCAACACCTAACAAAATCTTCCACAAAGAAGACAAACTACCAGCAGACATCTAAACAATTTTTAATACTTTAAATTAAAATACATTTCCTTGAACAATCACAAGTTGGTGACACCTAGAAAATACATGGGCTCCTCCAAATACCTCCTCCCGCCCCGAAGAATCCAATTGAATTATGTGGAGCCGCCCTAAAGTAATTGCTCAAAGGGCTATGACCCATTCAGTTCTCGAAGTGTTTCCTATGTTCACTGAGCTTATGTGTACAAATCACCTTTTCTTTTTTTGCCTGGTTGCTGCAGAAAGAGGCAAGGGCACATCTGCCACCATGTAGCTGCAAGCCTATTTCTAAAGCAATGTCAGTAGGCAAAGGTGATTCGCTAGAGGCTAACTGTGGCCGGCCTCTGAAGTTGGGGACAACTTTTTCGAGATAATAAATTTCCATGGAAATGTATGGTGTGCTCTGAAACTGCTCTGGATTAACCAGTATAAGTGTTCAAGGTGATGCCATCTGTCCTGAAGGAGGCATCGGAAAATGTGAAATGTATAATGGCCAAAAAGATGCCGACTCTTCTTCTTTTTAATGGGACCCTCTTGAACTTCAGAAATTTGTCCAATAAAAAGATATCACCTTTCTTTATGGTATCACTTATTCTTGATATGGATCAACATGCTATCTTACACACACGTGAAAGAGACATTCCAAACCTTTCTAGAATCCATATAAGCCTTGGGTGGCAAACAAATCTTACAGGCGGGCCTAATCAGGTGCTAAGACCAGCGCAAATATTAGGATCGACTGCGCCATATGGAAGAGTTTGATGATTGCTTCACCGTAGGGTAAGTAGAGTCCTTAGGTTTGCACTACACAGCAATTTACATCTCAGTTTAGCTGTGCCAAATGTTTCTATAACATATTTAGCCTGATAATGCTCCCACAAAGGGGAGAACATGCAAACTAGGTAGATGAAACAACCGCATTTCAGTTCGCGAACATTGTCCCTCGACCTGTTAGAAATGTTCCTCCTGAAATGTAGGTCTTCTATCCATTGTCAACAGCAGGTATATTCAACCTTTTCAGACCTCGAACCCACTTTCAACCAGGACATGTATTTAGGAACCCATTTCTTAGTCTTTTACCACATACTTGCATGGCAATAGCCCTCCTGCTGTGACCCACCAGTCAAAGACCAGCGCTCTACGGCATCCTATGATATGAGCTGTAATAGTGCTATATTAGTTACACTCTCTCTTTTCCCTTAACAACATGAGAAACTGACACTTGAAGTAAGCAATGACCTAATTTATGTCTAGGTTCTTTTACATCACTCTTATAAACAAGCAAGCAGTTTCTGCCCCAGTGCAGTACGACTACAGCTCAGCTACAGCATCTCTCAACACAGCTGCCTAGGAGGTGGAAACAGATTTGTCTCATATCCCCACCATGGTCATTGTTTCCCAGCAAGGACTTGGTCTTTTGGAAGCACCTAAGGATGTGTGTGTGTGCGCACAAGTCAATAAAAAGTTAAATGCCAAGTGTTGTGTACTTTCTATTAGACACAGTACATTCACACGCGCAAAGGGGGAAGATACAAATTTCTGCATTAAGGATAGTCAACTTCAGAGTACTGTAATAATAAATTGTGGTCATTAGGAAAATGCACAGATACAGTATTCTTTTTTTTCTTTTTTTTTCTTTCTTACCTTGTTCTGTAAGAGGCCATGTACTTGAATTGTACTATATAATGTTTTTCTACATCTCCGATATTTAAAACCTTCAAATTCTGCAACCAGAAACTGAAATGATAAAATCACGATTAATTGCACTGATCACATCATTATTATTTGGTGGTATTCAACCAAGTTTTACTCAGAGCAGATGCTCTCCTGTGGTACACACCCACTGAAACATCACTGTGGTGGGGAACCATCCCTGCAAGAAAGGTAATATTCACACCTTTCATTTGTGCAAATTTATTCAGTTTTAAGATACCTTTTTGCATCAAAAGAGGCTTGTGAAAAATATAGATTAACTAATTGAAAGAAACAGTACGTCTGAATCAGGGCTGACATTGTATGTACAGTGCTAAAACAAATAAACAAACAAACAAAAACAGTTACAGATAGGTAGCCGTGTTGGTCTGCCATAGTCAAAACAAAACAAATTCCTTCCAGTAGCACCTTAAAGACCAACTAAGTCAGTTCTTGGTATGAGCTTTCGTGTGCATGCACACTTCTTCAGATACACAAAACAGCACATGGAGCACACTGAACACACACTAAACTGTAGTGTGTACACAAATGATGCCATGAACATATACCTAGATAGATTGCTAGTTTCCCTTCGTTTTTGTGGGCTAGATTCAATCACCCTGTATTTGGGTATTTTCTAACTATAATCAATGTAACTGCATCAGTTTAAGTGACTTTTGTTCCCGCTATTCATGCAGTGGATAGAAATGTTTTATTCTTCTCAGTTCCATTTGTATCTTTCCCTTTTGGCAGAATCCCACCCACAAACCCACCCCCAAAAAACTCCATAGTAAATATAAATTTGTTTTCTTCCCAACACAGAAAAGGAACATACAAATATACCTCCAAATATCCCCCCCCCCAAGATACAATTCATTATATTGTATAATTTGCATTGCAGAAACACTAATTGTCCTTACCATTCTACTATGATTTTAAGGATATCAGAGACATGAGCTTGCCTGAGTAACACACTCAGAGACATAGGTTGATACTGCACAAAAACTACCCCCATTGGAAATAATAGAAACAGGACAATACATTTTAGATGATCTTTGAAAAGATGTTGGCCTGAGGCCAAATACTGAGAAAAAAGCACACAAGCCAAGCTCAACATGATTATAGCACATTAGCAATTAAAATTTTGTTTTAAAATGCCTCCTTTGAGATAAAACAAAACAATGCAAAGCTTAACTTTAAACTGCTCTTGAAATTCTTTGAATAATTAATGGAAGCAGGTGCATTAAATCTTATTGTGGACTTGCAAGCTATGATGGATTCACCATTTCTTTCTAGTTAATAAGTAACTTGGTTGCCTTTGCTCTCTGGGAAAGTGCACAAGAAACTGACTGTTAACCACAGGTTGAATGCAAGTGTCTGGCTACCTAGGTAAAAGTATGCACCAACCATAAGATTTGGTTCAGATCCAGATTTGATGCTTTGTAAAACCACCTGATTTGGCCCAGAACAATTCAGAGACTCCTCAGTTTCCCCTAGGTGTCCAAGTCCGTTTCATCCTCCCTACCCACATTTATTATTGGGATATCAAAAATTAGCTATAACCTTTCCCTTTTGACAGAAATGGATGAAATTTGCAGGTAAAGTAGATTCTCAAAGGTTGATAGAGCCATTTTAAAAGTTTGTTTTCTTTTTAAAGGAAACATATAAAATTTAGATTTAGTGGCAGAATAGATAAATTTGAAGGCAAGGATGCACATTCTGAGGGTACGAATCCTGTTAAATCTCAGAACGATAGATGCAGTGGTTTTCCTGCAAGGGCAGCTATTACCATTTTAGGATGAGAACTACTTAAATCTCTCCTAGTGTATCATGGGTAAGTAGTGTGAAAATTGCAAATGTGAGAGAGGTGCCCCTAGGAAAACCTGCCAAATGCAAACAGCTCTGGGGTGTTTGTGTTAGACACCTTTACGGTTGATTTTGGAAAAAAGGAAAAATTAAGGGATCCACTTTCCAGGTAAAATAATTCATTCTACTTAGAGGCTAACCACATCCCATTGGTTGGATCTGATCTAGCAAGCTGCAGGAAGTGGCTTTTCAGCCACTCTTGATCTGATCAGAAGATAAAATGCTTTTATCACTTTAGAGAGTGATTGCTAAAGAACAGACAACATGCTTTCTTTGTCAGTCGCATTGCTGAAATGCTGCTTGTGTGTTTGTGCGAGTGTATGTGTGCCTGCATGTCTGCGTATGTGCTAAATATGTGCTTGTGTTCTGTTTGATGTAGTGAATCTATGTGTAGGAGTGTATGGTTTGTATGGCTAATCTGTGTGTGCATGCACAGGTGCACTGCCATGTGGCTCTTGAAGGGGGGGCTGAATATCCAGCTACCCTGGATTACAGGCAGGGCCAGTCCAAGACCTGAGGCGAACCACCCACCAGGGAAGAAGGGGTGAGTGAAGATCTACACCAGGAACCCAAAACTACATTTATAGCAAGGGTGGGAGGAGACCAGCAGCCAAGAGACCGCTGTAGAGACAGTATGGGGGTGAGGCTACTAAGGAGGAGGCAGATCTAGCCTCCAATGAGCACATCACAGCCATTGCTGACACTGCAGTGATGGCGACAACAGCAAGTGATACATTCATTGGAGTTGGATCTGCCGTCCCTGTGGATCCTGCTGCCTGAGGTGGTCTTCTCACTTTGCTTCATGGGAGAGCTGGCCTTGATTACAGGATTGACCTGTGAGTCACAGAAGAGGTCTTCCTACGTGCTCTCTTCCCTCTCTGGTGTTTGCTTGCCCTTCTGCCATCAACCCACCCTTGTCCAGTAGTGTTATGGCCAGCTTAGAGATATTCTCTTTGCTTTCAGAATACACTTGTATTCTGCATTAAATAAAATGCCTGAATTGCCAAGGTGTCCTGAAATACTTCAGGGGTCCCTACTTCAATTCAACACATACCTAATTTTCTCACAAAGCATCTGACTTTTTAATTTTTTAATAAAAGACAGCCTTAGTTCAATATTTCATTTTCTTCTCTCATACCCACCAAATCACCCAGGGGTAGAAAAGGTATTACCAATGGATATAAGAGTCTTGGACAGGCTCTTTGCATAGGGAGAGAGGGCTGTGTCGAGCATCACTCTAGAGACCTCATTTCCAGGCCTCTCTCATTGTTAGGATATGACCTAACAATAATAAAAAAAATGGAGTTGTTTGAGTTTTCTCATCATCTTTAAGAAAATAAAATTGCCTACCCCCTTAATTTTTTAAAGAATATATTAGTAATAATGATTTTAAAGGCTGTGTGCAAACTGCAACAGCCATTACATCTAACTTTTGCAAGTACTTCACCACTGGCATTTTCTTCAAAGGAATCCTTAAGCTATCTTGGCTATTTCCATATTCTGCTTCACAAACTCTCTTTGAAGGAGCGTGCGTGTGTGTATAAAACACAAACCAGCAACTAATAAAAAGGCATTATGTAAGAGAAATTAAGTTCAAACCATTCTGTAATCACAATTCTGCACCACAATTTGGCTTTATTAAGTGTTTCTAAAAACATGTAAGAGGGGCTAGGGAAGAGAGGCACACCATTTATTCTGATCTGCACACTAAGTACTTCACAATAAATTCAGTCAAAAGAGAAAGATGAATTAATTTAGCAAAACAAAAAACACAAAAAACCCCCCAAACCAGCCAGTCAGAAGAATATTTCAATAGCTATCTTATACAAGCAGCAGAGAGACCAAATTGGTGAAACAATTAGTAATGAAACTGAAACAATTACAATATTATCTGAGATACCTATAATTTCCTTGGGAATATGAAAAAAAAATGTTCTCAGTGCTGCATTTACAGGCACTTTCCCATGTTACTTATCTCAATAAAATAAAAAAATGAAACCCACAATCAAATAAAAATATAGATTTTAATCATTTCCCCCCAAGCTGGTCAGCAGGCAGGAAAACTAATACTGCTTTAAAAATACTTGCTTAGAAACTATTCCAAAATAAATTTTATTTTCTTCAGTCTTTCCACAGAAATGACAACAACCCAACTCAGAAGTAAACATATTTTAAGCCTCTCAAATTAAACGGCTCAAGAGTGCTTAACTTTGAGTTTAATTGTGGCTATCAATTGCATGAAACAAAATTTCAGTTCAATTTCACTTTTCCACTCACTGATATCAACTCTTTTTTAGCCCTTAAACATGCACTTAACATGTTTTTTATTCCTGCTGTCTTTTGTCTTTTATGTAATACAAACCCTTGAAATGCTAATGATTCTGATGATAGTTTTAACATTTTCCAGCTTCTAATATGCAAAAAAATGCCACAAATAGAAGCATACAACATAAAGAACCCAACCTTTACCTGAAGAACAAATATTCTATCCAAACTTTTGTTGTTGTTGAAAACTTCTCTGTTGCTCTCTCCCCTCCCCCAACTTCAGTAATGACCAAGGGTCCTGGGAAAGTGATGCAGAAACCCACCTTTTAAGACTGAAGACACGTTGGAATGGGTTCACAGGAGAGCAGCAAGGTGGTACCAGTGTTTCTGTTAAGCACACTTCAAAACAAAGTGTGCTCCAACATTGCCATTTTTATTTTGAAGGGAAAGCTGCCAATTAATAGCTGTTGCTGGTAAGTTGTGATCACACAGTAAGCCATAAATAGTAATTTCTCTGCCTTTCTCCTGCCTTGCAGCTGAGGCTGGAAAAGTGGGTGGCAGAGGGACACCCAAGCTGCATTCCCATGGCAGTTAATTCCATGTTCATGATATTTCCCTGTTAATTTCCACATTGTATTTGATCTCTCTTTCTCTCCCATCTCCATCTTGGGATATATGCCTCCTCAAGTTCTCTCCATTGCTTTGTGTTGTTTGCTTCCATGTATTCACACAAGCCCTGCTGTTAGTTGGAGCTTCCACATGATATAAAAGTCACTTCCGGAACTATAGTGAGCTTTAGTGGGCCTGTAGTGAAATACAGCACAAATTTAGCACTAATTTCAATTATTATTTGCAAACAGATTTGTTTTTTGTTTTCTGGAAGCAAAGAACACAAAAATGAGCACTAAACCTCCACGGTTCCAGAAGTAGCTTTCACATCACATGTGAAAGCTCATACAGTGGTACCTCGGGTTAAGTACTTAATTCGTTCCGGAGGTCCGTTCTTAACCTGAAACTGTTCTTAACCTGAAGCACCACTTTAGCTAATGGGGCCTCCTGCTGCTGCCACACCACCAGAGCACGATTTCTGTTCTCATCCTGAAGCAAAGTTCTTAACCTGAGGTACTATTTCTGGGTTAGTGGAGTCTGTAACCTGAAGCGTATGTAACCTGAGGTGTATGTAACCTGAGGTACCACTGTATATAATGCATAACTTAACAGCCAGAGAAAAGTTGTGAAAATGGAATAAACAATCATGTGAGTGCAGCCGCAATCAAGAAGCCTCCTTCCGAGGCATATCGTCTGAGGTCTACCATTTCTGGTGTGGGGAGTAGAGAATCACGTAAGCAAGAAAAAGACAGTGGCTGCTCCTACGTCCTGTCCCTTCCTCGTGGAATGCCTTTCCCTTGTGTCTGTGGCATTTGGGCTTCCTCAAAACAGGGATGAGGAACTTCTGATCCAGGGGCCAAATGCAGTCTTCAGACTTCTCCCGTCCCCTCTCCAAGCCATGTCTCTCACTAGCCCTTCTCCAGTCCTTCACAGAGTGCTTTTGCCCAGGTGAACTGTGTCCCTGAACCATAAATGCTGCCTCTTGCTTGCATGGCTAGAGAAATGAAAAATGTGTGGGTAGAAACTTCTGATTTACAGTAGACCACATTTCCGCCACATATAACTATGGTAAGAGTCTCTTCCATTGTTCCACACACTTTCACTCCTGACTCTGCCCACCTCTAAAAGGTTCCTAAAAGGTTCTTTGAAGGCAATGTGGCCATCCAGCTCAAGAATGCTCCCCATCTGGCTTTAGAGACATTTGTCCTTTTTAGAAAGAGGTTCAAGGCTAAGTGCACCGCTTAAGCCCCAAAGCACACATCTAACTTTTTGGGATAATAAATGGTGTATACTAATAAAGCTGTTCCCTGCTATCTTGTACTGTATGTCATAAAACTTTTTTTAAAACAGTATTTTTTATGAAGGTTTTCTCCCTTTGGTGAAAATAGGTGAAGCTCTGTAATGGGCATTTTCATCTAAAAACATATTGCTCTGTGGGAAATTGATATAACATGAGGATTTGGGGAAGGATCCAGGAAAAACATGTGCTGTGGTAGCACTCTGTCTAAACCTTTAGTTTTCAGACCAGTAAAAAGATAACTAATTTATATTTTCTTCAATTCTTGCGGTTCTTATTCCATACTGGTGTGATTGCACTTCTTTCAAAAATAATCAATCTTGTATTTCTGTAAGCATTAGAGTGTTCAAATTTACAGAAAAAAATCTTCGTTACAAACACCATATTTTACTTTAAGACCTAATGTTTTTTCATTTCAAAAAATTCCTCTAAAGCACTAGGTCTTTTATATGGGATAGGACCAAACTGAAAATACACGAACACTCCACAACCACTATCTACTCTCCAACACTCTGAAGCAAAACATTATCCTCAATGGATGCGGAATACTTTTTCCTTTCTTTTTTGAGTTAGAATATGGACAAATTAGTCTTTTTAAAAAAACTAATAGTGATAGAAGGGATGCTGCCTAATAATCGATCAACCAATCAATCAATCAATCAATCAATCAACAGTTCGACTGTGTTGTAAAATTCCTCTAGGCTACGCTTATAAATGTTATCTTAGATGGATGGCTTCCATGGGTGTAGCCAGGATTTCTGTGCTGGCAATTTGAGTTGTAAAAACCTACACTTAGAAGAGCACAGATGTGAAGCCAATGTAGGATCTAATTTGAACCTCAAGTCACCTCCAGACCACCTGTTTATTCATCCTAGTTTGCTTGCACAAAGCTTATGCAGAGGTTAGACTGAATCTAATCTTTGCTGTGAATTCATTCTGATTTGTTTGAGGAGCAGTTATATAACAAGCATCATCCTACACTTTCATTGCATTTCCTTGTCACTTTTCATGCTACAAAATGTCAGATTGTTGTTATTTTTTACAGTGGATATGTTGCACTAGGGCAACAGAGCCTTTTAATCCACTTTAGCTTCACGAAGTTCCATTGAGCAAAATAGTGGCAGTCTGGTGGCACCCTTAAGTCTTCTCTGAACATTCCAGTCAATGCCAGTCTACGAATCATTTGAACGGTACCAGTGAATATTATCTGACAAGGCTGCGGAAGTCTGAATAAAGAGTTTAATTTGTTCTTGGACAAGTCTTGCGTTCCTAGCCTAATTTTCATGAAGAAAATAATCCATTGTCTTTAGACATATTACTAATTGTAAAAACAGAAGGCACACGTTTTAAACACTATAGTGATAACAATATTTAAACAAAACTGTGTTTATCTAACTGCAAAGAAAACATAAACATGCATATCCTGAACTACATAAAACAAGGCTTATTTTAGAAGGTTAACATCTGCAAATATACAGAGTCCAAAGAAGCACTCTTCTGTCACAGGTATGTACCTATATAATTCTTAATTACACTGGATATAATTTATAAAGTTATATTTTTAAAAATGCAAAATAAAAAATATCTTTACAGAACAACTTTAGGATAGCTATCTGTCAGCAAAGTACAATGTTTTAAAGCCTGGTTCACACATGCATGGCGTATTTATTGTATCCACGTGTGACTATATATGTTGGTAAACCAACACATGAAGGAACTTTAATGTCAGCTGCATAGCACGTAAAGCAGCCAGCGGCGATTTCCATGATTGTGGCAACAAATTCTCCAGCTACCATGATCACAAAGAATGCTGTAGTTATCTCTATATACCTCTTGGATATCAGGAACATTCCTCTATAGGCAGGTACACATGATTGTGTACCCACATACTTGACCTCACAACAGGGTTAGGGGAAGAGACACAACCAAGGATTTCATCAGCTAAGCAATCCTGCTATCTCCAATTCCCTAAAAAAAATGGTGATCTCTGTGTAGGAGTGCAGACCAAGACACACTTAGCATTTTCTGCAGGCTTGTAGAAAAGTGGTAGAAATGAATCAAGTGGTTCCACCTGCCCATTTTTAGTAAAAATAGTTGAGTAAAAATATGAGCCTTAATTTATGACTGAACTGACAGCTGAGATTTATTTCTGGTTGAAATCATGTCCTTCTCCAAGAGTCCCTCCTTTTTCAGTTTAAATTTCAGTGGGTTTTTGGGTACTATTCAATGCTGAAGCAGACTTCTTGAAATAGAAATCCTGCTGTATTATTTTGTATAAGAAGCAACATCAGCAGAATAAGCATGCAACCCAGAGAAACTTACACATGCTAAAGACTCATTAAAATAAAAGAGATACAACTATTTTATACCATCTCACACTTACTGATTTCAGTTCTGGTTTAAATCATTGTTTTAACTGTGTAATATGTTTTACAAATTTTGTTTTTTGTAATGGCTTCGGCTACACTAATAAATCATATTCATTTGCTTCCAAAAGTTGGCTTACTCCAACAGAATAATCCTATCAAGGAAGGAACCTTTGCTTCCAATCATATGGAAGCAAACATATAACATGAAGTGTCCCCCCACTTTGCAATAAATCCAAATGAGATGCGCTTGCTGGATGCATAAAACATGCAGAAACTGAAAAAAAAACAAGGTTGAATCCGTGTACGGGGTTTCTCCTTTGTCTCCTCTTAAATTGTAATATTTTATTATCATTGTTTCAATCATAATCTATCAGATTAATACTTGTGTTTTTAAACTTGGAAGTCTTTGTCTAATTGAAAGGGATTCTTACATAGCTACAAAAATAGTTTAACTGTACATCTGAAAATCAGATATCTAAATGTAGGATTGACAATTAGTGATAGGTCAACTTCTCCTGGCTTGCTTTGTATCTACTTTGTCTTTCAAAGTCTTTTCTTCTGCACCATCACTGGTTCCCCCATCCTTAGGCTCAACCTAGTAGTGTAAGTGGAGAGAGAAACCATCAATGAGGAAGGCTGGCAATAGCCCAGTGCTTAAGTTGCTAGGATTCCTAAAAGCAAGAGACACCCATAGAACTTGTATCATGTAATGCAGGATCTTTAGTGTCTGTCAGCTCTTTGATTAACTAAGAAGGTCACAGATTTTTACGTGTAACTAAAAGTTTAGTTTATTAGGGTGCAATCCTACAATCCCTGGGGACCATAGAACTTTCTTGTAGCAAGAATGAAGGTAGAAGCAATGAGAGACAACTTAAAAGACTAATGCTAAAACTTAAAAATTGAGGTCTCTCTTTTATTTCTTGCTTAGTTTTTGCTACAAGCTTATTTCACTGTTAAAATCTGAGCAGTCTTGAATGATCCATAATATGCATTTAAATGTATGCCACCTTATATTCACATGATTCTTTCTAGTTCAAATATGGAGGTCCACTTGTGAAGTACAGTAACTGGAAACTGTACACGGAATAATGGCTTATCACATTTTAAATCTTTGATTTGACGTTTAACCTTCATGTCAAGAAGAGTTAACTTTTCCCCATTATTCACAGAATATTTTTCTTTGAAAAAAGTCAGCACAAATTCACAGGAAACGGAATTGTCAAATCAATTCCATATAGCAGCATATGAAGTGAGTCACTGAGTGAAACTCTTCTTGATGAGCACATTAGGAAAATTGGCATTCAGTTCTAGGACAACTCTATTATCAATTTGTGAACAGAAGGACACGTCAAGTAAGGAAAGATCTTTGCAAGACTCCAGCAATTTTCTTAAAGAAGCAGGGCTCACCATTCTTGTGCCTAGAAAAGAAAGGGAGGGGACAAAAGGGAAAACCAGTTGAAAGTTACATAAATAAACAGAGTACAATGTGCTATTGGGAAGGTGAGGAAGTGCAATGTTTATTGTCAGTAAAAAGATTTCATTTTAAGGGGGCTTTCCCTTATCCAAATCAATAGTATAAACTGAAGCCTCTCTGACATCCAAACACAGGCTTAAAAGGCAGTGTGGCATAGTGAACCCAGAAGACTTTGGTCACCCCTGAAGCTCACTGGATGGTCTTTATAAGGTTGCTGTAATGATAAAAGGGCTACTCATCTTCTTTGAGAAAGGTAGAATAAAATGTGAGGTGGTGGGGAATTAGCAGAAAGTCACATAATAGTCATTAGTTTCACACTAACTGCCTCCTTTTCTATTATCCTCTCTGACACATACTGGAAAACCAGTTCTATGTACCGTACTCGATAAGTCTTCTATCAGTAAAATGGCCCAGTTAAGACTAGCCCAAAGCACTAACTACAGAAATCAAAACACGCTCTGCACAATCTTTGCAGTGTGCAGAAATGTGGTTTAATTAAAACAAAAGCATGCCTTGTCAATCTGTGTTCCATCCACAACTCCCCAGATGCACCCGCTGTGTTTTTGTGAATATTTAGAGAGGGACATCACTTAGCAAACAGGTCAGAAGAAATCAGACATCATATACTTTCGTCCAAGCTTCATGGCATTAACCATCAAAAGGTATTAATATAACATTTCACAGGACTCGTTCTGAATTTTTGATAGTTGCTCTCATTGGGCTACCTACCCACAATTAGTTTTAAATAATCACAGATAAAAACAGTCAATTTTTTCCTTGTACAAATTATTTGATACAGGCATGTTAAGGTGTGCTTAAGACCACCTTGTTGCCAACAAGCAGAATTTCATTCCTTTGCTTTATTTACCATGTGTATATCTATTCAAAAATCTGAACAGTGGGTTGTATTTGGCTAAGTCCTATTCAGAGTAGACCCACAGAAATGAATAAACCCTAGTCATGCCCATTAACTTCCAGTAGGTTTGCACAGGAGTAGGACTAGCATTGATTACTAGCTGGTGGGGAAATAAGTTAGAACAAGTATCTTCAGATTGTTCTCTAAAATGTTCTTGGAATCCGACAGCTCCCAAGACAGGGAATACTGCATTGAAATGGTGGTGGAAGGGTTAAAGAGTGGCCTGGGAGTTCTGTGGAGACCTTTTGAAGGGAAGCTCTTAGAAATTCAGGCGCAAGATGCCTTTCTGTAGAGGGGACTATGTTTTTAATGTGCTGCTTATTTCTGTACAGAAACTGAGTAACTGCATTTTGAAACTGTCAAGGAAAGCTGATGATTTTGACAGCCATGAAGGGGACAGTTGGAGCTTTTGGCATTCTAGGAAGATGTGGGAGGTTTTTTTTGGGGGGGGGGGTTACAGCATGTATGAGGTAGTGAAATATTCTTGTACAAGGGGGAAACACATTGTTATTCCTCCTTTCATGCCCGGGTGGTTTTACATATTTGAAAATAGAGCTTTTAAATTTGTGTGAACTTACCTAGAATTACAGATTTTAATTCAACGAGTTTGGATAGCAACTGATGTATTGTGCATACAGATGGCTTAAACCCACCACATTCTTCTAAGCTGTACTTTATGCTGCCTGGCTGCAGTCAAAATATCAAAAGGGAGTTTGTTTTTCTGGAGCATGTTCTTTGCCCTTATTTAAGCATAATCCACACATATGCTGCAGTTTATGTGATCACACAGTGGCACTGCATATGGTGCCCTGCAGGCAAGGAACAAAACTATGTATTCCACTTTCACATATTACCCATTTTCATACTTTAATCAGTCCACTAAACCTGGCATTTCTTCGTGGATCGAAGAAAAACAACATCATCCAACAGGGTGACCAAGTTGCAGACTTGAAAATACGTAAGTCCTTTTAGCTGTGCCTCTCAAATTCAGTAACTGCACTGATTCCTGAATGAAAATTTCTACAGTAGAGAAACTAAACATTTTGCTGTGACATCTTTGTCTGTTCTTAATTTTTTGTTATTAGTGCCAACAAGGGAGCTAGATGGGAAAGGGAGCAAAACTAACTTTCCAAAAGAAGGGATTAAAGTTCTCCCTACGGAAGAGATTGCAGAGATTTAGGCAGAGACTGAGCTCAAGAAGGAAGTACATACAGGTGTGGGAGATGGGAGTGAACTGAAGCACGCAAAAGTAGTGAAGGCAAATCAATCTGCATTTTTATGGATTCAGTTATTGTTGTAAGACATCTTCAGCCTTGAAGAGTTTGGAATTTAAAATTTAAAAAATACTTATATCTCATGGCTGCCTCCCAAGCACCTCAGTAGTAGCAGCAGCTTGCAACAAACATTTTAAGATGAATAAAAACAATATGTTAAAGCCTAAGATTTACCATGGGACACCGGTGGCGCTGTGGGTTAAACCACAGAGCCTAGGGCTTGCCGATCAGAAGGTCGGCGGTTCGAATCCCCACGATGGGGTGAGCGCCCGTTGCTTGGTCCCTGCTCGTTTCCGTGCACTGCTCTGGTTTGCCAGAAGCGGCTTAGTCATGCTGGCCACATGACCCGGAAGCTGTATGCCAATAAAGCGAGATGAGCGCGGCAACCCCAGAGTTGTCCGCGACTGGACCTAATGTTCAGGGGTCCCTTTACCTTTACCTAAGATTTACCACACAGCTTAGAAAACACCCAAAGCATCACTAATCCAACAAACCATATCTGTTCTAAAAAGTAAGGTCTTGATTGATCTCCTGAAATGTGCAAAAGAGTCCTTTCTTTGGAAACAAAATTTCAAATCAATATTCTACTGGAATACTAAACAGCATGACTAAATAGAAAAATGCCTCGGGCTTCGATCCTAAACACACGCTTGAACACAATGGGACTTATTTCTGAGGAAACACATAGAACTGGGGAGGCTTTATTAACCACTGCCATGGAAAAATTGGTGGAAGCGTATATTTTAACTTTATACAAGGGGTTTGGTGTATTGTTTTCTTTTGCTGTATGAAAGTTTGAGATCAATCCATCTGTATAGATGGGCTTCTGTAACACCAGCAAAGATGGCAGAATCCTGCTGTCTATGCAGTCACACAGCATGACACTTGTGTAAATGAACAACTCCCTTCTTACCACATTATACTGGAGCAGCATTTTTTCTAGGCCTAGAATACCCAGAACTAGTGCTTTGATTTTATATGTCAATGAATTAGCTTCTTTTGGCTTCCTCTTTACATGCCACAAACACAGGAACATTCATATGAACTATTTAGTATGGATATTTCAAGACTGCGTATCAGAACACAAAGCTTTCCATTATTATTGTACTTTTGGCTAAGATAGTTAACATGATGTGTAACCTATAAAAACAACTCCTTTTTAACCTTCATGAAAAAGCTTTCATTTTGACTAGCAAAAGCTTTCTATGATTTTAAGCTGTAGTTTAAGTTTTAAGCTTTTGGGGCTGGGGGGGGGGGTGCGGCGACAGTCTCTTATACCAATTGCAATAGGAAATGAACAATTATGCTGATTTCTTTTTCAAAAAATAAAAATTTGGTTTCTTTTTGAAGAAAGAAGCCCAACAGAGCACTCTATTATGTGCTCTGCAAGAAACTGTTTGATCATAAGGTTCACACTTTATAAATATATCCTGTCACACGCTATTCAAATTCCAAGAGCTTTTGAAAACCGGCAATTGCAGTTAAAACATTTTCAGGAAATCATCAGAAAACTAGTCCCTTTAGCAGCAAAGGATAAACGATTAAACAAATTTGCTGCCTGCTTCACAATCCAGTAAATCAAAGAATCTGGAATTAAACTGGTCTAACCCCATAATCCATTATGCTTTGAGCCCGTGAGAGCATTCTCACGGAAACTTTTTATATGTGAATCATGAACCCAGTATTTACTTTCAAGAGCACATCTTCTTTTATACAACACATACCTTTATCTTCTGCTGTTGATACAATCAATCGATTTAAAGAAGGTCCAAGTGTTTTGATGGCTACTCACCCAAAATATCAAGCTGCCGGAGATTAGTACAATTTGCAGCAAGTTCATCTATGTCGGAGTCACACACAGACCTGTTGGCTGTCAGAAAGAGCTTTTGCAAGTTTGGGAGTTTACGTGCAAGGTGCGCAAAGCAGCCGGTGCTGCTCTGAAGGGTTGGGCACCAGCCAAGATCCAGCTCCTCCAACAGCGGACAGCCGGAAGCTAGCTCTGCTATTCCATTTTCAGTAATGTTTTTACATCGCCATAAATCCAGTGTACGAAGTTTTTTGCACTTGGCTCCCATCATGCTAGCTATTGTGTCATAGTCTTCAATCTGTGAAGAAATAACACTCATTTGGAGCATACGGGTATTTATACCCTCAATCTTGCATTTAAAATTATGAACCTGTTAGCTGCAGGTTAGCCACAAGTACCACAAATTTCAAGCGTGTTTATAAGCAAATGCTCTTTAATACCCACAGGGAGCCTGCAAAAATTATTCTGTGCAACTTCACACACTTCAGGTCAAGTAGCCCAGGCCTCCTAAATAGGCATGGCCAGCTTGCCAAGAGGTCATGGGTGGCCCCCAGGGACCCCCTCACCTTCATTTTGTGACTATTTGGGATACACCATGTGGTAAATTCTGTATTGAAGCAATTCCATATACTCAGGGAACACAATGTTTAAAAACCTGTTTCATGGTAGAGTATATGGGTGGCAACCATCTTGATAATGTCACTTAGGCTATGAGTCAGTCATGAGTGGCACCATGAATATTCTTCAACTATAGAGGATAATTACTCAAATAAAACTATCTGTATATATTTACTACTCTGCCACAAAATTAAGCATGCTCCTATTTTTAACTGCTTTGCTTTAACCGCTATGTTTTTTAATGGATTTGTTTTATACATATAACATTTTAATGGTGTGGGGGGGGTGTATTGCATTTTTAATGTTTTGACAGAATTGTTTTATTGTGTATTTGAATTAAGTGCAGACACTTTATAATTGATTTTATACTTGCAAACTGCTTAGAAGCCATTTTGGCATGGAAGTGGTATATAAATCAATGAATAGTAGTAGTAATAATACAATGTCTGTTCTGCAGAAGAATTGTGATACATAGGAGCAGGGAAGCTGCAGATCATGGACCAATCACCAATGACACTGTATAGTTTTTTCCTATACTTTTTTTTTGGGGGGGGGAGTACTTTCAAAATGCAGTCATGGCTGCTGCAATCTGGCTGTGTGTGACACTGGAAAGCAGAGGGCGAAATAGGATTGGGATGTAAACTATATAATGTCCACTCCACTCCACACACAAAAAGGTTTTCCATGGCAGATTTCGGCTTCTGCAGTAGAATGTGATGAATAATTATCAGAATTTGAGCTTGGGAGGGGGGAATATACAACTCAAAATCATACACAATCTAGCTCATAATCCTAAAGGTGCATAAGTAGAAGGAACTGAACGTTTAAAAATCTGGAAGTTATATATTTGAATATACACACGCACGTGACAAGCGACATCATCACATGGGAAACACCACAATAGGGATTTCCATGACTTGAACTAAATACATAAATTAATTCTACCCACCTATGACTATACCCAAGAGGATTTCTGCAATTCCTACAATGTAGCCCAAGTGATGAAATAGAAGCTTGGCAGATGGACAGATGTAAATTCAAGCAAACATTTATTTTATCTTTTTATAAGACGTGCATAAGTATTAGATGAAAGGATGAAAACAAGCGGTTAGATTTTTCTGTAAGTGAGCTGGGAAGTCTAAATTCTGATAACATACGCTGAGCCTGGGCTTTAAAAACTTACCATTACACAGCTACCCAGGCTGAGGTGCTGAAGATCTGAACAGAAGTTCAGAATGCTGAGCAGTGCTGTTTGCTGCCATTGGGGAACACATCAGAAGCAAATATAGAAAGCAAACACAAAGAGAAAGGGTCAATTAGACATTAAAGGCTGTCACCACTTTCCCTGAAATTCAGCTCAAAACCTAGGTAACAGACACCACAAATGCCATTTAATGAGTCCCCAGATGCTCTAACCATTGATTGGCTTAGAGTCAAGGTAATCATTACAAGCCTTTATATAATAAGTCACTCTGGATGTGGTTTTGCATGCCCTGAAGACACCTTTATTCCCATGACCTATCAGTTCCTTTCCCTTAGGAAAGCTCTTAGAAGTCTGGCAAATTCAAACAACAAGCAAGGCCACACCAAAAACACAGAGGGCTGGTGACATCCCAGAAAAGTACAGCATCTCTGACATTCACTGATCGGCTGCAGCCTGATGGAACTGCCAATAGAGTCACACAGCATCAGGACCGAGCTGGTGACTTTAATGTCACAGGATGCTCTCGCTGACAAGGGTACTGACAATCATCGAGCTCCTGTCACTAGCAACATACAGATGGAAACAAATACAACGTGCACTTTACAGTCATGTTGCTGCTATTTTAAACATGCTTCTGGTGAGGTGCCACATCATTAAAACACAGCAAGAGAGACTCCACCAGAATATCAGATGCACCTTGCGAAATGGCAAATTTTTTTGAGGTTGCAGTGAGCATTACAACTTTAGGCATATAATACACATCTCACACAAAATAATCACAAACGCATATTCTAAATTAGTAGCCCAAGTTGTCCTGAGATGTAGTTTTCTGTATTTCGTATCTTAGTCTGAAGTGTGAGATTTAGTTTAGAAATAGGCTTGACAGGAAAATAAACTGGGGACCAACATAATTAAATAAAAATTCTAAATGTTTACTTCTAGTAGAGTAAAAACATTAAAATTTTTATATTTTAATGTAACATAATAAGTTTGGTGTATTTCTTTGATTTGAGGCTTGAAAAAGACTTTTTCAGGATTTTTACTGAAGGGGGGAAATGCATAAATACATATCATAGTTAAGCATTGATGAATAGTGAGTAAGCCTTATCCAATCACTAATTATCTGCCTGCAATGTCAGATTCATATAACAATTGGCAATATTGTGCAAAAGTTAGTTACTATTAAAATGTAACCGCCACAGTGGTTGATACGTTTAACGTTAGTAAATTGCTACATAACTTTTAATATTTCTGTAAGCAAATACTGATTTTCAGTATTCAAACATATGTTTGATAACCTCTTTAGTACTGTAATCTTTCTAGACAATTGATTATTACCAATTATTAATGGCACAAATGAGTCCTAATCAGGCTTACTTTAATATACAGACATGATGACTCAATAGGTTTAGTCTTCAAAGGAATATTTCTACAGCATAAGGGGAGACGGAGAAAAGAATGGAAAGGGCAAAGTGCAGCTTTCACAATGCTGCACAAGTCCATTTATTTAATGGTGAAAGAAAATGAAAGCCAGACTAATCAAATATAGTTGGACATGCCTTATTCTACTGTTGTATTTATCAAGCTTTTGTAACACACGCCCCCTTAGCCAACATAAAAATCCCATGTTCCTCCTCAAACCTGGCTCCTGTAATTATTTTATTTGAATTTTCAAATGGAGTGATATGTTGTGACTTTCACATTTTTACTTATATTGTACGTACTGTTTGAAAACACTCATGCCGCCGCCCCCCTGCCTGACCCCCCGATCTAATGGAGATATATTGGGATTATCATAAATATAGCTTTTTGCACTTCAGGATGTTTGTTTATTGTTTGCATGTGTCTTACAGTATTTATTTTAATCTTGTACACTCTGCCTTGGTTAGGCTTCAAATATATTTCTATTCTTTGTTTTGCCTACCTCATAGCAACTGTCACAACTGTGTTGGGCATTGGAGCAATCCTTTGTCTTGGATGGAGGGTAAATTGTAATTTCTGCCTGCCCCTCCAAACATATCCTGTTAAAGTGATCCGGGGGGAGTGGCCATGTCCACGTGCCATGGTGGGGCCAGATGGCGGTCCCCATGGGGGTCACCCTATTTGATATAATTCTTAGGAAGTCCCTGCCTGGATTGACCTACGTGCCAAACCTCTGCGTTCAATACAGTTGTGGCCTGTTTCGATCCAAACCAGTCTATGTGGTCATTTATTTGTCTGCGGGTTGGGGACTGGGGAGCACAATGCCTGGACACGCAATTGAAATGAAAATAAACAAGTTGTATGTTCTATTTAAACAGGGCCACTTTAAGACATATTTAGTAGTGGGTTTTTTGGTGCAAATTAGGACAAAATGTACTGTGCTTTGGGGGGGGGGAATTGCATGTATGTTTGGAAAACTGAAAGAAGTATTTTGTTGCTTCAGGCAACTTTTATACTACAGGGGAAATACAGTGGTACCTCGGGTTACATACGCTTCAGGTTACATACACTTCAGGTTACAGACTCTGCTAACCCAGAAATAGTGCTTCAGGTTAAGAACTTTGCTTCAGGATGAGAACAGAAATTGTGCTCCGGTGGCGCGGCAGCAGCAGGAGGCCCCATTAGCTAAAGTGGTGCTTCAGGTTAAGAACAGTTTCAGGTTAAGTACGGACCTTTGGAACGAATTAAGTACTTAACCCGAGGTACCACTGTACCACCTTTTTTGGGTGGAGCAAGAAGGACTTTAAAGGTGGCAGGGAGAAGATGAGTATGTGCCCAGATTCCAGATTCCTTAAGAAACTAGATTGCAAATAGATTGCAAATCTATTCCCCATTAACCACTGTTAATGCCAGTTCTAAGATGTTACCATGTTGTACAAAATATATAATTATACAAACATAGGTTTGCAACAAGTTCTAAATTATAATTCCTATTATGTACATTCGAATGCAACAACAGCATAAAAAAGTTTGAAATGGTCGGGTAGTTAGTTACACAACATATGAATTGATACTTTATTTTTTAAAATATGACATCCTGATGCTTTTGAATGTAAAAGCACTAGAATCATAGATTTGATAGCTTCATCAAAATATCATGTTGGCTCCAACACAGAAGTGGAAACAGAAAATCAAGATAAGAATCAAATCAAGATAACATACATATACAAGCCAAAATAATGATGTGTATTGTCAAGTTACTATGAACAAAGTACTTTTATTGTCCATTGTGCACCTCAAATGCATCAATGCCAACAAATTCTGGAAGTATGCTGTGAATGCATATTCAATGAATAAAGGATTAAAGAGTCAGCAAATACTAAGACCACCAGCACAAAACTCTTTTGAGTATAACTGTAGTCTTAATTTAGTATAACTTAAAGATTACTTAGATGACTGAAGCAGAATTATAACTTGTAACAAGTGCTTTCAAAAAGTAAGAATATTTAAGTTGTAATTATTTATAATTAGAAAATTTATTACATCTTGGTTTTGTACACAGTTGGTTGCATTTCATGAAGGGAAACTACCGCTGGATTGTTTAAGCAGAAGGCTAGGTCTCTTCTAAAAGGCATTTTCAAATGGTAAAATTGTTCCACTATTGGCCCAACACAGAGATAACTAGCCATGTGCATTGAATAAACATAGGGTGAAGTAGGTTTGCAATAAAACTGGCTGCAATTGCAGCCAATAATTTGAGCCTGAAAATGAAATATGCGTACATGTGGATCTTCTGCCTGCACATACTTTAACAACCCATAGATTACAACAGGTGTATTTCCATTAGCAGCAAGGAAGGTATTTACACATGCAGAACGCAAGCTGTCATTACATCTGTGTGTAAGTAACTCACAAAACAGATCAGGAAAAAAAGATTTTACTAACCTTAAATTTACTAACCTTCGGTTAGTAACAGAAAGATGTGCTATTGCTGAAGTAGAAACTTTGAACAAAATTATCGTGACTGATGCTTTGGCAGTCACTGACTCAGGATGGAGGAAACTTACGGCATCCCCCCCCCCCCGACTTTCGCTTAGATAACTCTCAGGACATCATAGTAGCAATTAGCATTACAGGAGAGAGCAAGTTAAATTACACATGATAGAATGGATGGTATTGAATTCCCACCAGACACATTAAAAATCCTGAGGGATTAGGGAGCAGAGAAATGCAGTAAACTAGGAATGTATCTATACTAGCAGATGCAAGTTGTATTTATTAGCTACAGTCTTAAGTATGAAATCCAGTGATGGCTGTCAACCAACAGAACTGACACTGTTGATAGAACATATTTCGCTTTGTGTTCCCTCAAAATCTGCTCTGGAGCATTGAGGGATCCTTGGGACAGATCTGGGAGGGGGGAGGGGAATTCCTATGTGTGATATTGGATTGCTGGATACTGTCCTAAGAGATTTATTTTTCCTGAATTTTTCAAACAGGAGTACTTCACAGAAGTTACACTCTATTCTGTTTCTGAGGCTTAAGTCTTATCATCACTGATAAAAGAAGAAGAAAAACTTTACCTCTACTTTCGTTCGGTAGAGAATTAGACGTGTAAGGTTGCACAACTTGGCAATGTGATTGAAAGCCTGAGGTGGTAGCTTATCACAGGAGGAGAGATTTAATTCTTGAAGATTCAGACATGTCTCAGCAATGACCTCCAAGCAAGCCTCATTGAGGAAATGACCACAAGACAACTCCAGCCGCACTAGTTCTGAACCACAAACCTTCAAGAATCTGTAAAAAGCACATTGTCATGTGGGTTAATTCAACAAGGAAAGAAGCGTCTTTGCTTACAGTAGTTTAAATTGGGGGGAGGGGACCACCTGGATAAAGCCCAGTTATTTCTCTTGCCATGTTTTAGAAGCTCGAGAACAATGCTATGCATTCCTAATAAGAAGCCTTATTAGGAAAGCAACAGCTTAAACACAGGACTGAGGGGGGAGCATAATTAACACCAGGGACCAAGAGAAAGCAGTTTAACCAGCCAAGAGAAGTTTCCTCACAGCTGCAAGAAGGAAAATTCTGCCATGGAAGCATCATGATACACCTAAACCAGAAAGCTAGAGCCCATTTTGTAAATTACAAAATTGGTACTCAGAAATGCTGCAATGTGTGCATACTGTGGGAATTCAATTGTAGCTTCTGATGTACGTACAGTCAAGCCTCGGTTCTCGAACGGCTCCAATTTCGAACGTTTCGGCTCCTGAACGCTGAAAACCCGGAAGTAAATGCTCCAGTTTTCGAACGTCTTTTGGAACCCGAACGTCCGACGTGGCTTCCGCGTGAGTACAAGAAACTCTTGCAACCAATCAGAATCCGCGCCTCAGTTGTAAAATGTTTTGGAAGTCGAACGGTCTTCTTGAACGGATTACGTTCGACAGCCGAAGTTTGACTGTATATGCAAATAACCACACAGACATGTAATCATCACACATTACAGGTTACTGGGTTCACGCTTGGGTTTTAAGTTAATTTCTACACCGAAATGTCTCCTCTGAAAGCATTTTGTAACTTGTGAAGCAGTTATTTGTGTTCCAAAGGTTTCCCATATATCCTCACAGCATAGCATGTGCCCTAAGCCTAAATGCACTGATATGCTTGCCGCTGTGAGGGACAGTAGTGTCAGGGAGACCCGAACGGCATGCACACCGTACATTTAAAGCATCCCCCTCAAGAATCCTGGGAACTGTAGTTTTTAAAAATGTGTTTTGGGAATTGTAGTTCTGTGAGAGTTAGGCTACAGTTCCCAGGGTGTTCTGGAGGAAAATGTGCCTTAAAATATGGTGTGTACACAACCCGGGAAACAAGAGAATGATGATGGCAGAAACTACTGTCTCTAGATTAATTGTGACACACCAAGAAGACAGTAAGGAAGGGACAGTGTCGGGATAAGTGAGTACAGGCACAAGGCACATCTAAGCTTATTTGCAGACCAGATCATATTCACAAAGTCCAATAGAGTAAAAGCAAACTTTCTTAGGATCTGTATTTATTATTGAACTTATTCTAATGCAGTTTTCCATTGATCAGAAGAAGAATCCTCTAGAAGTACTAACATAGATTTTGTTTCATTAAATATTATTAGTATTAATTATACCATGGAATTGAAATTTTAAGACACATCAAGCCCTAGAATTTTGGCATCACATTATTTCATACACATTTTACATACATAAGAAGCATACTGTAGAGGCTAATTTTTGTAACATTATTGTACTGCGAAATTTAAGACCATAAGACACCAAGCCAACTTTATTCAAGTAATGTGAACATCCTAGACAAATTCTTACATAAGCATTCCTTTAATTTTCACTCCCCCCAAATCCCGCCCCCACAGAATAAATGTAAATAGATTTGTTTCATTGTCTTCACAATTTACAATGTTACATGTAAGAAAGGGATTGAAATCTCAACTTTTAAAGTATAATTTCTTTAAAATATAATTTCTTGCTCCCAAAACACTCAAATATTTTGCAGCAGCATAAACTTTATGCTGCTACAATTGACATTAGCAAATGTTAAAAACTCTGCTGCTCTTCTGATGCCAAATCAGAATTATCCGTATGTAATATGATTATGCGCACCATTTTCTCAATTCACATGCCATTCTTTCACTGACAGAGCAATATAAAATTATTCAAATATATATTACTAAGTTTGATTTATTGTCCCAATCAGTATTTCCCAAACTCCCTTTTTAGCTCAAGCCCAGAAGTTTAGCAAACTTAGTAATTCTCAAAAGTAAAACATGATGACATTCTTATATAGCCCTAAGGAGATGGACATTATCAATAAGTTAAATTACCTTCAGCTTTGCCTCAGGATGTTCACATGCCTGAAGCATTCTGTCCTCTCATGGTAATATATCCTTTGCTTGTCAGATTTCTTAGATCACTATTCTAATTTGTTCTATTTCCTTGGAGTTAATACATATTCTACCGATACTCAACATCTTCAGAAATATAAACAAATAGCTAGCTAGCTATATCTTTAAAGGACTATAAACATAATCTAAAGTTTGGCCCCCAAAGGATAGATATACTAGGCAAAGCTACCTCTTGGTTTCTTTCTACCTAAAAACTAAAATCCTGGACAACTTACTCATCGGTCCAGAAGCATCAATATACTGTAATAAGATGGGCTGAGGATTGCAGCCTAACAGTGTTCAACCAATGAGCTGGGTCTAGGCTAACCACAAGAGGAGCTCTGCCCATATAGCCCTTGAAAACCTGGACCAGCAGGCAGAGGGACCTTCAGAAACCATATGGGAGGTGATGTGGGGAACTGCAGGGGCAAGGGAGAGGGAATTGCTTCTGCTCCCTTCTCCCACTGAGTCCTTCCATGTATCTTTCATTTGCAAAAGGTAGGTCTAAATCCAGCCCAATAACTTCTAGATGGACAGTTACTTTTTAAAGAAATATGTCTGACATAAAATTTGCTAATATTAAAAAATTAGGTTAAAAATAGCAAACCACTTTTAAATCAGTACCATACAAACGATTATAGCCCAGTCTTTCATGAGTTTCCATTCTCCACTAAGCATCAAATAATATTTTTCAGCTCTGTCTATAAGCATCTTGGGTCATCATAATTCCTTAACCTGACTTCCCAATCTAGTAGAGAAGCTCCAAGGGCGCGAGGCTACTACTATTATTGAACTGACCATGAGGATGTTGTATAAATGATGTTGAATATCTGTAAATAAAGTGAGTATATGAGTATGAGTATATGAGTATAAGGTATATGAATCAAAACTAATATGAAAGCCAGTATTTCGCTTGACTGGGTTAAAGGTTGGGAACTCAAGTTCTGCTGTCCTGGCTAGATTGTCTATCACAAAATCAAAACCCACCCAACTCCTGGCACTAATATGTGGAACTGCAACATTATCGAACTCTTCTCGCTAGCTTCTCTGTTACTGCTAATCTTTTAGAAATGACATTATGTTCCCAATTCTTCAGTGAAGCCTACCTTCTCTGACCCAGTAAACATTGCTCATTTCTCTCAGATAGGTAATTGTTGCCATGATATAGGGATCCGTAAACACAACAGTGGCAAGTCACAGGCCTCACTGCTTTAGTTATGGGTCCACTTACATCTCTACCATTGTCAAATACAGGTTTAGTGGCCAACTGTTTGACAGGTGGAAGGGAAATGGCATGGGTTAAAATGGCAGAGACTGCAGAGAATTAGGCTGAACTTACCCTCAACCTTCACTCCAAGAAGAGAGCAACACTGCCTCTGACACACACAAAAGCCAGTTGTTAGAAATGTAGTTATGTGTCAAATTCCATTCCCCCTCTGCTGCTGCAAATCCATGTGTAGAAACCGAGTTTGAATTACTCTTGCTGGATTAGGGCCATGTGAAAAAGAAACAAGAGAAGGTTTCCTGTCCTAACTGAAAGGAGTGGCAAGGAGGGGTATGGGGATGATTCTCAAATATTTAATACATCATGATTTGGAGCACTGACCTGCTAAAAGCAGATAGAGAAATGGTTCCTCTGTTTCCAGTCCAAGATAAATTCAGCCACTGGACAAGGATACAGCGAGACTGTAGGTATTCTAGAGCTGTGTCGTTTATTCTTGCCCAATAAGGTTGCAAACTGAGGTGAATGTACTGTAGAGGATCACAGCAGTGCTGATAAAGTAGCTTACATGTCTGCGATAGTCTACACAGATCTGGGACTGCAAGGTGACTCAAAATCAACTGGATAAGCTAAATTGAAAACACAGAAAAGAACATCACACCACTGTCCTTAAAATTACAATTTCCACTGCATTTGATGATATATCCCATTAGTTCACTGATTTTTAAAAACTGAATACACTTAAGGAGAAAAACATTTCCTGTTCCTAGTCATTTTTCTATTTAGTGCTTCTTTTGTACCTCTCTACCTTGCTTTTTAAAATACTTTACATAATTAAACTTCATTTTTAAAAAAACACCTGCTTTTCTCTCTTTAAGGGTTTTTAAAACCATGCATTAACATAACAGAAGGTATTTCTGCTTTCAAAATTAAAAAAACAACATCAGTTGAGTCCTTCTCTCTCTCTCTCTCTCTCTCTCTCTCACACACACACACACACACACACACACAGCTTGCCCAACACAAACATACAAAATCAGCTATTTCATTATTTGGCATGATTATGTTCTTTTTAAGTTCCATTAATTTCTATCAGAGAGTGAAGCACATTATTAACTCCCTTCCATTGAACTTAATAGGGCTTGATTGTGTTCACCAAAAATGCAAATGCCCTGAGATCTTTGGATGAAGGGTGGGATATAAAATAAATAAAATAAAATAAAAGTTAGATCTCTTGAAACCCTATAAATTAAGATACATGGGATATAAATATTAGAAATATTCTACTAGTTATTCAGAATTTAGCCACATGACTTATATGTTGTCACATAGCCAAAACAAGAGTCAAGTATAACAACTCAAGTTTGAACAGAAAAATCAAGTTTGACATTAATATAAAAGAACCAAAATCCACACTGAACTGTTTGCTCCAAATGCTGTCAGAGATACATGATGGTTTTCGTTGTATTGTAAGCAAAACAGAAATATAGGATTTTCAGAATTGCAGACTGACTTATTTTACAATGACACCATAATATCCAATAGCTGCGCTGGTGATGGAGTAGGAATCAAGTCAGTCCTGCGCAAGAAGCAAGTTTTCTTCCATACTATGTGTTATTGTGGTTCACGTAGATTGCACTGTTAGTATTTTTTGTTTGTTACAAAAATAGGATGAGGCTGAAATGCTTTGTATGCTGTTATTTGTGAGCCCACACACCAGCTAGTCAAAGAAGTACAAAGTGAATTTTCAGACTGCTAAATTGACAACATTCCTTGCTATTGCAGTGAAAATTGTAAAGGAAGGTTTAAAAGGAAAATAGTGTTCTTTTAAAGAGAACAAAATTATGCTTCTCATATTTCTCTACTATAACATGGTTAATAAGGATATGAAAAACTCAATAATGTCCCCTTTAACTAATTTCATTTTAAATGTATCTGATAATCTACACATCACTAACTCTGCATTAGAGATAAAAAAATCTTTTAACATGTCAGTATCAACACCAGAAAAGTTAATCCCACTTTAGACTAAAATTACACTTCATGATACCTGAAATGAAAAGGGTATAATGAAATGTCAGTAAGATTATGACATTAAGATGTAACTGAAGTACTTTTTTTGCTTTTGATTAAACAAAGATAACAGCTTCCAAGCCTACAGGCTAATAGCCATTAATCATTACTACTTTAGAGTCTGGTGTCTTGTCAGAAATTTGCTCTGTGTGTGTGTGTGTGTGTGTGTGTGTGCGTGCACCCTAGCATAAAGCACAATTTGATACTATAATGAATAAGTGAGGAGACATGATGTGTTCAGAACGACTCCCAGAATGCTGTTGAATATCTGCTTTTAAAAACTAATCCTATAACATGCAGAGTCTCTTTCAAACCACTGTGGTTATTATGCATTACTGAAGAAAAATGGCAGCTGTTGTCCATTTCTGACGGCTTTTCTTTTAAGTCAGTTTACATAAAAGAAAAGAACTGTGGAGCGAATTTTGAAATATTTCTAAGACTTGTATTAAAAAAAGGAAGAAATTGAAGAGTAATAGTTCCCAAAGTGAGACTGGTGTTATAGCCTTAACAAATGGCAGGGATTTAGAGCAGGGGTCAGCAACCTAAGGCCCGTGGGCCACAAGCGGCCCAAGGGGGTCGTTTAACTGGCCCACGAGCTGCCCCCAAACCGAGTCGCTCGGCGAGCCCCCACATGCTGCGCTAAACCAGAAATCACATCTGCACATGTGCAGGCGCCGAAAACATGTCTGTGCGCAATTCGGCCCATGGAGGGATCTCTGTTGGAGTGAACCGGCCCAGGCAAGGTAAACCTTGGTGACCCCTGATTTAGAGTGACTACCTTTCTCTTTACAAGAGGGGAAAATATACATCCCCTTGATTTGGTTTAGTATGAATATCTATCAATCAGTTTTCTCCATAATCAATACTATACAGCAAACATTGTATACAACAAACACTGTATTTGAATAATTTCAAAAATTATTTTGCATAGTATAACCAGCAAGGATAAACTATGCTTGCAAAGGTTATTTTCCATAACAGAACAAAAGAAGAAAGCTATTTTCATTGGGGGGGGTGGAGTTCCATTAACAACAGAATTTCAGCTAGCTTTTTGTTGGATTTTGGTATTTTTACAAAATATTATTTGGATTTGTTTAATACCACTTTGAGAAGAACTCATCATTTATTTAAAACATATCAAGAAAATGGGATTTTGTTTTTAAAAATTATGGGCAGATTCCAAAGGACTATGAGTGAAGCCATTACTAATCATGGATATGAAGCTATCTTGTACCCTTGTATCCTAATTGGTTATGGCAATTCTGCTTTAAAGTAAGAATCCCCACTCCTTTACCTCATAAGGCAATTTATCAAAGTATCCATTAGTTGTCCATTCCTTGAAGGCAGCCGCACTAAACTGCTTATTAAGGATGTCCATGTTGCAGCTGTCTTGCTCTCCATCTTCTTCTTCATCATCATCATCCAGATCATTCATATCAATCAATGACGTATTAAGAGAAAGCACAGGCCTCTCTCTCAAACCATGTAGTACTACTGCATCCAACTCGGTGTAGTAATCCAGAAGAGAACTATTCACTTCTAGACGAATTAGGTTTGTAGGAAAGTTTATCCGTTTGATACTAGGTGCAAACCGACGTGCCTGAGGTGAATTTACCTTGGTGGGTGGCTCTGACCAAAGGATTTCCCATCTACAAAAATAAAAGTATACATGTAACACCATTATTAGACCAAAAATTTTTTTTTAGTATTGGTAATGAAATTAAGTTCAAGTTGATAAAAAATACAGCATGAAGAAGACTAAAAGGGGGCTGATATAAAATACTTATTAAGTTTTATGAGATAGAAGAGTTAAGAGTATCTCACAAAATAAAAAGGTTAGATAATATACTAACATTATTCACTGACTCCGATGTTGATTTCTTCTTAATGTAGCACAATTTACACAGGTTGAGGAGGGAAAACTGAGAATGCACAGTGAACATGCATTTCAATAAGTGAACAATTAAAGGGGCTATTTAAAAAATTGAAGGTAATTGCAGATGAAGTGATAACCAACATATGTGTTTATGTGAGTGTTTTTCCAGACAATGGCTGTACAGACAGCACACATTTTATGGCAGAAGATTTTTCTGAGCCTTGATGAAGAAGAAATGGTCTTCTTGGGATGCCAACTAGTACATGCCCAGTTTATGCAATCCACTATTTTGGAAATAAAACTTTAAAGATATTGTGATAGCTCAAAAAGATGGAATTCTGAAGCCATTTCAAGAGCTATTTTGCCCAAGGACTGGCTTTATAATGAAGAAGCCATTGGTAGTCCACTGTGGTAACACACAAATGCCCACCATTAGGTTGAGAAGATTATGTTGAAATCCAAAGTTCTTCTGCCTTGAGATCTATGGATTAAGGATGGTGTTCAAATTTAGTAAATAATGATGAATAATAACATGTGATGCAATGTTGTCATTCTTAAGAGCTACTGTTTAGCTCCTTGTCACCTATAGCAGCAGAGAAGTTTTTACAGCACAACAACTATAGGTCCCATGCTGAATATATTGAGATGCCACCTAAGACAGAAGATTACAGGGCTATCATTGCCTAATTCTAACCTGGCCCCAAAAGCTATTTGGGATAATGGCTATATGGAAGCTCCATGTTCAGATATGGTATGGCACACTGAATATCATTTGCTGGAAAAGTTTATTGCCTTAAAGACCTGATGGTGGGCTTTATGGAGGCAACTGGTTAGTCACTGGGGAAATAAAGAAGAGGAAGTAGGTGGATCTTCCTACAGAGATCTTCTTATAATCTTCAGGACCTGTTGAAGACCAGCCAAGGAAGGGTTTGTGTCCTCTGTGCCTCTAACCCCACACCTTGTTGGTGGGTCTCAGCATCATTGGACCCTGTATGAAACATGTCTACATACATATTGCTTAAAAAAAACAACCCTTCAAAGCATGGTGACTAAACATCAACTTTGTCTGGATACCTATTCGGACATTTGGAGGGCATATGTTGCACTGTATGTGTAAATTAAGATTGATGTACTTATGTTTATTGTATTGTGAATATGAGCTGACTGTTTTGTTTTCTTCCCCCACTCTCTTTGTGTTGTATTCCCCTACTCTTTCATTAATAAATTTGTGTGTGTGTGTGTGTGTGTGTGTGTGTATCACATCTCATTTCAAGGAAATGAAAAGTAAATTAATAAGTTGAATTACCTTACTTCAGCAGGCAGCGTTTGGGAATAAGGACTTGCAGAACATGCCAAAATCCTAACCACAGCACCAGGGTGATAGGTTTCCAGGACATGTATTGCTGTGGGATAAACTGGTTCATCAAAAGCAAGCTCTACATAGTCGTGACTATGGAAATTGGGTGGTGTCCTTGTGAAAGGTGACCGTGCGCTAGGACAGACTTCCCACCATGTTCCGTAAGTTCGAAATACAGCAGTCTGCGTGAAGTCACCAGAGCTAGGGTACACATTAGGAGTTCCAGCCAAATTCCACATGGTGTATGACATGCTGTTTTCACTACCATAATGGGAGCTGAAATCCAACACTTCTTTGGCATATTGGACCACTTCGACATTGATAGGTAAGGCTCTGTTTGATTCAATAGCTCTCCGATTGTTCATAGGTTCGCCCCTTGTAGCTGTCCTGGCTCGGCGTCGAAGGCAAATGTAGTAAAACATGCTCAGAACTGTTAACATGGGAAATGCTGGTGATATCCAGATAGCTATTATCAATTTGCTAAAGGTCAGGGATCCTCAAGAGACATGCATTGCTTCTTTGTGGTACGTTTGGAAAAACCAACAGGCACCTAAATCAAAACAAAAACAAAGAACAGTCAATACAAAAACTATTCAAGAAACAAAATTGCTTTTACTAGTTTGAGTTGGCCAGCCTTAAGTTGCCACTGCAACATTTGGGAAAAACAAGTTAGTAAAAGTTTCATTAAAATATTATTGTCTAACAAAATGTCTCATATTGCCTTAAAAACAAAGCTTGCCGACAAATCTTAGTTTTCACTTCATTTTTTGCAGTAGTAATAGTGAAAAGGCATCCAATTAATTTCAGAATCATAACCTTGGCCGCTGTACTCAAAATAACATCATTTTGCATGAAAAGGCAGCATCACCAAACATGGACAGGTTATATAGCTATGCTGCCCTGCAATCTCACACCTCATTCACCATATGGAGTAGCAGATCACTGTGGTCCAAATGACATTAGGCTACATTGATCAAATCTGCCAAAAGCATGAATAAAATCCCCAAAATTAGAGAGATGCTATAATTGTTGCACTAAATGCTAACAGGCTTCACGGCAAGCTACATCTGCTGAAATCCCCCTTCTATGTAACTATTAAAAGGTACAGAAACCCCATCCTCTTTTTATTTATGTCTGACTCTAGAAATAACTATTCTCCACACATTATTGAATTAAAACAAGCAAGTCTATTGTTCCGCATGAATCTCTTTGCTAATGTAAATGTCTTATATTAGAAATCAGCATCTTTTGAGGTAAGAATAATGCAGCTGACCAAATACACCCTACTGATGGCATTAGTTAACATGCTCTGCAAGAGTTCCTTTCATGGGTAACTTTAATTTTGAAAGCATCTTCTGTGCTAACCAGATCTTGCAGTGCATCCCCAATGTCACACACCATGTTTTGACACACGAGGTGTATATTTTTAGGATTCACCTTAATTTTGTAATTGTCAGTTTTTAAAAGCTGTTTTCAATATTGTGTTTTCATATTGTAGTCCACCTTGGGACCTTAGGGTGAAGTGTGGGTTATTAGAAGAAGCAGAAGGAGGAGGAGAATAAGAATTTGCATCTGAAAGCAGGCAAAGTATATAAATATGAGATGCACAGAATGGAGGCCATACTGAACAAATATATCAAGTTGTCACACATTTCAAACACCTAATAGAGTCACACTTAGTAAATCAAAACCTAGAAAAAATTAAAAAACACTTTATAAATTCAATATACAATAAATTTAATTAAAATTTTGTACCCCCAAATAAAAGTATAAAAGATAAATGAATAAAAACTGCTTTGCCATTGCCCAGAAATATTAACTTAAAGCAATGTTAATATAATTGAAGCACTTAAAAAAGATAATTTATACATATTAATTTCAAATACATAATTACTACATTAACATAAGGAGGGAATGAAGCTACATTTTAATAAAAAGAACAAAAAGTTATGTGTTCAAAGTGCCTTAGTAATCCCAGAATTGTATTAACCTTGACAAATATACTTATGTACAGACTTATGAGCCAAGATGACCCCCAAATTAATCTTCTTGTCTCTGCTCTTAGCTGTTTATCTTCAGCGGCAAAGAGAAGTGCCTATAACCTGTTGAATCTGCAACAGGGATGATGAAATACTTCTTAAAATAGATGCAGTATTTGTGTAACAAACTTTTACTCGAACATGCACAACACAAACCTAAATGTTGCCTGCATTTCAAAGGCAAACTATTGCTGGAAAACAAAGCCAAGAAGGTAGAGATAGCTTAATTCATTTCAACGCTATAAATTTTTAAAAGATATTTAATCTATCTTCTCAGAGAGAACTGTTTTTGTTTTGACAGCTCCAGAATGACGAGTAAAACTCCACTGTTCTACAGATTTATCTGTTCATGCTCAAGAACATAAGATGAGCCCACTGCACCCAAAACCTCTGTAGTTCAGGGTATTTTCTGTTTTCACAGTAGCCAAGCAAAACTTCACAATCCAGACATGAATGCAAGAGAACTCTCCCACCCGATATCCAGCAACTGGGATGCTTGCACTCCATTCAGTAGCTGAGCAGAGATTTCGCCAGTGCCAACAGTCTACTCCATCATCTTCTGCTTCAAACTAGATGCTTTATTTATTTTACGTAACGTGCATCATGCAAAACAGTACACTTGCCAGCAACCCACTCTGCTGGAGGTCCACTTCTACTAGGAAATGTCAAAGCCTCCAAAATGACTCCCACAAATGTTTCTTATTTACACCTTGTTTTCCCCTCCGGAACATACTATAGAGAAAGTGAGTTGGACATCGCCCAAGAGTTCAGATTCAACCCAGCGGATGTTATTTGATTACTTGTAATAAGGTATGATATAGTGGTTAAGGTGTCAGACTAACCTGTGATACTCGAGTTCAAAACCCCAATTCAGTTATAAAACTCAGTGGCTGACTTTGGGACGTCACTGTCTCTCAGCCGAACCAACTTGACGGGGTTGTTGCGAGGATCAAATAAGAAGAGCCTGAACTTCCCGTTTCCCCTTATAAATTCCCCTATCAATCTAAATTAAAGGCTACTAAATCCTCACTATATCTGTTCCCCCCGTCCCAAGACATTAGTTTCTTCTCAATTTTAACAATTCAAAACATTCCTGTATGTTCAGGTCCTGTAGAATTGTCCCTAACATGTGTCATTTGAACAACTTCAACCTCTTCTTCATAGACCTTTCACCATGTCCTTGTTCTCCATACCGTACAAAATACCATATTTTTTGCTCTATAAGACTCACTTTTTCCCTCCTAAAAAGTAAGGGGAAATGTGTGTGCGTCTTATGGAGCGAATGCAGGCTGTGCAGCTATCCCAGAAGCCAGAACAGCAAGAGGGATTGCTGATTTCACCGCGCAGTGATCCCTCTTGCTGTTCTGGCTTCTGAGATTCAGAATATTTTTTTTCTTGTTTTCCTCCTCCAAAAACTAGGTGCGGTTTGTGGTCTGGTGCGTCTTATAGAGCGAAAAATATGGTAACTGCCTCCCACCACTTTGTCACTGCCTTTTCCACTTCTCTCCATTGGTATCCTCTCACTCCCTGCATTCATTCAAAACCTCATCAAATTCAAGGCTTTGCACAACCATCTCACTCACGATATTGCAGGGTGGGGCAGGTTTTCAGGCTTCTTGGATCTACAGTAGTTTGGGTTTGTTGGTTGTTGTTGTTTACTAGAAATTCAACCAGTAAAGTGCAAATGGCACACCATTAGAATTAAAGAACAGAGTGTCTTTTGAGCACATCTGGAAACTAGGGGTTCATTTACAGTATCAGAACTGAATAAAGCTAACCGTCCTTTTAACACACAGTCCACTCCTGGCTACCTTATGTTTTCTTCAGTACAGCAGCCTATTGAAAATCTTCTTGCTGTTGCCAAATGCCAAGTAGGTAACCTTTGGTGATCTACTATAAATCACCACCCCTAAACGCTGCGTGTAGATCGCGATCTGCTTCTAACCACTCCTACTCTATTGCTTTCCCGGAAGCCTGTTTTATTACTAGCCTAACCTCTCTCCCTCCCTCAATAATAATAATAAAGCATTGCCACATCATTTAAAGTACACGCAGGAATGACCTCCAATAGGGAAAAACTACACGCAATTTTTAAATCATGCGGATTCAAGGGTAGGCCTTATTAAAAACCTAATCACAAGGTAGTTTGGAGACACGTGTTAACCATCACAAATAACTTATTCCTTCGCCAAGATCTTGCCCGCTGTGGAATTAAAAAGAGCTCCTTCGCAAAAGGGCTTTATTCCGCCAAGGGGAAAACACTGCATTATTTGCAAAAGAAAGGAGGGAGGGGAGAAGGGGACTCTGCCATCCGTTGGCCTTTTCTCAAGTCTTCTGATGCGGCCAGAGATAAGACAACTAGTGGCCTCGAAGCCCTCGCCCCTGGCTTCCAAAACCCCCATGCAAGCTACCAGGGCAGACCTCTGAGCAACAGGGGGCGGCCGCCAGGTGCTGACTCCGGCCTCGCCCTCGGCCAGAAAGGAAAAGGCTGCCCACCCATTTTCATGCTTACTGTTCAGATAATCTTCGCTCCGCTGCCCGAGCCAGCTCTGGGCAGCGGGACGCATTCGCGACCGGCGCCGAAGCTACCGCCGCCATCTTTGAAGCTGGCGGGCGCAGCTCACGCGACGCGCCATGACGCCGGGCGGGGTTTTGCTCGCTCGCTCCTCCTTCCCGCTCAGTTCATCTGCTGGCAGCGGGAGCCTTGCCTGGGCAACGTTTGCAGCGCTCTCTCAAGCAGAGTTTCTTAAACGTTTTGTGACCGGTTTTGCCATGCTTGGGCAGCCGTGGCAATGTACACACACGCTTTTTCTAGTTTTTCCCTTGGCCTTTTATCGCCTTTTCTGGGCTGCTTTCGGGATAGTTTGCCCTTGCTCCCCAATCCTGCACAATCCAAATATTGGATTTCGTAACTACATTAAGCAGCCATTCAACTATTTCCTCAGCTACGCTTCATGTTGCATTGCCACTGCAATTTATTTTGAAATCCACATTTTGTGCGATCTTCGATTCTGTGCCTCAAGGCCTCAGAAGGCACTCTGCTCTTTTTGACTGCCCATACCCAGAGCCTTGATTCATCCTTAGCTGTGGATAATGTTGATATCAGCAACGGCGCAACTGTAAAAAAGGATTGAATTATATAAAGCAACCTGACACAAAACAGAGACCAAACGGGCCTAGCTTTTTGAGAGGGAAAATAGGCACTATTTCTGACTGGCAAGGGATGCTGCCCACGTGCCAACGGCCTGACATAACATTTGCAGCTTGGCACAAGGCTTTATGCTGGGTACAAAACTAGTGGTAGATAAGCAGAGAGAAGACGATGCCTTTATCAAGTTCAGTTTAATGTCTAAATGTCTGATGGGGAGGGTGTCATGGCCATCCATCAGGCAGACAGCTGCAGGATATGGCCATGGATGACTAATGACAACTCAGCTTTTTGGTGGCAGGTATCCAGTCCTCCAAAGGGACGTGGGTGGCGCTATGGGTTAAACCACAGAGCCTAGGACTTGCTGATTAGAAGGTCAGCGGTTTGAATCCCCGCGACGAGGTGAGCTCCCGTTGCTTGGTCCTTGCTCCTGCCAACCTAGCAGTTCGAAAGCATGTCAAAGTGCAAGTAGATAAATAGGTACCACTCCAGTGGGAAGGTAAACAGCGTTTCCATGCGCTGCTCTGGTTCACCAGAAGCAGCTTAGTCATGCAGGCCACATGACCCGGAAGCTGTCATGAGCGCCACAACCCCAGAGTCAGTCACGACTGGACCTAATGGTCAGGGGTCCCTTTACCTTTACCTTTATGCAGAATGAACAGGGGTTCATTCTGTCCAGAAACTGCTGATGCTCCAGTGCCTCCAGGAGACTGGTAGTTGCAAGGAACAGCCACCACTGAAATCAATAGTTTGCTTATTCTCTGCCTTTGGAAGGTGTGGTAAAAGGGATTCAGGCTACATGCAGCCCAGAGGGAGAGCACAGGAGTAGAACAAAGAACAAGAAGTAGCCTGCACAGCTATCCTTTGAGGAATTAAATACCTGGAATTTCCTACAGTCATCAAAGGGGGAAGTGCAGAAGTCTGGGCAAAATTCCCAGCCATTGGCTCGATTCATTATTATTGGACCTAGTCACTGAATTACTGTGTCAGTTTCCCCCCAATTATATTCTGATTATGAAGGGGTATCCTGAATTATTCAAAACAAAACAAATTCCTTCCAGTAGCACCTTAAAGACCAACTAAGTCAGTTCTTGGTATGAGCTTTCGTGTGCATGCACACTTCTTCAGATACACACTTCTTCAGATACTTCTTCAGATACACTTCTTCAGATACACTTCTTCAGATACACTGGTGTGTATCTGAAGAAGTGTGCATGCACACGAAAGCTCATACCAAGAACTGACTTAGTTGGTCTTTAAGGTGCTACTGGAAGGAATTTGTTTTGTTTTGACTATGGCAGACCAACACGGCTACCTATCTGTAACTGAATTATTCATTTTAAGTTCAATTCTTATTTCAGTTCAGCCTAGAACTTCAGATCACTTTCTGTTCCAATTTTTGAGAGGGAGGGGAAATAAAGGTTCAGACTGAGTTTACATGTCCTATTCTAATTCAGATTGACTCCCTGGTTCTGTCTTACTTAACATGAGTCATAATAATAATATGTTCCAATTAGTAGTTGTTAACTTCTCTTTGTAACAGAACTATGGAAGGCCTTAGGCGGAATCAGGGGTGCCAACTTGAATAAAATATTGTGGGAGCCCAGGGAAGCCCCACCCCCCATAACTGATCACATGACACAGGGCACACATACCATTTGAATGGAAATGCCCATCAACTTTGTGGGATTCCGGCCCCCTCAAATATTTTATTGTGGGGGCTGAAGCCCCCACAGCCCCTGGAAGTTGGCTCCTATGGACTGAATGTACACATCCACTCATACCCTATAAATATCAAGAAAATTAAAACAAACCTTCTCAAAACATAAGTATAGGGAATGTTTTCCCTGAGACAGATGATTGTTATACCCCATCTACAAAATTACCATTTCTATGAAACCTGAAGATACTGATGTGTTCAGAATGAGTTAAGCATGATTGAATTATGCACCATTAAGTCTGCATGTTCTGTGATTTTATCATTTGTGGATTGATTCCTGGTATGCTAATGAAGACCTATGTATAGTTTTCTTGATTAACTCATGGCTTAGAACTTGTTACTTTGAGTACTAAACAAGATTTAAGGGCTGGTTTTTTTGTTTTGTTTTTGAGGTGTTGCGTCTGATATCTCAATTATTCATCCCAGGAATTAATGTACAATTAGCATGAATTCCAGCTACCATAGAAATAAATGGCTATGTAAATTTGGATGCTGTTCCTGGAACATTTTAGAATAATAAAAAGTCTGGCATTAATATCTTCACATTGACTACAGTTTTAGATTGTTTAAGGTAGTCTTCCCAGGCTTTAGATGTTTTGGACTATATACCATGTTAGCCAGGGCTGGTGAGACTTGTAATCTGAAACATCTAAATGATGCATGGATGGGGAGCTTGACTCGAGGAATTAGTCTGAGGGGTATTTGAAGGGTTTCTCCTTTCTACTTAGTTGTCCCTTATGTTTCAGGTGATTGAACAAATAAGAAAATCAAAGTCCATATAAAAATAGCATTTATTTATTATTTATTAAATTTGTATGTCACCCTTTATTTGAAGATCTCAGGGCGGCTCACTGCATAAAAATACAAGATAAAAACACAAATCACACAATACCGCCCCCCCCCCCCGCAAATACTGTGAGTAAAGCTAGCATGGTCCACTGATTTAAATGTTGGTTTGGGATCAATTAGGCCTAAATCCAGAATTCCTACTCACCTGTGAATCTTTCTGAATGGGTTTGTACAGGTAACTGTCTCAAAGTCTAACCTACCTCACAGGAATTTTAGGAAGAAAAAAGTGATAAGAACTATACGACAGCTATGAGCCATGATAGCTATATTCTGCATCCACTGCCAGAAGCATTATGTCTCTGAATACCAGTTGCTGGGAATTAGAGGTGGGCAGCGTGTTGTTGCACTAATGTCCAGCTTCCAGGCCTCCCATGGGCATCTGGTTGGCCACCAGGATGCTGGACTGGATGGACCAATGGCCTGATCCAGCAGGCTCATCTTTGTATTACACTTTGTTCAGTGACACACTTCATTTTCCTGGGCTCTATGAGAGAGACTTTCATATGTACCTTTTGCTTCATAGCAGTGGGCATATCATTAGTTGGTGATAATTCAAAGGCAGCCTTTATGACTAGAGAGTTGTTTTTGCTGAATCTTGTGGATGCATGGCACAATCTATGCACACCAGATACAGTGGTACCTTGGGTTAAGTACTTAATTCGTTCCGGAGGTCCATTCTTAACCTGAAACTGTTCTTAACCTGAAGCACCACTTTAGCTAATGGGGCCTCCTCCTGCTGCTGCTGCTGCTGCGCTGCCGGAGCACGATTTCTGTGCTCACCCTGAAGCAAAGTTCTTAACCCGAGGTACTATTTCTGGGTTAGCGGAGTCTGTAACCTGAAGCCTATGTAACCTGAAGTGTATGTAACCTGAGGTACCACTGTATGTCAAAATATGTTGACAAAAATAGTAATTGTGGGGTGCCCACACCAATATATATCAGGACCACAGCAAATCATACACTCAAACAAAGGGGGCAGTGTCCTCTGTGAGATGCCACTGGATCCTGTCTAGCACAGATGTTAATTCTGAGTAAGTAACATCATTGGGATCAAATATCTTCTGATCATAAAGATACATGAGATAGGGCACCCCAACAATTAGTTTAGGATTTGGGGACATATAAACTTCTGAGTTCATGGATACACGAACTTTCTTTCTTAGGGTTTGGAACTTCTGAGCAGTACAGAACTGGAAACTAGTAACCAACTTCAGCATCGTTATAGATTCCTGTTTGATTGAGTTTAACTTTTATCCCAATCAAATCATTATAAACCCATTAACTAAGAGACCGAGTTATTAATCTTGTCTGGAGTAATAGGTCTTTAAATGTTCATTTCTTCTTGTCACTGGTTTTGATTTGGTATATACTAATGAACTGCAATTAGGGCTATTAATAACCCTTATTACTTAGCCTTACTTGGTTCTTAGTCCAAGATTAAGCAGCTGCCTTCTTAAAACCATTAAACGTGTTCTGTCCTTATACAATATATATCCCCCCCACCTTCCTTTCAAAAGCGTAATACTGAAGGAGCAAGAAAAGCAACTTAGCTCTCCTATTGCTTTTTGGTCTGGTTAGGTGCTGCTCTCTGGATGCTGCTTGAGAAATGAGCCTTTTGCTCATCTTCCCTTCCTCCCCTAGAGGAGTCATGGGGTTTGCTCACTAGAGCTATGGGATGATGTAGGCAGCCGCTCGCTCACATTTCCCACTTCTGGCTTCTCCAACTTTGTTGAAGCAACATCCCAGAAGGGGTCTGGATTTGGATTTGATATCCTGCTTTATCACTACCCGAAGGAGTCTCAAAGCGGCTAACAATCTCCTTTCCCTTCCTCCCCCACAACAAACACTCTGTGAGGGGAGTGGGGCTGAGAGACTTCAAAGAAGCGTGACTAGCCCAAGGTCACCCAGTAGCTGCATGTGGAGGAGCAGAGACGCGAACCTGGTTCCCCAGATTACGAATCTACCACTCTTAACCACTACACCACACTGGCTCTCCTGGCACTCAGATGCTCTGGGCCCTGAAGCCATCCCCGGCCAAGCACATCTTCTACCCTTGTTCTCAACCCTCATGGAGGAGCATCAATGGCAGACAGCTTGGTCAGCTTGCTTGCATCTTCCTTAACCACTCAGGGAGCTCAGGTTCCCTGAGAGATATGGAGCTAAAGGAGAAAGCCAATGTGTGACTGGGCTATCTTAGCTGTGGTAATAGTTTGTGTGCGCAGAAACGTTAGCAGCACAAGATCCAGAATTAGAGTTATAAGATTTCAGGACATTTGGAAGCCGTGGTTGTTGGTGTTGGTGCAGGGAGGGAGGGAACCTTAGGCCTCTCCCCAGGTTACAGGTGGTTTTGCCTGGCTGGAATGTGTCCTTTTCACTTTTCAGTACACATTTTTGGGTATGCAGAAGCTCTTCTATCTGGGTACAGCCATGAAAAAGGCTGTGATGAGGGGACTTAAGGCAGGCAAGCTCTCATAGGTACTCCTAGGTTCCACATGGTGGGATTCACAACACCTTTCACATGCGCTCCGTCAGGAAGATTTTGGGCATCACATGGCAGGACAGAGTCTCAAACAAAGATGTGCTCTCATTCCCAGCATGTTTGCACTCCTGTTTCAGTGACATCCACACTGACCTGGTCATGTGCACAGAATGGAAGATGGCAGGATCCCCAAGGATGTGCTCTGTGGGGAGCTAGATTCAGGCACCAGACCCACTGGCAGACCAACTCTGCATTACAAAGAAGAAACATGACATGAAGGCTGGCAACATTAACTCCACCATATGAGAATCCCTTACAGAAACCCACAGTCAGGTTGTGTATCCACCGCAGTGACCAGAGGAGGAGATGGCTGGGTGCTATTGCTGGAAGGCTATCCATACAGTTTTCAGCAGCAATGTCCAACCCTCCCCTACTCATCTTTTTCACTCTATTTCCTGTCTCCTTGAAAGCAGAAGTAGATCTGTGTCTTCGCTCACTTTGCTCTCCAGAGATAGCCATAGAATTGTTCCTCTTGGTCAGTGGATCCCAGAAGCTCTGAGTCTGCAGAGTATCAGGAGATGGCAACAGTAGCTTCCGAGACAATACAAATATTTATTATTTATTTATTTATGGATTGTAAAAATTAACTTATACAATTAAGTAATAACACTGTACAGGTCCTGACTGTTTTTCTTTCTTTCTTGGGCCTTGATAGAAATAACAGTTCCCCACCTCTGTATTAACCCATCAGCTAAATATTTTGATGTAATAAGTGCAGCCTCACTAGCTTCATGGCAATTCCGTATTTTTTCAGCTTTGTTTCCTTCATAAGGCAGGCAAAAAGAGGTCCAGGCTCTTATCTGCTGTGTCACATTTCCTAAAATGGTTTGTGTTACTTAGCGTTGAAAATTGCCAAGTCTGACATGGCAAAGAGCTATTTTAAGCTGCAAGACACACAAGCATTGACGTATACAACTGAAGCATAACTCTACACCCTATGTCCTTCTGTCAGGTCTCATCAGAGGAAAGGTTTCAGGGCTGAGACTGCGTAGAGCAGGCTGTCTGAGAGGAACAGAGGCAGAAATATAATGCAAAAGATGCAGGGGTCGGGTTCCAGAGCAGCAAACAAGGCTTAGAGGGGTCAGATCAGGGAGTCAGAACCAGGCAGACACCAAGATCCTAGGCAGCAGTCAAGAAAAAGGAAGCAGAGGCTTAGCATCATCATTCTAGAGACAATGTACTTAGACAGGAGCAAGTTTTACAGTTAGAGCTTAGTGGACAAGAAGGTCATCTGACAATGGTCCAGGAGAACTGTAGCCATCCTTGAACTGCAGATGCTATCCCACTCTATTGGATAGGCTTGCAGAAAAACCAGAGCTCTGTTGGTACCAGGAGGTAAAGTGCTAGAACATGATTACTGGAAGATGTGATTTGAATCACACATGACACCCACACCCTCCAAATCTTTCCCTTTTAGGAAAGAAAAAGAAAGCTAGCCTCAGTGAGCTAGAATGGCCAATAAGAAGCGATAGCAGGAGGCAGGACGGGATTTACCGTTTTTCATAGTGATGGTATGCCAAGCAAGGGCTGGGAAGACACACAAGAGCAGTGACACAAACGGCATCTGTTTTGGCAATGTCTTTGACAAGGGATTCAGCCACATGTAACATGGCACCAGCAGAGGTGCTTTTGGGCCAAATCCTGTATGCTTCATAAATGAAGTGCTGAACTGGCTGCAAGGGCCTTAATCTTCACACATGGGAGCCTTAGCCTTGCTTGAAAAAGCAATTTCACCTTGAGATAATATGAGTTGCATTAGACTTTAATTTGAATGTTTATTTTTATTCTATTTCTTTCCCACCCTTTCTCCCAAAGGAGCATATTTTTATTCCAACTTTATCAGTTCTTTACTAGTTAGCTCTTCCACCATTAAATAGCAACATCACAGCGACAGAATGCAAGTAGGTCACTCGGAGCCACTGGGAGGGGGAAAATCCAATATTTTGCACTGTAGTTTGTGTGATGTGTGTGTGCACGCGCTGTGATAAAAACATTTTGTCCTTCCTGTCACTTGATGTAAAATATATTTTTAGTTCCTTAGGAGTGGAGTTGTTTGCATCTATTTTGATTGTAACTCCCCACTTTGTAGGCCCCACTTTGGCATTAGATCCCCCTGCAAGGGGTTAAGTTCTGGCTCAGAAATGTGGGCTGTTTGATATGAAAACCATCATTGTTTGATATGTCAAATAAAACATTTGTCAATCAAGAGTCTTTAAGCACTGGGCTATGTGACATTTACTCTTTTATACACCGACAAAGTCCCTGGTGGCCTGCCTTTTTTCCTCTCATTTAAATAGTAGTAGGAGAACAAATCATACTTCAGGGCAAGTTGATAACTGCCAGTCACGATTCCTGCCTTGTTTACTATAATGAGGAGGGTAATAAATGCATCTGACCATTTCAGCTGGCATTTGCATAGATGAATGATTTGTCCAGTCAGTTGCTCTCTTGTGATTTGGGCCTCTTTGTCAGCACAAAGAGCATTCAGTCTCTTTGGAATTTGCAGCCGCCAAGCTCTCATTAGTAAACATCCTTTGCCATGAATGATTCAAATAATTACCCCTGAAATAATAAACTGTTTCACAAAAAACATTTTATTTGATGGCTCCAAAACATCAACTTTTCTGAATTGTTGACATTCAAATCAGCCAGAAAGCTTTATTGTTTGGCAACAATGACCCACTTGTAAAAGGCTGGCCATTGTTTTACCACCAGTAGACCTTTCAACTTGGCCCACTATCAAATGGGGTCCTTCAGTCCACCAGCCAAACACTCTGGGTAATCAGAGGGCATGCACCAGATGGAGCTGCAGTAAACTGTGTGCTCGGGCTCCAAACAAATTTTCATGCAATTTGCTTCTGATGTTGTAAGCACCAAAATGCCAAGCTAATTAGCAGCAGCAGCAACTTCTTGTCTGTTTACACCTCGAATATGGGCCTTTGTTTACACTGAGCAACCACTGCGTATGCTGCCTTCTGTAATGGTATTCGATGGGTATAATTAGATGCCATTTGATATAGTTTGCTTGAGTTCAAACAAATGAGCAAGCAACAATTATACCTTGTTATAATCTTTGCTAGTCCATGGCAATGGCATAATAGCAGCACGCTATCAGTTCCTGTTACCATCTTTTTAACATCCACTCTGCCGCACGTAATTTTGAAAGTGTTATTAAGCTGAAGCTTCTTTAGGTGGCGAGAGAGTATTCATGAACTTGCCTAACCCTTCATTATTGTGTGTAAATGTAAGTGTGAAAATACCTGAAATGTACCAGAAGGACTGCTTAATCAGGACAAAACAGGATGGTGTTAATTTAAGTCTTCCGCAGCTGTGAGGAAAAGCATTAAGCAAAGAAAGGGCAAGGATTTCTCTGTCACGTCGTACATTTCCTCTTTGCTTTGCACCCACTTTGAAATCTGGCTGTATTCAATGTGTCAGCAATTACAAGAGCGATTACTCTTTTTAAAAAACTTAAATTTATAACATGGCTTTCACCAAAAAGTTCCAGAGCAGAAATACAAAGCAAAAATTTAAAAATAATATAGTAAAACCAAAACATTATAAAATTCCAGCACAACAAAATGGGCATAACCACAAAATACTGTGAGTCATGTTTGCACAGTGAAAAAAATATTGTAAGAGACTACATTGTAAAAAATACATATGTAGATCCCATAGAGCAATTGGAGGAGCACTGTGAATTTACAATGATCTCACAAATGACATTGTTGGCATTGTGGGCCAAGCTACATATTGCCCTGAGAAATCCAGGACTTATCTTCAAATGGGTTCCCCCCCCCCACAAAAATTGCAGCCTTGGGAAAGGGATGCTAATTTAATCTGGAAAGCAGCAACCAACACTATATTTCCAATCTATTTACCACCTTCTTCAACACCTATTTGCTCCATGATCAAGTCCCTGTGTTACATACACACACAAATAAACACACAGCAAATAGCAGCTTGTTGGGGATAATTTAGGTCAGGAAAATTGTGCAGGGGAAAACTGGTTTAATGCCACTCACCCATGCACCACTTTCCTGATCAAATTATCAGACTTGCCTTTCTCACAGCTGCACTCAGAAGGAGAGTATCGTTTGCAGAGCTCTAGGTGTAACATGCAGTATGAGTCTGAGGGAACTGTTCAAAACAACCATAGCAAAAGTGATAATCAATCCCAGTAAAGGGTGGGGAAATGCAATATCAATACTTTCCCCCTACAGTCAAAGGAATAAAGCTCAATCTAATATTTTCCCTTTAACTCTTAAAAAAAAACCCCAAAAACATTGTCTTTTCTAACTCTTTGTCAGTGCCAAGTCTATTTTTCATTTAATTCTTTGGCTTGTCAAGACCAACATCAGGAGGAGATGAAAAATCCCATTAATAGTTCAGATTTGGCAGATATATATTTTAAATGTCTCATCCAATTTGGTGTTTGTGAAATTATGTGACAAATAGAACTGGCTGCGCCTCTCAGTGCTCAGACTATACAACTGACGGCGAGCCTCAAAATATGCAAGGCTTTTCATATGAACAAATGTGACACTCCAGGAACACTTTGTGAGGACAGGTTGGACTTCAGAAAGTCAATGAGCAAGCAAGATGGCATGGTCCAATGAAGTCCGGTGCAGAAGTGGACTAACAAAGGAAACTGGGAAGATGGTTTATTCACTTGTTGTTGTTTAGTCGTTTAGTCGTGTCCGACTCTTCGTGACCCCATGGACCAGAGCACGCCAGGCACTCCTGTCTTCCACTGCCTCCCGCAGTTTGGTCAAACTCATGCTGGTAGCTTTGAGAACACTGTCCAACCATCTCGTCCTCTGTCGTCCCCTTCTCCTTGTGCCCTCCATCTTTCCCAACATCAGGGTCTTTTCCAGGGAGTCTTCTCTTCTCATGTGGTAGCCAAAGTATTGAAGTCTCAGCTTCAGGATCTGTTCTTCCAGTGAGCACTCAGGGCTGATTTCCTGAAGAATGGATACGTTTGATCTTCTTGCAGTCCATGGGACTCTCAAGAGTCTCCTCCAGCACCATAATTCAAAAGCATCAATTCTTCGGCGATCAGCCTTCTTTATGGTCCAGCTCTCACTTCCATACATCACTACTGGGAAAACCATGGCTTTAACTATACGGACCTTTGTTGGCAAGGTGATGTCTCTGCTTTTTAAGATACTGTCTATGTTTGCCATCGCCTTTCTTCTAAGGAGCAGGCGTCTCTTAAATTTTTTTTTTATTCACTTACTATCAACCTAACAATAGATGAATCTTCATAGTACATGTGATGTGATTTAGGAAGAATGGTTTGACATGCATGTGAAGACAAGGGGCATGTGGTCTCCATGCAGACAAGCAGACACAGGACTAGGTATGCAGTACTGCCAATCAATACCCACACCCACCCTCCCCAACACAGCCATCACATTCTATACTGTAGAAGGGAACCTTTTATGCAACCAGCCATCAAGAGCACATGAGCTCAGGCAGACACACAGCGTGACCTTGAGGAGGGTCTTCCTGGAGCAAAACTGATGTACAGGGAGCACTGTGAAGATGGACGTCCTCTGGGGAGATCTATGCTGGGTATGCATATCAATGTGGGTTGTGTACATGTTCCAGTGGCTGGGTAATCTGCAGCATAGGGAGCTGCTAGGTTCTGAAATGCTGTACTTGTTGTGAGATGGGATTGGTCAATGTGCCTTCCAGCCCTTAAGGCTCGCCCTTGTGAAAGAACCTCAGTAACAGCTGTGGAACTCCACACATTCAGAGATACCTTGGAATGCCAAAGGTTATGCTGGGGTTTGGGGGCCTGGAGCGCAGCTGCACATTTCTACTTCAGAGCCCCTGCAAAGAGGGATCGATACTCACCGCAGTTTAAACGTAAGCTGGGTTTTTGTTGCTAAGACTAGAATGGAGAGTCAAAGCCGATAATCCTCCACCAAATGTTATCCTGGCAAATTATTATATATGTCAGGCAATGTATTTGTGAACCAAAGTTGGTGTACCCCCAAAGTGGAATTAAGCAGTGCAAAAGTTCTACATGCTGACACTTGAAAGAAATAACTACACAACATGTCTCTGTGCAAGCAACACAACTTTTACATCATGGTCCATAGCATCTTGATCTTCACACAATACCTTTAAGAAATGACTTTGCAGCATTTCTGGGAGAGAAGAGTACAGTCATGAAGATGGCAGATGCCAAATTGCAGGTGTCAGTCAAGGCAAATAAAATATACATACCAGCAGTGATGCTTTGGGTGTAAACAATATTGCCCCCAAACTGATCTGTCAGGAGGCCAATCTTTGCAATTCAAAGATTTTGAGACAGGGACTGCCTTTGAACAGGAGGTAGCATTTCTTAACCATGTACCATTGCTGCCTCCACTGCAGAATAAAATGGAATTCTCCTCACACAGCCCAGGTGTCATCTTCCTCCTTGTACTTTTGAAGGGCCACTGTTGCTTTATTGCATTTTTAGTAGCCTTCCCCCAAACACAAACCGTGACCCAAAGCGACTTACAAGATCATACAGACATTAAAGCCAGCTATAAAAAAAACCAAACCAAGATCAAAAACCTAAAAACACATCCATAGTATATATAAAAAAGGAGAGTCTACAACAACAAACCGCCACGAAAGATGGGCCAAAAGCTTGCGTAAAAAGAAAAGCTCTTGCCTAAAAATTGTTGATTTGGCACCAGGCATGCCTCCATGAGTAGGGTATTCTACAAGTGGGGATCCACCAATGAAAAGGCCCATTCTTGTGCTGAAACCCTTCACACTCCCTCAGAAGGGGCACACAGAGGACGGTGTCAGGTGAGAAGTTCCAGGTTCATGTTGGCTCATGTGGGGGAAGGTGGTCCTTGAGTTATTTGGATCTTGAACCACATAAGCCTGTATAGGGCAAAACCAGCAAAATCAGGTGCTGTGCTCTTATGCAAGTGAAAGTGTTTTGCACTAGTGCAAAGCTGGTATCTTTCATGAATTTCTGTCACTGAATTTCATTTGAAATTATCTGTCTTGTTGGAACGGTGGTAGGCTATTCTCTAAAATCCACTCCAAAAAGTTGATATAGACCAACTTCTTCAGTTACTGGGCCAATTAATATTATGATCAAACTTTATATTTACTTTATATATCCTGTGCCAAGATTTTATTTTATTTTACAATAATTTTTATTAGTTTCCAATTACAAAAATCCAAAATATACCTCATTATATCAAATCACAATACCAAATCAAATATCAATTAATCAAATATCCAATGTGCCAAGATTTTTAACATGTGACTTACCTAAAGGCAACAGTTTTCAGTCAGTGCTTTTTATATGTAGGGGTAATATTTGCAATACAAACAGTTAATTAATATATACTAATTAACTGCATTAACTAAACCACAGAGCCTAGGGCTTGCTGATCAGAAGGTCGGCGGTTCGAATCCCCGCGACGGGGTGAGCTCCTGTTGCTTGGTCCCTGCTCCTGCCAACCTAGCAGTTTGAAAGCACGTCAAAGTGCAAGTAGATAAATAGGTACTGCCCCAGCGGGAAGGTAAACGCCGTTTCTGTGCACTGCTATGGTTTTCCAGAAACGGCTTAGTCATGCTGGCCACATGACCCGGAAGCTGTACGCCGGCTCCCTCGGCCAATAAAGCGAGATGAGTGCCGCAACCCCAGAGTCGTCCGTGACTGGACCTAACTGTCAGGGGTCCCTTTACCTTTACCTAATATATATATAATTATAAAACCACAACTAATGTTTACAAAAAGTGGGATGCAATGATATATTCTGCAGTATCTGATATTCATTTTTTCTGTCAGCATTGATTGTATATGTTCAGTAGCCATCCCAGCCTATGCCCATCTTGTCCCATGTCTATTTAATATGCAGTGTCAGGGCAATACATGACACATCAGATTAGTAAAATGTGAGCAAGTCTATGTGTTTGCCTAGTGTTTAATAACTTACACTTAGTGTAATAACTTAAACTCTAAAGTTATCATTGAATCATTGACATCCAGTGCTTAGTTGTTCAGGCATTCAAAATATGGCTCCACATCTTCCATGGTTTTCTGGACATGCTTCCTTCTATTCAGTAGGAAAATGGGTTAAATGGGATATTTCAAAAAGCAAAATAGAGCAAGAGGACATTACTCCTACATATTCCAGACTTTCAGATGCCTCTCATATTTTCATGAATGAAAGGCCTTTTGGTCATTTTTCATTGTGGAAAAAAAAATTCTTCTGAGAAGTTTAAAGGCCACAAAGGGAGTACAGATAAGAGTCAACACTGGATGTACAATAAAATAAGTTTTTTGTTATTAGGCTGCTGTGCAAAATATCTAAACAGTGCTCATGTATATTTGCAGAACTTATATTGCCTGTTCTTAGCCATGTCAAGGCTTACTTGACATATTGTCCAAGACAAAATTGTTTACATTGAATTACAGTTCCCTCTCAATAAAAAATGAATTTGAGGTGCATGTGATCTAAGCTGAATCTTCTACATAGCCCCTCAAAGGTATTAGACAGTAATAAACAATTATATGCAGTGTCCAAAATGAGCTGGGGAAGGAAGTAATTGGGGTAGTTTTGAAAGAAGTGGAATGGTTTCAAGGTGGGAAGAAAGAAGGCAGATAGTTAGGTCAGACACAGCTATCTAGGCTTGAAAAGAAGTCGGACGGCTATAGATTCACTTAAGAAGCAGCTGTATGGCATACCACCCCATACTGAACACTGCTTAAATGAATATACAGAAAAAGCATTATTATTAACAACCACTTCTATTTCAATGTGGTGCATGGCATCCAGAAGAAACCCAAGATCCTATTGTTTTATTTCCCCTACTCTCCTTTCCCACACCATCCTCACATCTGCTCCAGACGGTTGAGAGGATACCCAGAACAAGTGTAGGGTTGCACAGGTGGAGGAGAATGTTTCACAGCACAAGGAGAAACCCTTGCACTGATGGAACATTCACATTGAATACAACTCTTCATAGTTACTGTAACTGGGGAAGGGCTGTAGCTCAGTGGTACAACACCTGACTTTGCATGCAGAAGTTCCCAGGTTCAATCCCCAGTAGCTCCAGGAAGGTGTGGGAGAGAATCCTACCTGAAATCCTGGCCTTCTTTCTTCCCACCTTGAAACCATTCCACTTCTTTCAAAACCACCCTCTGAGTCTAATAGTTCATCTCTTACAGTGTGAAAAATAGTTGGTAGGAAAATACTCTAAATCTTATTCTTAGCATGTTTCTTTGGAAGTAAGTGTCACTGAGCTCACACAAGTCTTCTGGGGAATGCCATTCTGGTTGAAGAAAGACAAAGGTGCCGTTAAGCCCAAGGGTTAGCGTGATAGTACCCAAATCTTTCTTCAACAGTACAGATTATTTTGCCATGAGTTTGGCCATCTTGATTTATATGGCCAGGCCCATCACTCTGATGATATGCCTAAAGTGGTGCCTCACAGTAGTTAGAGACAAAGTAATATTAGGGGCAATTCATGCCCTGCTTGTGGGTTTCACGTAGATATCTGGTTGGCCAATGTGGAAAACATGATACTAGGCGAGATAAGGTTTTTGTCTAATACAGCGGGGATCTTGATATTCTCCTAGCCTGGTCTACTCAGAAGAAAGTCCCATGGAGCTACCTCCTAAGTAAATGGCATTAGGATTGCAGCCTTACTTGAGTGTAAGCCTCTTTGATCTCACCAGAACTTACTTCCAAGCCAATATGCATAGGATTGTGCTGTAAAATACCAGCAGAGCCCTGCAAGGGGTTTGTGAGGATACTGTTTGGATTTAAAAAGAATGTCAAGAGAGTTTAGCTGGAATCTGCTGAAACTAGGATGTATTCAAGTGTGTTCAGCTGCCTAAATTTCTTTGCTTGTATTTAATGCTCACTCAAGGTGAAATCTATCCTTAAGCAAAAAACCAACATGAGCTGTATGCTGTGGCTTTATTTATTTATGTTCCACTTAAGACCATTTACTGCCTTGTAGTTATGCAGTTCAATTCTGCCACAATATGTTAAAGTCCACTTCTTTGTTTCAAGGGCTTCTAAGTAGATTTTGAACCTCTGAATGCATCTCTATTATTTCAAATGCTTAGAAAGAGAATGTTGTCCACTTACATGTAAATAGAATGCTAAATGACCAAAAAGTCTTCTTGCTAATATTTATCCAACCCCGACCAATATCTAAATGCTCTTTAACATAATTTGTAGATATCAACCATTATCTTGCACACTACCCCAATCTTTGAGCAGTGTCAGATTCCAGGGGCTCCAGGAGCTTATCCAAGGTTTGTGTTTGGAAGGAGGGACAGGAGACTGTGGTGGCTTTATGGTTTGTTTACACATATCTACAACCCGAGCCTACAATGAATAGATTCACAACATTGGCACCCCCAAAAGTGTCTTATTTCTCCCATAGCTGCAGTCTTGGATTCAAACAGAAACCAAACATTGCTTTCAAATGTTGCTCTGACTCTCTCTCCAACTTGCTGCCCCACCTCTAGGTCACAACACGCCCCCAAACCTTCTACTCTAAACTCTGGCTTTATCTGTGGAGGGAAGGGGCCCTACCCATTTGCCATCCAGCACTGAGCCCCTTAATCCCCATTAAGTTATCACCTCACCAGAAAGCTAGCCTGGCTATTCCAAGAATTAGAAGCCTTCATTTAATTCTGACACTTGCTGGATCCAGGGTTTAGAAGGGTCTAGTACCCAGCTTAAAACCCCAAACTTATAGCACTAAATTCACTAGGAAGTTAGGTAAATAAGTACAGTGGTACCTCAGGTTACATACGCTTCAGGTTACAGACTCCGCTAACCCAGAAATAGTGCTTCAGGTTAAGAACTTTGCTTCAGGATGAGAACAGAAATTGCGCTCTGGCGGCGTGGCAGCAATGGGAGGCCCCATTAGCTAAAGTGGTGCTTCAGGTTAAGAACAGTTTCAGGTTAAGTACGGACCTCCGGAATGAATTAAGTACTTAACCCGAGGTACCACTGTAGGTTATATTTTCTTCTCCCACCTTTCTTTGGTTAAGTAGCACTCAAGTTTGCTGATGTGCTATTTTACAGTCCATAATATATACATGCTCTTTTGTGGCTAATGCATAGAACACTTAAAAATTCATAGTAGATCAAGTACTATAGTGAGAACGAACAACATAATATTAATGTGGGAAGATGTTCAGACAATAAACTGTATGATCTCACTGTCTGGAGCAGACATGGAGGCAGGCCAACTTTATGAACTGGAACAAAGATTCAAGGATTTGTGCAAATGTCTCTTTTGAACCCACCATTGCCAAAGTCAGTAGGAACTGCATCACTTTACCTTGTTCTTGAATGATGGAACACTATTATACGAACTACATTTTGAGATCATTAAGCCCAAATTGTTACAAAAATCTCAAGTTGCATTCAATATTTTGAATGCAATTCAGGGCACAATCGGGGGGGGGGGGGTATCCCTAAGAATAATGGGGAAATTGAGAGTATTTATTTTGCCTGCCACTTGATTCATATAAAACACAATAGTATCTTCCCTGTTAGGTTTTAAATGGATTTGAAGTTTCAGTCCAATAACTGAAGCATAGAGGAGAAATTGTATTTAATTATTTCAATTATATATAGCCCACCTTTCCATTGTAGGAACAATGCACTGAGGGCAGATCCACACCATACATTTAAAGCACATGACTATTCCCCCAAAGAATCCAGGGAACTTTAGTTTGTTCAGGGTGCTAGGAATTGTGGGGAGAAATGATTGTCCCCAGGATTCTTTAGGGGAAGCCATGTGTGTTAATTGTGCTTTAAATGTTTCGTGTGGAAGTGACCAGTGAAATGTAAGCATTGGTTTTTGAGGCATTGGCTAGTCTGAGGGCATGCCCCTTCTCCAACAGCCCCCCAGATCTTGGGCACCTCCTACCCTGACCTACCAGTAGGCTGAATACAGGAATCTCCCAGCCCTGGGGAAATTGTTCAGTCCCTGTGCTTATAGCATTCAGACAAGTGGCTAAACTCATCATCCATGGGGCTTACTTCTCTACCTCCTGCTCTGTCCCACTAGCCAAGTCTTGAGGGTTATTATATGCAAATGACTACTGAGATGTAGAAATGTTAGGTCCAATAAGGGTGAAAAACATGCCTATCCTCTGGTTACTCAGGAGGATGTGAAAGAAATCCAAGAGAGCAATGAGCCTCAGTCTTGGGTTAACAAATGTTGTTGGTAGAACACAAATCACACTGCTCACCAGTGCAGAAAAAGGCTACAAATCTGACACACCGCCATGCAATGGCCAGAAATCCCAGCCTCTTACTGTGAGGCTTTGCCCACAAGTCCAGCAATGTCCAAGAAGCTCTCTAGGAGCACAGGACACTGAGGCAGTGGAAAGTGCTGCCTTCCCTTCCAACCACTGCAGCCATTCCCTCTACCTCACAGACAGCATCACAATTGGCGGTTCCCTTTATCTACCACTGAGCTTTGACCCCAGCGCTACATGTAGCAGCGAATGGCATCAGTGCAAACACTCGCAGCAGGTGAAAGGTCTGATTATGAGAGCTGATCAGATCTGTGCCCTTCTTGAATTGCGTAAGAAGTCCCTGTAGCTGTTGCTGCACAAATCCATACAGCAGGCTGCCTATGTATTTTGGTTTGTTGCTATACAAAAACTATACAACATTCAAAAGAACGCAACTCTTTTTTTGGCTACTTCTTCTACTGTTTGCCTCACTTCACTTCATGATACATGGCGCTGCGAGGCACAGATTTATTTCAGTCTCTGTAATCTGAAGGATCAGGAAGGGAGCAAAGGCCAGAGCGCTAGTATTGGGTGAAAAATGCATAACTCTATTAAAGTTACTGGAGCATCACACATAACATGAGCAGAAAATCTGGGCAGGATATTCATTGAAATTCTCTTGATAAACCACATTACCAGTGAAGTTATTGAAATATATTAGGGTACACACTACGGGGGGGGCAGGGGGGAACCGACTCAACACAGTGTTACATATTAAAAAGTTAGAACAACATTCTCAGTAGTCTTAGTGTTACTCAGAATAGGATTTTCTTAGGGAAAGATTGCCACCTGACTCAATCAGCATGTGTTGAAAATTCAAGATGACATTTTAAATTCAGCTGCAAACCAGGCAGAACATAAATATAAAGCTGTTACGTATAAATATGAGCCATTTAAAATAAGTCCAAGTGGAAAAACCCAAGTAGAATCTGACCATAAGAAACACACAAACACAATCTGAATATCAACATTAGACTATACCCCATGTGTTCCCTACATGAATATTTGTCTGCTCACCCTCATAAATATTTCATTGTGCCCGCGCATGAATTGGGATTCAGCTTCTTAACTTACATGGCAGAGTTTACAAATTGCATGCTCAGTGAGTGACCTTGATCAATTTTGTGCGTCTGTATGCAGGTAAGCGACTCGCATGATTTATATAAAAACAAATCTTCCTTCCCCCTCTTTTTTTCTTTTTTCAAAATCTATTTAACTATATTGGCAGTTTTTCTGGTGTAGGACTCAAAACCCACCCACCCCATTTTGAGTCTGTGGGAGGAATTCACCCTGTATTATACTCATCACTAGGACCTGTAGCTGTGTTCTGATTTAGTTTCAGGAGGTCCTATTGAATGAAAGCAAAAGATTGGAGCAACATTCAGAACAGGTGTGTGTGTGTGTGTGTGTGTGTGTGTGTGTGTGATTCCTGCTTTACATTTGTAAACTGGGTACATTGACTAATTTCAACAAAGGCCCTGTGTCAAGTGAGACCAAACCCTATTTTGCCTCCCATTCTCATCCTAAAGACACAGCATTGCTACAGAAAAGCTGTGAGCACACCACTGTGCATTGAATGATCCTGGGCCATATAAACCAATGGAATCCTACCTCTGATGTGTTCCTTTACCCTCTCAATTTGACATACAGATCCACCAGAATATTTAAAGTAGAGACAGTTCACGTTTCTTGAACTTTAGGACAAAAGGTGCCCAGGTTTAAAGACAATATATGTACAAAACCATCAATTGAGAATTATGTTTGCTTGTGTCCAGATAGGGGCACATCTGAGCCAACAGCCTAAGCTGATGGAAGGCACTCCATGCCACCAAAGCCACCTGAGTCTCAAACAACAATAATGGACCCAGAAAGACCCCCAAGCTGCAGACCGCTTCTTCAAAGGGAGTATAACCTCAGCGTTAGCAGCTTAGGGAACCACCCACTAACTGTGTCTCAGTTTATCTGTATTGAGCTTCAGTTTATTGGCTCTCATCTAGTCCATTGCCAAGAAAAGACAGTGGTCCAGTACATCCACTGCTACACCTGCAGATGTAAAAGAGCTGTGTGTCATCAGCATATTGCTGACATCATAATCCAAAACTCCAGATGACCCCACTCAGCAGTTTCATGTAGATGTTACATGCGTGGGGGATAAAATTGAACCCTGAGGAACCCCACATTGAAGGCTCCTAAGCACCATGCTCTGGAACTACCACCCAAATAGGACCAGAACCACTGCAAAATGGTGTCACCCACTCTCAACTCAGAAAGCCACTCCAGAAGGATACCATGGTTGATGGTATAGAAAGCCCTTGTATCTCTCCTAATAGAGGTCATCAAACAGGTGGATCAAAACTGGGCCTTAACCCCTATTGAAATGGATCTAGAAAATCAGTTTCCTCCAAGAGCACCTGGATCTGGTCCACAACCACCCACTCAAGAAACTTGCTCAAGAAAGGGAGGTTGGCCACTTGCTAGTGATTACTTAGATTTTCTGAATCCAGGGAGGGTTTTCTGAGGAGTGGTGTTACCACTGCCTCCTTCAAGCAGGCAGGGACCAACCTACTGTTGAAATGAGGCATTAATCACCTCTCTGGCCTAGCCAGCTGTCCCTTCCCTGCTGGTTTCTATTACCCAAGAGGGGCAAGAGTCCAGAGTGCAAGTGGTCACCTTGACTGATCCAAGCACATCCTCATCCTCAAGCCTTATTAACTGAAACTTATCCAAAATAACAGGACTAGACACCTCTTGAGATTCATCTGCTGTAACAGTAGCGTCAAGGTCCCAGCAAATGCAAGTAATTTCATCCTCCAAATGATTTGCAAACATGCATTACGCTCTGTGCCAGTTGGCTCTGCATAAGGTCTACATCCCGTTTCTTATTGTTTCACACAGATCTCACATTCTCCATCAAGGCTTCGTTTGCACTGCAGGCATTTCATGTCTTCAAAGAAATCAAACTGCAACATTTTGTATCAAAAAATGCAGAGTTGCCCCCAGATGGGTAAGCATTTGTTCCTCTCGTGACTACTTTGTGGAACATGGTGGAAGTGTCCCTGGCATGAATTAGACATTGCAACATCGTTAATGATGGCTGTCACAAATTCTCTGTACACAACTGCACTTTTATGAACGGGAGGTTCTGTGAAGTCTCTGGAGTCTTCTACTCTAGAAGGCCAGTGTAAGAGCACTTCATACAGTAATACCTTTCTAAAATACCAAACACCAGAATATCTACCCCTTTCCTATGGCTGTGACCTGCCTTTTTTATGAACTCTTTTTAAAAAACAAACAAACCTTTATTTTATATTTAGATGCAGTGTTTTCTTGGTAGCTTCTGCACGAGAGTACAAAGCTTGTAGTTTTTTTAAAGGGGAGGGCAGCAGCATAGCTTCCCTTCTCTATACATCTATTCCTTGTATGTGGCTGATGGGAGGTACTGGGACCGAACTGACACATTATGCTTAGTTGTAATATTCAAACTGCATATTTAGAACTATGAAGGTTTTTTCCAGACTGGCAGAGAACACTAGAGAGGTTTGCAGTTTCATGAAGAAGGAAGGAGGTCAGATTTTTCCTTCTCTTGCAAGTGATACACGAGTCAACAAACAGATGTAAACTTGCCAAGTTTACGATTATTTTATTAGGTTATAAAGTCCTAAACAACTCATGACCAGGATACATAAAAGACCACCTTTTCCCATTCAGTCACTGAAGTCAACAGTAGAAGACTTCTGCCAGGAGCAGGTGCCAGAAGCAGGACAGCAGTACATCACACAGCATCAGTGTAGTTAACTCTTTATTCAAGGAAAGAGGTTGACTCAGAAAGCCAGGCCTAGTGACCACTTCAAATTGTCTCAGTAGACCTTGCCCCTGTGAAGCAGTTGTGGAGACTGAAGGACACCGCATTCCCACCATTGTCTAAGTCTCCTTCTCCCCAGGTTCTTCCCAAGCAATATGAGGCTCCATCACCGTGCCTGTCTTTGCTCCCTCCCTCTTCATACCTCTTCTGTTTCTGGGAGAGCAGGGGGGGGGGAGTTGGTCACAGCAGCAGAAGGAGAAACCCTGGCTTTTTCAGTACCCTGACTCATCTCTGTCTCTTGCCCCCCACCCCGTTCTCCACTTCTGTCTCTGCTTCTTGACTACTCTCTGCCACAGACTCTTCCTGCTCACTAAACCTTGTTACCTCTTCAGCTTCCAACACCTCCTCCTCCCAGTCTGCTCCCTCTTCTCCCTCTGACCACTCATCATTGTCCTACCACTAATCCCAGGCTCTGAGCTTTCTTCCTTTGGGGCTCCTTGGCCTCCAGCCAGCCCATGACACCTTCTTAGTAGTGGTGCATGCTTGTGGTCACATGGGTAGCAGCTTCAGGGTTATAGTGTTGTCTTTATAGAATACTTGTCCCTTAGGTATTAAACAGGCACTGACTGTTTCTGTTGTATTTTATGCTATTGTTTTATTTAATTTATTGTATACCATAGTGATCTTTTTAAAAAGAGAAAATAGTTTTATAAATTTCAGAAAGAATAAATATTTTTATTTGGACAGGGATTTGGCGAGGGCTGTTTTTCAAAAACCACCCTGCTGTTACTTATCCCCTGAAGATATAATCCCAGTGCTGTGCACCAGGGCTAGATTTCAAAACAACGTTGTTGTTTTTTACTCCCCCTTATATAAAAGAGCATCCGTTGTGGAAAGGGTTAATGCTTTCCCTTCATTTTCCAAAGTGGAACAAAGTGACAAATGAAATCAAGGCTTACCTTACAAAATCTGGAGTGCTTATGAATTGCATTTCATTGTGAGTCCTTTCACAGCGACTCTGCGCTAAGTGGGTGTATTTAACATACTGCAGTGCATACCGGGATCCAGTGCTAAATGCAAATGCCTCAAAAATGGCATCCTTCTCCCTAAAGCAGGCCTTGAGAAAGGCAGATAAAGAAAAGCATATTCTGCAAATCAAGTTGGTTCACTTCCAGTGCAAAATGTGGACTTGACTGACTGCAAGTGGAGCTGTCAGCTTGTACAGACTTCACTGTCAAGGACTGTGTCATCTGTCAGTGTCTGTTCCAGCTCACTGTACCACATAGAGGCAATGCACTGTTGCCTCCCAATTGATAACACGCTGCCAGAAGCATGTTACTTTCTCATCTGTCTTCTTGTAGCTGTCAAAACTGCAATCCATTAATTAGTTTGTTCTTGTGAATTTTAGTTGTTCTGAAGACATGTAAATTTCAAAAGTACGGGAGAGAGAAACACAGGCACATATACACAAACCCACCATGGTGCCAATAGGGGCCCTGCAATGTCTAAGTGGCAGTTATTATGAACAGTGTAAGTGCTGGCTATCACAACTATCAGTCTGAGTGAACATAATGATGGTAGCTAGTTTTGTTGCATGGCTTTTAACGAGGCCAAGTTCATGAAAGAAGCGGAAATGCAGTGAATGACACAGCAAAGGAAGAAAGCACCAAACGGAGAGGTCAGTTAAGTTAAGAAGGTACAAATTTTATGTATTGTTTATATATATTATCATTGTCCTTCCCCCCCAAAATAGAGGGATTTTTCTTCCCAGGTCTCATGTCTGCTAAAAAAAGGGGGGGATCATGAATAGAAAATTACTCTGATCTCACCCTTACCTATGGCATTTTTTGTGTGAATGGACTCCACACCTTCAACCATATTCCTACCTCCTCCTCCTCTTCCTTAAGTTTCTTGTGGATTCTGGTATTTTCTAACTATATTAATATAGATAGTTACACTAGCTCTCACATGAATGTTTATTGATGATTTGCATTCTCAGTAATAATGAGAGAAGGGGGATGGTGGGCAAGAGAAAGAGAGACTGGATCTTGCCACTCTTGCCTGATTTATGCATGATTTGGTCAGCATATTTGCTGCCATCTCTATGGTTGTTCCCATGTTGCTCCTGGTCTCCCTTTCCTGCCTGTGTAGATTGCTCAGTAAGGAAGCATAATCTGTTTCAGTCACATGGATGTATATGATGTTGTTGGGAATGGTGTAGAACAGGCTTCCTCAATCTCGGCCCTCCAGATGTTTTGAGACTACAGTTCCCATCATCCCTGACCACTGGTCCTTCTAGCTAGGGATCATGGGAGTTGTAGGCCAAAAACATCTATAGGGCCAAGGTTGAGGAAGCCTGGTGTAGAAGCAACAGAGTAGAGCCAACCGTCACACCCCTTCAAGTACATGTAAACAGGGCTTTGGTCTTAGCTGGGACATGAACACAGCAACCTAAAGCACTTGACAAGCTGCATGTATGTATAGAAGAGCTTTGAAAGTGGAGTGGCAAAGAAGAGGAGGAGGAGGAGGAGGAGGAGGAGGAGGAGGAGGAGGGTGGGGGGGAGAAGACCTTTCTTTTCAGTGACACATTCACTGTGAACTTGTGTTACAGCCTGATGGACATTTTAAAAGAAATAGAGGATCCCACATCTAACTATTTCTTGCCATTTCCAACTTTCATTGTGTTAAGATAGCAAACAGAATAAGCTTTTAAAAAGGAGAATCAGTTAGGACTAAGAATGACCATAACCCTCTCCAAAACCCTTCCTGAATATATGGTATACTCCAGCTAAGGATGGAAATAACTCAGTTTCTGATCTCCCCTGTTCCTCATTTGCCCACTCTTAAATTCTGTTCTCCATATTTCTGCAGCAATATTAAATTTTAAAAAATTAATCCGCATGTTAGTGTGAATTTCTCCTAATGAACAAAATCTGTATGCCATTTTAATTAATCCACACATTTTTGCCAGCAATGTATTTTTGTATTTTCACTAATATATTAGTTTTAATGCACACTTTCCCCAAACATATGTGTCAGGTGGTGAGGTGGTTGCTCATGAGTAACCAGGCAGGACTCCGACCTGTCTTTTTCAGGTTTTTATTTGTGCACACTATTTACAGTGCTGAACCACAAAGTTCATGTCCCTCTTAGTCACTTGCAGATTCTGGGAGTGGCCCCTTCCGGTTTCTCCCCTAACATAAGAACTTAGACACCCCAAATCTCCGCCTCCCTTCCTTACGTTTCACCCCTCTGCGCAAGCTGGGCTACGGAAATGGCATGTCTGCCTCCTGGCCAGCCGGGCTAGGTGAGGCGCTTGGGCTCTCAGTAGCATCTTCGAGCCCTCCCGTCGCTCGGCTCCCCCCTTCCCCCTCTGCTCCACTGGAGGTGTGACTTTCCCCACCATTGGACGAGGAGCTGCTCCTCAGAAGTGCTGGAGGCTCTCTGTATCCCCTTGCCTCCCTCCCCTGTCCCGAGGGCAGTCCCCTGACAATATGTATTTTTGTACACATTGTTTGGTTGGAGAAAATTCAGAGAACTGCAAATTTTGAAGGCTGGCTGTGTTTCGGTTCTTGTATCATTTCATTTCATTTTAATTTAGATATGTTTACATCAGATGCAAACTGAATTTCTCCCTCATCCCTAAATCCAGCCTTTTTAGAATCTTACTGTTGTCAACAAGAGATTTAACCCCCATGTTCAGGGTCTGTATATCTCTGAATAGCAGGTGCTGATGACAAATAGCAGAGCGAGGAGAGCTGTTGCCTTCATCTCTTGCTTGCAGGCTTCCTGGAAGCAACTGACATGTCAATTTTGGGATCAGGATACTGAACTAGATGAACTCTGGTCTGATGCATCAGGACTCTTCTGATGTTCTTGGATTTCTTAAAGCACCAGGTGAAAATTCATTATTCTGTTTCTCTCTTGGATTAATCCATCTTTCTTGAGGAGAAAAAAGGGAAATTATAGCATTCATCTAATGGGTCAAAATAGTCTTATTCATTTAGAATGTATACCCAGTGGTCATTGAACCATGTCCTCTTCTAACTTAAATAATCCCTTAGCTAAAGTAAACCAATCTGAACATGTATACTATGATACCACATATTTCCCATGATTCCTTAATTATGAAGTCCTTTAGGAAGCCATTTACTTGTGACTCCTAGGAGATCTTTCCTGCATCTTCACAATGGATTGATATTCATACCTTTATTCAGACATTTTAAAGTTATGACCTTCAGCTATAAGAGCAATTTGCTTAGTTCATTCCATATGATTTTGTGTGATTTGCAAATCTAATTTTTATCTCCATGTCTAGCATTTGAAAAATCTTTTGCCTCCATATTAATTTAACATTATCTTTTACCCATTAAAGACAGCTCACAGTGACCTTTAAATTCACTTACAAATTAGAACCCATTGGCTAATCTGGACCAATTGGCCTCAGTTACACATTCAGTGACAAACCATTATTTCTGGCCCAGTTCTTTAATTGGCCGGAATGCTCTTTCCTATCAAATATATTCACTGTCAGAGTAGCTTGCTAGCCTTTTGCAGACTTCCTGGATATTGTCCAGGTCATTAAAGCTACATCTTCTGTTAAGTCCTCATTTATCCAGAGCCAAATCCCAAACTCCTCCTTGTTCTTAATTAATTGAACTTTGCAGAATTTTGGAATGGGTCATTCTGCAGGTGAGATTCTTGAAGTTGAAACAGTGAAGCATTCATGTAAAGAATGACAGATCAGAAATGTTACTTCACCAGGCAAGTGTCCCAGCAAAAATAAAATATTTTTAGTATGGTTTTTTTAATATACCACATTTATAAAACTTCTGGCAATTTTTTCAAAAGAAAAGCTACTGTCCCCCTACTTGAGAATAGCTTCTAGGTCAGTGGTTCTCAACCTTCCTAATGCAGCAACCCTTTAATACAGTTCCTCATGTTGTGGTGACCCCCAGCCATAAAATTATTTTCGTTGCTACTTCATAACTGTAATTTTGCTACTGTAAGGAATTGTAATGTAAATATCTGATATGCAGGATGTATTTTCATTGTTACAAATTGAACATAATTAAAGCATAGTGATTAATCACAAAAACAATATGTAATTATATATTGTGAAATATTTATTTTTAATTACAAATAAATGGAATTTTGTCTTGAAGCATGGTGTAGCATGGGTTACAGTCTTAATATAACAACAGTAAACTACATTGCTACATTTTGCGACAGTATGCGTAAAAGGCCAACGTCAGTGCAAAGGTTGACATTGCTTCTTTCTCACCAGATCAGAAATTCTCAGGGCAGTCTTTGCAAGAGCACAACGAAGATCATCTTCCACAACAAGTCTACTTCCGTATTTAGACTTGATAACCAACAAGCAGGAAAACCCTGTTTCACAAAGATATGTTGTTGGAAATTGAAGAAGAAGGTGCAACACAGTCTCAGACAGAACAGGATATGACTGCAAACACTTGATCCAGAATTTTGTAATTGGCATTGTAGAGAAATCAGTTCTCGCTGCATCGCTGTTAATAAGTTTAATGAACTCCTCTTGGAACATTTATACCCCATCTTTTCATAGTAACAAACAAGGCAAGCATACAATGCAGTCAAGAAAAACTCAAACAGATGATTATAATGAACAATCTTAACATGATTAAAACAGGCTTGGCAATCAGTCAATCACGTACAGCAGTAAAAACATTCATCTGGCTTCACTGGGTGTGAGGTCTGCAATTGTAAATAGGCACCGAACTACCTCTCAGGACTCTTACCTCACATCCAGAAAGTAAGCTGAGCACTAGGCAAACCTAACTCCCTCACCGACAGACATTTTTAGTGGCCTTGGATTTCAAATGTCGAGAATCCTCTGCATCTCAGAGTTCTCAGCTTAAGGGTTTGGTCCCCCCCCCTCACAATTTTACTCAGTCTACATTGTTATAGAAACAAGTTTTCATGTTATATACCAAGCCTGAACTAGTGTTGCTCAGTTTTTACTCTGACTTCTCACAGTATGCGCTACCCAATGAGAAATTGCTTCAGCACTGCTTTCACAAATTCCTGACTCTGGACACATTGTTTAAGTCCCTGTTAGTATGATATCATAGATACTGTTCATCTCACATCTTGTGTGCACATACCAAACTGTCTGCTTTCACGGACTCATATAAATATAAATGAACTTGTGAAGGAAATGAGGTGTTAATTGAAGGTGCACATATTTCTCTTTGCAAATCTTGGCTGATAAGCTACTTTTCCCTTGTTTCTAAGGAAACTCTGTCTCCCTGAAAACCTAAGAGATGGATTTGCTGTAAAATTTAAAAGCAAATTCATTGCAATTAACTATTGCATGGGAATGCCATGGTACTTGGGTATCCTGAAGATAAACTTGGATTGTGACCCAGCAGAGGATCTGTGCTGCCGTTCTCATCTAGAGAAATTGTGCAAAGCCATTTAGAGACTATCGTGACCAATTCTTTGCCAATCCCCCTCAAAATAACCAATAGCAGTCCAATGACCTTTCATATGAATGGTTGTATGAAAAGTTGCTTTTGGCATTCTGGTTGAGTTCTTCTTTATGTGGCTATTGCCATCTTTTCCTTATAAAATGTGGGGATTTTATTTTATTTTTTCATTAAAGCCGCCATTGAAATAATCTACATTCATCCCACCCAAGTCTGCTGAGAAAGTTTTTTTAAGAACTGATAATTTTTTTTCCAGCTTACGTTTGACTTGGCCATCTGCAAACTGGGTTACCAGTGACTAAGTGCATTGCCTATAAAATGCCCTTGAACAAAATGGAGTTCTATACTGAAGGAATGTGGCCCATTAGCTTTCCCGCAGTATTGTCCTGAATTGTGTTGCTTTGTCTGTATTTGTGAGTACCTAAGTGCGTTATAGGTAGCACGAAGTGTGCTTATAAGTAGCACAACATACTTCAGTTACAAACTTCCAGTAAGCTTTTAGATGTCTAAGATGGTGTGTTATTTCTGCTTGAGAATACAATTACGATTTCCCCCCTTAGGGATTTAGAACTGTCCGGGCTATATCATAATTTCTGAGTCAATGCCAGGGTTACAAAAGCATGTGGCTAAACTTGCCTACTAGCTGGTGCACAACTTTTTTGTTATCAAATAACTCTCCATCACTCACCAACTGCTTTGCTAGAAATTACTGAACACATTTCCACTGCCATAAAATTGGCTAGGGCTATATTTCTGGATTCCAAGAAAGCTTTTGACAGCCAACTATGATACTTTATGTAAGAAGTTGTCAGCATACTGTGTATCACCTAAAGCTGTCACTTGGCTTAGGTAAGAACTGTCAAATTGCCTGCAAAATATTGTTACTGGGAGCACTAAATCTTTCAACCTATTTCTGTTGGGATTCATCAGCTGTAGTCCCTGCTCTTTCCTTTTAAATCCCATGTATAAATGATCTATCACATGCATTTGGTAGAAAAGCAAACTTACATATACGTAACTGATACTATAGTCCAGTGTTAATAAGGAAAGCTTCCTTATCCCATTGGAGTTAGTAGCACGATTCACGTGCCTTCAGGGTTACCAAACAGTGTCATTAACCACCAGGAAAAATATCATTAAATATCTGTTTGGAGTCAATATTTATTTGTTTTAAATCATTTTTACACCACCATTTTTGCACCAAAAAGGCTCCCAGAGTGGCTTACATAAGATCAATTAAAACAAGTCTCTGCCTGCAGTCAGAGAGATTGCAGAATTACAGGAAAAAGAAAAAGGGATGCAGAAGGAAGAGAAAAACAAGTGTTCACAGTTATCAGTTCTTTAAAGTTCCAGCATCCTTGTAATGACCAGCTTGTATGGAAGCAATTCAGGAGAAGAGGAACCAAAGAAAGCTGATCTATCAGTAGAGTTGATGGAGTGGGCCTGCTTCCCATATAACCCTCTGCTGCCACGTGACAGTTGAGGTAGAGGAGAGGCCGGCAGAACAGAGTTTAAGGAGCAGCCCTGCAGTCCTCTGTCTCTGCTGCATCCTGATGAAATGGTTAAACAAAATAACAAATGGTTAAAAATATAAGGAATATATGGTTTTATTATGGATCAATTAGAGACTATGTGTGTTTAAGCCTAGGATGCAATATAACATAAGAGGCAAGGGACAATTTTTTCAAGCAGCCTTCTAACAACGTGATTCAAAGTACAGTGTGCTTCAAAGCTGTCTCAGGAATACAAATATTCATTCCCTTCTTCTGTATTAAACCAGAAGGAAGAAAATCGGGTGCCTAGAAATAGTCCATTGACTTTCCAAAGAGGCAGTTAACATAATCCGAGTTGAATGCAACAACTGTTGGTTCAGCATTATAACCTGTTCCAGGGAACGACGCCAGGTGCATTGCTCTAGGTTCTGGATGAGGTTCTCCCCCCCCCCATTATATTTGCATGAAAGGCCTGGTCCAAAGGACCATCTACACCCAGAATTCTCTCCATCCTCTGATCGCTTGAACTGGACTGTAGCTAACACAATCACTTGAGAACACCTGTGCCTTCTTAATCATTGCCTCCGCTTAGTATTTATTTTATTTTCAAATTTCCTACCTTGCACTTCTGTAAAATAAACCTGAAACGTGGCAAACGTGTAATCGGGAGTGAGGAACTACAAGTCACTGATCCAGATATAATGCATGTGTTAGGCATTGGAGATGCAGAAATATTTTCATTTTTCAAACTGACTTTTTTCTACTTTCATAGTATGTGATTGCTTTGCAGAAAAAAGGGGGGGGGGTGCTGAACCTTTCCAGCCAAATGGATCTGAATGGTGTACACATTTGTATTCTTATGTATTTATTTATTTATTTATTTATTTATTTATTTATTTATATCATACCCTTCCTCCTGGAAGAATCCAGGGCAGCAGCATCTGCTATAGTTGGCTTAATTAGTTGCTATAAGTAAGGCTAGGTTCTCACTTCATTTTGTACCGTATATTCTACCCATCATTTTTTGCACAATGAGCATTTTTTATTTTCTGAATGTCCCCTCTTTACTGAGATAAAAGAAGTTGTTTCTTCATGCTATGGAATTTCAGCAGTCGTGAATCTAGTATCTTAGTCATGCTTACCTGGGAGTAAGCCCCACTGAACGGACCTATATAGAATGCACTGTGAATGACACATTTTGTTTTGATCTCTCTGCAATGGTGATAGTGAATTAAATGTTTTTACAAGTTTTTCCACTGTTTTTATAGTGTTCCGTCCCTGTCTCTCTCTTTATCAACCATGATGTGTTGTGAGAAAATACTGCCAAGATAATAACGTTTGTCAGAACTTCATAGGTGAAAACAGCTAGACATCCTAGATGCTTGAAATATCACCTCAGTCTTTTGCAGTAGGCCAAAAAAGTGTTGCGATGCCAAAGCAAAGCAAGGAATCACCAAATGAACATACACATCTCAGGAGCACACAGTTTGGGGAAAAGAATAACTAATGTCAGATGTGAATTTCCAATTAAAATCAAACACATTAAAAATGCATATTCAGACAGGGTGGGATTCAGCATGTCCTGAGCTTTGAAGACATGCTGAATTCAGGAAATCTGTGTCAGCATATGTAATGGTTGTGTGGGGTTACTTGTGCGCAAATTGCCTTCAGTTTAGTCAGTTTGTTTGCTCAACCATGTTTAGGGTTAGAGCTCGCCCTCCGTGACCTGTTAGTCACTTGCAGAATCCGTCAGTGGGCGTTTCTTGAACCTCTTCCAGCATAAAAGCTGTTTGACCCCAAGTCTCCTCCTATGTTCCCTACGCGGAACGCGTCTGCGCAAGTGAGGGGAAGGCAGGGGCGTGCCAGCGCTCTCTCCACTAGATTCGGGTGAAGGGTCTTAGAGCCCTGTCGCCAATTCCTCCATCTCCCTCTCATCTCTATTGGTGTTACGCTGAATTCCTCCCCCCCTGCTGGTCCCCTCTCCGGCATCGCCCTGGAGCCCTGCCTCCGCCTCTCGCTCTGCTTGCTCTGATGTCAGTTCCCTGACAGCATAGAACCGCCATTGCTCCTGTGATACTAACCGCTGACACAAGCGTTGGAGCATCACCAGTACAAGGGACAAAGAGGAGTCATAGCAAGGGCGAACAGAACTTAGATTCCTGCATCCACTCATATGTCTTCACTACGGACTTGAATGGCTACCACTAATGAAATAGCACCCCTTGCTTGCTTGCTTGCTTGCTTGGCCCTGGCTTGAGAAGGGTTGATTGCCAACAGTTTGTGTTTATGCTGCCTTTATGAGCCACTGTGCCATTGTACTATGGCAGCCTGTGCATAGGAGAGGGCTCTTGCTGCCAGACTGGTTATTTGTTAGCTGCCGGGCATGCATGCCAACTTGAATAAAATATTGGGAGACTCAGGTAAGACCCACCCTGCATAATCAATCACATGATGTGGCACATGTACATCATTTGAATGACAATGCCCATCAACTTGGGGGGGGGGGCTGGTCTCCTCAAATATTTTGTTGAAGGGGCCGAAAGGGCTTCACACCCTAACAGTTGGCTCCTGTTAGCTGCTGTTTGTGTATATGTGTGCATTTGGCCAGTGCAAGTGGTTCCACAGCACTGGGTGCAGATACTAGACAGGGCATGGCAGGGTTTCACAACTATAACATAGTGAATTTAGCAGAATGGAAGGCGAGAGGTGGGCGGGGGCTGGATTTTGGCCTCGCACAGTGTGCCACTGAAATGTCAAAGACCAAAGTCCACCACTGGCCTATGTGGAAAGAGATGCAGAGGCAGAGAAAGAAGATCACAGGAAGCTGCCTTATCAGGCCATCTAGCTCAGACAGGCGGCAGACAAGGCAGTCTTTCCCAGTCCTACCGAGAGATGCCAGGGATAGAAACTGACACCTTCTGTGTGCCGTGCAGATGCTTTACCCCTAAATTATTACCCTTCCCCTAAAAGACATAATGGAGTCATTAAGCATCGGCATACAATGATTTTTGCCTTGTTTTGTATCTTTTTTGTGTGGCAGCAGAGCTATCAGGGACTCTGTGGGCCTGTCTGTGTTGCTCCAAGGGCACATTGCTCCTGCTTTTATTGTTGCTACGGGCTGAGCATAAGATGACTGTTATGTCAGCATCAGCCTTGGCACAATGGCTGCCAGTCTATCCAGACCTTAGGAGTTCCCTGTATATCTGTACAGAATGCAAGGGGAGGTTCAAAACTATTTTCCTGTAATCCTGCTACATCTATCACAACCTGCTGTTTTGCCACATGATAGCAAAATCTTATTGATATTGGGTATAACCACAAGCTTTCCAGCAGTGGAGTGTAAATAATTTGCTGAAGGCCACAAATAAACAGTCGCACTGTTCTTTAGCTGGTACTGCCAAAAAACAGGATTTGCTTAATTTAGAAGGCTGGCCCAGCATGCCAGAATTTCTACTTCCCCCTAGTTAGAGGAGACTTAGTATCATGTTTACCCAAGGAAGGAATAATGTGATATGCCATTACAAAACTGTTCTCATGTCCATCTGCAACAGCTGCCCTATTTGGACAATACCAACTCTCCAGAAACTGCCCATTCAAATACATGTGTGTTTTTAGCTCTGTTTAGAAATGCAACTCACTCTTCCTTCCTGTTTTTGGTAGATCAATAACTTTGGAATCCTCACCAAAATGCTATAGTCCTGCCTGTGGTAATGTCTCTTGCAAACCTGCCCTATTCATTGCTATATTCAGATTTTTTACAAATAAGCTAGTTTTTTTAACCCAATCCCCCAATAAGTTTTTTAAAGAAATGACTTCTGACCCTTTGTTTCTTACGTTTAAAGTACCTGAATATCCATTAGCATATTTGCAAGGTATGGGAAAGGGACACAGTTAAGTGGTAGCACATCTGCTTTGCATGTACAAGGTCCCAGTTTCAACCAGGGGCAGACCTTCAAAATATGCCGCCCTGGTGCAAGGCCAAGATTTGACGCCCTACCCCGGGTTTTGGGAAGAAGGCGTGAGGCTCTGGCGGGGTCCTAGAGCCCTTGTTCCTCCTCCCCCAAGTCTAGTAAGCACTTGCCTATCTTTGGCAAGGAGAAAGGAGGATGTGAGAACCTTGCCAGAGCCCTTACACCTCCTTCCCAAAGCTGGGCAAACGCTTACTGGGCTTTGTTTAGTCTAGGAAGTGTGTATCCTATTTTACATTTTAAAAACCCATCTTTCATTTTAATTGGATTTATTTAGAACTCTTTCTGGTCTTACTTTAGCTTTATTTCCCCTTTAATCCAATTCATCAAAATATTTTGTTTTCGGCTGTAATTATTTAGCTTTTATTGACCCATTTGGAATCTGTTCAAAAGGAGACAATTCCTTTGTATCCCTAAATTCACACAGAAAAAATGTCCATTAAAAAGTTGCCCATTATAAAAGCCTTTAACTGTAGATATTCTAAAGCATAGTGACTCAGTGTCTATGTAGCAAATCCTAAAAATCTAACATCAACAGCAGTGTGCCTGTACAGGCTAGTCGAGGCCAATCAGCAGTTGTGCATGTACAGCCACCATCCACTTCAACTACTATGTCACACACACCCATAGTAAAGGCATGGGGCTTCTTGATTTTGGTGGCCACTTGGTGGCAGTGGCCCAAGTATCCAGCCCCAGACATTCAGCAACATCTTAAAGTGAAAAAAACCTGCCCATTTACCAATATGGCAACTCTACTACCCAGTGAGCGTCATGGCTGAGGGGGAATTTGTGCCCAAAAGGACGACTCCAAGTTCAGCGCTTTGTCCAAGTTATCATTCTGGCTCTGGCTAAGGAAAGCTCAACTGTTTTAAGTTTGGTTGCTTGACTCACTCCCCCACCCTTTTAAAATTAGTGGGCCTTAGAAATGCTCGCCTCTGGTTGGCTTTTGCACATTTCTTTTAGGGCTTTTTGCCACAAAGTCTGGAAATGTGCTATGTTTTAAACGAAAGCCGAGACTGGTATAATTATAGGAGCCTATTTCGCCCTGCTTCTTAATGTGGCCTCACACAAAATTAACAACCTGATTGAAACAGGCTCATATTTTTCATATAAATTGTTTTTATACGAAGTGAAAAATTACTTCTGCAAACCGGGCTTCCCCTGGAGGATGCTACCTTATTTACCATAGACTGAAGTGGAGAAATGGCGATTAAAGGAAGAGGGATTTCTCTGTGTGCTATATTGCTTCTAAAATTGTAATGATTGCCTGGCAGTTTTCTTTTTATTTGTATGCATCTCCTTTTTAACAAATAGTTCTATTGGTAATTACCCAATTTATGCATCCATAGAAAACCAGCCTACATGTGTGATAATACCACATTTTGATATTTATGAACTGCCACTTTCCTATAAACACAGAAATGCAGTTAATTATCACTGGGACTGTTTATTAAGACTTGGAAGAAGAAATATAATGAATGGATGCATCATTTAGTCATTAAAATACTTCCAGTTGTTCATCTGATTGTACTTAATCTTAGAATATTTAGTTTGTATTGTGAGTTTTGAAGGTCAGTCATACTTTAAAATAAGGGTGGACAAATTGTGGCCCTCCAGATTTTGCCAGACTACGATGCCCATCTTCATGACCAGCTGGGACTGTTAGCACTCTGAGTACAAAAGAGATTGGGGGCCATAAACTCCTCATTTCTGACTTAAACCAACAGCTCTTTAAGGCTCAGTTTAAGGCCCATCCCTCCTGCAGTTGCCAGATGTTTCTATCTTCCTGTGCCTTTAATACATGCACAACATGCAGAAATTAAGTGTGAACCTTTTCCTCACTCAAAAGTGAAGCAGTGAGGAAAGCTTCAACTTCCAAATTTCTGTTCGTAATATTAAGATTGCAGCCCTATGCAGCAACCTGGAAGCATGTTCCATGTAAATAAATAACACTTCTTAGCAAACATGCATGGGATTGGGTTTCAAATTGGTTTATCACCGCAGGAGCCCAGGGGACAGAGTTTATACCCTTGGACTCTTCAGGTGCTATACTGGTGCAAGCTCTGAGGCACTGGCTCAGAAATCAGACACCAATCAATCACTAGTGTTGACTGACACTGCAGTTTAGGGGCATTATGCATAAATGCTGGTTATGAAACAGTAAGACGTTTCTCTTTTAATGAAAAGTAGCCTTGGGGGGCCTACAAATTTGATCAGAGAAAGAGCAGAGGAGAGGTCCTTGTTCCTTTTCCCTCTAGCTGTTTTTCCAATCAAAATTGAAAGCTGCTTTTGAGATACAAGTACAAAACTCATTTTCAAAACCAAAACAGGTTAGGGCTGGGCTTAAACATTTGAATGCATATACCATATAGTTCATCATTGACTATGACTTAAACCTTGCCTGTTGGGTCCATAGTGTTCAGGCTTTCAGTAGAGCGAGCCTTGTATAAAGATTGCTCTGGATGACCCTAGACACTTTCAGAATAATTGCTGGTTATTTATTTTATCACAGACAAGCAAATTTCATTATGGGATTCTAGTAGGTGTCACTACCCCTACCCCTTGCTTACTGGAAATCATACAGAGACTTTTCAACAAGGAAATACTTGATGTGAACTTGTGCAAATCTTTCAGTTACAACCCAGCTGCCTGTCGTCATCTGCATTATCTCAAATCTTTCCATATTTGCAGCATTCTGAAGTTTATAGATGTCAAGAGCTTTGAAGAAAACAAGGGCAATATAATGGGAAGTTTATTTGGGGAAGGAGAAATCCAGGTATTTCAAAAGGAATATAAAATAACATTCTAAGCAACCATTATAAAGTGCCACAAATGTGAATCCTATCTTAAAGTAACATTGTAACCTTAACCGTCTCATGCCGTCTGACAGCAAGAGCTGTCCTGCAGTGGAACAGACTCCATCAGAAGGTGATAGACTCTCCTTCCTTGGAGGTTTTTAAGCAGAGGTTGGATGGCCATCTGTAATGGATGCTTTAGTTGAGATTCCTGCATTGAGGGGGTTGGACTAGATGACTCTCGTGGTCCCTTCCAACTCTACAATTCTATGGTTGTATGATTCTGTATAGAGCAAAAGCACACCTGTCCACCAAAACAGCCAATGCTGCTACAAGCAGGGCTTGTTTGCCTTTCATCTGTGGAAGGAAAGGTTAGAAAAAGTCCTTTCAGATATGAGGTGGGGGGTTTGGAGCTGGCATTCACCAGGCCCCTTAGATGCCGTCCATCTTTTGCACACATTCCCACCATTTTAAACATTTTAAAAAGAGGATAATCACAGCTTCCCATGTGTATTTTATATTTTAAAAACTGTCTGCTTTCTTTTGATCTCTTTCTTGTGATGAGTTGAAATCTTCACTTTTGGGGCATTCCATGTTGAAGTTCTTTGTTTCCTTTACAACTTTGGTGTTGTTGTTTTTATGTAAGCCGCAATCAGCTTTTAAAAAAATTGTATGCATTTGTATTTATAAATGTTAAACAGACTTTTAAACTAAAGTCATGATTGCGTCCCATTTTTTCTTTACATAGGAGTTCGTTTTTACAAAACCTTCACAGAACGATAACAAAATACTTGCCTAATGTAGAGGTATTCTGCATCCTTAAAAGTACTGTGGTCTCTGGTGAGACAATCATCTGAATTCTAAGGCAGTTGTCAAATTTAGTAATATATATATATATATATATATATATATATATATATATATATATATGGGTAGAGATGGATTTTTGTTTTTAAGTAGAATCCATTTTCTTTTGTAAGAGCAGAATCAATTACTGCAAAGCAAACCCCCCTATAATTGGTATGGCAGATATATTTAAAGCTCCCCTCTTTTTCACTCTCCATAAATACATACACTTTATTGTGCCACTTTAAGATTCATTTTAAATATATTTTATTCCTCCCCATGCAGCTCTTACATATGGCAGGATCCCTGCAACAGAGGCCTATTTCTCCTCCCTTTAGTGCCCACTGTGTATGCACACAGGCAACTTAAGGCTCCAATCCAATCCTTCTCAGAGGAATGGTCCTCAGCAGCAGACAGTTCCTCAGACCAGAAAGAGCACTGGGCTTCAGAAATGGTTCTTTTTCATGTCCCTAACCCCTCAGAGATCCATTCTCAGAAAAAACAATGAGCCCAGCTCCCCTACAGCCTGAGGAGGCAGCATTACCTCCATTGGACTCTGAGGACCACGATGTTGCAGTCTTCTCCACCCTGCTACTCCCTACAGCAAGTAGGAAAAATATTTAATAATAAAGGCCTCATTCATTGGAGCTCACAGTCTGAAGGAAGTTGAAACTTGTGTAAGGCTCAGGCAGAGTTTGCTAGGAGCTGGAGCAACTGAAAGTTCAGCTTATTCAGCTCCCAATCCCAATTGGCTCTCTATGGCTTCTTGGTTTCTTCTTATCCAACACATGACTTCTGTGATCATGTATCTGGAACCTGTAGCCAGTCCTTTCCCTAGTGTATTCTTGCGAGCTCTACATTCTATAGACATGAGGACAACGTGGCATAGCCCTATGCCGTGTAATACCCCTGCTGCATTTATATATCCCCGGTGGTAGTCTGTGGTTGGCTGCAGCGATGATTGTGATCTTGGCCTATTTTGAAGCTGTGGAGCAGGAGTATGTGTGAGAAGATGTGTGAGTGCAGTTATCTAGGACTTCAGTGGGAGTGTTATGCCAGTTCTTTTTCAGGCAGAATGTTATACCATCAGAGAAGACAGGAACATACCATGAACACAAATAGGGTTCTTCCACTTCTTGCTTTCCATGCCCATATTCAACTCTCTTCTTGCCCTTTCAACTGCTAGTATTTTACTAGCATGGTGTCTCCACAGTGTATTTTTGCAGCTCCACCATCATAGGAGGATTAAGGAACTCTATTCCTGCCCAGTAGGCATAAGTCGGAACAGGACTGCTATATTAATATACTGTGTATGTGTGTGTGTTTTCTCACAAGCATGAAAAAGATTTCCTTTTCTGTTCATAAGTTGCCAGTTTTCTTTTCTTTACTATTTAACGTTCTCTTTCCTGAACATTTGGTCATATCTGAAATCTGCCTTTGTCTCTGCCAAGGTCCATGAATGGTAGGGACTTCTTTTCCCTGCTCTGTTTTGCTGGTTTCCCCTCAACATCCCTTTGCTCAGTTGCATATGTTAATTCGCATAAATGTGTGCAAATTTAAAATTGCCCATTGCCAAGCAGAGTGAGGCTGAGCTACAAAGAACTGACAGGGTGGCAAGAATATCTGAAACAGGCATGTTTCACAACAGTCAGCTGGCAATCCTTCCCCTGGCTGAAGTAGCCCTGGATGGAGATATTGCAGACCATGAGGCAATCCACAGTAGCTTTTCCCTCTGTCAGGGTACAGGCAGGACTGATATGGACTAGAGAGGAAAAAGATACTGACCAAGATGGAAAACCTGAGCCTGGGCTGTACCATGTCGTACTGCAGGTGGAGGTTAACAAAATGAAATGCTCATCCACATAAAATCTTCCTTCCATATAGAAAATAAGATGTTGAGGGAAATTATCTAGCCTTTTCCTGGATTTGTTCATTTTCTGTATGCAGGTAATTTTGTATGCATCTTGTGACCTATCGTATTAAAGCCCATGAAGTTCTTAAGAGATTGGTGTTTTTAGTTTTGATGTATCTCAGTGCTGGACTGGGCTTTTAATGTTTTTGTGTAGTCTGACAAGGCCAAAATTGTCAATTTTTGAAATTTCAAATCCTCATAATTCAAAAATGGGATGATATAAAAAGCTAAAATTTTAGATTTAAACTTAGTTTTGATCATTCAACATGTGTACAAAATATTAAGAAAATCAGATGGCATGGGGTAAAAAAAGTTGGATCACTTGATATGGAATGATCCAGCAGATCATTCAGTCATGTAAGTTCCCATCTGGCAGTCTGAAGCAGTTATGGTCAATCATAGGTTTGCCACCTCAGGAAGAACCCCCTCACCTTCACCAATGCTTAAGTTGTCCATTCTTTCTACTCATTCTTTGGCTGGGTTAAAATTAGCAGTAGGCATCTCTTAGCGGAATATCTTTACATGCCTGTTGTAATTGTAGGCCTGAGATGGTTAAAAGCAGTGGCAGGCAAGCAATAGCTTGAACAGGAAGGCATCAACAGATACTAAAAAAAATAATCAAAAAAATCCCATGTTTGCAAATGTCAGTGAAGATTTTGCATAGGCTGGATCACAGCCCAGATTTCTTCCACTGTATATGAAGCATTATCTATTTTGCCCCAGGGAAATACATATTCCCTACTCTCAATTTGTAGCATGCATTCTTTTGTTTTGTTTTTCAGCTGTTCTAACATCTTACATGTTGCCCACGCACCACACTGGAATTTGCAGTGAGTTCTAACATTACCAAAACACCATCAAAGTATGCTGTCATTTCTTTAACTTCATATCACCAGAGAACATATATATATATATATATATATATATATATATATATATATATATATAATCACATAGTCTTCCCATTTTCTTCGGGGATAGCCAACAGCCAGAGCAATTTGCCAAGTACAAAAAAAGAAAAGAAATATTAGCACAGTTAAAAAAATGATAGTATGTTAAGGTTAAATGTAATTTGCCTGGAAGCACACATTTTCACAGCATGCATATCAATTGTTTCAGCTTGTAATTATGATACAGTAATGAAGTCCCAATGCGCATAAATGTGTGTTGATGAGGAAATCCTGGAACCTTTACTTCATTTACCCTTGAGTAGGAGACTTCACTTTCCTTTCCCTTCCTGGGAAATGCTGATCTGACCTTTGTCTTCACACCCACACCCACCCACGGCCTTCTGTTTTGTTTTCTAACAAGCCTCTTAAAGACAGAGCGAATTCTCCACATATCCTGTACCTGAATCCTGGCAACTATTCTGTAACTCTTGTCCTGAGACCTACTTTGGAATGCAGGAACTGTGGCCACAACCACACATTGAAAGCATATATATATATATATATATGTCAGGGAACTGACATCAGAGCGAGAGGCGGAGGCAGGGCTCCAGAGCGATGCCGGAGAGGGGACCAGCAGGGGGGAAGGAATTCCGAAGCCATCGAGATAGAGAAACACCCTCACAACATGAACAAGCGTGACGACACATCCCGCTTGCCAGACATCTGGAAATTAGCCCTCCCCACAAAAACTGACACCAGATCCAGAGGCACACAGAACGCCAACACCAATCAACCACACCAGACCCAAACCCAGACCCTCTCCACAGATGAATTACAGACACCATCCAGTAGCCAATCCATGGTGGCACCTCCGGATGCTGCACCCCCCTGCAATCCCTACACAGACCTGGCTGACACAAGCCACAAAACCACAGCTCGCCCCTATACACGAAGCCAAGCCAGAGCACAACAAAGTACAGTACAGCCATCTTCTCAGGAAAACTCTTCACAAAGTTCAAGAGGTCAAGACACAAAGACTTTAACAACTAATCCACACCTAATGACCCACCTAAGTGGTACTCAGGATATCACTCAAGAAATCACTCAAGATATCTCTCAAGTAATTAAGGAACAAAAGAAGAAAAGGCACACTAGCCTGGGAACTTCCTCTCTGCCCAGAACATTGGAGGCTATACACCACACCCCCTCTACAGTATTTATAGGAACTCAAACACTGAGATCCAGCTCTGTTCCAGTAACAAGAAGCCGAAAGCACCAGCCTGAAGATGACGAGTGAGACCTCGTCGAAACGTCGCCTAGACACCCCAACTTTTACACGGGAAGACACCCGAGGACACCAAAACCTGCATTCCTGTACCCGTGAAAATCTACGAAAGCAAATATATATATATATATATATATATATATATATATATATATATATATATATGATTTCTTGGTTTACAAAAGTACAGTGGTACCTCGGGTTAAGTACTTAATTCGTTTCAGAGGTCCGTTCTTAACCTGAAACTGTTCTTAACTGAAGCACCACTTTAGCTAATGGGGCCTCCTGCTGCCGCCGCGCCGTCGGAACACAACTTCTGTCCTCATCCTGAAACAGAGTTCTTAACCTGAAGCACTATTTCTGGGTTAGCGAATTCTGTAACCTGAAAGCGTATGTAACCTGAAGTAACCCGAGGTACCACTGGGTGGGTATTTTTGGACCAGGTTAGCCAGATTGATTTGAATGCTGTTGGTGGGTTCTTGTTGTTGTCTTGTTGGGCTGTGAAGGGAAACCATATCAGGGTCACCTTGTCAGTTTAAGTTTGTTGGTTAGTTTTTCTAATAAGGCTGTTTACCATACTATTTGATACCATTGGTCTATGCTTGCTCCTGACAGGTCTCCCCAGTGTCTAGCTATGACGCTTCTGGCTGCTGAGAGTAGGTGGGTTATGAACTCTTTGTGTTGTAACGGTCATGGCTTCCCTTCAATAATCCTGGGATCAGTCAGTTGCTAAGGGTAAGGGGTGAACTACTGGATTTTTTTGGGGGGGAACCATGTTCTTTAAAGGTATCATGTGGATGTGACCTACTTTTATGTGGGGGCGGGGAAGGCTCCCCTGAAACCTCACTTTATCTGAAGCTGATTCATGTTTTTAATCTCAAATTCATAAAAGTTTCACCTGGCCTGTCTGCTCTGGGGCTGATCCCTTGCCAAGCAGTCCCTCTTAGGAAGAGAAACAGTGTGTTCCTCTAAAATTGATTGTTCTACATAGTTCCTTCTAATCAGCTTTTAAAAGAGCAGCCTAGAGGAGAGAGTGTTTGGTGTGTATATCATGCCTGTTTGTCAATGAGAGACTATTTATTATATTCTCTAATTAAACACAGCCATACATTATTACTCATTGTTTCTGGGACATATGGAATCCTGCCTGTGAAGATGAATGAGATAATTTTTTCTCTCACAAAACCACATGGGGCTGCGTTTGAGACAGCCCTCACCTTGTTGATGTGTGTCTGTCTGTCTCGGTGCATGCACATACGTGTATGTGATAGAGACACAATGTGTAGACTTCAAGAATGTGTTTTACTTCTGTTCCTTTTAATGACTGAGACACAACACACCCCAATTCCATATCACAAAAATGTTTTGCTCTCTCTCTCTTTTAAAAAAGCTCTCTTTACTTTCAAAAGCAACTCATTTGTCATGTAGATTGAGGGAGGAAAAAATATATAAAATCCTCACAGAACTATATCCACAAATATGAATGGTGTCCATTATATTGCAGATACTTTCTTCTAAATCCTACCAGCCATTAACAGCACCCTGAATATTCGGCAAGCTTTTGAGTTTAAGCATTAAGCATATTTGTTCTTTTAATCATTAAAATGAATAAAATTTGATTTGAATGTTGTGAATGACTTCATGTTATTAAGAACTGGGATACAAATATTTCAAATAATGAAATAAAGCAGCACCCAGTATCAGGATCACTACCTCATCTGCAATCTTTTCTTAACATCCTAGATTCACTATTCTGTCCCCTCTACATTAATGGAGCACCATCTAGTCATAAATCCTGCACACTACAGGTTTAGGGTATACATTCTTAATTAACTCTCATATGGCGACTTTAAAACAGTGACAGAAGCATGATAAAGGAATCTTCAGGTGCCATGAATGAAACCCTGAAAAATAAGAAAACAGTTATTTCTGTGAACCTGATTCACTCCATCACAATGGAATGTGCTTTGATTTCCAACGAGATGACAAGACCTAAGTAGGACTATTGTTACTCAAGAGGTCTCCTTGCCATTATTTTCCTGGTGTTTCATGGACACGTTGGAATGAACAAGGCTAAGGTAGCAAGGCTAATGAGTTCCAAAGAGTACAGTTGTACTAATAATGAGATATACACATCCAGGTTGGAATCCTTGCGGGCTGCCTCCTCTGATTGCTCCTTTCTATACGAGGGATTTTATAAAATATGGTAATTAACAGGGTGACTTTAGACTATGAAATTTATCATGGATAATACGTTCAGGAATCCTGGTAAAAGGCCAAGGCTGGCATTTCTTTAACTCATAATTATTGTGTTTTATTGTTGTGGTTTCTCTAACGCCATTAACAAGCTAGGACTCAGCTTTATTAGAATTCACTTGGCCCTCACTGCTCTATGCATATTTATTATGTGAGAGAATAGGATTCTTTTCCTCCAGCCTTCACTAATTTAAAAGAAGATATCCACAATGAAATGTATTCAAATATTTTGACATTTTGCTTCACCTCACTTACAGAGCAGAAATTGTTTCTGACAGTTATTATACAGTACGGGAATCCTGCTGTTTCACTCTGCTGAAGCGCAGGTTGAAAAGACACAGCGATTGCATTTTGTTCAAAGAGCGCTTCTTTGGCCTAGAAATAGCAACACTGTCAGCTGTGATTCACTGGAAGTTTAGATAATATCCTCTATGCATCTCCAATAGGCACACAGATTTGGGGGTTTTCCACCCCCTCCTTCGAACACTGAAGAAAACAAACTGAGATACACCCACCTTCATTCCTGAAACTTTTTATGGAAAGAATGTTATTTTTTAAAAAAAAAAATCAACAGTGGGGCGAAAAATAGATTTTAGAGATGGTGTCCATCAGGACCAGTCCTACCAAGAGGCAGAGCAGGGTAGACACATGAGGCGACAGAAGGGAGTGGCAGCAAGGTGTTTGGAGAACAGAGCTGGGTTCACCATGTAGCCTTCCCTTCATCCTATGAACTAGATTGCTGCCTTCCGGTGCATTGAGGATATTATCTCATCAGCAGTGTGGAAGATGAAATAAGTGCTAGACCAATCAGCTTCTATACATGGAGTGGGTACCATTGTGTTCTTTGGCAGCAAAATGTCTTGAGTCAGCCCTGGTACCCATGATAGGACACAACACAACTATAAAGTCTTATTGCTGTCAGATAAGGGTCTATGAATATAGGACACACATTCCCTTCCTTAAGCCAGCAGGAGGGAGGAAGACCCAATGGATATTCAACCAACTCCACTGATGTAGCCATTGAACAATAATTGTTACCCGCATATATTTTAACACGTTTTCTGAGTTACTGTAACATTTACTCTTTTTAACAAATGGAATATAAGAATTGATATGTCTTAATGTATAATTCAAACATATATCAAGTTCATGCAGATTTTCCAGAACTGGGGGGGAAAACAAATTATGGAACTTGGCATGGTCTGCATCTGTAACCATGTCATTTCTATGTATAATTGCTTTCATCAAGTTGTTTATTCACTTCAAACTTTCTCTGTCTTAATTCATGTAAGTTTTTCCTCCCCCCATTTCTGAAACATACCAACTTTAAATGCTCATTCTTTCTAGTATTAAGTCTCCAGTTCATTCAAACTGATTTTGACTGCCACACATGCATACAGCATTATCAAATGCTTAATTTTAATTTCACATCTTCAAAATAACAAAATTGCTAGAGAGTCTCGCCTAAATCTATAACCCGTCACTGCATCTATGGTATATATGACCTTTAGCAACACAGTCGTACCTTGGATCCTGAACATCCTGGAACTTGGACATTTTGGCTCCTGGATGCCATAAACCCAGAAGTGATTGTTCCGGTTTGCAAACATTCTTTTGGAACCCAAACATCCGGTAGGGCTTCTGCGGCTTCCAATTGGCTGCAGGAACTTCCTGCAGTCAATCAGAAGCCGCGATTTGGTTTTCGAACATTTTGGAAGTCGAACGGACTTATCGAACGGATTCTGTTTGACTTCCAAGGTACGACTATATCTCTTTAGCAGTGGGACATAACCAGTAGCATGTAGAAAGTTTGAATTGCCCTCATTGTGTTTCCATCATCCAGGGTACAATGAGCTCCTGGGTCTCCAGAAACAAGGAACATAGGGAAGAAGAGCATCACTGAGAAACAGAGAAATATTTTATTAGAAGACGCCAATTTCTTGGGGGATGAACAGCTATCTTCTCATCTCAAGTATACTTCTCCTGGTAGTTGGTGATTCAATCATCAAGAGTATAAATACTTGGGTATGTGGTTGGCATACGGATGGAACTGCCTGCCAGGTACGAAAGGTGTGGATGTTGTCCCTCACCTAGACCAGGCATAGGCAAACTCCAGTCCTCCAGATGTTTTGGAACTACAATTTCCATTATCCCTAGCTAACAGGACCAGTGGTCAAGGATGATGGGAATTGTCTCAAAACATCTGAAGGGCCAGAGTTTGCCTATGCCTGACCTAGAGAGTGCTTTGGGTATTTGGTTCTTCTTGAACTATTGTTTAAGTAGGTTCAGGAAGCTTCCAGTTTGCAGAACATTTTACAGGAGTGTTATTATCTTGCTGCTGTTTTAAATTTTGGAATGATTTTTTCAAGATTTTATTTATTTATTTATTTGCTGCATGTTTTATATTCTTTGTGAATTGTTTTGCAATTTTCTAAATTAGGAGAGGCATATAAATGGATCTGATCAATAATCAAATAAATTAAATTAAGTATAAAGGAGATCAGATATGCACAAGCTATCACATTTCCCAGTGTGTGGGAATAATGTACAATGTAAGACTTTCATAATGTCTCAATGTAGCAAGTTCATTCATTAATATGACTTAAATTAGAAATATCATGTACAAAGCCTCCAATAAAAAGGAAGCAGAGTAACAGGTTGTGATCTCAGATTAGAATATTCATATGTTTTCTTCCCCTCGTTTTTAAGATTGACTTGCGATATTTAGGTTCCATCCAGAAAAGTAAAGATTTTCAGCCAGTTTTTTTTGAGCCATCTGTTTTCACAGCTGATTCATATGACAATGACAGGAGTGGATCATATCTATTAATCATTTATGTTAATTCAATTTCCAATATCCCAGTCTTAGCCCAATGTGATTTACCATCCCAATTAATAACAATAACAAGCATTTATTAAACGCCATTTCTGCTACTACAAACTCCAAGTTAGCAGTAAACTTAGGCAGTGCTCACATCTAACTCAAAAATATTTCATTCCTTGCCATTCGAAAAGGGGCAAGGTACTAAATGTAACTGCAGACATCAAGATTCTACCTTTCTCTTGGGAATCATGCTAGTAAAGTAAGTCTAAAGGTGAAACAGGAACCAATAACTTTGTGAAGGGTACTTTTTTTGGCATTGTCTTGCTGCAAATAAAAAAAATGACATTATGGCTTAATGTGCGTTCTGAGGAAAAATAAATTTCTTCTTGGAGACTGTGCAACCTTGCTTACTATATTCTGCCATCTATATGTATCTATGAAGGCCTGAGCTGAAATGAATTGTTCACTCTCTCTTAGTTTTTCTCAGTGTCAAAAACCATGTCTTGTTTCCAGGGCCAGCTCAAGACATTTTGCTGTCAGAGGCAAAGGGCAAGTAAGCGTCCCCATTCGAGTGTTACAACAAAATAATTCTAAGATTCCCCTGTGAAGGAAAGATGGTCTTTGTAAGTTTACAGAAAAGGTGAATAAGAGGCAACAATCAGAAAGGGTATAAAAATATACATGGCATAGAGATAGAGGGTAGAAAACAGTTATTCTCCCTTTCTAATAACACTAGAATTCAGGGAATCCAATGAAGATTAATATTCAAAAATCCATAACAGACAAAAGAAAGTTCCTCTTCACACAGCACAGTTAAATTATGGAATTCGCTTCCACAAGAAGTTGTAATGGCTATCAACTAGGATGGCTTTAAAAAGAGTATTCTCTTTAGAGAATTAGAGAATTCTTGGCATATAAGGCTATCAGTGGGTGCTCTGCCTCTGTTCTGAACCACAGGCCCAATGGAGGGCCTGAGCGAGTGTTTTGATTCAGGGATACTAAAGAAGTATGTCAAAAGAACCAGAATTTCTTTATTATTAATAATAATAATAATAATAATAATAATAATTTTTATTTATACCCCGCCCTCCCCAGCCAAGGCCGGACTCAGAGCGGCTATTAGAGAAAACACAGTGTGCAGAGTCTCATTGCGTTTACAGGAGTGGGATGGACACTGCAACAGTGAGAAGTCGTCATGACTTGTCTGCAAAGTGCTAATATGTTAAACATGACTTGTACAGAAGACAGCATACATCAGTTGGGTCAGAACCTCCCATCAATCCACCTGACCACTGAGGGCATAGGTGGCAACTATCCAAGGCTGACAGATAGCTCTCCTCTCTGGGCCAAGAGCCCAGCATCCCAGGGCCCACAGATATGCATAGCTTCAAAGCAAGCCAATTATCATATATCAAAGCAAGTGAATATAAACATATATGAGCTCATTCTTGCAACAACTATCAATTAACTGTAGGGTTATCTCGACTACAGAGATGGCGGTTTGCAGAGCTTCCTTAACATCTCTCCTCTGATTGCTTTTAGACGTAGATTGTGTATGGACAAATATAGTGATATTTGGAATGCATATAAAAAGCATAATGACTTGTTACTAATTTTATACTCGTTAGAATAATCATGCTACTTTGATATCCATATATGTACCACAGTTTCAAGCACTTTTATTTTTCTTTCCTTCCCTTTGGACCACTCTCCACCCTTTTCACTTTATTTCTGTACAGTGGTACCTCGGGTTACAGACGCTTCAGGTTACAGACTCTGCTAACCCAGAAATAGTACCTCGGGTGTTAAGAACTTTGCTTCAGGATGAGAACAGAAATCGTGTGGTGGCGGTGTGGCAGCGGGAGGTCCCATTAGCTAAAGTGGTACCTCAGGTTAAGAACAGTTTCAGGTTAAGAACAGACCTCCAGAATGAATTAAGTTCTTAACCCGAGGTACCACTATACTGGAAATCTATACCAGTTGCTGGAAACCACAGGAAGGAAGACTGCTGTTGCACTCAGTAGCTACTTGTGGGCTTCCCATGGGTTGGCCTCTGTGAGTACAGGATGCTGGACTGGATAGACCACTCGCCTGATCCAACAAGGCTATTCTGATGTTCTTAAGCTTCAGTGTTCCTCAATATTACCACCACACTGACGACAGAACAGAATTCCCCACTACTCTTGAGTACAACCTGCTAGATTAAGGGACACAGGGCAGGCCATAGGGCACAAACAGCTCTGTCCTTCAGACCCTCATGACACACATCAGTATTAGCTGCCTGAGGCAGCTGCTTCACTCATGCTGTCTAGTAGTAGGGCTTGCTTTTGTTAAAACAGGTTGCAGATAGATTTATACGGTTTCAGTGTGGCCTTTAGAAGGTGGCTCAATAGCAAATGAGAATTGTTCAGAATGGTCAAGTTTGGGGCTGGTGTAATGAATAGGACCGAGCAGGGATGGGGTAACTTTGTATTTAGATTTTGTTTATGTTGTTCGCTGGATATATACTCAACCTGAGCCCTTCAGACAGGGCAGGCTAGTCATCATGTTAAGAAATGTCCACATCCAGTCTCATATAAATTTCAAGTCAATTGATAATGCTTTTGAGGAAGAAGCTCTTGTGGTATCAACAGCTTAGGTGGAAAAATGAGGAAACAAATGGCACCAATTAAATGCAATATCTAGAATATATAGGTGCTACAAAGTATGAGACCCCTGCAGAACAATTACATTTTATTTTACCATTTATAGTTCATGTGAAACGCACTCCTTTGGAATATATACCTTTCTCTTTGTTGAGGAAGCCATGAGTACAGCAGATCTTGCAAAGACACCCAGCTTGGCTCTTGGAAGCTTGTGTACAGCCTTCCAAATGGAGATTGATATATCCAGTTCTGCACACAGTACCCAATTTGACAGATACTGATTCAGCATATGTGGTGCTGGTGATCTGTATGTCACTTGTGCAGATGATGTATCTCTTGTCAGTTGAGACAAGAGTTGCCTCCGAAGTACCATCAAGTACAGAAGAAAGTATTAAACTCTGCAGAAGGCATTCTGAAACAGATCGTCAAGTCCAATTAAAATCTGCAAGTATAAATCCCAATGACCTCTATGAAAAGTAGGCTTCAGTGTTTTAAGATGTAGAGCCCACCTTTAATCCAAAATGCATTGGGAGACCTTTTTCTTTTCTATTCTATTTTGCATATATTTGTATGGCGGTACTGCTGCTGTTGTGACCCATCTTAGATCAGGCTGTGACCTGGCAGTGTGTCCCAGACCACAAGCTGAAGACCATGTTCTATGACACACACCTTATTTTCTCTGCGGTGTCACCATAAATTCACTCTGGACTGTTATTACTAACAGTCCATGTCAACTGTTGCCAACAGACCTTCTCAAACAGAGGACCTTGCTAAGCTACAAAAGGATGATGACAACGATGATGATTTGTGATACTCACACAATTGCCTTGATTGTGAAAGGGGGCAAATTTAGATGACAAGGCAAATGCAATTCACACGACTTCCATGATGTTCTTCAGATTAACAGTTTTCAAAGTTGAAGATGAAATGGAATTCTTTAGGATCAAAAGTATTCACTTTGAAAAGTTGTGATATTTCCACAAAAGCTGACAATGAGCCACTTCTGAATAATTTGTGAATGCAAATACCATTCCCTTCATTGTCCCTGGGATCCTCAGAAGATCTGCCCCTTTCTTTCTTTAAAAATGGAGGGTGGGAAACTAATAGAATTTAAAAGAACTTTTGTTCGATGTGAGGTGCAGTAAGGGTGCTAGTTTTCCAAGTCTTTATGGAATCCAATTATAAGTCTCTTTTTATTCATGCACTTTTACCTCAAGAGAAGCTTTGTTCTCTGTTGGTGTCATTTTCCCAGCGGGGGCTTCACCTTGACATTGGTGCTAAGTTTCAGTGCCTTTCTCATTAGGAGACAACTGACATCAATTCACAAGATCTTGAGGTGGGGCCTATCCTAACCAGCCACACACATGATAATTTTTTTAAAAAAACATTCCATTGTTATCATGCAGGTTTTCCACGGTTCGTTATTCTGAAGCTTTGTGTGCGTGCTGACAAATATGAAATATTGGAAACATTTTGTGCATTATTACTATTACAGTATTTTAAATCTGCATTGTTTATGCAATTGATAGCTTTAGATTTTATTAGTCTTGATTGGCCCTGGTTTGTTTGTTTTTTTAAGTGTGATATACAATTGATGCTGCTCACTGAAGTTTTATATACCTTGCATTTTCATGTAAAAGTACCCAAAAGTGAGACATTTCAAAGGTCCAGGTAAGAGTTGCTGTTCTCACTTCCTGAGTCTTAGGGTGCAATTACGTGGTATGAGGCAACATGGTTACAACCCTATGTTTGCCTTGTAATGCTATTGGAAGGTGGAATATGGTTGCTATACTTCCTTTCCGCCCCTCAGTCAGGGTCTGAGACCAGTGAAATAAGTCCAAATGGGAGAAAACAACATGGAAGACATTTTCAGTGGCGAATTGGTGGGCACAGGAAGGATTGAACTAAGATATAACCAGACTGTTGTTGTTTAGTCATTTAGTTGTGTCCGACTCTTCGTGACCCCCTGGACCAGAGCACGCCAGGCACTCCTGTCTTCCACTGCCTCCCGCAGTTTGGTCAGACTCATGTTTGTAGCTTCGAGAACACTGTCCAATCATCTCGTCCTCTGTCATCCCCTTCTTCTTGTGCCCTCAATCTTTCCCAACATCAGGGTCTTTTCCAGGGAGTCTTCTTTTCTCATGAGGTGGCCAAAGTATTGGAGCCTCAGCTTCACGATCTGTCCTTCCAGTGAGCACTCAGGGCTGATTTCCTTAAGAATGGATGCGTTTGATCTTCTTGCAGTCCATGGGACTCTCAAGAGTCTCCTCCAGCACCATAATTCAAAAGCATCAATTCTTCGGCGATCAGCCTTCTTTATGGTCCAGCTCTCACTTCCATACATCACTACTGGGAAAACCATGGCTTTAACTATACGGACCTTTGTTGGCAAGGTGATGTCTCTGCTTTTTAAGATGCTGTCTAGGTTTGCCATCGCCTTTCTCCCAAGGAGCAGGCGTCTTTTAATTTTGTGACTGCTGTCACCATCTGCAGTGATCATGGAGCCCAAGAAAGTAAAATCTCTCACTGCCTCCATTTCTTCCCCTTCTATTTGCCAGGAGGTGATGGGACCAGTGGCCATGATCTTCGTTTTTTTGATGTTGAGCTTCAGACCATATTTTGCGCTCTCCTTTTTCACCCTCATTAAGAGGTTCTTTAATTCCTCCTCACTTTCTGCCATCAAGGTTGTGTCATCTGCATATCTGAGGTTGTTGATATTTCTTCCGGCGATCTTAATTCCGGCTTGGGATTCATCCAGCCCAGCCTTTTGCATGATGAATTCTGCATATAAGTTAAATAAGCAGGGAGACAATATACAGCCTTGCCGTACTCCTTTCCCAATTTTGAACCAGTCAGTTGTTCCATATCCAGTTCTAACTGTAGCTTCTTGTCCCACATAGAGATTTCTCAGGAGACAGATGAGGTGATCAGGCACTCCCATTTCTTTAAGAACTTGCCATAGTTTGCTGTGGTCGACACAGTCAAAGGCTTTTGCATAGTCAATGAAGCAGAAGTAGATGTCTTTCTGGAACTCTCTAGCTTTCTCCATAATCCAGCGCATGTTTGCAATTTGGTCTCTGGTTCCTCTGCCCCTTCGAAATCCAGCTTGCACTTCTGGGAGTTCTCGGTCCACATACTGCTTAAGCCTGCCTTGTAGAATTTTAAGCATAACCTTGCTAGCGTGTGAAATGAGTGCAATTGTGCGGTAGTTGGAGCATTCTTTGGCACTGCCCTTCTTTGGGATTGGGATGTAGACTGATCTTCTCCAATCCTCTGGCCACTGCTGAGTTTTCCAAATTTGCTGGCATATTGAGTGTAGCACCTTAACAGCATCATCTTTTAAAATTTTAAATAGTTCAGCTGGAATATCATTACTTCCACTGGCCTTGTTATTAGCAGTGCTTTCTAAGGCCCATTTGACTTCACGCTCCAGGATGTCTGGCTCAAGGTCAGCAACCACACTACCTGGGGTATACGAGACATCCATTTCTTTCTGGTATAGTTCCTCTGTGTATTCTTGCCACCTCTTCTTGATGTCTTCTGCTTCTGTTAGGTCCTTTCCACTTTTGTCTTTTATTACAGAAATCTTTGTACGAAATGTTCGTTTCATATCTCCAATTTTCTTGAACAGATCTCTTGCTCAAGGGAAACTGATGGTGTACAATTTCTCTGTTTCAGTACAACTGTTTCCAGAATTGTTACTGTGGCTACTCAGCTATGCTCAACTCATTCACACAAAGTCGTGTGCATTTGTGTACTTTTAGATGTCAAATCTCAGCTCTTAGATGTGTTAGATTTGAGTTTCCTAATCTGTTTCATTCATGAGTGACAATGGGGTCCCCTTCTTCTTTTCCGTGTAAGGCTGTTTTGCCACATTTTTACTGTCTTAAACAACTTGGGTGCATCGCTCAGGGATAAGACAACTATGTCAAAGTTCATGCAGCCATTTAATATGTTAGCAAGGAGGATTTCCCTATAACTACCAGTAGGACTGGCTCAAGAGAGTGATGCCCTGTAGTAGTAGTAGTAGCAGCAGCAGGCTATGGGTCAACTGACATGCCAATCTCTGTTTGTGGCTTGCAAATGTAATGTGGAAGTTTGGAAAGATCAAACTCTTTTGAGGCCTGTGCAAGATGTGTTGAGATATAGACTTGACACCATTGGTATAAGCACCTCTACCACAACCCACTTTTTAAAGGTTAAGAGTTCTTCATGCATGCAAGTGATGCACACTACACTAAAAGAATGGGTGGCAGAAGAGAAATGGATGTGATGGTGAAGCCCATTACTTTTTTGCTCTGAGAGCTTTGAAGCAGCCAGCAGGACATGCACTAGCTATAATGAGAAGCAAATTATATTGTAAGGAGTCTGCTGCCCCCAGTGTGGAAGTCGCATGATCCAGTTGGAATCTGAATCCTTTCTAGTGATATTTAACCCTTATACATTTCCACTGCACTATGCAAACAATAACTAATTATAATCCATATGAAAGGATTATGTGTGTTGCCAGCTTGTAGCAAACGCTTTCACTGTGAAACAGTCATTGTTCAGAGCTTTAAAATTTTGTACTAAACTGCATTGCGAGAAGAAAGAAGGGAAAATAAGGGAAGTGCTGTTTAGGACATTGATGGTTCACAGTATACTTAACAGCCTGATAAATGCCGTAACATGGATTTCATATTAATAAAGTGAATTAGTTCTTTAGCTGGCACTATTTTAGTACTCCATATCCTTGGAGCTCCTCACAGCAAGGAATATATTTTAAGCCAAACATGAAAGTTCCAAGGCTGAAGTCCACACTTAATAAGGAGGGAGTACGCCTGACTGAGTTCAATGGGACTCATTTCAGAATACATGTGCTTAGAATTGCATTGTAAATATATAAATCGCTCTCTCTAATAGTAAGCTCAGGTGGTGAGTGCTGACAGCTCTGTACCCAGAACAGTCCCATCTGCAAACAAAAGCGGGTGAGAAGCCCAAGGCATACAGAAGTACAAAAATATTTCAAATACCATACCCTCACCCCCCAAACAATGCACCTGAAGGATTTCTGTGAATGCACATGTATGAAATTGCTGGAATGATTCAACAGCATTTTAATTCCAGGAGCACTGCTTCAGTTCAGTCGTTAACTTTAGAATTTCTCCCTTTAGTAATAAAGGGGATCCAGTAATAAAGAGGGAGAGTAAAAATAAGAAACAGTTTCCCAGCAGCTTAGTTTCAGAAGTGCCATCTCCTACTCTGAATGTGACATATTGCTATGCTATCTTCATTCTCACAAACTTAAGCCTTTATTTAAGTTTGTCACTTGTAGAAATGCATTTCTGGATGAGGAATTAAAACTACTTTCTAGCTGTCCAATAACTTAGTGATGATCCACACATGCGTTTTATATTATGTTTTTAACTAGCTGCTTTTTTTTTTAATGTGCTCTAATCTGAATTTATTGTCTTATTGCTTACCAGTGTGTGAATTAGTTATTTTTTATTGTGGGTTTTATGGATGGCTTTGGCTTTTTAATAGAAAAGTGGCACATAAATGTAACAAATAAATTATCACTCAACGAAGCACCTTACACACTACGAGGGAGTATCACTGGAGAATATGTGAGATGTTTGCACAGATTTGTTCCATGCTTCCAGGTATCATGAGAAGTACAACACTCTTGAATACGTCCCATGTGAGTTCCTGTTGGTGGATGTCCTTAGCAAAGCATTTAAAAGCATAGAAGATACTGTATGCAATTACAAAATGAGAACCTTGGGCATTCTTTGGGTATTTCTCATGGAGACCTGAACAGGGGGAAATAATATATTGATATGCATTACAATATTTTCATGCAGTATGAAGTATATTGATGGCACAGATCCTTGGCATTAAAGATCCGATATCCTTCATATTATTTGCTTTGTAGCATTGGCAAAGTAAAAACAAGATCTGGCTTGCTGGCTGATATATTGTGCTACATGGTGATGTGCACCTGAATACCAATAAGAAGAATGCATAAAGAGGAGCCATCTTTTAAGCTGAAGGTATAAGTTATTGAGACAAGATATCCAGAGAGATACAAAAAGAATCGTTCTTACTTTCTGCTCTGTTTTATTAATAAAAGATAGGGCACTCTCAGGAATTAGGAAAACATTTCTGTCCAACACCACAGCCATCAAGCCAGTTCTTTTCAGAAGTCAATGGGACTCCTCTTTCAAACATAGTTGTTTAACGACTGCAAAAGAAAAGAAAAAACTCTGCAGCCTTCTTTCTGTTGTCTTCCATCTGACATCACCACACTGTTCCACATCTTTATCTCATTCCAGGTCAATTAGAAGAAGAGGAGGAGAAGTGGTGTGATGTCCGCAAAAGTAGCGGGGAGAGGTGAAGTGTCATGGTACCATGTAAGAACATAATAACCTAAGATGAGCCTGCTGGATCAGGCAATGGTCCACCCAGTCAAGCATCCTGCTCCACCAGTGGCCAGCCAGATGCCTGTGGGAAGAAGCTTGAGTGTTACTACTCAGATTCCCTTCCACTATTGTAAGTTAACAGATGCTCTAGTCACTCTACTACAAGAACTTCAGAGGCTGATGATGGTATTGTAGGAAAGTCTTTAGATGGAAAAGATGAGCACAATCTTAGTCATGCACTCTCAGCATAACTTACCTCACAATGTTGTTGTGGAGATTAAACGTGGAGGGAAAGAAGCATGGAAACCACCTTGAGCTCCATAGAGGGAAAGGTGGGATGTAAATGCAATAAATGAATGAATGCAATAAATGAATAATTTCCATGAGTTATGAAATAAATGTTTCTGTATGAAATTACATGTATGCTATATTTTTTAGAGGAAGTGAGAGCTGGACCATAAAGAAGGCTGATCGCTGAAGAATTGATGCTTTTGAATTATGGTGCTGGAGGAGACTCTTGAGAGTCCCATGGACTGCAAGAAGATCAAACCTCTCCATTCTGAAGGAAATCAGCCCTGAGTCCTCACTGGAAGGACAGATCGTGAAGCTGAGGCTCCAATACTTTGGCCACCTCATGAGAAGAGAAGACTCCCTGGAAAAGACCCTGATGTTGGGAAAGATGGAGGGCACAAGGAGAAGGGGACGACAGAGGATGAGATGGTTGGACAGTGTTCTTGAAGCTACCAGCATGAGTTTGACCAAACTGCGGGAGGCAGTGGAAGACAGAAGTGCCTGGCGTGCTCTGGTCCATGAGGTCATGAAGAGTCGGACACGACTAAACAACTAAACAACAACAACATATTTTTTAGAAGTTGTCTACATGGGGCTGCCTTTGAAATGTGCTCTGAAATGTCCTCTGGCTCAAAGAACTGCAGCCAGATTGTTGACTGGGGCTGGTTATAAGCAGCATACAACTAATTCCCTTGTTACAACAGCTTCACTGGCTACCAGTCTTCTTCAAAGTGCTGGTTATCACCTATAAAGGCCTGAATGGCTTAGGTCCAAGTTACCTGAAAGATTGTATTCCTTCATACAAACCTGCCTTGTTTTTGAGATCTTCAGGAGAGGCCCTTCTCTTGGTCCCACCACCCTCACTGGCACACTTGGTGGGAACATGAGAAAGGGCCTTCTCAGTGGCTGCTCCCAGACTTTGGAACTCCCTAGAGAAGCTAGGGGTCCGTCCTTGTTGCCCCTCCACTAGCAGGTGAAGACTTTCTTGTTCTAACAGGCTTTCGGGAACTGACTGCTTTTAAGGAAAGGACCGGTGCTGTGCTGTTTTTATCATAATTGTTGATATGGGAAAACCCAGCCAGATGGGTAGGGTATAAATAATAAATTACTATTAGAAATTATTATAATAGATTTTATGTATGTATATAGCTTTAATTCTATCAATGTTTAACTGTTTTTAATGGTTGTTTTTTCTATGCAGTTCTTATTTTTAATTGTAAGCCTCCTTGAGTTTCTTCAAGGAAAAAGGCAGCCTATAAATAAATTAACCATCATCATATTGTGTCCCCCCCCCCCACATTTCAGATTTTGCTCTTTGCTGTGTTCTCCCTGTCTCTTGTTCATGAACACACCATACTTCGTTTAAAAATCTCACTGCAAGAAAGCTGCTCCCCACTGCCTTCTTCCTACATATACAGTGATACTTATGCCCCTTGCAATAACATTGCATAAGCCTTGTATTATGTTGAGGAAAGGATTTTTCCTCACTGGTGCTGGATCAGCATAGCTTTCATACTTGCAGAGGAATCGTGGTGGAGGGGTAGCCAAAGAACATTGGTGGTGTGGGCCACCGAAGCAGCCAAATGCAGGGTCCTCAGAAATGGCTGGTGTGGCACAGGAAACATTCCCCACCCATTCCCCCACAGGGGAGCACTGAGGTGTGAGGAGTGATAATTCGCAACACTCTCTATAGGGAGTGCTGCCCCACCTGGAGCACTTGGGGGGAGGGACCAACAAGTCTGACATCAGTATTATTACAAAGCCAAGTTGCCCAGTCTTGCCTCTCCTTCTATTAGAATGCAGAAAGCGAAATGGGTTGTATCAGAGGTACATGGGGTGCCACAATATGGCTCATCCCCTAATCCAACAAGATAAAGGCAACTCTGCTGCTTAAGAAACTTTATATATATAAGACAATCTAATATTCAGTGGGAATTTTTCAATATAAATGCAGCCCAAAACTCATTGTCAGCCTGTGATATAGTAAAACTTTCCCCATTGGTCTCCTGCGCATGACAAGGTGATTCGCATTTGAATCAGAAAAAAGGCTTCTAAGCAACTTTAGCTGTTTTGTCACAGAGTATATTTCTTGAGCAGTGCATCTAATTCACCTTGTAAGGCAATGAAAGTGCACCCTGGAGTGTTGTGAGTTGCCAAATCCTCTGGGTTACTAAATATGTTTGGTATCTGAGCAGCTCATAGATTTGCAGTGGGATGTAACAACAACCACCTTCATCACATTCTGAAAGCTTCAATAAAACAAAAATGTAAAGCTAAACCATCATCTCGGTCTATTGATTTATTGATGTTGGTTGTTTGCTCTCCTGTCCTCCCAATTCTTCAAACATTACACAAGTGGCAGGAAATCGTGGCAAAGCAAGACCTTCTAATGTTTGTGTCCGCATAAGAACTCTTTATAATAAGTGCAGTCAGCAGCTGGGCTGAAAATACATATTTACTAAAACCAACTATTATGCTGGTACGAATGGAGGCTATAAAGAGGAGAACACGCCATTCCCTCTTTCCCAAGGCACATCCCTTAAACCTCTGGTTGCTTATTGAAAATATTGTGCTTTCTTTGTTTGTCAGAATTTATTATAATCCTAAACCACTGAGAGTAGAACCAAAAAAGAAGGGGGGAAAGGACTAGCCTGAGACCATGGCTTCTGGGAACTCTTTTTATGGCCCATAAACCAAGCAAACACTCAGTTGCTAATAAAGGAGTACATTTTGCATCACATAGTCATGTAGCTGCCATTTCCCTAGGTGCTGCTTTCATTGCACTGCCATCTACTATTGAGATGCGTCTTACTTTCCTGAAATCACTGCCAAAGACTTGCTTCAACAACAACGAAATAACAAAAGAAGCACAGAGATGTTTAGGGCTGTGTGGTGTTCGCCACATGAAGTTGGGAATAAGAAGAAGCGCCTGTTTTGACTGCCTTGCTAGTCTTCAGGTGTGCTGGGATTTCTTTGACAAGTTACTTTGAATAAGCAGAGCCACTCTTACTGCTGTTTAGGGACAGCACCTGCTTCATCCTCGACTTGTAACCTCCTCCAGCTCCTTTGATGTCTCTCGAGGTTGTCGCTCAGTTCCTCTTGCCTTTGGAGAGAACTTCTGGTCCTTGTTTCATTATGTCGAGTCACGCAGAAGACAGAGCGATGTACTCCTGGTGTGATGATGAAATTGGTACAGAGTCTGCACTTGTCTGTAGTAGTTTATTATTGCGGCTGGTGAAGAAGGAATCCAAACCTGGCAGTAGCAGCCTGCTACAAATCAATATTTTACAGGTAGCGTGCTCTGAAGAGATGACACGTTGACAGACTAGAAAGAGAGAGGGGTGGGTGGGGAAAGAGAAGGAGTGCAAGAAAGAGAATTTATCCTGGCATTCTGTGAAAGGTTTCTGTACAAAAAACATGAGTGAAAACACAAAGCAAACACAGCTGCTGATGCTCTGTCTCCAGGCTACATTGACTCCTTTACAATAGGTATTATTTCCCACCTGCTTTCTCTACGGTACTTCTGCTTCATAGTATGTAAACGGAAGCGGTAGTGCCTACTTTCTTTGGAATTTATATACTGGGAGAGAGGAAGCATACAGTGTTCTCCAATGCAATGCAATGCCTTACCTTGGTCATTACTTCTCTGTCCTACGGGAAATAAACACCAGCTCTCACTGTCTAAATCAGTGTTTCCCAAACTTGGATCTCCAGCTGTTTCTGGACTACAACTCCCATCATCCCTAACTAGCAAGACCAGTGGTCAGGGATGATGGGATTTGTAGTCTGAAAAACAGCTGGAGACCCAAGTTTGGGAAACACTGATCTAAATCTACAGCAGGGCCCTCCAGGTGGTTTTTTTTTTGGGGGGGGGGACTCCAACTTCCATCAGCCACAGCCATCATGACCAGTGATCAGGGATGATGGGAGTTGTAGTTCAGCAACAACTGGAGGGCCAAAGCTCCCCCAGCCCCGATCTATAGGTATTAGGTATGGGTTGTATCCAACAAAATCATTGGAGGAGCAGAATGACTTCTGCTTGTGCAATAGACCCCACCCCCATTCTTCTCATGGAAGGGGCTTCTTTTTCCTAAGCCATAGTCAAGAGGGAGGATGTTGGATTAGTTTTTTAAAGTTGCTTTTATCAAATAAAATATCCATTCCATTTTTTCTTAAACTACATAGTAGGAGGAGAACACGCTTTCCAAAGCCAGAAAAAATGAGGAAACAAGCATCAAGGAAGGAGGGAAGGAAGAAACTCTGATACAACAGAAGAATGGAACAGCTAGAGCAGTCGGGGCTGCGTATAACAAGGCTGCAGGTTGCTCAGCTGTGCCATTAAATAAGGAATTTCAGGAGGTTGAGCTAGGGGACAGCAAAACTTTGTCATATCACTAATAACAAGCATCAAATCTAATGTATGTTTTAGAAAGATGTTTGTTCACATTGCATTTGGACACCTCTTACGATGTCATAACCAAATTTTGCCTGATGGTTCCTAGGAAAAAGGAGCAGGTTTTCATCCATGTTTTGATACAGTCAGATTTCATTCTGAATCAATGTGGTGAACCAAACCTTTTAAAATGGCACTGAACTTAAACATTGATTTCAAAACTGCACTGTTTTTGTTTTTTAAGAATTCCCGAGCAGCACTGAGAGTTACAAATAAATGGCACAACAAATATCATTGTTAGGAAAGAAGGCATTATAAATTATTAGCTGTTAGCTACAAAGTCATCAGAAATTACCAGCAGCAAGCAATCCAGATATACTTTAGGTCTGATGCAACTCTAAGACAAACCGAAACTGCTATGCTACAGCTAACAGTATCCTACTTTAACACGTTAGTTGGACTTCCCCTCCAGTTACAGGATTCACTGCAAGATAGCAAGCCCATCTTTAGTTCTAATGTCCTTAACTTTTTTTTTATTAAAAAAAATCATCTATGTGATAGCAGCTGCTAGTTCAAAAGACACGCTGGGATGGTGACAGTAATTATTAGCAATACAAGATGAACTCCACCAAGTAATTTTGGTCAGGTTTAAAAGGATTATTTTATTTGATCACAGTGTGTTATAAACCAAATTACTTCTGCTAAAAAGAGATATTTCTAGTGATCTTCATGGCCTTAACAACTTGTATAAAATTATTTTGCCAATTTGAATAATGGAAAGTGAAATGATATAGATTTCCTTTCTCCAGCTTGTTCACTCTAACCCCCATCACACACACACACACACACACACATACACACACATACACACACTTTTTTTTTGTTTGTAGAAATCAGGTAGAGCCTTAATCCACCTGTGTGTACCCAGAATAATGACTGATGCAGGCTTTGCTAATAAGTCTGTGCTTGCTGATGACACTGACAATGAAATGAGGTGAATTAAAGTAAATAAAATTTCAGTGGCCTCTCACTTCGAACTTTGAAACTGAGCTCCTGTTTACTGGCACCTTACAACACACTCTCATTTCAAAAGATAATTTACAAGCTGTCCAGGAGAATACTGCTACATATCCATTATATAATGGATGCTGAAATATAGCATACAAAAAGGGGCATAGGTTAGGCTGAGAGGTTGTGGCTGGCCCAAAGTCATGCAGTGAGCTTCATGGCTGAGTAAGGATTAGAACCCTGGTCTCCCAGGTCCTAGTCCAGCAGTCTAACCACTATACCACAATGGCTATCAGTCTGAAGCATAGCAATGTTCCTGTCCCACACTGTTGTCTAAGATGTGCAGGTCTATTATTATTATTATTATTATTATTATTATTATTATTATTATTCCGCCTTCATCCAAAGATCTTAGGGCAGTTCACAAGATAAAAGGTCAAATCAGAATACATGTCAGAATCTGCAAAGTGCGCAATGGAAGCTCCATATGAACAGTGACCCCATGAAAGCTACTGGTAATTTAAATCTCAGTGTGTGGCTGCTGCCTTTGCATTTGAAGCCGTTTCTCTTGCAGTCAGGGGATGAATTCTCTGCCACTATGCCACTGCAAAACTACACTTTATTTATTACATTTATATCCTGCTCTTCCTCCAAGAAGCTCAGGGCTGTGGAACTCCCTCGCCCTCATTTTATGCTCTCAACACTCCTCTGAGGTAAACTGAGCTGAGAGACGGCCCAAGGCGAGTGGACTTCATGCCCAACTGAAGGAGGTTAGAACCTAGATTTCCCTAAATTCTAATCTGAAACTAGTAAGGACATGGCAGTGTAATATAAAAGAACTGGGTCCTGTGTAGCATGCCAAGCTGACGAGAGGGATGGACAACCGTTCATCCCTGTCTCCAGGATCCCCCAGTTCTCTATCAGCCATGAATCAGTGCAACGCCTTTGATCGTGACGGGTGGGAATCACAGTTGCTATCCTGCCTGCCAAGATGTCCTGGCAGATAGCTTAGAGGGGTAGCCTTGATACTAGTAAATAAATAAATAAAAATACAGACTAAATGCGGGAGACAGTCTCACACACCTGTCCGAAAAATCACAAGATTACATTTGGATTTGTCCTTCAAGGCACTTGTAAACATATCACCCAATCTATTCAAAGGGTTAACAGCTGCAAAGAGAGGATGTGCTTTGATTTCCGCACCCCCCTGCCAAGAATCAAGTTTAAGATGGCTCACTGAATCTTCCCCTGCCAACAAAATGCAGAATATAAGCCATTAAGAGTATACACGCCTTGTGTTTTCAGACAGCCTCCTTTCGAAATACTGATGCCTGCTTATTAGGCTGGCACCTTTCATGCGACATAATGGGTAACACATCTGCAGCACTGTTCTCAGAAACAGTAAAAGACAGCTGTTAGAATGACACTTCCCCCAATTTTAGGCAATCAACCGCTTGCGGGGCTTGCAAATATTGCTAAGAAGTCACCGTGCCTGAACCTTACTTTAATATGAGGCTTAAAAGCAGAACCGAAACTGATGTAAAAGAAAAGGAGGGGGTAAAAAAGAAAAGGAGGGGGGGATGGACTTCCGGTCGGCGCCATCGTTTAATGGCGGTTCTAGCCTCGAGCTCCGAGGCAGGACTGCTCCGCAAGTTCGGGTCCGACCCGCTACGGCGAGCGGGGGACCCCTAAAATTACAGGCGCGGAAGCCTGTAAACAAGGAGACTCGGCGGGCACCTTTTGCGCCCCCCGGTACTGTAAAGGAGCCTTTTTAAAGGCTCCGGAGCGGCATCGGGGTGAGCCACATACCATTATGCCAGGGGTAGCCAATATGGCGCCTACAGGGGCCCGCAGAAGCCTTCCCTGGCATCCGCAGGGTCCCCTCCCCCTACTGAAACTAGGTTTTAAAGAAATGTTCTCCAGGGCTAGGTGATATGCCTATATAGTCCAAAACCAGTTTGAAGTCCATATTGTCATATCGGTTTCACAATTTTTGACCTGGCAATATATTGTAAATCATGTGTGTGTGTGTGTGTGTGTGTGTGTGTGTGTGCTCGTGCTATGCAAAAATCACAAAGTGAGAAAAACTGTGAAGCCAGTTAATGCTTTTCTCGATTCCTGCAGCCCGTTAACTCGGCTGGCTCAGCTCTCCCTCTCATGTAGGGGGCAGTAAATCACAAGAGCAGGTGTCGGTAAAAATCACAATGTGGGGAAAACCAGAAAGCTAGCCAATGTGTCTACATAGCTCCATCCCTATTTCTGACACCATGATATATCAGCATAATGCGATTCTTAAAGGTAAAGGGATCCCTGACCGTTGGGTCCAGTTGCAGACGACTCTGGGGTTGCGGCGCTCATCTTGCTTAACTGGCCAAGGGAGCCAGCGTACATGTGGCCAGCATGACTAAGCCACTTCTGGGAAACCAGAGCAGCTCACGGAAACGCCGTTTACCTTCCTGCCAGAGCGGTACCTATTTATCTACTTACACTTCAAGCTTTCAAACTGCTAGGTTGGCTATGCGATGCTTAGTTGGTGATATATCACAGACCCTCCAAGTGTCCCTATTTTCCAGGGATGCTCCTGATTTAGAGAAGCCATCCAAGTTTCTGATTTGATCCCGGAATGTTCCAGAATGTTCCACTTTTCCTTAGGATGGCCCTATTTCAAATGTTGGAGAGCATCCAAGCCCTGAGCCATCTGAAGGCAATCCTATATAGGGAAGTTTTTAAAAAAAAAAAAAAAAAAAAAGTTTAATGTTTTTATATATGTTGGAAGCTGCCCAGAGTGGCTGGAGCAACCCAATAAGATGTGTGGGGTATAAATAGTAAAATTATCATTATGGAATGGGATGTCCCTATTTTCATTGGAGAAATGTTGACGCATATGATATCACGATGTTGAAAACCATATATCGCCCAGCTCTAATGTACTCTTGCAGCATGTGCTTGGTTGTACAGTGCCTGTGACAGTTTCTCTGCCTTGCAAAGGCAAAAAAAGTTTGGTGATCTCCTATTCTAGGTACAGTGGTACCTCGGGTTACAGACACTTCAGGTTACAGACTCCGCTAACCCAGAAATAATACCTTGGGTTAAGAACTTTGCTTCAGGATGAGAACAGAAATCGCGGCTTGGTGGCAGCGGGAGGCCCCATTAGCTAAAGTGGTACCTCAGGTTAAGAACAGTTTCAGGTTAAGAAAGGACCTCCAGAATGAATTAAGTTCTTAACCCGAGTGTGATGGGATAGTGAGCTGCTTGTGCGTAAAAGCTTGATCCCTCTGGGGTTTGGCTGGTCATCCAAACCGATGCACTAACGGAGCCCCCAAAGCATGACTCCGTCAGTCGCTGGTAGAATCTGACAGTGGGCGTCTACGGAATTTACGCCAACATAAAAGCTCTTTGACAGACATGCGCTTTCGAGACTCTCTGCGTGACAGTTTCCGGCGAAGGGTGGGCGTTCCCAACGGGGGTCCCGTTACCTCTCCACTACTCTCACTGGAAGCATCCCAGAGCCTCCCCTCCGCTGTGACTCCTGCACTCCCCCTGCTGGTTCCCTCTTCTACTGCAGATTCTCTCCTATTCTCCTGTAGCCTGTCCACCACCTGTCTCTCCGATGGCAGTTCCCTGACATCCACCTCCCCCCCAGGGCCCCCTTCACCCCCTCCCGCCTCCTCTCCCACTGGCGGTGAGGGCGGAAAGCCCCTGAAGGAACTCTCCTCGTCGTCCGAGGATTCTAACACTTCCAGCCACGGCGTACCGTCTCTCTCCCCGTCTTCCTCTTCTTCGTCGGAGTCGGCTTCTTCACCCACCCCTGACTCTGGGAACCCTTCAAACTCTCCTTCCTCATCGGTGGTCCCAAAGTGTTCCCTTCTAAATCGAGCCACGGGTTGCGGTTTTCTTGGGAAACGCTGATGAAATGTTTCTATTAAAACCTCGTCATTGACTACCTCTGCTGGTACCCAAGTGTTTTCCGACTCTGCTTCCCCCTCCCATTCTACCAGATATTCCACCTGATTCCCCTTCCACCTGGAATCAATGATTCCTGCCACGTTCATGTCGCGCTCTCTCTCTTCTATCACGGGCGTTTGGGTGGCCTCTCTCTCACGCTCCCCCCACTCGCGTCCCTCTCGGTACGGCGACAGTAATGACCTGTGAAATACTGGGTGTAATTTCATGTGACTGGGCAGCCTGAGTTTGAATGCCACTGGGTTGACCTGCTGTATGACCTCAAAGGGTCCCAATCTTTTGGGCCTCAATTTCTTACTCCCGCCCTTGAACGGTAGCCCTTGGGTGGACAACCACACCCGGTCCCCCACCCTTATAGTTTCACCTTCCCTCCTATTTCTGTCTGCTTGCTTCTTATATTCTTCCTTGGCTTTCTCTAAGTTAAGTTGAAGCTGACGGTGGATCGCCTCCATCTCTTCAAAAAAATATTCCGCCGCCGGCACGCTCCACCTCTCCCCTCCCTCTCCTGGGAATGCCCGGGGGTGACACCCATAATTTGCCAGGAAGGGACTCATCCCTGTGGACACGTTCTCCGCGTTGTTGTAGGCAAATTCTGCTAGAGGTAACTTATCCACCCAATCATTTTCTCTGTCTTTTACATAACACCTCAGGTATTGTTGTAAAACCCCATTTGCCCTTTCCGCTTGCCCATTGGTTTCTGGGTGCCGGGCAGTTGAGAAATTGAGTTCTACGTGCAGTAAGCTCATAAGTTTCCTCCAGAACCTGGAAGTAAATTGTTTCCCTCTGTCGCTGACCACCCTCAAGGGGGCGCCATGCAACTTGAAAATATGTTCTACAAACAACTTGGCGGTTTCCTCCGCTGTGACTGCATGTGAACAAGCTATAAAATGACACATCTTGGTTAATTGATCTACCACCACCATGACAGCTGTTTTGCCTTTGGATTTTGGCAGGTCCGTCATAAAATCTATGGATACTGCCTCCCATGGCCTTTCGGGCGTGGGTAAGGGTTGTAATAGCCCCGCTGGCGCCACCCTCTCTCCTTTCGCTCGCTGGCACCTGTCGCAACCCCTGACATATTCCCGTACGTCCTCCCTCACCTTGGGCCACCAAAACTCCCTGGTAACCAACCACATGGTTTTGTGCTGTCCAAAATGTCCCGCTGTGGGGCTGTCATGCAACTGCTTGAGTACTCTCCCCCTCAGTTCCCCGTCGGGTATGTACAGTGCCCCTTTGTAATACAACGCCCCGTTCTTTTCTTCGAACCCCCCTGTGTTCTCCTCTGTCCTCCGGAGCTCTCTGAGTTTCTCTTGGGCGTATTCATCTTTCTCCGTACCCTCTATCAGTTCCCTCTGCCCCACCAATGCCGCCCCACACACCCAGCGGTCTTCAGAGATTACATGCCTTGCCTCAGGCGCTCCCTCCCCCTCTAAGTACTCAGGTTTCCTGGAAAGAGCGTCCGCCCTCACGTTCTCGGAGCCGGGCACGTAACGAATCTCAAAGTGGAATTTGGAGAACTCCTGGGCCCATCTCACTTGTCTCTGGTTCAGCACTCGGGCTGTTCTCCAGTATTCCAGATTTTTGTGGTCAGTTCGGACTTGAACCTTGTGCTGCGCCCCAATCAGCAAGTGCCGCCATTTCCGGAATGCTTCATGAATGGCGAGCAGTTCTCGGTCGTACACTGTGTAGTTCCTCTCTGATTTGTTCAACTTCCGCGAGAAGAATGCACACGGTCTCCATTCAGACGTATCTTTTCCCGGCTGGAGAAGAACGGCCCCCACCGCTCGGTCTGACGCGTCAGTCTCCACTCTCATTGGTTGTTGTAGATCCACGTGCAAGAGTTGCTCTTCCGACGCAAACGCCTGCTTTAAGCGTTCGAACGCTTGTTGCGCTTCTCCCGTCCAAACAAATTTCTTTTTGCTACTAAGACAATCCGTGATGGGCGCTGTTAAATGGGCAAAGTTTTTGATGAACTTCCTATAGAAGTTTCCGAAGCCCAGGAACCTTTGCACGTCCTTCTTGGTCTTTGGTGTTTTCCATTCCAGTACCGCTTGAACCTTGCTGGGATCCATGGCCAATCCCTTGTCAGACAACCGGTACCCCAGGAATTCCACCTCCTTGGTATGAAACTGACACTTCTCCAGTTTCACCCACAGCCGGTTTTCTCGCAGCTTGCTCAGTACCTCTCTTACATCTCGCACATGCTGCTCCTCATTGTCTGAGTACACCAGAACGTCATCTAAGAACGCTACGCAGTTCTTGTAGAGCAGTGGCCCCAGGACGTGATTCATGAATGATTGAAAACAGGCGGAGCCCCCTTGTAATCCGAAAGGCATAACGGTGTACTCAAAGGCCCCCAAGGGGGTGAACATAGTGGTCTTCCACTCATCCCCCTTTCTCACACGTATCAAGTTATATGCCCCCCTAAGGTCCAGCTTGGTAAAAATTTTCCCTTTTCTCACCCGTGTTAGAATGTCATCAATTCTGGGCATAGGGAAAGTCACTGGTTCTGACACTGCATTTAGGGCCCTGAAATCACATACAAGCCTGGGCCTGCCTGTGTTTTTTTTGTCCACAAAGAACACTGGGCTGCCCCCCACCGCTCGTGACTCTCTGATGAAACCTCGCTTGAGATTCTTGTCAATGAACTCCCTTAACTCCTGCATCTCACTGTCTGACATTGCATACAGCTTGCCCACTGGCAATTGTGCTCCTGGGAGTAAGGTAATTTGACAATCAAAGGGTCTGTGCGGGGGCAGTTTATCTGCTTCTTTTTCGCTGAATACGTCAAGCAAGTCAGCGTATTGTGGTGGCACCCTCCCTTTGTCCATCACTTCCATCACTGCTAGAGTGCCCCTGGTGCCTGCCTGAGCCTCTCCCTCCTTGCAGTGTTCTAGGCAATGTGCTGATCCAAAGGAAACCACTCTCTGATGCCAGCCTACTAGCGGATCGTGTAGCGCCAGCCAGCTCATACCCAAGATAATAGGAGCTCCTCCCAAGGTGGCTACGTTAAACGCTATCAGTTCGGTGTGTCGTGCCACCCTCATTATCATTGGTACAGTCTGTTGGCTCACTTCTCCTCCCAACAGCTCCCTCCCATCAATCGTGGTAACCTGCAAAGGCTTACTCAATGGGATAGTCTGTATTTGGTGTGCAGCTGCAAACTCTTTGCTCATGAAATTACATGAGCTACCTGAATCCAATAGCGCCTTTATCTTCAGTGGGTGTCCGTTTGCCAGTTCCAGCAACACCTCTATCACAAGCGCTGGTCTTGGAGGTTCCGGCGTGGGCACATTCATTACTCCCTGGCCTGGCTGCTGTGCCCTGATGTTGGCAACCAGGCGTTGGCTTTTACTGGCTCCGTGATTTCTTCTTCCTCCTTCCCCCCAACAGTTCCCGCCATCCCTTGCCATTCCTTCCTTTGCGGACAGACTCTGGCAAAGTGACCTGGCTGTTGGCAGAGATAGCATCGCTTGCCGCTCTTTCCCTCCTTCTTCCGCCCTTCACTGGTGTTTGAAACTGCGCGCGCGCGCGCTGTTCCAAGTTCCATCGGCTCTGCTGGCGGGAAAGGCTGCTCCGGAATCTCTGGAATGCGGAAGTCCTTCCAACGTTCCCCCTTTCCTTCCCGCTTTTCCATAGCTCTAGCTTCCTGGCGTGCCCCAATGGACAGCGCTGATTTAGTCAGCTGATCCATAGACTCCGCCCTAGGCGCCCGGGAAAGTTCATCTTTCACTGCTGGAGAGAGACCTTCTTCAAACAGCATTTGAATAGGTTCACTAGCAAGGTCCCACCCAAGTCTATGAATCAGCATGGTGAACTCAGTCCAGTACTCACGTACAGATCGGCTCCCCTGTTTACACGCCATTAACTGCCTGCGCACCACTCCCTGCTCGATCTCGCTGGAAAACATCAAGTCCATGGCGCGGAAAAACTTCATTGTGTCCTTTAAGATTTCATTATTGGCTGCCATCAGGGGCCGAACCCAGTCCCTCGCCCCTCCCTCTAGATGGCCAATCACGTACGCCACTCTAGAGTTCTCGTCGGGGAAGTCATCAAACAGTAGATTGAGAGCATATTGCATCTCTGTCCTAAAGGCTTGATAGTTCCGGGGATCCCCCCCAAATTTCTGCACCAGTCCAGGCACCCGTCTGGCAAGTGGGGTGGTCTTCCCCTTATCTGCATCTTGAGCCCTCCTCTCCTCGAGCCTCGCCGTTTGCAGTGCCAGCTGGACCTCCAACGCCCTGTACCTTTGTTCCAGGCTTGGATCTGCGCCAGCTCCCGCTCCTGCTCCTCCGGTTCCGGATGGTTCGCTCATGATGCCTTCTGCTTGCACAAGCTGCTTTCAAAGACTGTCAGATTGCTGTGATGGGATAGTGAGCTGCTTGTGCGTAAAAGCTTGATCCCTCTGGGGTTTGGCTGGTCATCCAAACCGATGCACTAACGGAGCCCCCAAAGCATGACTCCGTCAGTCGCTGGTAGAATCTGACAGTGGGCGTCTACGGAATTTACGCCAACATAAAAGCTCTTTGACAGACATGCGCTTTCGAGACTCTCTGCGTGACAGTTTCCGGCGAAGGGTGGGCGTTCCCAACGGGGGTCCCGTTACCTCTCCACTACTCTCACTGGAAGCATCCCAGAGCCTCCCCTCCGCTGTGACTCCTGCACTCCCCCTGCTGGTTCCCTCTTCTACTGCAGATTCTCTCCTATTCTCCTGTAGCCTGTCCACCACCTGTCTCTCCGATGGCAGTTCCCTGACACCGAGGTAGCACTGTATTCTTAAAGAGCTCAAGAAGATTACTGTGCCAGCATCTGCCATACAGAGGTATGTTACCTCTGCACATAGAGATTCTGTTTAGCAGGGATGCTTAGCAGCGATTGATAGGCCAACCTTCCATTAAGTTGCTTCATCCTTGTCCTCTTCCCTTAGAAAAGCTACTCATTCTATGCATTTATCATTGCTCTGTAACCTCAGCATTGTTAAAGGTTCTTGAGTGAGTGGTTGCAAGCCAAATCCAATATCTCTTGGAAGAGTTTTCTATATCTGTTTTAATAGGGGCTTTGGCCCAATTTGTGGCACAGAAGCTGCCTATATAATAACCCATGGCCTCCTGAAGTGGGTGAATGTTTCAGTTCTTCCTTTTAAAAATACCGTATTTTTCCATATATAAGACAAAAAAAAATTATTATATAAAAAAGTTTAAAATTGGGGGTCGTCTTATACATGGATATTGCAGAGGGGGACGGGCGATTGGTGGCAGCTGCGAGCAGGAGATTGTCAACAGCGATAGGGCGTGTTATTGGTGGCTGCGGCAATGCCTGTTGGAGATTGGCTGTTGCTGTGGCAATTGGGCAGGTGATTGGTGGGGTGGCTGCTGGTGGTGAGTGGGCAGATGATTGGTGGCTTTGGCAAGGTGTGCGATTAGCAGCGGCGGTCAGGCAGGTGAGCGATGGTTGGCAATCCCCCCCCCAAAAAAGCTTAACAACTCTGGGCAATCTCCGCCCATTTCCCTAATTTGGGGTCCCAAAAAATAGGGGTTGTCTTATGCACGGAGGGCATGTTATACACGAAAATACGGTATGAATGAGTTTTAGGTTTTACTCTGTTTTTGTTTTATAGATGTGCTATTTATTTATTTTATTGTTGTAAGTCGCTTTGCATTATTTTTTGTTTAAGAAAGTGACCAATAATTAATAATAATAATAATAATAATAATAATAATAATAATAATAATAATAAAAGTAAGCAATGCATGTGAGACAAACATGGCTCGCTAATGAACCATAAGCTTTAGTAGTGCTAGAGTTCATATCTATTCTTTAGATTCCACTCATAGCTGCAAGAAGTTCTCAAAGCAGCTTACCGAATCACAATCAAATCCCGTACAGTGACAGAAATTGCACCATCCACATGGAACCAGGATTAGTCAGGTGACATTTTCTGCCCTTATCCTTGTCCTTAATACCAGGCAGCAGCTCCCACCAAAGTAAGTGTATGGGGCTGAGCAGCTGGATCTCGATCCGTCTGTGACAGAGAGGTCTTCCCTTTCTGGCTATCCCACAGTAACATATGAAAGGGGCCTTCAAGACCTTGAGTATGAAGCCAAACCTATTCTTTTATGCCAAAGTAATCTGGAAGTTTGTTCCAATCAATACCCGTCACTAGTTCAAACAGGCTTTAATTAAGGAATCATTGTGAAAACAATAATAGGGCTCCAAATTTTGTCCTTGCTCAGGGCGCCATATTACCTGCCATTAGTCACCAGTTCCAATGACTTAGAACAAAATGGCAGAGAAATGATGAGCAGCCTCTTGGATATCAAGCTTCTCCTCCAGTTCAAACTCCTAACCATCACCCAAAGCAATCATTACTTCTAAATATCCATTAAAATACTTCTTAACATTTGCCATACCTCTTACATTAAAATCTGGGCTCGCATCTACTCATTCTGTATCTATGCTTTTTTAAACACACATAGGTGTTTAAATTGTAATGGAACGTAACGAAATAGAATAATAAAACCCAAGATGAAAATTAAAAGATATCTAGGACTGAACGTAGCAGGAGAAATATTCATACCAAAATGAAGTAGAGCAGGTTCCCAGTAACACAAATAGGTTTACATTATCCTGTAACTTAAACTGTTTTAACAGACTTTCCCTTCCTCTGTGAACAGCAGACGAAGGGATCACTAAAGAGAATTATCAGCACTCACACTAGACTGCCATTCGCAGGGCTCTTGGTGAGCAGACATGACAGTTGAACTAGTATAAAACCAATATAAATTTGTAGTGAAGATATGCCTTAGGATTACATGGGAACTTTTGTTTCTGCTAGAACATCCCAGTAGCTTTCAGTGAGATTTTATTTAATTTATTTAACAATGCAGGATTTACAAATCTGAATGAATAAAAAAGCCCTCCTCCTTCCTACAAGCACTAGGACGCAATAATCAGGTAAGATACATGGTTATTGCACCCCAGATATCACTGTTCCATACCACTGTTTGTTTCTCATTAGTAAACATTTTCTTTTAAATTATCTCAGATGCTCATTAAATATTATCAGCTACTTAGAACCAAAGGATAATTATGAGTTTAATGAAGCATGTACTAGCTTGCTCAAGTCTAACGTTTGCTTCTCTGCTGGGACTCCATTTTACTCTGCACTTATCCTTCAGCAAAGCTACTCTACAAAGTCACTTTGGCAATAAGAAGTATTTAATTAGATTAATGAATTTTTATCACCTCTCTCAGGGATTAGGCTTGTTAAATCCTGGCGACCAAAGAACAACAGATTTTTTATTACTAAATACTTAGGGATGTGCTGGTTCCACTGCCATGGCCGCCCTCATAATTCTGTCTGCTCTGGGCAGTTTTTACCTTCTTCCTTTTTTTTTAGGTCCCTTGACAGGTTGCAGATATTTGGCAGAGACAGCCGGTGCCTTCAGTTAAATCACAGAAATCAAAATGCAAACGACAGTATGCCAGAGCCTCAGACAAGGTTTCAGTTGCTGACTTTATTTCAAAGTTTTGAGTGTAACTAAGATGAGCAATTAAAATGTTTGCGGTCAATCCGTTCAACAGATTAAATACATAGTAAGTAAAGGTTTGCTTCGATTTATTGATTTCAAAGTCATATTGTTCTGATTTATGGTTATTTTCGTTTTATTTCAGGTACTAATGTACTGCTTAATATTCAGAATTTCTAAGCAGCATACATACAGTGTTAAAATACAGGATCGCCAGCTTCTTCCCAATATGCCAATTTACTGGTAGAGCTGGGAGAAGGTGGGTGTCATGGACTGGCTCGATGCACCAGCCGGCAAACCCCCCTAGGGAACCCCCAGGGGAAGAAGGCTCAGAATCAGGGGATTGGAGGTGGGATGATGACAAGTGGTCAGAAGGAGAAGGAGTAGATTGGGAGGAGGAAGTGTCAGAAGCAGAAGAGGTGACAGGGTTTATCGAGCAGGAAGAGGCTGCGGCAGAGCACAGTTCAGACTCTGAGGCAGAAGTGGGGCTGGAGAGGAATCTGCTGAAGAAGCCAGGGAATGAGTCTCCTCCTCTTGTTATGCAGTTTTTGCAACTGAGTCATCAGGGCAAGGCCCCCAAAAGAGAGTTACTGAGTCCACGAGGCCTGAGCTGTGGTTTGTTTCCTTCAATAAATATTTGACTTCACTGACCCCGAGTGGTTTATTGCTTTTGCTGCTGAGTCCAACCCTGACAGTGGAGGGAAGATGGAGAGAAGTTCACTGAGGAATCCTATTCCCCATTGTTGCTGCAAAAGTGAAAGGGTGAATCCACACCTGCCATGAAGTGCAGGTGACCTGCAATGCATCTGATGGGTTCACACAAGAGTATCTATCAAGACCAGTTCTTGGAAAACCTGTATGGAAAATGGTGACATGGAAGTATCAAATGTCCATGGTGTTGGACATGCCTGGGGCTGATGGGAGTTCTAGTCCAAAACATCTGGAGGGCACCAGGTTGGGGTAGGCCAATTGATTTGGAAAAAAGCAACCTTGACAGATTGATGTGAAAACTCCCCTGCTTTAATAGACCAAAGTAGGACACTGTCTCAAAGCTGCTGACCAACAAATAAAACTGACACAATGAATCCCACGATAAATGCAGTAAAACAGACAATATCATCAATAGCCCAATAAAACACACGTTGATAAAAACTATCCACAGCACCCTCAGCAACACAAGTGAAACTTTAAAAAAGCTTCTTAATCAACAAGGAGGCAAACTTTCCAGGCTTCATTGGGGAGTAAGTTCTTCCATTAAAAAGAGGGGTAAATATTAAGAAGATTATGTTTCTTGTAGGCATTGAACTCTGTATTGAAAACAGTAGCACTTTGATTATCTCCTCTGAAGATCTTTCAGCACATGGCAGAAGGTAACACTTGGCATACAACACCATCATTATCATCATCATCATTAATTAAATTTTTATACTGCCCTTCATCCAAGAATAACAGGGCAGCTCACAACATAGAAATATAAAATGAGAACAGGAAATATATAATAAAAACAAAAACAAACCAATAATCTCCTTCCCACCATAGGATGTCTAGGCCACCAAAGATCAAAACAAATATTTTGAGCTGAACGCATCCAAATTACAGCCTTAATGTGAATGGACACCATAAAGGAGGAGGTCTGTGGAAGCAGTTTTCCTAAGGGTGAGAGCGTAGTGTAGCCTGCCTGATCATTTCAACCCAGGCTGTATATTTCTGCATTAAATGTATGAGCATCATTTTGGGTACCCAGGTTGACTGATGTCTGGCTTGTACTAGCCCAAAGCCCCATGTCTGATGTGCATCAAGTCAGATGAGTATTGGGCCCAGGGGGACCATACTGTGTCACATGCCTGGTCCACATCTGTCTGCTCAGCAAACATGGTAAATTGCAGAGTGAACACCTAGAGAGTAGTCAGGAGCAATATTGGCATGGATCCATCCTGCACCATGCAGTGCCTGCTTAAACAGAGACTATTTGTCAATTTCTGATGCTTCAGGAGGCGAGTTGGCAAAGCAAAGGTGTGAGTACAGGCTCAGCCTGAGGCTGCCATCTTCTACTCACATTTTATTTGGAAGCTCCTCAGCTGAACTCAATAGGACTAAAAAAACCAACACCCACAGTTACTCATTTGAACAGTGTAACCTCACATGCATTTCTTTGTAGCAGGTGCCCCATTCTTACTAGTACATCAGCTGATACATTGGATATCAGCTGATGTACTAGTAATAGCATTTTTTACAGCAGTAAGCAGTCACCATTTTCTCTTAAGTGATGCTGAGCATGGACTCAGAGTGGTCTGCTTGCTTGGTGTCTGTACCACATATGAATGAATGAATGAATGAATGAATGAATGAATGAATGAATCTTTATTTGTGTCAGCCATCGGCCATAGCAACAAAACAGCAATGCAATATACAAAGAACAGAAATAAAAAGTTGATTATATAAAACACACTTTAGGGTTCCGAATCAGCAGTCAAATAGTGGACCTTATTCTGATTGCCCCAGCTAGCAACCTTGCAACCTTTGCTGTCATCCACTCCTCTTGATCTTCCAGGAGAAAAGACACTATGGCAGTGTCCTGGAATGGACAATAAGAGAGGGGTGATAATCTCATTCCTCAAGTCTTCATAAAGAGTGCAAGCCAGAAGGGCATGCGCCACTGATTCGATACCACATACATAGCTCAGGGTCCCAGAAGAACAGTATGAAAGAACAACTGGGACCTACAACAAAATTTTGCAGTGTCTATTCACCTCCTGTTACAGGAAGAACACTCCCACTCAGACTGCCTGCTGACCAAGCTGTCATTGCATTTCATCCTTTAACTTTCCATTTTTTTGTTTTGAGGTGACACATTTCAAAGCTTCTGACCATGCTCGTTCTCAGGGGTGTTTGTTTGGTTTTTGTTTTTAGGTGTTGCCCCTTAGATTATTTTTATGTTACACTTTGGAAACCTATTCTCAATCTGCATATCTGTTAATAAACTAAAAGTATTTCCAAACACTTTGCATCTCCAGAGATCCCACTTTTGGAGAATAGCCAAACACAGGTAAGCAACTGACTCCTGCAACTTGCCACCACCATAGGAAGTGGGACACATGCATAACAATACATTCTACCATGCGTAGTTCATGCATCTTACAGTGCAATCTTATCTGCTTGTATGCTTGGAAGTCTCATCGAGTTCATAATGCATAGGATTGCAACCTTAGTCATTTAAATGTAACGGAGTGTTTTGCATTGCCTGAACATGGCCTCCTAACAGTAGATTTCACACTTAAATTCCAAACACTATAGGCATACACAGGGTGATGGCATCAGCTAGCCACACTCCAATACATGTGTGCCATTTTCAATCTCTCTCCAATAGGACTACTGTGGTGGGGGTAATAGCAAAGCAACACCACTAGGGGGCATGAATGCTTTATTTCAACAACTCCACAAAGGGTTTGAGTCAGGTAAACAGTCTATAGCCACTTGAACTTGTTCGCAAAGATTGAGGTCTGCGTCTGCAGAGCTAGAAAAGGAGCAGAGAGTTAGCCAGCAGCACAAAAGTTTATCTATATTCCGCAGAGTGCTTCATTGAGTAATAAAGTCACCTTTCTCCGAAACCTTTTGCCCAAGAGTGAACTCCATCCTTCACAGCCTGTTTAAAAGAGTCTTATAGAGTGTCTGCATGAATAATATGTGAGCAGCACATGATTATAAAACTTTTAAAGAGGCAAGACTCAAAGGGAAATGAGAGAGGCGGAGAGGAGGCAGGAAAGATAAATGGGGAGGAAGGGGGGATGGGGAGCGGAGGACCAAAAACAAGTCTCACTGCTAAATCATAAAGAGACTTGGTGAGCATGGAGAGGGTGGTGCAGCTTCTCATAGTGCAGGCATGCAGGCTGCAAGGAAAAGATGCTCAAGGAAGCACAGAGAGAGCAGAAGCATTGTTTTAATTTTACAGGGAGCAAATGGCACATTTTATCTGATTTCACAAGACTGTCTATGCCAGCACATTTCTTCCTTTCACTGTGTAATTAAAATCTAAATGTTATCTTAAAGCCTTCCTTTCTAGGAAGACAGCACTGGGAAGGGTTCATCCATACCATGACAACAGTAAATGACTAGGGGAAAAAAGCCTATTAAGATATTTAGATCCTTTGCAGATCAAAGGCACAGAAGTACTGGGCGAGCTCCTAGGGCCATTTAGGGTGCAAAGAGGCACCAGGAGAAGATGCAGAGCAGCCACACACTCGTCTTGTGCTTCCAGTGTGAAAAGCGAAGGGCAAAACTCAAGCATCTTCTTTGATGTGTGAGTTCCAAAAGTGTACAAAGGAATATGATGCACATAGGGGAGCTGCATGATGCTCCCACCTAACCTTAAAACAGGAAGTACATCCTTTGAACATCCATCCATCCTACCCTGCCATTGCTCTTAATGTTTTAGGGAAAGCATGAGCAATCTGTGATTTACCAGTTGAAAATATTTTTCGTGTGGTCATGATTTAATTTTCTTTCTTTTTTTAAAGAGTTGAAGGCCATAACTTGCCCATTCCTTCTTTAGTGGAACCTATGCATTTCAGTCAACTCTAGGAAAGGGAATAGCCCATGGCCTTGGTATTTTTTCTGGCTTCACGCCATTTTAAAAGCTTTGTTTCTCCAAACCTTATGAGATTCTTGCCTTGCCTCCCACAGCAAATCGTGAGAGCCTTGTGGCTATATCGTCTACATACAAAGGTATCTAGAAAATCCAGCTAAACTGTTGCGGATTTCCCTTTTGTTGGCTGTTGACCAAAGACTGAACTTTACAGAGAGCTATGAGGGAGAATCTGCTTAACAGCCTCCCATACATCTGATTTGTGCCAGGCATGAAGGGTGAAGAAGTGTAAGAGCACTATGATCTGGAAAGCACAAGCCTTTTTTTACAAGCTGAAGCTAAAGTTCATGTTGAAGGAATCACCTAATATCACTTATCCCCTAGTGCTTTGATAGAAATTGATCTGAAAATTGCAGACACAAGATGGATGCCTCAGGGTAAGAAACCTGCCAAGTTGCAGACAGGTCCAGGGGCTTTTGTGCTGTGCTTTTAGCAGTTGAGCTAGAATGAATGGCTTTGTCTTCTGCAAACTGAGGAACTTCTTTGGATTCCATAGAATTCATAGAACTGTAGAGTGGGAAGGGTCATGAGGGTCATTTAGTCTAACTCCTTGCAATGCAGGAATCTTTCACCCAATGTGGGGCTCAAACCCACGACCCTGGAATTAAGAGTCTCATGCTCTGCCAACTGAGGTAATGAGAAGTTTCAGATATTTATTTATTTTTTGCCAACTCCTGCTAAGTTGAAAACAGCCCCTTGGTGAAAGGAAGAGGTCTC